>NC_143398.1:160691632-161379899 GCF_052110815.1 Crocodylus siamensis
GCGGTGCCAAACCCTCCAAAGTTAGTTGACTTGCCAAAATTGTGCTGTTCTCTTCAGGAGCTTTTGTATTCAGCTCCATCAGAAATTCCAGCAGCCTCTTGATGCAATTGCATCTTTGTTACTGGCAGTTCTAAGCACTTATGGGGAAAAAGTGCTGGGGACAGTTTTTTATTGTTTATCTATCATGGGCTGGAGACCACTAATTTCATTGTGTCGAACATTAAAATCTTGGAATTTTTAAATGAACATTCTTAAATTACTGGAATACTCTGTTTAATCACCATCTTTGACTTGCTATAAATTAGTGTTTTGGTGGATGTTAACATAACAATCCATATGCAGGTGAGAACTTGGGTCTGTCCATTCTCTCTTGATTCCATATACCAAACTATTAAGAAATTCTGCTACATGCATTTTATGAAACCTTTAGCTGAATAAACTGCTACTTGTCATTTACACAAATCTAATGTTTTGTTTTAAAGATATTACATAGCCATTTTCTTTTACCACATGAAATTTTCCATGTGAGGATGTTGAGTTTCATGGCCTTATTTTCAGTGTTGCTGAGCATCCAGAACATACATTATAATCAGAGGATGCTGAGAGTGCACATTTCCTTTTGAATAATCAGGTACTTAGTTTCAACTATAATATATACATGGATTGTGATGGAAGCAGCCCTGCTTAAAGACTGTTTTTAACTCTGTCTTATCTTCTCTGCTCAACTAGCTACGTTCTGTACTATTGGGAAACATAGTAGTTACCTGTACCTATTAACATGCTTTTTCTTTGAAGGCAAAAATAAAATTAGTTTTAGGATATGCATCTACCTTTCCTGTTGAAACTGATGTGTTTTAACCATAGTGATCTGATAGACAGCAAGGTTCAGGCAGAGATTTGACTAATTTGATTTGTAATGGTTAAAACGGTTCCTGAAATCTTCTACAATGGTAAGACTACTTTTTTAAAGTAATGGAGCCAGATCATAGATTTATAGATTCTAGGGTCGGAAGGGACCTCAGTGGGCCATCTAGGTCGACCCCCTGCCCCTGGCAAGCAAGGAAATGGTAACCAAACCTGGGGTCATGTGAACCCAGAGAGGTGCCTGTCCAGTCTCCTCTTGAAGACCTCCAAGGATAGGGCGAGCACCACCTCCTTTGGAAGCCCATTCCAGATCCTGGCAACCCTGACCATGAAGAACTTTTTTCTAATGTCCAGTCTAAACCTTCTCTCCAGTAGCCTATGGCCATTGTTCCTTGTTCCAGGGGGTGCCCTGGTATACAGATCATCGCCTACTTCATGTTGCTCCCCCCTTATGAATTTGTATGCCGGCACAAGTTCCCTTTCAGCCTTCACTTGGAGAGGCTGAAGAGGTTAAGGTCCCTTAGCCTTTCCTCATAGGGCCTTCCCTGGAGGCCTCTAATCAGATGAGTGGCTCTTCTTTGGACCTTTCCAGGTTGTACACATCCTGCTTAAACTGTGGCATCCAGAACTGGACACAGTACTCCAGCTGCGGCCTGACCAGTGCCTCCTAGAGAGGGAGAATCACCTCCCTGGACCTGTTTGTGAAGCACCTACGGATGCACGACAAGGTGCAATTGGCTCTACCAACTGCTTCATCACATTGACAACTCCTGTTCATCCTGGAGTCTACAGTGACTCCAAGATCTCTTTCTGCCTCAGTGGTGCTGAGAAGGTCACCCCTCCAGCCTATAGGTATGATGGCAATTCTTTCTCCCTAGATGCAGCACCTTGAACTTGTCCTTATTGAATTGCATCCTGTTGCTTTCTGCCCACTTCCCCCGCCTGTCTAGGACATCCTGGGTCTGGTTCCTTCTCTCCAGGGTGTTAGCTTCACCCCATATTTTTCTGTCATCCATGAATTTGTACATGGTGCTTCTCACCCCCTCATCTAGATCACTGATGAAGATGTTGAACAGCACCAGCCCCAGAACTGAGCCCTGGGGGACTCCACTGCACACATCTTTCCAGGTTGACACCGACCCATCCACCACCACTCTCTGAGTGCGACCCTTGAGCCAATTTGCTACTCATTCTGCCGTATGATCATCTAAGGCAAATCTCAGTATATTTATAAGGATGGTCTGGGATGCAGTGTTGAAGGCCTTCTTGAAGTCCAGATAGATAACACCCACCTCGACTCCTGCATTGACTGTACCTCGAATCCTACATCTAAACATTTGGTGGCCTTGTCATAAAAAGAAACTAGGTTAGTCAGGCAGGACCTGCCTGCTATAAACCCATGTTGGTTACCCCTCCGCGTCACATTAGCTAGCGGGCTCCCACAGATGTGTTTGTTCCTTGATAATTTTTTCTAGGATTTTCTCAGGGATAGAGGTAGATATCAGGGATGGAGGTAATGATATCATTGTCATTAATAAAAACAAATATGTTGTAGCAAAGAGTAGGTGCATGTGTGTGGTAGTGCCTTCAGATAACACTACCAAATTTAAATATTCATTGTCAACTTTGACAAAGACCTTCCTTGTTTGCATACTTCAAGGTTCCCTAGTTTCAGTAGGATGAAATTGTAAATTTGTAGTGATGCTAAATCTGTGACTGCAGTCAGTTTTGTTTAGTTACAAGTTATGAAAAGACAAATGGCTTCTGCTGCGCCACAGTCTTGATATGCAAAGTATAGGTAGGTTTTTTTTCACGGTTTTGATTCCTTAGTTTACATAGACAGCTCCACTGGGTAGTGCACTTTCCAGGAAGCCCCAAGCTTTTGACACAAATATTCAGCCCCTCCATTTTGCTCTACAGAGAAAGCTATCTCACTGTCATATTGCAATAGGTTTGTTCTCCATTGGACTCTAAAGATAGCAAGGGTCAAAATCCACTGAGTCTCTTAATGGCGTAATCAGCAGCTAGTTTCATTCTCTCATTACCTTGAAGCCCAGTATTGCACCTAATTTTTCAGACTTCTACACCACTAACTGTCTTGGTCTGTACTTAGCAGTTGACTGCCACCTCCATTTTATGCATAATGTTTCCTTTTATTCCGCTACATTCTATAGAATTAATAGAACAAAAGAGGCCTGATCACCTCTCTTCTTGGGTGAATTTGGTGAAAATGTCTAGAAGACATTTTTTAGGCTTGTATATTAATATCCCAGGCCTGTTTCTGAATGGGATAGACTGAAGGTTCCTAATGTGTTAGCCCACAAGCCCCTTTGCAGACTGCCATCCAGGACTGTGCCTTAGAAATTGCTTTTCCTTGGACAAAACTTTGAGAGCCCCTGTTTAAAGTAATTCTAGAATATAAACCAGTAGTCTAAACTTCTCATTACATCAGTCCATTAAAAAGTTATTTTTTCTTCTTGCAATTGAGTTCACTACTAGATTTTTTTTTTATATGTAGAATTATTTTGTTCTGTAATTTCCCATTGAAAGTAATGCTGTTTAATTCCTGAATAAAGTGTCTTGGAGCCAGCTAATAAGACTAATATATTTACAGTTTTTTGCATTCTTTGTCATTTGAGGTTGGTATTTATTCTATTTAATTTTCAAGCTGAATACCTGTAACAGAGGATTCAGACCGTGTTACTTGGGTGTAAGAGTAGGGGAGGAGTGGGAACTGTGGCAGGAAACCAGGAAGCTCCTTTCCCTTTAAGAAGACATAGAGGGCAGACTGGCCCTTCATTGGGAGGGAAAGCCCTGTGTAGGGCTTGGGAAGGCACATGACCAAAAGGGGGGACTGGCTTCCAGGTACATAATCCCAGGGCCTGAGCCAGAACCAGCAGTCTGTCTTGTGTACTGGAGGGTGAGAGGAGCTCCTGAGGGAGATGCCTGTAGGGATTGACTAGCAGGCATCTGAGCTGTTCCCTGGAGCTGCGGGGGGAGCGGGGGACGGGACGGGATGGGAGGGGACTGGACTAAGGGAAGCTGATGGCCTGAATGAGTCATCAACCCAGAGCTGGATAGCCTTTTAGTTGAAAACAGTGTATTTATGTTGTAATTCAAGCTGTTTGCCAGTTGTGGCTATGGGGAAGGTCTGGAGGCCACGAGGCTTGCCTGGTAGGGTACTCTGCATTAGGCAGTCTAGCCTGGGTCATGGTCAAGGACCAGAGGGCTGAGGGCTAGAGAAGCAAGCAGCTCAGCCCAGGTTAAGGATTCGGAGGGCTGAGAGCAGAGACAGGGAGGGCAACCCAGGCTGGGGTAAGGCACCCTGAGGGCTAGGAACCAGTGGCCCACAGCGTGAGATGTAGAGGCCAAATCAGTGGGCCAGGGCTGGAGTTATTCAGCCAGAGGAAAGGGAGACTAAAGCCAAGAGGTCTCGAGCCTCTACAAGGGACGGAACAGGTTTAATATCTGTGAGGCATGGGTGTGGCTGCAGGGGTGGAAGGAGGCCATAAATCTAGCTCTTATGTGACATAACATAAACACATATGCATTGAATGTGTTAAGTGGAAATTTACTGGCTCAGAACACTGGACTACATTAAAAATAGCATTCGTCTGTTGATTGCATACAGCTTTGTTTCTCAAAGCTTGTTAGTGATGGATTATTAGTGTGTGGACAAGGGGTGGAGTGAAGTGCCTTGGATTTCATCTTGAGGTTTCCACAGTGTAGCAGTTTTCTATGCTAAGGAGGGCTGAAAGCAGTTCATTTCAGGCACAGCAAGTACCTTGCCATGAATTTGTTGGAAAAGAACAAGAACAGAAAGCTCTCTCTCTTAGGACTAAGCTGGCTGTCACCTGCAGGACAAGCTTGGTATCTGAATGCTGGCTTTCCTCATCCTTCCATTCAGTCTAGATTCATTATGAAAATGTGAATTTCTTCCAGTAAATTGCAAATACTGTTTAATTACAGTTATGGCTAGTAGACCCAATTGTAATTGGGAGTTTTCTCAAATGCTTTATAAAGTCGCAAAGAGACACGGTTCATGTTTTTGAAGATCATTCTTATATGAAATCTTTTTTTTTCAATGTTAAAGAACTTGTACATGGAAAATTGTATGTTGGTTTTCCAAATCAAATTCTAGTTTCTAAAATAATTTTTGTATATCCTGTGTTTTGGGATGATTGGATAACATTAAACAAATCTTTTGAACCAAGTTTTTATTCTTTCTGTGTAAAATTGTTGCATTTCTGTTTAAATGAGATTATCTCACTTTTATTTTCCCTGTGCATCAGGGTTGTGTTGTAGTGCGTTCGGTACTGTGCAATACAAAATTCTTTCCTCTGAGATTAAATATACACCTCTTGTTGCTCTAAGCTAGTGGAATGCCAGCCTTTTTTGGCAGGTGTGCCACAAATCAGCCCTGCACCCTCCCCTTCTGATCCCCTTCCCCTGTCTGATCTGCTGCTGTGCTTCCTTCTCCTTGCTCTGTCCCCCCAGTCAGCTGTGCCACACAGAGGCTGCCTATGCCACTTGTGATACATGGGCCACATGTTGGCCACCCCTGCTTTAAGCTCCGAGAGCCTTCCCAAATTTTTACAAATTCAGTATTTCCTTGGAAGTATGTGTGTGCGTGGGCATGCACACACCCGCACATGCATACATCTACAAAGAAATAAATGTGTGCATGTAGGGAGGATAGAATTTATTAAGTGGTGACCTGGAGTAAAATAGATGCATGGAAACTTTATGATCTTTGATCCAACATAAACATGCTTACAATTGTTGCCCAGGGCAAGATAAATACAACATTGAATGCTGTCAATAGGTGGTACTTCTTTTATTGTTTAGATTTATATTGTTCTGTGTTAATTGAAATCTTGAACATAATATGCTGTAATCAAGATTAATCAGATGGGTTCAATTCACTGTGAAGTGTAAATGTAAAGTGCTCTTGAATTAAGGAAACACTTTTCAGCTCTTATTTTGAACAGAGTTCTGTTTCCATTTCAGAAATACATGCCACAGGATTCAATTATCAGAATGAAGATGAGAAAGTTACTCTCTCCTTTCCCAGTACTCTTCAGAAAGGTAAGAGGTACTTCTTATCTCGGATTCCTATGCTACTTGGCTGAGCAAGAGTGTGTTTTCAAAACTTTCTCTATTGCCTAGGGTGGACCTGTCTTACTTCCGCATTACTTATTCCTTTTGGAATGTGATTTTTTTTCCCCTTCCAAATTTCACAATCTGGGTGAATATCAGACAACTCTTACTCACTGGCCTGAGAACTACATTTCTGCAGTTAAATAGACTGCCCAGTTTTTATAAAGCATTAGTATTAAGAATGAAATCATCTAGTTATTTTAACAGGGATATAGGTTATAGCTGTGTTGGTCTAAGGACATAGGCAGACAAGGTGCTTTGGGTAAATCTGATATCTTTTATTAGACCACTTAAATAGTTGGAAAAATTCTTTGCAAGCTTTTGAGTATAAATACCCTTCGTCAGTCTGAGGAAGCATCTGCAGTTGGTGTGTGCTCTTCCTGGACGGAATGAATGAAGCTGTCCGTATGTACAGCAGAAGTACTAAACTGTATTACAGCTTGTTTTCAAGACTTACTTTCTGTGCTTATCTTCCTGCAGTATAAGTGTAAATACAAGTTTGAGGCTTGTTCAGACCTGTGGCATAATTCAAATCTTGTTTTTTATTTTCGAGTAGTTGGAGTTGAAGGCAACATTGAGTTGGCTTATGAGATTAACAGTAAGATACAGATTTTCTTCCACCGGGGTTGGTAGGGTCTGGTTCTTGAAAGGCTTGCATAATTGAGTTTGGTCTCTCTCCACCTGCTGAAGGGACTGATTTCCATCTTTGACACTACTCTTGCATCTGTTTTCAAGTGCAAGGTTTCTTTGGCAGTCTGAATAAGTAAATCACCTACCACCTGAGAACTGCTTAAAGTTGGTAGGGCACTGAAGATGCTGTGTATTGGTGTTCACTGACTAAATCACTTGGCTTCCTGGAATTTCTACCTCTAAACAAAATCCTTTCCACCACACTGCACATGCTGTCTTGACTGCAGAACACCTGTTACCAACAGAAGCATCTTTCTTGCAGGTGGTAGTTTTGTGCTGATAATGCCATGAATCTTCCATCAGATATTTAGTGACTATCATTGTCCTTTGCATCTGGGTTTATTAACTATTTTATGCAATATTTGGTAGACTAATTTTAGCTCAGAGGTGGGAAAAGTGTACAGTTACTGAGGGTTGTTTGCCTACAAGCATCATGCAGCCTAGCAACAGCAGCACTGTAAGGGAGTGTTGATATCTTGAGCAGCTTCTGTTACAAGTAGCAGTTTGATAAAATACTGATGCATGGACAGTTTAGAAAAGATCCGCTTGTAGAACTGTTTGAATATTTCCCTGATTTTTAAAAAGAATCTGGTGCAAGATACTCTGATGAGTTTATAACATTTTATACTTTTAAAACATTAGTTTTTAAATACTTCAAAATTCCTATATAATTCTCTTACCTGTCTTAGTTTTTGAAGTGCCTCCAACAAACAATGGGAAGCTACACCAGGTTTTATATTTACTCAGAAATGGCCATATAAAATATGTACCAATTTATGAATCTGATACTTTATATGTTGTACTTCTTCATGAATTATTTTAAATCAGCAAAAGATTAAAAGAATAGAAAACAGGCAGTCCTCAACTTACAACATTTTGAGTTGAAACGTTTTGCACTTACAATGTTTATAAATTGACACCCTGTTTCAACTTTCTGACATCGGTTTCGACTTTACAACACATGATCTGATGCCATGCCATGCCAGCGAACAAGTTCGCTGCATCGCTCATCTCCCTGGAGAACATCTGTCCAAACTTCCTTGGACATTTTCTTTAAGAAACCAGACAAACTTCAGCCAAGACTCCTGAGAAGACTCCAGCCAAGAACTCCTCAAAAAGTCCAGCAAAGTCACCTCAAAGAAGTCCTTCCAAATCAATATGATTGCTATTTATAATATAAACACATTAATGTAGCTATATTACTCATCTCTGATTGATTGAGTACAAAAATTCTGGGTTATTTTTGATGAAAATTGGGTATCAAGCCTTGGTTTGGGAACCACCCTCCTCCTCCCTCCCCCCCCCCATTTATAATGTTGTTTCCTATGGGAAAATCGGTCCCAAGTTACAACATTTTGACTTAAGACGTAGTTGTCAGGAACTAATTGTGTTGTAAAGTCGAGGACTGCCTGTACTTGGTAATTTGTTATTTAAATGTATCAGATTGAGAGTAGTTCATAAAATTGGTGTTAAAGGCGGTTTTCTTAGGAGTTTTTTTGTCAGAAATCCATTTGGCTTTGACAAAGAATGTATTTTAAATGAACCATTCTGACTGAACAATGTCTTAATGATTACAGTCTCTCTATTCGCTTCTTAGTTATTACTTTGATTCTCCATTATAATCGTATTGGTAGCTAGATTGCCAAAATAAAGTGTGATAGCAGACAATGCCTCACTTGACTTGAGACCTACTTTATAAAGAATGGCTGCTGATAAAATCACTGATATGATCAGTAAAAAGCTTGAATGATAAAATCACATTGAATTAAATGAACATATTTTAGAGTGTGGTTTGTTTCAGTAATAGTGAAGTTTGCTCCTAAGCAGTTGAGGTGATTTCTAATTATCTGCCTACCATTGGGAGTAAGGCTCAGGAGCTGTTTATGTTAGATGCTGTTGATCTGTTCTTTTGTTAACCAGAAAGAACTAAGCTGACTAAGAATTACTGTATTGCTTTCTATGCTTCAAATACGCAAACTCCTTGAAGTTTTGTTTGCTTGGAGGTAATCTATTTTTTTACTTGTTTATTTTGGATTGGAATATGCCTCTGGTTTGAAAAAAGCAGGTGTTTACTCTTTGTTCAAATATATAAAATTTATAAGTCGCTGCAAATATTACTGTGCTACATTCTATAGGTTATTGGAACAATGCCTTTCTTATCAAGATCAGGTTTCCCCTTTGTATTGTAATACCAAGGGCAGACTTAATCCTGGATCTAATTGAATTAAAAGCTAGAAAGCAGACAGAGCTCCATTTTGACTTTTGTATTAGGTATTCATCAGGTGATGGTGATAATTATTTAGGCACTCTGTGTGCACATGTACACATACATAATGTATATAATATCTGAAAATGCTTTGTGAGCATACAGACTCTTGCCTTTCAGTTGCACAGAAATACAAAGCCGTGCCAGGTTACAATAAAGAAACGTTAGCAGAAGGAGAATGAGTCCAAGGTAGTGTCACAGACACTGTACTAGTCAGAGTGCTAGATGTCCATGCCTGCTAGAGCTTTGTATCACTTAGTTGCCTTTGAGCCATGTTGTGTGTCACATTGTCCCTGGGGGGTAGGGAAGGTGTTTGAGGGATGTTGGCAAGAGAGTGATGGGTAAAAATAAATTGGAGGGAAAAGTTATTTAGGGCAGTGGGCCAATTGAGTAGCATGGTCTGAAGGTCTCTAGACCAAATAAACATTCTCTTTGGCACATCCAGCTGACAGTGTCTAATCTGTTTCTGTCACAGGGACCGGGACATTAAAGATAGACTTTGTTGGAGAGCTAAATGATAAAATGAAAGGTTTTTATCGAAGTAAATATACCACCCCTTCTGGAGAGACACGCTATGCTGCTGTCACTCAGTTTGAGGTATGGTCTATATTCTTCTTTCAGCAAGTATTATCCCTAACATAAGAAAAGACTTGATTATAGTTTCCTAGTTTCATCTCTTTGTACTTGTTGCTGGGTTTCTAGGATCCATCGGGGGTTGGAGGGGGGGTTGGCTTCTAGCTCTAAGCAAAATGGCTGCTGGTAGTTTTAAAAACACCATTCCCTCTATGGCCCCTGCCTTGCCCTCCCCTCCCCAAAAACCCCCCCAAACAACAAAAAACAAAGAAACAAACCCTTTGTACTGAGACCTGAAGGTCAACAAATGCAGGCTGTTGCAAATTCCTTAGTCAAGGATCCTGCCTATGTATAGTACCTAGTATATGTGTATGTGTAACAGCTGCAGTATTAAAAACAGCTCCTCTAGCATATTTGGACTAAATATTTCTGTGTAAACTGCCTTCACAAAACAAGTTAATCTTTTAGTAGGATGCCCTTATTTGCTACCAATATTCTAATGGCCTCTGCAGTGTGAGCCAGCTTTTTGTCTCAAGGGTTATATAACTAGACATTAGGAAAGATTTTTATACTATGCTTTAACAGTCTACTTCGTCTGTTACATAAACAGAGATATAGAACACTTTGCCTTTTATTGAATACAATGGAATGTATCTTGGTGTGAAATAGCAGAGCCAGGGGCATTTTTCAGTTTCATTTTGACCCCAAGAATGAAATCAGTTAAAGCTGAGAGTGAAGTGTGCTAATCCCCAAGAGTCAAGGGAGATGAACAGGGAAACATCTTACAGCAGTGACCAGCCATAATTTGCCTGACTACTTATATGTAGAACAAACAGCAGTTGTGCATGCTTTATTGTCGTAATCTCTCTGTGAAAGATTTGTTTAGTTAATGCTCTTATTTCCTTCAGGCTACTGATGCTCGCAGAGCCTTTCCTTGCTGGGATGAACCTGCTATTAAGGCGACATTTGATATCTCATTGGTCGTCCCTAAAGACAGAGTAGCTTTGTCAAATATGGTAAGTGCTTAATGCGCAAGTAAATGAACTAAATTTTGTATGTAGCAGTTTTGTTTGCTAGTGACAGGTTTTGCTGACATTTCCATTCATAGGAACGTGTTGTTAGTCATTGCTAAACAGCTGTACTTGATGACATTTTTTTGAGACAGATATGTTAAGAGGAGATGGTAGTTTGGAAACTAAACATGGGTGGCACAGAGTATTGTCTATTAAAATGAGTTTGCATAAGACATGACGTGCCACTTGATTAAAGGAGTGATTGTAAAAAACAAACTCTTTGCTTGTTTATGTATCTGTGTAAACACACTCTGCCTTGGAGAGCTTTTCAGTGGAGTTTAGACATAACATAAATGAGTCGTAGCACATACAAAATGGTATCTTCAGCATCCCTATTTTTATTATGATGTGAATATTCCTAAAGTCTAGGGGTGCACAGATAAAAAAAATTTTTTTTATGGCTTATACTGATGGCTGATTATTAACCAGCCATATTGGCTGATACCAATTTAATTGCCAAAATGCAACTGTCCAGCTGGTAAGTCTGTGGAGAGGAAAGGGTGTGGGGGCTGGGTGGTGCCTGCCCCACCCCACTCCCTCACTGTGATGGGGGAGCCCAATCTGCACCTTCCTCACACCCCTTCCGCCCTACAGACTTACCAACAGGAGGCTCTCCAAGCTGCTGGGCTGTATTCTTGGCTGTGTTCATGCTGTGGCTGCACACATGCACATGGTATTTATTGGCAACATTATCGGCTACACAGGCCAAAAAAAGCTGATTGCTCGTAATGTCTATCTCTGCACCTCTACTGAAGTGTACTAGCTGAGAACTCACAATTCCCTTTTATCCTACAGACTCCTGTCACTGGGATAATTTTAACTCCAGTTGCCAGTAAAGATCACTTTCAATCCAGACTGGTTTCTTCTGTTCATATGGCACCAAGCTGCCTAGTACATAATACAGTTTTGCCCACTGATCTGACGGTCGTTAATTAAAAATTTGAAGAAAAAATTATTCTTTGAATACTTTTTGGGGTGGGAGGACACTGACTCCATAGGTGTGGATTCTGTTACCGCTCTGGGGAAATTGGAAGTTTAGGAACTAATAGGTTCTCTTGAGGAGCTTTTCCTATGTGCTGTAATAGGATGTATGATGTATAGCAGGGGTCCACAACCTATGCCCTGCAGGCCAGATGTGGCCCATGCAAAGATTTGATCTAGCTTGCAGATGTGGGCCTTTGTTGGCATTCAGCAGTATGGGGGGAGTGGGGAGGACCTTCAACTGCAGTCACTTTCCTTAGGCTATCATGGAGACGAGCACCAGCTGTGGAGGCGGGGGGAGGTGAGGGTCCTCCTAGTGCCTACCCACATTTGACCTCAGGTGGGTCATTCTGGTCCACAGCTGGAAAAGATAGCACACCCCTGATGTATAGGATAAATTTAAAAAAAACAAAAAAACAAACATGTTTTTTTCCCCCCGGCTTGTTCGCTGAAGGGGAACTGAAAATACGGTGACTTTTTAAAATTGCACGGTGATTGTATCGATAGGTATTTTTGTTTGTTTGCTTGTTTGTCTTTAAAGGTTTAAAGTGTTAAAAGTACATATTCCTAATAATGGAGCAATAACTAGTCAAATTTATGTAATCCAGTGTCACTTCCTGTGAAACTTGAACTAGTTTTCCTTTTATTTTGTTGAAAAGAACGTCATAGACCGGAAGCCGTACCCTGATGATGAAAATCTGGTGGAAGTGAAGTTTGCTCAAACCCCTATAATGTCAACCTACCTAGTAGCATTCGTGGTGGGAGAATATGACTTTGTAGAGACCAGGTCGCTTGATGGTGTCTTAGTACGTGTTTACACTCCTGTTAGCAAAGCAGAACAAGGAAAGTTTGCATTAGAGGTAAATGCATTCACACTGATATTATTATTTTTTTTTTTTGTACAGCCCCTAAATTTGGTAGAGAAGGCTAGATGGAGTTGTTGCAGACTTTGTTATTGTGTTAGTTTGGTTTTGCCTAGTGACTTGGAGAAACTTATTAAGCTGAAATATTAATCACAGAAAAATTAAACTTAAGTGATGACAAATGTACTTCTAAACAGTTTTGAGGTGATTTGGCATTATCATCTCATACGTAGTGTAAGGTAGCAAATATCAATTGAAATGTAGGAGCTGGGGGAGGATTAGATACTTCCAAATGTTGGTGTTAAGACTTCATAGCAGTCCTGCCTTTTGGTAATGAGACTTCTGGGAAAGAAGCCAGCATGTGGTGTTTTCTAGGGTTCTTCTAGCCACATTAGGGGAAAAAAAACAGTTTTGGCCTATTACTACAAGTTAACTCAGTATTTACCGAGTTTCTCGTTTCATTTTTTTTCATAGGTTGCTGCTAAAACTCTGCCTTTTTATAAGGACTACTTCAGTGTTCCTTACCCTCTTCCTAAAATTGATCTCATAGCTATTGCAGACTTTGCTGCTGGTAAAGTAACTAACTTTATTGATGAACTGTATTGATTTATTTGAATTTTAAATGTTTAGGAAGGTGTGTATCAATATCAATAAACCTTTGTATTTATTTTATAAAGGTGCCATGGAGAACTGGGGCCTTGTTACTTATAGGTATGCTGTTAAAATACTGTCTTTCCCCCTTTGTTCGCTAATTTTGGAGGTAATTGGATTAATTTTAGGGAGTTGTAATGTTTGGGCTTTGCCCAAAGTAAGCTTAAGTAACTTCCTCCAACTCTAATTTCAGTCTTGGGTAACTTTACTTTTATATTATTATATAAATCTGAGGAGGGCAAGAATGATCTGTTAAGATTTTTTTTTGTCCAGCAGTATAAGATTTTAAAGCCTCTGACAACACAGTAATTTCTGCAAAAGAAAGAGTTTTCCTGGCTGAATCCTCCCCCCTCCCTCTCTCTTCCCCAACAATTCCATAGTTAGTTACGTGGCTTGGAGAAATGTTTCTTATTTTAAGTCTACTAGCAAAGTTGGTAAATTTCTGCAAGCACAGTACAAATATGGGTTGAATAATTTTAAAACTTTATTTTGCCTTCCATTTCCAGTTTCTTGATCAAATGAACAAAATTTCACACCTTTTCCTTCATACTCGTATCTTTTTGGTTGTTAGAAGATTCTTCCTTTTCAGTCTTCTACAACATGGGACTCTTTATTTGTTCTCATTTTGATTTTTCTTTTGAATAGAGATTTCAGGGGGTGGGGAGGTGTTCTGGTTTTAAATTTACCCCTTTAATTTGGCCTTACAAAATTGTCACAAGGATTTACCAGCCCAAACAAAAATGTTACTTGCCTGCTCACTGCCATGCTGATGAGAGCTGGTATTTTACTCTGTGGAAAAAATTATTTGCCCTTGGTGAGTCAAATTTTGAAAGACAATTCCAGCACTGCATTGTTTTCTTATATTCAGTTGGGCCCACTGCTTGCACATTGTTATTGACTGGAGATTGAAATAGTCTGCAGTTTCAATCTGTATTTAATTCGAGAGAGTTCCCTCCCAGTTGCAGGAGTTCAGAAATCCCTCCTGCTTGACACCCTCCCTCCCCCCGGCTCTGGTTATGACATGGTGTTTGTAAATGACCTTTGACTTGTAATCAATTTAGAGAGTTTTAATGAATGCTGTGTGTGTGGATGTGTGTGTCCAGATGTTTCTGTGGATAGAAACATGCATCTAAGCTGGAAATTGCAATGCAGCTAATTAACTGTGCACATGGAAAAGCTGACTCCTTCTGGGATGAGGGAGGGAAAGATGGCTTGCTTTGCATACTCCATGCAGTGTGGAAGTAAATTGAAGTCAAGGTGAGACCGCTTTCCCTCACTGTCTAGTCATATAGTTAGACTATTTCATTTTGGATAAAGTTTCTTTCTCTCATCTGGGGTTTTTGTGCTTGACTTCTTGCATGTGTTGAAGTATTACTCCAAAACAACCCAAAAGCCATAAAATTTTAAAACAACTGTTTTGTGTGCAAGCTAAAGTAGCTTTGTTTTTTTTCAGTTGAAGTGATGATATTTGTAGTTTGCTTAGATGATTCAGTCTGTCTTAATCATATTCTCGCTCCCCCAAACATGTACTGCTCAATTTGTCTCTCTTTATTCCTTAAATACAGGGAGACTGCGCTTCTTATTGATCCCAAAAATTCCTGTTCTTCATCCCGCCAATGGGTTGCTCTGGTTGTGGGACATGAACTTGCTCATCAGTGGTTTGGAAACCTTGTGACCATGGTATCTAATATTTTTGACTATTTAATTTATTGGTCATTTTCCTAGTAAGCATGGTTAGTTATTGTAAAGGCTGCTGCTTGTATCATGTAAAAGCGAATAGGAATGTTATCTTCCAAATTGGATTTTAAGTGTTTTTCCAAAATCCCCTGAAAAATAGGTGCATAAAGAAGAAAATGCTGATTTTTTTTTTTTTTAAGGTCTAGTTCCTTTGGATGTGAATGAAATGTTAAGTTGATTGTGTGTGTGGTCAGGCAATGGGAGTTGAACATTAGGTTTCCATGGAAATGAATTAAGCCACCGTATTAGATTATTCTTAAGGAGATAAATCATCATTTTACTTTCAGGTAGGGATGGTTCACTGTCTTATCAGCATCTTTTCATACTAAGCAGGTTTCTCAGTTTGCAACATGGGGACTATATTATTATAGTCTACTAAATAAAAAGTTGTCTAATAGTAGCTCACAGAGTATTTTGGATCCATGGGGAACTGGTCTCCAGAATGGCTGAAGCTGAAGGAATGGTGAGAATAAAAGCACAGGTGAGCCAGCAGAGTTGAAAGTTGCTAATACATTCCCCACTGTGCCTACAAACCTGAAAGCCATATTTTTGTTGAAGTTTCTGCTTCTGACAAATGGCTTCTGCCAGTCCTGCTGATCGGATCTGACACTGCTTTTAGCCACCCTGCCCCTGCTCTCACTCTCCTTTGCGCGCCCCCCCAAGAAAAAAATGCCCTGCAAATGGGGGCTTGGAAACCAAATACATTAAATGTTGAAAAGCTATTTGTGTTGCCAGAAGCATAGTGTATTTGGTAATTGAACTAGAAACACTGTGGTGAAAGGAATGCAGTTTCTGGAGCCAACAAAGCTTCCTTGCTGGGGCTTTTAGGCTGCCAAAATAGAGAGATTGATTTGGATAGCAGGTAAATCTGTATATCACTAAAACAGAGGCTGCAGTAAAGCAAGGGGTTCTTAAACTTTTCCACAGTGTGGCATGCATCTTAATCAAAAATCATATGGCCCCTTCTCTGCACAGGATTCCTCCCGTTAGAGACTAAGCATCATCCCTGTTGCAACAACAGTGAGCATTTATATGGAAAAGTAGACTTAGAAGGGATATGTATTTTTAGTTTTTTATGCAGCTGAAAATGATGAGAGAGAATCATGTGACCTACCAACTCTTGACCACCAAAAAGTACTTTGGAGGAACCACCAGTGGCCCATGAAACCACTGCAGGAGAGCATTTAGCAAAGCAGTATAATTTATGAGTTTTTTTTTTTAAAGTTTTCTATCACAGTAGCCTTTTCTTCCCCTTTTGAAGCTTTATGCCTTTCATAAACCTTTTTTCTTCTTATGTTCCCATTTTAAATTGAATAGCATTCTGTGATGCAGAACAGTCTTTCTATTTCCCACTCCATTAAATGCTTGCCTGAATGTTTTGCCCGTGTGTCTGACATGGGTAACTTGCTGCACACTTTGGAGTAAAGGTATTTTCACTACAGGAAGTATCAGTCATGCTTACAGTGTCTGCCACTTAGAACTTCATCAGTCCCCACTTCTTTTGACTCAGTGGCTCTGCTTCCAAATTGGTACTAGCTGCAGTACCCCTGTCTTCCTTGAGCTTTTGAAAGAGCATCTTGCCTAGCAGACAGTTGCTAGGTAGAATCTTCTGTAGTAGGGTTAATTCTGTCCACAAATGTTTATAAAATTTTGAAGATGTAGAAGGTAGTTTAAATAAATGATAGTAATGATTATTTTATAATTGTATTCCTGTCTCGTCCTTCCAGGAGTGGTGGACCCATCTGTGGCTGAATGAAGGATTTGCTTCCTGGATTGAGTATCTGTGTGTAGACCACTGTTTCCCAGAGTATGATATCTGGACTCAGTTTGTTTCTGCTGATTACACACGTGCTCAAGAGCTTGATGCCTTGGATAACAGTCATCCCATTGAGGTGAGTTTCCTGATGTTGGTATTTTTGTTTTGCTTTAGACTAGAATTCTGGGAAAGAGCCTTCCCATGCTAGCCAAAAAGTGAACTGTACACAGGCATTCATAAAGTAAAGGAAAATCTTTGACTGCTTTTAATACCTGGTGATTTTTTTTTTGTTAATAAGACTCTTCTTATAAAACTAGTATATAAGGAGTCTGTGGCTCAGGGATTTTAAAATGGTGGTTTTAGAACCATTATACTTTTCTGAACAGCTGGATCAAATCTGGGAAAGCAGCAACAAAACTTATTATCAACTCATGGCTTTTCTCTGGCCAAAGGGAAAAGAATCATAGAATCACAGAAAATTAGGGTTGGAAAAGACCTCAGGAGGTCATCTAGTCCAAACCTTTGCTCAAAGCAGAACTAGCTCCAATTGTGTCATCCCACCCCAGGCTTTGTCTAGCTAGGTGTTACAAACCTCCAGTGATGGAGATTCCACCACTTCTTTGGGTAACGTGTTCCAGTCCTTCCTACTTAGCTTTCTACTTGGTATTTTCTTGCATTAGAAGGAATTGTTGCTACCCATCTTGAATCTTAGCAATGAGGGTAAAAATATGCTGAAAGAAGGTAACCTCCCTGTAATTCTTAGATATGGTCCTTCTCAAGTCAGGGCTTTGAAGCATAGAATCAAGAAATTTGGGTTGTCACCATTTATTCTGGACCTCTTTTACTAACGGGTAGGAATGTAAACCCTGGGGGTGCTGTTCTGGCACTTTTGTTTATATACACTTTTTTGCACGAATACATTTTACTTAAAATTAGCCTGTTTAACAGTTTATTATTTCTACAATTGAGGTAGTAGCTATTGGGTCTGATTGATATATGGAGTCTAGTCTCTTCATTATGTGTCATAGTGTTTCAAGTGCTCAGCCAAACGCCTTGCTACTTAAAGACATGATTAATGTAATAGCTGACCCTGCTTTGCATAAAAATGAATTCTGGATATTTGTGGAGTACTGCTTTTACCCCCGGGGTGGTGCCCTTACAAGTTTATTTTCCCAACGGCCTTATCAGCAACAGTTTTTCCATTATTTTTGTTTTTTGGGGCAGCTAGATCCAATTAAGGCAAATTCATGGCTGTTCTGGGTGTAATCTGTGATCGCCAGAAGACTGGGAAGGGTATTCAAGGCTTGTTTTATTGATGCTGATGGCTAACCACAGGGAAATTTTGACCTTACTAACCAATCCTAGCCCTGCCATCTGTGAACTGGTCAGGTTGAAGAGGCGCATTAAGAAGGCTTAATGAGAGATTCAGATATGGGGATAGGTTAATGACAGAAGAGGTTCATGTATCCTATTAAATAACAAAATAGTTAACTCCTTAACAAAGCAAATACCTTTAGTTTCAACTGATGTGGATATTTCTGTTCTGCTCATTTGAACTGGAATTGTGGGCAACTAAACTAAAATTGCACTTTGTATCCAGGTTAGTGTTGGTCATCCGTCTGAAGTAGATGAAATATTTGATGCTATTTCTTATAGCAAAGGAGCATCTGTAATCCGAATGCTGCATGACTACATTGGAGATGAGGTATAAATGCACAACATTTATAATTAATTTTAATACAAATTGTTAGAACCCTGGAATAGCTGAAAGCAGATGTATGGGTTATGATTTATAGTTACTGAATATTTATGTTCTGAAATGTATCCATTCATTTTGGGAGTCCTAATTCACTTCAGGAAGAAATGTGGACATAATAAATTAAAAAAGAAAGTAATATAGAAAATACAAAACATGATTCTTTAAATATTCGACATGAATTTAGAGCTCGAAAGCTGCCTATCAGCAATGCCTCAGGCAATCTTACTGCATAGCATCATGACATAAGGGAGTGACCTGTAAGATGAAGCTAGGAATCCTTGGCTGGTTCCTTGGAAATGCATGCTACAGTGGGTGGAGAGTGATAGCCTCCATTCTGGTGCAATTACACAATTAATTGTATGTTCTCAGGATTTTCGGAAAGGAATGAATTTGTACTTAACCAAGTTCCAACAGAAGAACGCAGCTACAGGTAATCAGCAATTATGTATACTTTACTCGGGAAGCTTAGCTTTGGAGCATTCAGTTTTCAGTAATATCTTTAAATACCCAGTTCCCCAGCTGATGCAAGGAGGCCAGGCAACATGTCCCTGAGGTCACACAATGAGTTAGTAGCTCAGCCTGGATTAGAGCCCAGTATCCTCTTGGCTTTCTCCCAGTCCTTTGCTCTAACCTTTACAATACATGGCTACAGTGATCTGAAGGGGCTGTATTTTACCCTCCTTCTCTCCCTTCCTAAAAGCAATGCTTGTGGAATAGTCTAAATCAGAAATTTCATGCTGGCTCTTTCTAATGAGCTGCTTTTTTCCACAGTAAGTTGATAATTTGATCATTAAAGTTTTTTTTATTTTCCATTTGTGGAAGTGATCACATGTGGGATTAAACAGCTCAAGCAAGGTCATGTCCAGTATATCCTGGCATTCATTCTGTGTAATAATTTACTCTATTTCAAATCTAAAATGCCAAAATAAAATAAGGGGCTCTTGTCCTTTGGTAAGAGTGATCCAGATGTTCAGTCAAGCTCTGGGCATAATGCCTGAAAGTGTGTTGGGAGGGGGTGCATTTGTTTTGAAACTTGTTGGAGTTCTGGATGTTTTAATACTTAATTCAAACCATTTTTGAGAACTGTAACACAAAGGAAGCTCTTTAGAACACTAACAAACCAGTTTAATTTTCTTGCAAGATTTAAATTAAAATAAAACAAATAAGACACCCGATGGTACCCACATAACGTCCTTGGCTGTATCTACTAGGGCTGTGTGAAGCTTTGGTCCTCGATTCAATTTGGTGGAGATTCAGTCTGATTTGGTGGCTGAATCTCTGAATCCGAATCAAATCAGGAGACCCTTTAATCTCTCTGAATCGAATTGGAAGGATTCAGAGACAGACAGCTTTTAAATATTTTTTCTACATACCTCAAGGTACCAGGCAGCTTGTGAATGCTGAAATGCTGGGGTGGATGGAGTGTCTCACAGGAGCATGGGGGGCTCCCCAGCGTGCTCAGCAGTGGACTGGAAATACTTCCAGTCCACTTCCGGGTTCACTGCCAAGCATGTGGGAGGCCCTCCCCTGCTCCTGTAGGAAGCTCCATCCACCCCACCATCACAGCGTTCATGAGTATGTAGACAAAATATTTAAAGCTGTATCTATGGCTGAATTGTTGATTCTCCGAATCAGCATTGAATCTTCAGATCCGGCCAAATAGAATCGGGACAGTGATCCAAATCAACAAATCGAATTGCTGTCCCCGATTCAGGCCGAATCCAAATCAAATATGGTCCATTTTGCACACCTCTAATATCTACTTACATGCATTAGATTTACATGGGTGTGGGTGTGTGGGTGTGTGTGTGTGTGTATTGGGGGGGGAAGGGGGAAAACCTTAACTGATGACTTCTCTTCTTCAGAGGACCTTTGGGAAAGCCTGGAGAAAGCCAGTGGTAAGCCTATTGCTGCTGTGATGAATACATGGACCAAGCAAATGGGTTTTCCACTCATCTACGTGGAAGCCGAGCAGGTAAGTTTGATAACAAAAATAGACCGTTGTTATAGGTGTTGGTATTTCTTTCACAGTAGTGTTTACCCCACATTTCTTGTCACTTAGAAAAAAAAATTACCTTGGAGTTTTCCAGATCACATTTAATAGTACTGAGTTATTTAAAAACTTTGCACCCTGTTTAGGAAGGAGTTCTGTAACAAAATCTCCTTTTGACAGAATGGTAATGCAATTAAATCAAGACCCCACAAAGCAATGGTATTGGTGGTCTTTCCCCTGATGTGTACCCACTTATATGCTTGGAGCACACTAACATACATTATCCTTTTTTCCTTCTGAGTTCCCATTACATACTGGGGAGAGAATACCTGACTCAGCTTCTCTTACCAGGTGTCTCACTTCTCACTCCAGTTTAATTACATGAGCCTGCCAGATTTCATGACCCTCAAACTTCCTTGTTGAGCTGTGGATTAAAGGCTCTTGGCCAGCTTTGCTTAGGGGAAGGATGTTTGTCCCTGTCTACAATGCTGAGTGTAGTTAGTACATTATAAAGGGGGAATTTCATTAGCAAATAATTCTTCTCTCTTTTTTCATATATGTCAAAGCCAGCCAGTCTGCAAGTTAGCCTAGAACACTGGAGGAGGTTTCAGCAATGTTGCACCTGAATGAATGATGTTACAGGACTGTATGACCATTGTACTTAGGTTCCTCAAGAGAAGTTTATAGATAAGGCTATAGATGTTTCACTGATACTCTGACCTTCTTGAAATAATCTATGCCTTTTAGCATTAAGGGAATAATGGTTAATACAGGTGCTAAAACTAGTGTTCAAGAAGGAACACCAGAAAGAGTTTAATGAACTACCATGGTAGACCTGTTTTACAATGTAACATCCAGAAGACTCATCCACCCCCAGGTTTTCTGATGTCATTTGTGTTCATTTTCATTTTTCATCTTCTCAGTACCTTATCTCAATATTGTAAGTATTCAGAGAGAATCCGTAAGATGAAGTGTTTAATCTTTTAAGAACAGAAACTTCAAATTTCATACTAGACCCTAGTATGAAATTTGAAGTTTCTGTTTTTAAAAAATGAAATATAAATTGGGCTCTTAATCTCTGATTCTCTCTGATATAATAGAATAGTTTATCTTACCTGATATACATGAGGAATATTGTAATAGGACTATGGAACTTGCAAATTATTTTCTGAGCAAGTGGATCATAAAAATTAGATGTAATCAAATTATCAGTGTGGGGTTACTTCTGTGCTATATTTTCTTGACTTTGTCCAGTCAGATGTTAAGTAAATCAAACAATGAGGTTCCTCTTATTTCCTTAAGGAAATTGTCCTACAGCTTAAACTCCCTTTCAGGAGATATTCCTTTTTTAAGAATACACTACAAAGAAGCAAAGTACATAGCCATAAACACTTTTATGCACGTAGGTTTTTTATGGTACTGTATCTTTTAATAGTAGCTCAACCAAGCCATACATGTTAGCATTTTATAAATTATCTATCTGTTCCCCCTCATATTTTTCTTCTGAATTCTTTTTCATTAAAATCCATGTATACTGGAATATTCATGACTCAGGCCATGGATAGATATTACAAAACACCTTTTTCCTGGCACAGAAAGTCAACAAGCAGACATTTAAGCAATTTGTGGCAGAAAAAACATAGTATTTTTGTGACAATCTATTGGCTGTTTCAGAGAGCAACTTTGCTGTTTTCTAGCACCATGTGTAACATCTGATCAGTTGTGTGGCAGGATGGGTATCCCTAGTATTCCACAGTCCCCCATTCTTCTTCCCTCTACCAAGGGAGAGTGGATGGCTCTCTGAAAGCTCCCTTAGGGACACACTCTTGGGGACCCATGAAGGGACCTTGCTGCCCCAGCTGTTTGAACAGTCTGGGCTTTTCTCCATGACTGTTCAAACAGCTGCTCTGCTTCCTGCTGCCCTCTTGATACCAAAGCTGCCAAGTACTATTCAAGTGACATGTCTGCACAAAATCCTGAAAATAAAGTGGGAAGACCGAATACCAAACACAGAAGTATTAGTGTGTGCAGGACTGACACACTTTGAAATCACTATCGAGAAGAGGAGGTTGTGATAGATCAGCCATGAAAAGAGAATGGGAGAAGTCCATACCCCCAAGAATATTTTGTATAGTGAGATTTAAGACAACCCTAGAAACCAGGGTTGCCTTCTATGGCGGTACCACAATGTGTGCAAAAACGATATAAAGTCATCCAACCTAGATGCAGAAAGCTGGGAGGACCATGCAGGATCCCAACTGGTCTGGAGGGAACATATGGCACTGGATGCAGCTCAACATGAAGTGGCTTTGATCCAGGGGACAGAAGCAAAGAAAGAAAGAAGAAAGCACCATGCTGTAAATTTGGACTTTAACTGGGACAACATACGGATCTGTGAAACTTGTAACAAGTTGTGTTGCTCTCAAATTGGCCTTGTCAGCAACAAATGGGTTCATCAGGCGTCTGACTAAACGTACATGTACACAATGATCTAGAGGATCAACAGTTTCTTATATATAAACTTATCTCCCCAACCCCACGCTACTGCTTTGCTGAGTTGTGCAGATAAGTTTGTACAATTGTACAAAAACAAAGGGGATAGAAGCGACTGTGACGTATCTCCCTCTTGAACATAATTGGAAAAATTGTCACTTACATCATGTGCCCTAGGCTACAATCTCTAGGTGAAAGACTACAGAATTTGTCAGTTCTTACATTATTTCTAATGGTCCTTGAACACACTTTCCAAGTTCTGTGCTTCCCTCTTTAGAAGTACATTTAAGTGAAAAAAGTGGAATTTAGTTTTGATTAACATTTAGAGAAACTGTTTCTGAGCACTCAAAGCACCCTGTTGGTCATTGCCAGGCATTCCAGACTTCTTTGTTTTTGCTTTCTGCAAGTTTGAACCCAGATTTCCATTCTTCAGAAATATAGGTTATTACATAGCAAAGCGTAATTCCAAGTAATATAAAAGATAGTGTGATGAATGAATTGAGAATAACATGGCTCAAGTTTTTCATGGATGAATTAGGGTCCCTAAAGAATTAGCAAAGCTTGGAAAAAATGCTGTCACAAGTTGCCTGGCTGTGACAGACTTTAAGAACCCACACTATGTAGCTAATATACCCAAGCTCTAGTAGGAGAGAAGCCAGTACTTCACATAGGCAGGAAGCTGTTTATTAGTGTAGCTTTCTCAGTAGAAGAGGTTTGGCTGAATGTAATAGAAATTGGACTGTACTCCTGAATGCATTTTAGTGAGCGTGTTCTGTCTTTAGAACTCACATCTATTTAATAGGTTTGTCAATCCTCAAGCCTCTGAAAGCTTCATATCCTTTTCACACTCTGCAGAGCTGTCTTCTCCTTTTACTATCCATTTCTCTATATTAGGGTTAATACTTTTATTGTCTCTCTATCTTGGAAGTTCACCTGTAAAATATGGTATATAAATAATACTGTTTCTTCCAACCATTTAATCTAACCTTTGTATTACAGTAATTGGCAATCTTTCATGCATATGAATTCCATTGTTCCTGTTAATTAGAGTTCCTGTTAATTAGAGTAAATAGAAAATAGCTTCCTGAGCCTAGTTGGGTTTGTTTGTTTTTTTTGTATAGGCCTTCTAAGCACCAAAAATCTGCTTCCCTTTTATTTGGGAGTTTTCATCATTGCCATAATTGGATTCTCTTGTGCCTGATTTTCCAAAAACTAACACTTTTCTTTGCTTCTTTTCATCTTTTGTCTGACTCTAAGCTTCAGTTGCTTTACAGAATTGGGCAGTATCAGTGGTTACTAGGGCCGTATGAAGCTTCGTTCACTGATTCGATTTGGCGGAGATTCAGTCCAATTTGGCAACTGAATCTCTAAATCTGAATTGAATCAAGAGACCCTTTAATTTTGCCGAATTGAATCGGAACCCTCCAGATAGATTCGGAGAGATTCAATGATTTGGACATAGACACAGTTTTAAATGTTTTTTATATACCTCAAGGTACCAGGCGGCTTGTGAACACAGATGGTGGGGTGGATGGAGCATCCCATGGGAGCATGTGGGGCGTGGTCCCCTAGATGCTCAGCAGTGGACCCAGAAGTGGACCAGAAGCACTTCCGGTCCACTTCCAGGTCTGCTGTGGAGCGCATGGGGGACCCTCCTCCCGGCTTGGTGACTTGTGTCCCATGGGTTGGAGGGGGTTCTTGGGTTCCCCCCGCAGCTGATTGCTGAGCTGGGGGAGAGGAAGGGTGCGGACCTGGAAGTAGATCAGAAGTACTTCCAGATCCACTGCTGAGCATGCGGGGGGGGGGGCCCCACATTCCTGTGGGACGCTCTGTCTACCCCACCATCTCAGCGTTCACGAGTCACGCCTGGTACATCAAGGTATGTAGAAAAACATTTAAAGCTGTGTCTGGCTGAATCGCTGCGTCTCTGAATCAGCATCGAAACTTCAGATTCAGCTGAATCAGATCGGGACAGTGATCTGAATCAGTGAATCAAATTGCTGTCTCCCAAATCAGGCTGATTCCGAATCGAATACGGCCCGCCTCACACACTCCTAATGGTTACTATATGCAAGCTGTATTATTTGTTTCAAGTGGATTAGATTAAAGACTGTGGATAAGTCTTCTCTTCCCCTCTCTCCCCCCATGGTTACAGTGTGTCAGTTTTAGAGTAGGGGAGTCTCTGGCGAATGGCCTTGTGCATTCTCATTAAATATTTAAAATATTCATATAGGTACTGGACACATTTGAATTTCAGCTGCCTGCCTTCCACGTTCTCTTGCCTGAGGATATAGAACAAGCTGAGAACTTCATTTGGGGTAGGAGAGGGGAGTTCATTAGTAAGGGACAGCTGGAGGCAATTCTTAAGAATGGAGCTTAAATATTAGGGTTGCATGAAGTTTCGGGTGCTGATTCAATTTGGCGGAGATTTGGTGGCTGAATTTCCAAATCGAATCAGGGAACCAATTAAAAGGTTTGAATCAATTCAAAACTCTCTGAATCTTCGGAAAAGATTTGGAGAGCTTCAGTGATTCGGACAGTCCCTGGTGGCTGCAGCAGGGAGCTGGCTGGACTCAGAGCTGGTAAGTAGGGGTGGAGGAGGGGAGCTGGAGATGCAGGGAGGAAGCATGGGGGAATCCCTGCCAGCTCCATCCCCTGCCTGCTCCCCCATGGCTTCCCTACACACCTCAGCTCCTGGTACTTAAGCCCCGTTCACCAGGTGCTGCTGGGTGGGGAGGTGATCTCTGCTGCTCCCCACTGCCCCATGCCAAGTGGGGGGCTCTGCGATGAGCCCCCTGACCCCCCTTGCTTCCCCAGCCCCCCCCCAGCTGCCCCAGCTCTGTTCCTTTAAGGAAAAAACAAAAAAAAAACAAGAAAAACCCTGGGACTCTGTTCCTGCAGTGGCTTTGGGGGGGGCTCATGCAGAGCCCCCCACATGGCACAGGGCAGTGGGGGCCAGTGGGGATCATCCCCCCCTCCCAGGCAGGAACAATGAGTGCAGGGTTTTGGATTCTTTTCTTAAAGGGCTGGAGCTGGGGTGGGCAGGGCAGCCATGCGGGGGCTGGGGGAGCAGGGGAGGTTGGGCTCATGCAGAGCCCTCACTGTGGGGCAGTGAAGATTGTCCCCCTGCCCAGCAGCACCCGCTGAGTTGGGGCCTTTTTTCCCCCCAAGTGCTGGGAGCTGGGGCACGCGGATTGCCAAGCTGGGAGAGTGGGTGGGAGTTGGGCCTGGGTGATTCAGCCGGATCAAATCACCAAATCGAATCACTGTCCCCTGAATCATCTGAACCCAAAGTGAATACTAGCTGCTTCGCACAGGCCTATTAAATATCCCCATTTATGCTTATTGTGAGGCAAAATATTGAATGGGAATGTTTGTGGTGGGGTTTCTCGGGGTTCATTACTACTACTGATGCTATTCACCATTTCTGTAGAGTTTTTCAGATCAATTTTTTTCATTCATGATTTGGAAGTAATTTTATATTTAATTTGGAAATGATTTTGATCACTGATTAAATTTGTGGAGGAAATGGATTGATGGAATGAGACATGACAACACAAGTAATATAAACCCAAACAATGTTTTAGTACAGTCAAACTCCAAGCTATGCATAATGAAACTGTGTGGGCTATACAGATAAAATGATGATTGCATCCTGGAAAACAAATAATGTAGGGGTCATAGTGAAAGCAGCTCAGCAGGAGCTCCTAGTTGGTGCTATGGCTAAAAGCTAGCATGACCTGCAGATGTATAAATGGCAGTAAGATGTGGCTTAGCTTAGTACATAGTGTTAGTGAGGTAACAGTGGAACACTGCATCCAGTTTTGCTGTCCACATTTTAAAAAGGATGTTGAAAAATTGGAAAGCACACAGAAAAAAGCGATACTTTTCTTGAGAGCTGGTGAAGATGTCTTAGTGAAAGATTTGAAGGTCTCAGAGAACAGAGAGACCATTTAGTGTGTTGTAAAGTTCCAAAGGTGACTTGACAAAATTATACAAATACCATCTCTGGAAGATTAGTACCAAGTGTCTTCTGTTGGGAAAGGTATAACAATCAGTAAGACATAGCAAAGTTCAGACAAATTCAAATAAAAAAGGGACATGGTTTTAACAAGGAAGGTGAATAACTATTAGAACAGCCTCCCAGAGGAAGTGCTGTATTGTCTCTCTTTCTCTTTTTAATATTTTCAAATCAGGAAAACCGTTTTCTGGAAGGATACACTAGCCAAGTTAATTATCCTACAGTTAGACACAAGTTATTGGGCTCAATACAGGTTTAATAGAGTGAAATTTGACCTACTGTTTTACAGGAAGGAAAAGTTTATGATCCAGTGGTCCCTTCTGGTCTTAAATTCTCTCAATCTAAGTATGCTGGGACTCCCTGAATTTACTGGATAATATACTATATATCAGCTTTCAATTTTGCTGTTTTCTAGAAAAGAACCTTCAGCCTCAGTAGTTTGGACAATGGGAGTAGAAGTTAACATTTTTTTTTTTTTTTTTTTAGAAAACACCATTTTGCAGTTATTTTGAAGTTTTCATGGGAATATTCTTCAATTGTGAAAGCTCTTAAACTTGTAAATGCTACTATAGAATTAATTTTCCATTTTTAGCAAGAAGAGGACAAAGTGTTGAAGTTAGTCCAGAAGAAATTCTGTGCCAGTGGACCGTATACTGGTAAGATGAGGATTAACAGAAGTCCAGTGTGCATCATACATTATGCAACAGCAGACAATATTTGCACTGTTTGATTACACGGGCAGGTGCCTTTTCTAGGATTTATGTGCTCTGGGATGGAGGGGGGAGCATTTAATTAAAGTGGCTCTGAGAGCGGCTCTAATTAAAGCTCCCACAGCATCACGTGTATTCAGTGTCCCACAGATGTCTGGCACGTGTATAGGTGCCCTATATGTTTAGATAACGGGTTTTCAGCCTTTTTAAATAAGTGTACCCCTAGTGGCTGGACGTGGGGGGAGGGGTGGTGCACGGCCAGACGTGGAGTAGAGGCAGCCACCACGTGCGAGCTTTCCCTCTCCCTTCCCCCCATGTCCGGCCAGCTGGGCAGTGCCTTTGTGGCCCAGAGAGGGGCACTGCTACTCTTGCCCCACCCTGGCCCTACTCCTTGGAGGCGCTGGCACGGGGTGGTGGGTAGCGGCACTTGGTCCCCTGCCCACGTGTACCCCCTAAGGCCTTCCCGCATACCCCTGGTTGGCAACCCCCGGTTTAGATACTTAACTTCAATTTTTAAGAAGTATATGGAATAGGAATCTGTTAGACTTACATCCATACCCAAGTAAAAACTCCTTGTTTGAGAGCAAGGTCAAGCTTGTATTTATAACTTAAATCTTTTCAACACAATTTTTTTTGACTTCTCAAAATAAGCTGTTGCTTTAAGCAGTCATGTGAAGGCTGCTGCTGTTGAAATTTGCTAGAACATCAGGTGAAACTTCTCAGTATTGTCTTGTTTTTTGCATTCCTTTTTACCTCAGGCCTTTCTCTTTTCTCTTCCCTTGTTTAGGGGAGGACTGCCCACTGTGGATGATTCCCATAAGTATTTGTACAAGTGACGACCCAACCTGTGCCAAAATGCAAGTGCTGATGGACAAGTCAGAGCTGACAGTGGTGTTGAAAGACGTTAAGCCAGACCAGTGGGTGAAGGTGAGTTTGCACAGAGGGGGCATATCCAAGGGACTTGGTTTCGGTCTCACTGAGATGTTCTATAGTGCTTTGAGGGCTGTTCAGTTTCTTTTCCTGCTACCTGTTGTGTTCTCATCTCACTTTGTGTTTGGTGATGTCTGTCTGCAACCGTCTTTTATTGGCAGTGCTCCATAACGCTTGCTTAGTAAGGTCCAGTTCCTTTGAGAGTTGCCTTTTTAAGAATGGCCTGGGCAGCATAGACTTGCAGCATTTAAGAGCTGAAGCCCAGAACAGTTGAGTGATGCCATCAAACTGAGGCAGCTTTTGAATTGAAATGTGGTGGCTTTTTGTGTATTCCCATAGCAACAACCATAGCCTAGTCTATCCTGAGCAAAAATGGTCCTGTTTATCTTTTTGTTAGTCTGAATGCTTTGTTACTGGCTACCACCAGGCTACTACAAATCTGCAAATAAAAAAAATCAGTTTTATTCATATGTACTATTTAATCATCTTTTAGTTTTGAAGTATTATCTGCTGAGATTGCCGTCACATAAGCCCCTTAGGTTAAGAAATAATCTAGTTAGAATTGCCCTCTAAGGAATGACTCTGAAATGACATTATGGGTTAGTCTTTTACAGATTCCATATCAAATGTATTTGTTTTCCATCTATCAGGCCATATATGTACCCTGGGATTAGAGAACAAAGCTAGGTTTTCCCTGTTGAGAGTTTTGTGTAGTCAAAGCAAGACTCGCCCTGGCAATATCTTTGATGGTCAGTGATGCCTGATGAGGAAAGAACCCAGTGTAGTCCAAGGTGAATTTTCAGAGATGGCAGTTTGAAAACAGTTGTGAACTGATGCCAACCCTTTTGCTATGTTTTGAGGCATCAGTGTATGTACATCGGTGGAAACCTGTAGTACCGGCATAGACTTGCAAACTGAGTTAGGTTGCCCTGCAACAAACTGTTTGCTCTGGTGTCCTGAAATATCTCTGCATGTAAATCATGTTGGTTTGAAGCAGGTTATATTAGTGTGCACTGACCTCTACTAGTCTACTTACTAGTATTAGTTTACTCATTTCATAGACGAGCTATCTTTATGCTACTTTTACTTTTATGGTGCTAGAATGGACAGACCCTGAAACTATTTAACATGGAGTCAGTGTGGCACGTCTTTTTTTATTTATCTCTTTCCAGTATAGAGCTTCATTTTTAATTTCCTTAATCTCCTATCCTGTGTAATTCAAACATTTTTTTTGCTTCAGTCGTGGCAGTATTTTTCTGAGATTTTGACTTTGGACTCCTAGGTGAAGGATAAATACTGTTTTATTTAGATTTTTAACAGACGGCATTGTAAGAGATTTTAAAATGGAGCAACACCAACAGAATGTGAGACTTCTGTCTGTCTTAACTGGGTGATAATTTTTAAAAGCCTTGTTGAGGGAATTTCTACTTCAGCATTGTTAAACCACCTGATCCAGTTGCCTTGAATCATTGCCATGTCATTTTACATCAGGTGATATACAACTTATTCAGCCTACTTACCATGAATCACTTTTGAACATGTTTCTTTTTTGTGGGAAAAGGAAAGAGATCTCTGCAAATTTTTATTTGCAGGATGTGAATGTTTCCTGAAGGTGCAGTAACAGTACCAGTATCAGAACTGAATTTAGTTGTAGAGTGAAGTTAGGTGCAGCACTTCTGATCTTCTCTTTAAAGTTTAGATGCTTGTCTACGTTCCAGCCCCTTTTTATGAAGTCTCCACATTAAAGCATTCTAGGTTCTAATGTGGGCAGACAAAATACGGCCCAGGGGCCGGATCCAGCCTGCTGGACCATTCTGTCTGGCCCATAGGGCCCCTCCAAAAGACAGTTATTACAGGCCCATGGCTGCCCCTCTGAAAGCCAGCAGTAGGTGCAGGCTTTCAAAGGTGTGGGCTTTCAGAGGTTGTGCGCTATTGGGCTGGGCCAGGTCTGTGCCTCCACCTCCATGGGACTCCCAACACCCCAGCTAGGAGCCCCACGTGAAGACATGGAACCGGCCCAGCCTGATGATTTGAGGCTCCCAGCTGTAGTACCAGGAGCTGCAGGAAGCCATGCGTGATTGGGTAGGGCCAGCTCCATGCCACCATGTGGTGTTCCCAGCTGGAGTGGCATTTGGTCACTGGGAGCCACGTGCCATTGGGCCAGGCCAGGTATGTGGGGCTCTCGGCACTGTAGCTAGGAGCCATGTGCCATTAGGTCAAGCCAGGCCAGGCCGGCTCTGTGCTTGCACGTGTGGCTGGAGTGCTAGGAGCCTCACGTGGAAGCATGAAGCCAGCCCAACCTGATGGCAAGTGGTTCCCCATAGCTCCTGGCACTCGAGCAGGGAGCTGCATGCCATCAGGCCTGGCTACCTTTCTGCTGCCACATCAGACTCCTGGCACTGAAGCTGGGAGCCACATACCATCAAGCTGGGCTGGCTTCATGCTGCTGCATGTGGCTCCTGGCACTCTAGTCATGCACCATCCGGCTGGGTCAGGCCAGCTCTTTGCTGCCATGTGTAGCTCCTGGGACTCTGCCAGAGCCACCACTAGGGGACGCCATGGGACATGGGCACCCCAAGGGTCCACTACCTGGTGCTGTTGCTGCCACTGAGAGTTGGGGCTGTGCGCCATGGGGGCAGGGGAGTGTGGGGGGGTGCCTACATGTGCACACTACCATATTCACAACCCCCACACACATCCCATGCCCACCATACAGACACCCCCACCCCCAATATACAGGAGTAAGATTGTATTTTAAGCTATTATGCAATCTTCTCTCTATATAGTACACAAACACAAATCAGGACAAAAATATTTTTTAAATAAAGTTAAAATATTTTGTAGTAGATGTTTGATATTTATTATATGATTTTTTTTTTTTCTGATTCCAAGATGGCAAACCCTCCTCCCAAAAGGAGTACTTCTGAGGGCAAGAGGAGGGACTTCTAGTAGCAGGGCTCAGGGGATAGGGGTGGGGACTTCAGGGCCCAGATGGCAGCCGGGGGCATGGCATCGATCAAGGGGCAGGCTACCCTTGCAGCCCTTGACTGCTCACTAAAAGTCATTAAGTGGCCCTCCAGCTAAAATAATTGCCCATCCCTGTTCCAACACTATTTCTGTACCTTGCCTTCATAGAGACAGACATGTGGCGAGGCTGACCCGTCCCCCTGCAGCTCTATTAACAACAGTTAATTTCAGACTTGAGTTCAAAATTGTCATCTTTGCTATAACCCTCCCTGAATTTAGTCCACCCCACCCTGAACCAATTTCTCTTCTCTTCTCCTCTAGTTTAACCATAGCCTCTGTTTCCAATATACAAATTTGTCATTATTAGTCCAAGAGCTCTTGCCTCATCAGTTTCCTGTATTTCTCTCCTTTTGTGTGCTCTATTTCAGATCTTGGCTTTCTTTTCTCTCCCTTACTAGGAGTTCTAAATTCCTGCTTACAAGAAAGTTGTGACCTTTTCAATGACTGTGGCTGATTTTCTTGCAAAACACTGAAATATATGGAAGTTTGGAAACTGTTTTTGTGTAGTCCAGAAGGCCAGCATGGTTGCTTATTTGTTGTGTGCTAATGAACTTGTTATTGTTTTTGTTTTGGTGCATTTCAGTTAAACCTGGGAACAGTAGGGTTTTATCGTACTAAATACAGCCCTGACATGCTGGAAAGTTTAATACCAGCGATCAAAGACCTCACCCTACCCCCTGTGGACAGACTTGGGCTACAGAACGATCTCTTCTCTCTGGTGAGCAATCTTTATCCTACCCTGTGTGGTCTGCTTTGTGGATGACTAATAATCAAACCACAGTTACTGTAGAAAATAGTATCTGAAGAGCCAGGCTCAGTTCCTGGAGGCGAAGCCCCTTTGCAATTACTGCATATATATGATTATTAATTAGCTTGACAAGCTTCACCTTGCATGACGGACTTAAATCCTGTGGCACAAATATGAGCCTACAACTCTGTTTTGCTGTTTTCCCTGCAGGGATGTTTTACACTTGGGTTTTTTTATGAATTGAAAATATTTGAAAACTTTGAAAAGTTCCCCTGGCTTCTTTCAGCTGAGTCAGGAAATATTCCTGACTTCCTACAAGGGATTTGAGCCAGAGGGCTTGTCCAAAGAGGCTGTCCACTGTCTTTCCTTGGTGGGGAAAAATATTTCATGCCCGCATATTACATACTTATTTTAGCTGTTGTGGAGGATTTGAGCACTAACTGTGAAGTTATCACTCCCCTTCTTCCTTTCCTGAAATGGGCTTGTTGCTGAAGAAGTGACTTGTTTTGGACTTTCACTATGTAAAAGCAGAGATTAGTGTTAAAATAAGATGTACCAGCTTCTGATTGTTACCTCTTAGAATATACAAATATCTCATGAGGTAGGCTTTTGGACCTGTTAACTGCTGTAACTGAAGCCACACTGTGTTGCCAGGCAGCAATCAGTTAAGGGCTTTTAAATACAATTTGAGACTGCATTGACTTCCTGCAATTTAAAAGAGGTAGGAATGGGCTTAAGCTTGTAAAGTTTGTAATGGCTTGGGCAGCATAGTTTTTAAGGGAATGAATGCTGTCAAGTGTTGCACTGGGAATAGAAACGTTTTCATGATGCTCTTAAGCACTTATGTAGATGTTTGCCTGCAGTGCTAGAAATGTAACAGTTTTATGCCAGTGCATGAGAACTGGGAACAGCCAAAAAAATAAACATCATAAATGTTAACAAGTAAATGTAGGTGTATTTAAACACCCTTTTTAGTCTAAAATGAGGTTTCAGTAGAAGCAGTATCTTGAGTATCAGTGGTCTTTGGTGCTCTGGTTGAATACTAGTGACTTTGAGAGAGTTGCTTAATTGTGTTGCTTCAGTCTTTCCATCTGTAAAATGGGGTTTACACTCTTTGTTAAAATTGCTTTTTCTGTGTGTGAAAAGCACTGAGTGTTTTGAGCAGGCAAGTAAGACTTTCAGTAGAATATGCCCATCTTGACCACTCCCCTCTACCCCCCCCCCACACATACACAAGTGGATCCCCTAGTACTGCAGACCAAGAAGAGGGAAGAATGTTAGATTTTTGTGGTGAACTATTGAATGAATCAGTGCTATTTGGAGATGAGATTAATCTGTGTCTTTTCCTCTCCCAGGCCCGAGCTGGAATCATTAGCACTGTAGAGGTTCTAAAAGTCATGGAGGCTTTTGTGAATGAGCCCAATTATACTGTGTGGAGCGACCTGAGCTGTAACCTGGGGATTCTCTCAACTCTCTTGTCCCACACAGACTTCTATGAGGAAATCCAGGTGTTCGTGAAAGATGTCTTTTCACCCATAGGGGAGAGACTTGGATGGGACCCCAAACCTGGAGAAGGTAGGAGATATTAATTTGTATAACATAATAGAATAGTGTTTTGAGAGACTGCTATGTGGTTGAGACTTTGAAGGATGAAAAATTGACAAATTGTGGCACTGCTGCTAGTATCTTTAGAAAAATGTTCTCATATTTTCCTGCTACAGCTGGAGAGCTGACATGTTATGATCTATCTAGTCTGTTTTTCTGTACCTTGAAAAGAAACTACTATGGGTCTGCATCTGATAATGCAAAACTTACAAGGCTGAAGAGAAATCTTCTGTATCCAATATCCATGCATGCTTTACTTATCCTAACCAATCTGAGTCACGATGTAGCAAAGCACTTGAGGCTGACTGGACATTATATGGGTCTTCAGTTAATGCAGATTGCAGATCTAACTATGTCAGATGTAACTTGCCTGCAAAATCCCCTTCTTGTGACCCTCTTATCATTTCCCTTTTAAAAAAAAATCAGTGCATTCTCAAAGCTCAATCACAGGAGTGGAAAAAGCCTATTTTCTGTAGATAGTCTCAAATATGAGGGAGGGAAGTGAGTTATGCAGTTACATCTTATCTTAATGTCTGTATGTGCTAAGCATTTTGTGAATTCAGCTGTTGATGCCCCAAATTAACTTACTGTCCACTCCTGTTTATCAGGTCATCTAGATGCACTTCTGAGGGGCCTGGTTTTGGGCAAACTAGGAAAAGCTGGGCATAAGGCAACATTAGAAGAAGCACGACGCCGGTTTAAGGACCATGTGGAAGGAAAGCACATCCTGTCAGCTGACCTGAGAAGTCCTGTAAGTTACCTTAAACTTCTGAAGGATCCCATCCTACTCTTGGCCTAGTCCTTTGTTTTGTATTCAACTTTTGTAGTTACAGTGACCAGAATTAATATTTTTGCAGCACTTTCTGCTTTGTTTTCTCCCTGGTTTGGGTTGCACAGAGCAGATCACCTTGGTCCAGCAAGCCCTTTTATTTTTGGCATTTTGCTTCTGGCAGGATTACAGTCCAGACCAGTTCTTTGGAAGATGTTGGTGAATCCATCCTCATTCCCTTTAGCAAAATTAAAAAAAAAATCACTGTTCCAGCATTAAGACTTGCCTTGTCCTACATTGAATGTTGCTAGCTCCTAGACAGTATTTCAGTTTAACCCCTTACACTACTGGCTGTCTCCAGACAGCCAGATAAATGAAGGCTTATAAAAATGTATATACATCTGTCACTAGTGGGTTAACCTACTTAATTGAGACCTTTTAATCTTTCACTTGGATGCTATTTAGCACAATTAAAGGTTTCCAATGTCATGAAAACCCTTATTGTATCAGTTCTCAAACCAAGGGGTCCAGAGTTGCAGTGCTCTGGGATCACTGCCAAAAAGAATGGATTAGATCAAGGCAGTAGTTTTCAGACCAAATTCCTCTTGAGTTACCAGATTCAGGAAAGTGACCCTTATTTAACTGAGAATCACTTCACCATAGATTTTCTTTTTGAAATTTTCTGTAAGCACCACCAGTCCACCCTTTAAATTAACAGCCAAAACAGGTCTCCAATTTTGTAACTGGATTGAAGTTTAGTAACATTCTTTAAAGCAGTGATTTTTAGCTTTGGTGTTCCGTGAGGTGGAAGCTGCCAAAATTAGGATAGAATCAAGGTGCTGAGGACAAGGAGAAAGTGGAGTTTAAAAATATGTCTGTTTTGTGACAACATTAGACCAGCACCAGTGCTTTCAGGACTAGTAAACCTCTCCAAAATCTGGTTGCACACCAGTGAGGAGAGGAGTTTGTCACTGCAGATAATTTCCACTGTAAAAATTGCCTATTGTACTTTGCCTATAGACCAGTTATCCTTATTCCCATCTCTTGCTGAAGTAGCTTGGCTTTCCATTTCTAAAAGCTTGTTTACGAAGTTCTTTCATGCTTTGTGTTCCTTCCCTTCTTAGGTATATGTAACAGTTTTGAAGCACGGAGATAGTACTACCTTAGACACTATGCTAAAGGTGAGTGGACAGTTATATTGCCTTATGCTCCTCTCAACTCTGTCCATTTGCATAGGCAGGAACTAAAAATTCCACCCTGCAAACTGCTCCAAGTAGTTAATCTTCTGACAGTGATGTGAAAAACAGGGCCTTGCTGTGCTACTCTTTGGTCTCACACAGTGTTAAAGTGCCATCTAGTGGGCTACTGCATATACCATTGCTCAAAGGAGTAGTTCTCCTTGTCCTTATATTAAATGAGTGGTGAATTAGTTTTGATTCCCAATTGGCAACACACTCTGCTTCTGGATATGTAATGTGGAAAACAGTAAAAATATTCACAAGCAGTGTGATACCATAGGTTCAGATTATAATAAGCTATCCTTGAATGCCAGCCCTGCAGCTCCAGTTTAACTAATAAGAGTTTTATTAATACTGGATATGATCCCACATGGTGTGTGTTCCTAAGCTGTGAGTATGTTAATGTTTGCCCTTTCTCCTTGCAGCTTCACAAACAAGCAGATATGCAGGAGGAGAAGAACCGGATTGAGCGAGTTCTCGGAGCCATCTCTCAACCTGAACTGGTTCAGAAAGTTCTCACCTTTGCACTTTCAGTAAGTTACCTACCAGGAAAGCTGATGCTTCCTTATTTCACAGGAAGGGAGATTGTATAGAAAACATGGGAGATCACAGGGTGAAGTGGAGAGACCTGTGACGGGTAGGAAGCAGTGTTATAGCTACTTTTGAGAAGGAGTCTTTTGATTCACTGGCCTGGTTGCCAGTCTTCTAGAGCTGGAGGGGCAGCCTTTTTGGTAGGTGTGCCATAAATTAGCATTGCATCCTCTCAGAGTGCCACTCTGTTCCCCTCCCTAGCCTGATCTATTCTTCTTTCTGCCGTATCTGCTGCTGTATTGCCCGTCTCCTTCCTAGTTTGCTGTGTGCCGCACATAAAGGATGCCCCTGTCATTTTTGACATTCATGCTGCAGGTTGGCCACCTGTGTCCTTGAGTTTTTTTGTATGCCTAGATTTCTGAAGATGGGGGTATCAAGAGGGCTAAAAGGTGTTGCCTTGCATATTGGCATTTTTAGTGTTCAGATTAGATTGAATTGGGTTCCCTGTCTTCAGAGTTGGTATGTTTTATGACAGGTTCCTTGGGAAACTTTGCAACAACTTGCTTGAATGGGTGCTTCCTCTTTCTTTGCAGGAAGAGGTACGTCCCCAGGACACTGTGTCTGTTATTGGTGGAGTAGCTGGAGGCAGCAAGCAGGGGAGAAAAGCTGCCTGGAAATTTGTAAAGGATAACTGGGAAGAACTTTATAACCGTTACCAGGGTGGATTCTTAATATCCAGACTAATAAAGGTATGCTCAATTACTTGGAAAATGTTGGGCATATAATTTAGCACATCTAAACAACTATATTTTTAAAAAGTTCCCCAAACCTAAATGTGTTTTTCTCTTTTTTTTCAGCTTTCAGTTGATGGATTTGCAAATGATAAAATGGCTGCAGAGGTTAAGGTAAAACTTATCTGATATAAAAGAATAGCTAGCTTTGTCTGGATGGGCAAAATATTATCTGGACAGAGCATATGATGGGGGAGCCAGAAGCTCCTGATTTCAAATTTGGTTCTGCTTTTGTTTCTGGCTGTGATTTTTAGCCATGTTACTTAACCCAGTCAACATGAGAGTTAACTTAAAACTTGTTTGGGTTTTTTAAAAAATGACTTAAGGTATGACTGCATGAATGAGTTTACCATCAGGTAAACTATGGAGTGAACTCAGTGTGACAGCTGCTCTATAGCAGCACGCCCATGTGCCTGGCTCTTATCCTGTGACTCTTCAGTGAAAAGTGGGGTGTATCCTAGTTAGCATAGTATGGAGTAACAGCTTTCATATAGGTAATTACCTTAGAAAAACTGATGATAGATGTTAACATCCTAGCTTACCTCATAAGTTGTTCCTGTGCCCGTGCACTTCGATAAACATGGATTTGTCCGTGTTTGAAAACTTATTTTGGTTTAGTTTACATTGATTCCTATTTGATTCTGACAAAACAGAAATAAGTGTGGTTAAAGCAGAATAAGTTTCTTTGCAGCAATTTGCACAGATATTATGAAAATTTAAATTTACACCCACCCTTTTCATGTAAAATACCTCTCCTACCATCTGTGAACTGGAAACACCTACCTCAGAATTGAAAGTTAACTGACTAATCTTCATAGTTTTAGTTTACGTACTTTCAAGACTATATAAGCTGCATAAGTTGAATTGGGTGGTAGCACCACTATAGGTAAGGATGAGACCATATGTTAACTGATTTAGTTTAACATTGTCTGGGCAAGGACTTGCCAAGATACTGTTCCCTTCAAAGAAAAAAAAAAAAAATTCACATGACAAAGTTATGGTTCTTGTAACTTTTTGTTGCACGCCTGAAGTTCAAATTATAGCTCAGATCTTTGCCAAACTGCTATCACCTTCTTGGGATTGATCTCGGCTAGTGTTTAGCATCTTTGGGAAAATTAGAGTAAAATTTGGATCAACAGTGCGACTTGAGCTAAGCTAATAAGCCAAGGAGTAATTTAGACCTGTGCAGCACAACTGGGATTCTAGTGCAAGCCAAGAGTGTTTTTAGGCAGTCTGATGTAAGAAAGTGGGCATCTGAAGGTTGATGTGCTTTGGCTAATGACATGAAGTACTTCAGAGTTCAAGTGCTGCCTTTGGTGGTGGTCTAAGAATGTATGTTGTGCACATTATTTGCTCTTTGTCTGCATTCTGCAAGGGCTCCTCATGGAAGGTAGTATCAGAGGCTAGAAAACTTATGGCCCTGTGCTAATACAGTCATAACAAACCTCAAATGATAGAAAAATCAGGCAGGATACAGAATACAGTAAATATGTTAAATAGGTATTCTGACTGAAACAATTTTGGTGGGTCTTTTTCATCCCTGTTACAATTGAAATTCCTAGTGCAACCTCAGCCATGGTGCTCCCATCCCAACACCATATTGAGAATTGGACTTGGGATAGAGTTAGTGGTTCAAACATGGGTTGTTGATCATGGGCTTCCTTGGGTTCCCTATATCACAAGTCTTAATTGTAAAAAAGCTCCAAACACAGGCATAGTAAGGGCACAGCTACACAAACAAAGTACTGCAAGGTAAGATAGACTTACCACATGTGAGGTACTCCAAAGTAGCTGCCTGTGTGCAAGCTCTTGTGTTGCATTAAATGTCTAAATCCACCTTTCATGGAGTGATTAGATGCCTCATGTTTATCATGGGGTAAGAGCATGCACACAAGTAGTTAACACAAAGTAGCTAATGTATTTTTAATCCATACCCTAGTGTGCCTTGCAGTAGCTCATTTATATAACCAGGTCATACAGTGAACTTGACATTTGGTATGCCACTACAGTGAGCTGAGTTGGATTTTGGGGAATAAAGGAGGGAGATTGAGATAAATGAGCCATTTCATCTTTGCATTCATCCTGTGTAGAACCCCTTCTCCATGTCTGTAATGTGGAGTCTGAGTCTCTTCACTCTCACTTGATGTCTCTTTTTGCTGCTCACAGCCCATCACTTGCCATACAGATGACCAGCCAATTGATTTGGAAATAAAATGCTTCATCTGTGCAGATGACCTGTGCATAACAGCTCAAAACACTGGCTTTGACCATGTTGAAAAATCCCTAAGCAAGGAACTAATTAGCCTAACTTCATACTACACTGAAAACTAATTATGCACAAACCCAATGAAAACACAAGTGCCTTCCACATGCCTTCCATCTGAAAAACCATGGGGCCAGCCACCATTTCAACATTACATGGTCTGGGACCCCACTATCCCATTGTCCAAATCCAGTTTACCTTGGAGTTGCCCTCAATTGAACCCTCTCTTACAAAGAACACACCATGAAGAGAAAAGCAAAGTGAGTACTCGTAACAACGTTATAAGCTCACCAACTCAAAATAGGGAGATAGTCCCTCAAATATCCAAACCACTGCACGTATGCCCTGTATGGGAAAGACCGGTACGCACCAAGCACCTTAACCCCATTCTGAATGATAGCTGCTGATGCATCACAGGATATCTGAAGCCTACCAGAACTAAACAGTGCATACCTGGCTGATATTGCTCCACCTGACATCAGAAGAGCAGTGGCCAGCAAGGTGGAACAACTGAGACAAACTGAAGATACGAGACACCTGCTGTACGACTATCCCACAGCACACAAACATCTGAAGTCATACAGCAGCTTCCTCACCAGTACCCAACTTCTCGATGTCACACCCAAGGAGACATGACTACAGATGTGGAACCAAGAGGCTGAAGAAAATACCTGAAACCATGGCAGAGGTGGCGATGTCTCAAATGCTATGTACCGGAGAGAAGTTCCAAGGAACTAATGAAGAAGTGGGGACTATACCATCAGTTCAACCACCTGTGACTATGGCAGACTATGCAACACCTCTTGCAGTGCCTGCTGCTCAAAGGCACGCATACAATGAAAGTTCTTGCAAAGTACAATAAACAAGTACAGGCATGTGTAACAAAATGGTCAGATGTGGTGTAGAGACAAGAGAAAAAGACTTACCACCACAGCCATTCTGACCCTACTGGGTGCTTGGGAACCAGGAAAAAGGTAGAGCTGGCAGCTCAGTGGAAATGAGATTCCCACTATTTTTTTACTCTTTCCCCCTCAAAAAAACAAGAAAAATTCACTGCCCTGAACTTTTAACACAGATTTTCAGCTTGATCAGCAGTACCTTGCATCTCCTTAGGCCTTAGAAATCACCTATGCTAAAACCTCTGAAATACTAGAATACAGAGTTCAGAAATGAACCCCACCTTGCAGCCTTAACTCTGTCCTCTTTGATTAATGCCTTAGCCTGCCCTTAATGGACATCTGTAGCACACTCACCTTTCAGATGCTGTGAGGCAGTGCATGACCACAGCACAGAGACTCGGAGAAACCACTGAGCTAGTTTTTTGCTAAGGAAAAATGTGTATTCTGGGCATCCTGCACCTGGTCTGTATGCAGCAGCTTCATCTGGTCTGTATATGCCAGCTAAGAGTTGTCAGATATTCCTCTCTCTTAACCCCTATCATAAGGATGATCTCTGGGACCAGGTCATCTTTTAAATGCAAATGAACCTCTGTTCCTATCAGTGTGAGCTGCAGCAAGCTGCTGTTTGTAATCCCTGTAATCATTCAGTAGAGGGGTTCCTACTACACTGCAGGGCAATTGAGGGGCATGTGAGAATGTAATTCTTTGGGATGCAACACACTACAATAAATGACACATTTATATAGTCGGTCCTCATTGTCTGCTTATTATCAGGCAACCTTAACTCAAATTTACATCCAGTATAATCCCAGAGGCTTTTACAACTGCTGAGTGGGGTGGGGCAGAGTTAAGGTGATGAGTGTGGGCAAATGCATATCTAACTCTTTTCCCTGATTTTAAGTATAGGTACAGTCATCTGGAAGGGTGGCAAGCTCTACTGATCAATCTTAAATCTTTTTTATGAATAAAAGTAGAGGGTAAATTTTGAAGAAATGTGGAAACCTGGTTGAATTTGTGTTAGTGTCCCTGTACTCCAACCACTAGTCATTTAGTGCATTTCAAAAAACAGGATGCAACTTTTGTTTGCTTTGAAGACATCTTGATATGGGGTGAGGAGGACTGACTTGGATCTTGTTTATGCCAGCAGCCTTCGTTAGTGTAGAAAGCAATGTTGAGTATGCAGAGGGAAGCATTTTCCTTCCAGCAAAGGAAGTGGGGAAAGAAGACTTAGATGGGAGTACCTTGCACGGGGTTGTCCGGGGGGCAGTTGGGGCAACTGCCCCACGCCCTGTGCTTTGGGGGGACCCGTGGACCCAGGCAATGTGGCCGTGGTGACTCAACACTTCTGCCACCAGCTTCGCATCTGACTACTCGGCAACATTTCCCGCCCCCCACCAAATCTGTTGCCAGCTTTTTCCCGTCTGGGGCATGGGGGGGTGGAGCCCTGCACAGGCTGATTTGCCTCGGGCCCCACACCCTGCTTGGATCATCTCTGACCTTGCAATCCAGTTATAACATGCACAGTTTCAGCTCTTAGGAGCATCTTTGTTTACTGTAGCTTTCCAATTGAACACTCATTTTATGCTGATATATGTAAACTCTGAGTGAATGGTTTCCTTCAAGGCAAGAAAATCGATGCTTTGAAAAACAGCTAAACTATGCTGGCTACTTTTTTGTTGCTGTAATCCTCAGACCTCATCTTCCTTTTGAAACACCTATAAGTCTCATCCCATCTTTCAAAGGTTTAATAGCATAGATGGTGCTGTAGGGAGGCCTTACATTATAACTAATTTTTCTTACAGAACATATTACAAATTGTTTGCTAGGACACTGAAGCATAATTAAAATGATATGCACATATCTTAATCAGCAAACAGAACTCTGAGGCAGTAATGCTTATCAGTGTGTTATCTTGCACACTAATGTGGTAGTTCTTGATGGTTCTTCCAGTCAGTAATGTGTGTTCCAGTTGCATATTACTAAGGATGTGTGTAAAATAATAATATGAGCATATAGGGAAAAATCTAGATGGTCAAGATGATGACCAAGAAGATTTTGTCCATTACACACTGGGGTGGGAAAGTTCATAATGGGTGATGCCAAGAAAAGACTAGGGTTTTAGTTTGGCCCGTGCAAAGTGGCTAGTATTTGCTTCAGATTTGGATTTGGCTGATTTGGGGAACAGTGATTCGATCTGGTGATTTGAATCACTGTCCCCTGTATCGATTTGACTGAATCCAATTCAGAGATTTTTGGCTACTGCACAATTGGCCAAATCTTTGAACTGAACAGGCCCCATCCCCTGCCTGCTGCCCTGCCCAGCCCTTAAAAAAACAAACAAAAAACCCATGCTCACCTGCTTCTGCCAGAAGGGGGGGGGGCAGCGATTCCCACTGCCCAATGTGTGTGTGGGGGGGGCTCTGCCCAGAGGCCCCGATGGCCACTGCAGCATCTGGTGAGTATGGTGCTTTTTTTTAAAGCGCCAGGACACTAGGGCTGGTCCGGGCAGCCATTGACTGGACTGGGGGAGTGGGCAGGGGGTGCTTGGAGGGCTGGGGGACCAGGCAGGGGATGGGGCCTAGCAGGGGACCCCCTATGATCCCCTTTCCCCCTACCCCCTAGTTACCAGCATGGAGTCCAGGTCCAGCTCCCTGTAGTAGTGAGCAGGGACTGCCTGAAGCTCTCTGAATCTTTTCTGAATCAATTCAGAGGTTTCAAATTGATTTGGACCTTTTTACTGGTCTCCCGATTTTGATTTTGATTTGGAGATTCGGCAGCTGAATCAGGCCAGATCTCCTCTGAATCAAATCGGCAACTGAAGCTTCTCACGGCCCTAGTTTTAATGCCTTTTTTAAATTTGTCGCTAAAAGATTTACTGTGACTAGATGGCTAACAGTCAACAGCAGTGTTAAGGGAACAAAAACTAAAGCTAGAATGGGAGTGGGGGGGAATAACAGGCTAGAGACTGCTTTGATGTTTTCAAATTAACTGAGCCTGATGAAATTCACCTGAGAAAACTTCAGCCAATTCCACAAGTAATCTGAGCTATTAGCAGTTAACCTCTGTGAGAACTCAAAGATAGTGAGGTGCAAGAAGACTAGAAAAGGGCAAACATAGTGCCCATCTTTCAAAGGGGGAAAGGAAAATCCAAGAAATTATATATTAGTTGCACTAACTTCAATTTCTGGAAAGATACTAGAACAAACAATCAAGTTGTAAGCTACCAGAAGATAATAAGGTGATAATTAACAGTAGCAATTGATGCGTCAAGGACAAATAATGTTACATCTTCCTAATTTCCTTCTCTGACAGGATGCAGACTTTTTGGATAAGGGAGAAGCCATAACTATGATGAGGTCTTTATTTTAGTAAGATTTTTGACACTGACTTGCATGACATTTTGTGTAAGTTAGAAAAATATTGTATAAGAAACTGCTTCAAGGTGGATCAAGTGGGGTTCTGTAAGGTTTTATCCTCCGTCTAGTAGTAGTCACCATTTGCATCCTGCTGACTTGGATAATAGAAAAGAGTACACTTATTAGATATGCAAATCTCTGTCATGTTGGTGAGAGAGATGTTAGGCACTTTGGAGGACAGGATTAGCATTCAAAATGGATACTAACAAATTGAAGGAATGGTCTAAAACAAATAGGATGCAATTCAGGAAGGGTAAATGCAAAAAACCCTACACTTTAGAAGGAATGGTCAGCTTCATTAAAATAAAACATGGAATGACTAGCATAGGCAGGTTGCAGAAAAAGATTGGGGGTGTACAGGATCACAATCTGAATACGAGTCAACAATATCACATTTGCAGAAAAAGTGAAATCCTACTGACCTATTGGGATATATGTGCAGGACGTTGTTTGTAAGATGCAGAAAGTGATCTTTCCACCCTCGTCAGCAAGGAAAAGGCTTCAGTTGGATTACTGTCCAGTTTTTGGGACCACATTTCAAGAGTGATGTGGACCAAATAGAGTCCAGAGGAGAGCAACAGAAATGAACAGAGGCCTGTGAAGAAAGATTGCAAGAACTGGGCATGTTTAGTCTAGAGAAGGTATAATGGTTTTCAGCTATGTAAAGAGGTTGCTATAAAGAGGAAGTTAATAAATTGTTGTTTGTCCTTTGGGGATAGATATGAATTTAAATGATAACAAGAGAGATTTAAACTAACATCCAGAAAAAAGCTTTCTGAAATAGATTGCTCAGAGAGCTATGGGATCTCCATCATTTGAGGCTCTAAAAGTTAGGCTAGAGAGATGTGTCAAGAAGTTTGACTGATCATGCCTTGTGTAAAGGGGATGGACCAGATTACTTGTTAGGTCTTGAGAGGACCTAGAATTGTCTATGTTGGGAAGAGCTTGTTTGTATGGAAATGAACACAACCAATCGGATATCCTTATTTTGACTTCATCTTCCATTCTGTGCCTGTGGTTAGTTGATTCTAAAAAGCTAGTAAGTAACAGCATTCTTGAATCGAGTGATCTTTCTGGATGGAACTATTTTCTTGTGGTGGGGCAAGAAGAAGGGCATGTTTGTATACAGCAAAATTCTAGTCTTCACACTGTCAGCATGCTCAGACTCTTTTTGGGACAGGGTGATTTTAAAAGCAGCATAGTCATAAATATGACTTTGCAAAAGATATTTGTAATTCCTTAAGATACTAGTATATATCATTTTAAAAAGAAAAATGAGCTACAACAATAAAATAAAGCTAAAAAATAAAACATATTTGTAATTAAGACCTCGGGCTTAATTTGGTGTCTTCTAAGTTGTTTATAATGCACACTTTGAATGTACTTGTTGCTTTTCCACCATGGTATAGATGCTGGTCCTGTCCTTAAGGCTGACTTGCCAAATCCCTGGCAGCCAGTACCTTGAGGTGAGAGGTAACACTGAGCAGGAACTAGTAACTATATACCAGAGCAGAGACATATTGGAGATGTAACCACATGTACAGTGATGACAAAACAAAACATGTCACAGGAGTGTATCCTGCAGCCTTTCCCTCATGCTGTTAGACTCTGTGGTCTCACTGGGACTGATGGCATGAGAGACCCCTAGAAGCTGTAATCATTGCTTTCATAGAAGCACCTTTTTCTGCCCAACTGGTAAATCTGACTGCTAAGAAATGTATTTTTTGTCTCTGGCTGTTCTCTGCCCTTACAGTTGATTGTGTATTTTCATACAGGCTTTCTTTGAGAGTCACCCAGCTCCATCGGCAGAACGCACTGTCCAGCAGTGCTGTGAAAATATTCTGCTGAATGCAGCTTGGCTGAAGCGGGACGCAGAGAGCATCCACCAGTATCTCCTGCAGCGCAAGGCCTTGCCAGCCATGGTGTGAATCTGTGCATGCAGCTGCTGCAGTCCTACTGCCTCATCATGGGGAGAGGGAGGAGCTACCCAACAGCTGATTCATATGCCAAGAATTTGGAGTCTTTTCTCAAACCAATGGGGATTGGACAATGAATGTAGTTAACTGGTTCCTGCTCACACTCCAGAAATAAATTCTATTAAAAATTATCAGCAATTCAGCAAAAAATAATTAAAAAAATCTGTAAATATGATAGTAATAAAATAGAGCATAACAAAACTGTGAAACTTCCTCAAGCCTTGTCAGTGGTTAAAATATTTAACACCCCCCCCCACACTCTTATTGACAGATGTTCTGTTTTTACACCATCTAAAAAAGGCAACCAGAGGTGTCTGGGTCAGTGGAATTTTGTGGCGAGTCTGGGGCAGGAATGGGTTAACGCCTCTGAGAGAGACAGACAGATCTACAAGACCATTACAGTGCGGGTTGCGTGGAAAGGTTCACTCAGAAAGGCAGGTAGCTGGTATAACATAGTCTGAGTCTGTGCATAATTCCAAATGCGTGGTTTTTGGGAGACTTATTTTTCCTGCAGCCTCCAATCAAATCCAAGGATAGTAGGTTCCCTTCCTTCTGTGTTACCTCTTGGCAAAAAGAAAAATGTTCTGTCGCTCTTTGGTTTTTCTCTTTGGTTCCAGTTGCTGATGTCCTTCTTAGAGATAAAGGAATTGTAAGAAAACATCTTTCGTAGCCACATTAAATGAGAGTGATTCATTCAATCTAATTTTTTTTCTTTTTAATTGCATCCTCAAAATGCATGTGAATGAGAAGATACAGTACTGTGTGACTGGTTTCCTGGGCCACAATAAGGGCAGGCCCCTTGTTCAAGACACTGTTACTTGTCTAAAAGATCCAGCTTGTTCAATCTCCTCATGGCCGTAGCAACACTAGCTTTTCATTCCTTTCTGTGATGTTGACGGTAATTTGATTCAGAAGCCTTAAATTAGTGATGACTGGCGTGATGATAAAGTCTAAACTGTGTGCCATCATTTACTTCATAAAACAGTGTGGTCTACTAACCAGACACAACATGCACCTAATACAAAGGTTTTGAGTTTCCGCTTTTTTTTCTTTTAACAGGAATTCATATTTGGTGTGGCTTAACTGTATTTCAGAAGGTCATCAGACTAACTGTCAGACTGCTTCCCTGAAACATTTTTGTGCTATTGTTTAAAAAAAAAAATTAAAACAGTTGGCGTTAATAAAAATGTCAATGTGAAATGGATGTCCTGATTTTTGTGTTCTGTTGAGACCTTTAAAAGGCCCTGCTGCTTCAGATTAATCATCACAGCTTTAGAAAGGCTTTTCTGTAGGAGAATACTAATGGTCAGTTTGTGTTGAATTGTTCAAAGGGACACCTGTCCTTGGCCTCGTCCTCTTTCCTAGAATCAGTGATAGGGTATTGGGATGGCTGGATGAGTTAACCATACATGGGTTACTAAACTTGAATATCTGCATAGCATTTTGCCTACTGACTGCATCCCAAATACTGCAGATTTAACAGCAGATAGAAGAAAGAAGGTGTAGGCGTTATAGAGGAGATTCCAAAACTTGGCAAAAAATGTGATGTGGAGGCAGGGGAAAGAGGAAGATGTTCTCAATTGACAAGGAGGTGCAGAGGAGAAGGCACTTGCACTGTCCTTAGTGAGCTTAACTGATGAGGAAGAAAGGGAATAAAATAGAAAATGGGTGTGTGAGGCCTGCAGGAGCAGGTTTCAAAACTCCAGGAAGGCACCTTTTGAGTTGAAACCTGAAACACAAAGGGAAACAGATAAGGGAAGGAGAAAATAAGGTTGATAGGCTTAATGTGCAAGAAGCATTTTGCCCATGAAGGCTGGGATCAGAAGCTAAATAGGACATACTACTTCAGCAAAAATAAGCGCAGGCAGCGGTAATTGGTGGTTTTATAATAACTGGAGAAGTGGGTTCCTGGACATCCTGGGTTGTTTAATGGAAATGGTTGTTAGTCTGAAAAAAGCCTGTTTCCCTAAGGTGAGCATGTCCATATGGTCAGATATGTAACTAAAATAAGCATTCTGTCTGCTCTCTCTGTGTTCTGAGCCATCTCTCTTAAATTTACTGACAAAAACATTTTGCTGCTGTCAGCACTGCAGAGCTAGTGTGATTGCAGAAGAGTAAGCTGGTTTCTCTTCTGCCTCTCACTGCCAAGCTAACATGCAAAGTTCTAACTCCAGTGTGTGGCCAGTGATGTGTGAAGACAGATGAAACACTGCATGATTTTTTCTGATACCAGATGTAGCTGCTAAGTGAAGGCGATCTCATTTTGACTGGTAAACAAAGCATAATTGATATGCAAGCTATTGAAGGAGAACAACAGAAATAATATACTTGTGGTCAGTGTTCAGTGTACTGACTTAGGTATTCTATAGCTTTGGTCTCTTCTGGATGCAGGAGTTCTTGATTAGATTCCAGGTAAGAAATCTGCCATCATTTGTCCACTGCATCAAATCCTGCCACTGATCCAAACTGGTTCATTAAAGGAAGATACTGGGTGCATTTTAAAAAAACCCAACACATCTGTGGCTCAGGTGGTGAACAGCAGCAGTTACTGCAGGGTAGGAGTGAGGTGGATTGTGCAGTGCTGTACAGGCCCAGGTTTGACCAACAAGAATGCTTAGTGATTAAGTCCATGTCAGTTTTAACAAGGGCACCTTGATATTATACTTGGAAGTTAACTACAGGATGTTAAATACTGCGGGGAGGAGGGATTCTTCCTTTCAGTCTGTTTCTCTCTACCACACTGGGTCTTCAGTAGGAGGCCTTGTTCTCTTTTTCAGGCAGGTCACAATATGGGAAGCAATAGTATTGGCTTTCCCAGGCTCCTTTGGGAGGAGTCTGCCTTCATATCCATTCCATTACTCATGCCTGCTATGAAACACCCTGAAGACCTGTCCTCTGTACTTGAATCTTGGTATGAGGCTGGCTGACATAAAAGGTAGTTTGTGGAAAAGCCTGTATGGAATCTTTGTTGCCACTCATTAAAGCATCAGGTTGAAGGTCTTATTCTACAGCTGACTATATTCCAAATGCCTACTACCTTGCTACACCTGCCTAGCTCTGGCAAACCTGGAAGACTGCTGCCGTTTGTGCTCAAAAACTTTTGTGTTCAAAGCATGGGACTGGACTGTAGACTCCAGAGTACTAACTTTGGTGGGTTTGACACCATGGAGGAGTGACACATGCCTGGTCTTACCCTCCCTTGGGTACCAGACCTACCATCTTGGCAGGCAGGAGTTCCTCTCAGGAAAGATTCCATGTGTTGTATTATTGCTTCACCTTCCTTGTGTTCTGCATTTTGGAGTGCAGGATGATAGAATCAGCACCTCTCAGGGACCACACTGTTGGTTTCTCTCCCAAGGTTTTGGACTGACTGTGTAACAGACAGATTGGACATGCTGCTAGGCCATGAGGGACGTCTACAGTGATGGATGTTTTGCTCGCGCATGAATAAGGTGGGTTTTGCTAAGCTCCCTGATTGAAATAACCACACTTTGAAAAATGGGGTTCCTGAGTTTGTTCAGTCTTTTAATTGCACCAAGGATGCTCATTTGAATCCCAGTCAACCTGAGTCATGTGCAGACTTAGAACACATGCTGCTCTTACCACACACCTCACCTCCTGCCATATGCAAGTTGAGGTGGGCCTGCCATAAAGCACAAAACATCAAAGTAACATAATACATGGGCTAGCACTACTTTGGGTGGAGGGCTTAGCAGTGATTTTTTTTTTTGCATCCACAGCAGAAGGGGCATAGGAAAGTTAAATTATGTTTTTCAAATGGGTTTCCTTCATTATGTTATCCACACCTACTCTTAGATGACCTCAATCTCTCCACCCTTCGTGGTTTGCTTGCTTACACCCCTTTCAGCTTGGACAATGAAAAGAAACCTGATTTCAATTCATCTGTAGTACCAACCAATTTCCTTTTCAAGTTTCTGAACACTAGCACAGTGCTTCTGTGTCTTAATTGCACATGCATCAGGGGAAAGATTTGGGTTTTAAAGAGATTTTCCACTGGATTTTTTTTAACATTGAAATATTTATATTGGATTTAAGCTTTACAAGGACTAAAATTGGGGATTACATTTTGCTTGAATGTCCCTGTCCTGTCCTGTCCCCTCCCCCTCCCCCCATGTCACATCCTGCCAATTCTGCTATATCATTTGAAACTCAAAGTTTGTCCACACTGGGAGGAGAAAGCTGAAGTTAAAATTTCAGAGAAGGTAGCTTAGGTTAGTAGCTTGTGTTCAAGCTCACACTCTCCCAATACGCTTCACTGAAGCATCTACCTAAGAAAAGTTCAAGTCTGTAGAGAATCTTGTGTTGAACTGTAGCTGCAAATCTGAGTTAAAAACTGTCTTTATTGTGGTCTTTAATCCAAATTAGCTAAGATTGCACCTTTTTAATAGGGCAGATGTAGTTTTGTCAGGTTCAAGCAGAAAAGCCTAGCTGCATGGATAAGAGGAGGGTGGTTAACTTTCACCTCTAACTTTGATTCTAATACAGCCAGTCTTGGTCACTGTCTGAAGTTATGGTCATCTGACGGTTTTGGGAGAGAACAGGTACCTATGTTAGAAAAGCTTTACCCTTGTTGGCCTGTTACTGAAACTGTCACAACTGGCATAAGGTACAGTGTTTTGAGGCACTGCCATCACAGGTGGCCCGCTGACAGATGCTTGTCCTGTGATTGACTACACTGTGCCAATCCTCACTCATTTCTCAAGCCTTACATTCAGTTTTAAACAAAGCTTTTAAAAATAAACTTGCTTTTTGACACTACTACAATGTGGCAGATGGAATTTAAACATTCATGAAGTTGTACTGGAAAGAACATTGCTCAAAACTAGTGGTGTCCTCCTGCATAAATCTTACACAGAATGTTACTGTATTCACTCAAATCAAAGATATGGGGCTCCCCTCCATTTATCATGGGGAGCAACCTCTCAACTTAGCTTTCAGTAGTACAAGTGGGGGCACAGGTGGCTGCTGCAGTTCAGATTCCAGCCCCAACCCAAGCTTGGGATTGGAATCAGAAATGGAGCTGCTGCTTCCTCTGCCACCTGCCTGTCCCCACTCTGCTTCTGCTCCCCCACAGCCAGTGTAACCATATAGTCAGCACAGGTAGCTACCAAAGGCAGTCAATTGTAGGGGATGGTAAAAACAAGAGTTCTGAATGGGCAGATGTGTGCATGCTATGTAGAGCTGTTTCCTTAGGGCAGCCCAGGGCACAGAGCACATGGTCACTGATGGCTCCTGCCCAGCCAATACAGCAGTGGTGGCAGCAGCGCCAAGGTTTGGGCTGGAGCTGCCTGCCATCACAATTGCTGTTGACTGGGACCAAGAGTGACCATGTGTTCCATGCCCTGGGCTGGAGTGGGTTCAGAGCTAGGGCGGTGGGGGCAAGCTCAGGGGGAACAAGTGGGGAGGGGACATGAGATTGGGGGGGGGCAAGGGTCAGGCAATTTGACTCTCCTACTGCCTCTCCTACTGTTACTTTCCTCATGGCAATTATAACAAACTTATATATTTTCCATGTATAGAATCTAATTATTGGTAGGAGTCATCTTAAATTCAGTCATTTTGGATTTGCGTAAACACAGTAATATCCAGAAAGTTGCAGTTAAGGCTAAAGTTTTAAGTGGGGAAGTCCAGGAAAGTTTTTTACCTGAGTTAAAGCCTGTATTGGATACTAACATAAACCTGAAGACTGGACTCTGCATAAGTCAGATCCATTTAATATAAAATAACAAATGCCAACTCTGCCAAGTAATTTAGAAAGCTTCAGATGGGAAGGCAGGAGGGAAGAGAGGGCAAAACACACATCTTCCTGTAGAGTGACCGCTTGATTCTTGAAATCTCTTGCTTATGGGACAAAGGAAAATATTTGGTCTCAAAGTCATGGAGGGAGAAAATCAAGGTCCTGCCAGGTGGATGTGGAATTTTCAGTGTATATAAATTTTTCAGAATCTATTTTACTCTCCAGAAAACCTCAGATTTCAAAGACAGGAATTTTTTCTGGCTGAAGCTGCGTTGCAATATCTGGAAAGATGCACATTCTTCTCTTCCTCCAAACACCAGGTCTTTTTCTTTTTCCAAACCAAAACCACGTTAAGAACTTTTTTTTTTTTACTGTTGCAAAGATAAGTGGCTAAAGAAACTGCACTGATCACCAGAACAGTGCTCACCTCTTCTAATACTACCCATCCTGAGGCTAGCATGGCTCTGCTCCTTGCATGGATGTTTGCAAAGCCACAGCAATGGAATATGCCTCTTGATGCCAGTCATGCAGAAGGGCTGGTACTATGTTAGGCTAAAGCCAAAACCTAAATAAATACATAAACATTTAAATAGTTCAAGTGAAATATTCAACCATGGTGTTGCCACCTAAGGCATGGATCAGGAACCTATGGCCCATTAATGCTGGGCTTTGGCAGCAGGAGCTTTCCTTGTGCTGCTGTGGGCAAATGCAGCTGCAGCAGCTGAGTCTTAGCACCTGTTCAGATGCCTCTGACCCAAACTGGGTCACTTCAGCCCGTAGTCTAGAAAAAGGTTGCTGACTGATGACCTAGGGCAAGCAGTTTCTTTAACGCTTACTGGCCACTACTGAACAGGAACTCAAATCCACACCTTTTTACCCAGGATGGGTATGTAAGGTTATTTGAGGGTTTGAGCATAACTAGGATAATTGGAAAACATTCCCTTTAAGCTAAAAAGCCCAGATGGTTTCCTTGTGCTTAGCCTGTAGCAGTTTAGAGCTGGCTGCTGAAAGCAGTGTTTATCCCCTTGACTGTTGTGAAACCACATCTCCCCTGTGTACTAGAGGCAGCAAAGACCTTTTGGCTGCTTTAGTAAGGATGGCTGAGAGGTAATGGCAAATCTACCCTATTGTTAAAGTTTGTACTTGGGGAGAGCAAAAGGCCGAACTGGCTATGCAGAGTCTCCTTTTCATGGGTTGGGGATGGTGGCATGTAAAATCCACATGATGTGCAATTCCACCATGCTGTGACTTATTCCTGTTAACAAGCTGAGCTAAGTTTATGTTAAATTGTACTTGAAAGTCAATTTGGATGAAGATACAGTTTGGATCTAAAGTAGCAGCTATTCTGGAATAAACCCAAGTGCAGACAGGCCTTTACGAAGAACAACTGGTGCTACAGGAAGTATTTATTTATACAATTTATATGCCAACCTTCCCAAAAAGGATGCACAGTATCTTACAATAAGAAAACAGAATATCTTACAAAACCGAATGACAAAAGAAAAAGAACAGCTTAAAAAGGAACTACAATATCAACACAGAACAAACCCCATAAACAATATTTCCGTTTATCTCTATTTGCTAAACACCTGCCCAGATAGGGAGGTCTTAAAGCACTTCTGAAAAATGTCCCAACTAGGCTCTAGAGGGTCTCAAGTGGGAGGTAGTTCCACAGCTGAGGGATGACTGCTGGGGAAAAAACCTCCTGTGTGTTTTCACTAAGCAGACTTGGCATTACTGATGGTATATGCTATAGGTTGCTCTCAGCTAATCTTAGAAATTGTGATGGGACATGAGAGGGGGGTCCCATTTAGGGCCTGATGGGTCAAAAATAGCACCTTGAATTGTGCCTGGAAAGCTACCATCAAGGAGACCTGGATATGCTCCTGGTGACTCACCTCTGTCAGAAGGTGGATTGCCACATTCTGAACCAGCCGCCGCTTCTGGATGGTCTTCAGAGGCAGCTGTATGTGGGGCACACGGCAGTAATCTAGCCTTGAGATTACAAAGATATGGATGAGGGTGGCCAGATCCAAATCTAAAGGGGTTACAGCCTTCTCGCCAGATGGAATTGCTGCTACTTGAAGATCCAGGTGCAGCAGAGGATCCAGCAGCACCCTAAGGTTGTGAATGTGTGACAGGGATGCCAAAACCCATGAATGAGGTGTTCTAATCCCCCAAGTCAAGTGTTCTGCCCACCGCCATCACAAGTGCTATATAGTACAGCAGGGAGGCACTGTTTTGCTTGGAGTCAGGCTTTAGATTAATGGGTCTCTCAACCTTTAGAGTCTAAGCCCCCCTAGGGGCTAGGCAGCTACAACCCTGAGCCTGCATTTATTGCCTCGCATCTCCTGGCACCCTTTAAAAGATCTTGCAACACCCCAGAGTGCCCCAGCACCCTGGCTGAGGCTCTACTTCAGTTGAAAGTTAAAATATGAACTGTGGGTCATTTGCAGTCATTGTTTTTTATTACAGTAGGGATTGTTAAGACTAAAGTCCTTATCAGTTCCAATCCTGAATAACAACATCTAATATCCTAAATCCCCACTATCTCAATCCTGGCTAAAGCAATTATGTAGTAACACTTTCGCCTTGTTACACAGTTGCTGTGCTTCATTTCTGGCTGTTTCTATGGTTGCCTTTTACCTCCAAAACATTTCACTTCAATGGAGCTAGCACAGGCACAGCTCTGCATGCAGTGCCAAGCTCCAAACACATTGCCAGCATTTGAACCCGGATCACCTAAACTTTATTCTTTGCTTTTAAAGTAGTACCCAGAGATGTCAAGCAAGAGCAGAGCCCCTTGCACAGGCAGCACACAGCTCCTACTGTTTAGCACTTGCCATCTATAACTGGATTTTCAAAGGAGATGAAGGGAACTACAGAGCCAGTTCCCACCGAAATCCAGCCCACTGGCATGGGAAGGGGAAATGGGGGCCCAGAGATTCCCTCAAGGCTATATGTTAAAGCAGTGGCAGAGACAGGACCTCTAGCAGCTCCTCATATTGCAACATCCTCTTCCTTTCCTGAGGCTATTGAAGCACAACACTGAGGCTGATAACCCTCCTGGGAAACAACCTTTTCTACAGATAAGGAAAACTGAGGGACAGAGATGAAGCAAATAATTTACATTCACACAGTGAATTAGTGGCAGTGGGACTCAGTCCTTTGTTCTCACTGAAACCCACCCCCTTCCCAGAAACCAGACAGCTTGCCACTTCGTTCTCAAACTGCTCCACCTGCTAAAATAATGACCCAATTACCCAAAGCACCTTGATTGCTCCTAATGTTGCTCAGCTGCTTAACTGGAGGAGGATTCCAGCATTTCCTCCTCTTGTTTATACAAGCAAAGGATGATATAAACCAGCTGAGCACACCGTTTATGGCAATGAAAAGCAAAACAGTGAGATATCAAGTGAACAGCCCAAGCCTGATATACCAATGAGAGCAGGATGTGCTGTCTCAGATTCCCCTTTCCAGCCTGACTTTACACCAGGTTTCAGCACTAGATTTGTGTGGCTTCTAAAGCCCCTCCCTCCTTGGCTGTCCTACAGAAGCAACCCCCTCAGGGAGTAACTGGGATCAGCCTGGCTGATGGGCGGGCACATACATGGACCTGTGCATAATGCTGAATATCCTGAAAGCTTGGCTCTGCTTGCTGAAGCACATGTGCTCTCCCATGTGTCTAAAGGCCTGGACTCAGGCAGAGCCCAGGGTACTTTTTGGTGAAACCCAGCAACCAGAGCTGTGTTTTGTGTGAGCAGGTACCATGTTCCCATGATGGCTGGAAGCACCTGGTTTCTTGAGCCCAAATGCTACTGCTTGCCTCATTAAGAAGAGGGATGCCAGAGATGGGCAGAGAGAAGCTAGTACAAGACACGGGCCATTCCTTTAGCTTGAATAACATGTCACTCCTGCATCATGAGTCAAGTTATAAATAGGGAGCAGTCTTGAACAACTCAGTGATGTGAAGCTTTTGCAGCACTCTTCGCAGGTGATGATCTCAAAGGAGCATCCAAATAGTGATGAAGTCAGCCTTCTAACACTGCCAGTATTTCAGTTGCTTCTTCAGTCTTCCCAATGCTATGGGCCAGGTTTCTTCCTGCTGCAACCGCCACCATGGATTTCCTTTGCCAGTTACTGCAGTAGCCACCACACTGTGGGTGGTGAGGTGGCCAAGCAGTTTCTGTGAAATGCTGCTTAGCTCCATGATCCTTAAGTGTTGCCTTCCAGTGGTCTTGAGGAATTGCCCGTTGCTTTTCCTGGAAGCGTACTTTTAAAATGTAACAAAGCAACAGGGTATCGGCCCACCAAGGCAGGGCAGCCCTCTCCAAGGCAGAATATTTATGTGGCACCGCAGGAATCACAGACCTCATGCTAAAATCCAGCCATCGCTGGGGAACAACATGGTAACTAGTGAACAGCCACAGTAAAGCTGAGGGATTGTTCACTCAGTGCTGAAGTGCAGCCACCTCTCAGGAAGCCCACCTGAGCTGTTTAGTAGCCATGCAACAAAAATCACTCACCCAGCGAAGTGTGACCTGCTCTGGGGTGGAACACAGGAACCATTTGGCATTCACACGGCAGCACAGGGATTGCTTGCCTAACAGGAAATCACATCCCTCTCTGGGACAGAACTTGGGAAGCAGTTAACAGCTCCACAGCAACACAGCATGACAGTTTAACACAGGAAGGAAAGGTCCCCACATCCAGTTGAAGGTGGGGAAGCAGCCTGTCTTCTAACTCCAGCACAGTGACTCCAGACACCAAGCACATTTTCTAGTCCTGCTCTACCTTTGGATGATTCACTCAAGCAGTCAGTGAACCAAGGAAGAGAATCTAGGAGACCTAATGCATGCACAGCAGATCAAGCAACTGTACCCTCAGCAACGGCCTCCATCAGTGAATCTAGCTATACAGCAGGCTGCGTGCATCACAGGGAATATTCATCATGCACAGGAAAGTTCACATGCTTTGCACAGAGGACAGGACTGGGACTCAAGAGATCTGGGCTCTATTCCTAGCTGGGCTACTGGCTGGCTGGTTAACCTTAGGCAGTTTGTTTTCCCCCTCTGTGCCTCTGCTTCCTTTTCCACAAACAGGAGGTGACTGAAGTCCTCTACTCTAAAGTGCTTTGAGCGCTACTGAGGAAGAGTGCTAGTTATCATGTACAGCTGGTGAGCATAGCTAAAAAATGATGAGGGAGAGGCTGAAAAACCAGGCAGAGCCAGGACCCCTGGGCTCCATCCTCAGCTCTCCCACTGCCTTGCTGCATCACCTTAGATGTGTCATTTTGCTAGTCAGCACCTGTAAAACAGGGTGAAGAGCAAGGACACCTGCATTCTTCTCAGCTCTGCCTGACCTTGGACCAACTTCCCGATTATAAAACAGGGTTAATACTCACCCACCTCCCTAGGGACAGGTGCCTGTTTCATATCTGTATATCCTTCTTTCTTGCCTTATAAGAGCATACCCTTCCCTCCAGGCTAAGTCATTTAGCAGGGTAGGAGGAGAGGGGAGCAGTATCTGTGGATAAAGTACTAGGAGCCAGAACTCCTGGCCTCTATTTCTGGCCCTACCACTCAGACACCATATGATCTTGATGTGCCTCAGTTTCTCCAACAGGGAGTGTATGAGGGGCTTCATGGCTTGAAAGTATGACAAAGTTGGAACCTTGCAGAACAGGTTTGAAAAAGTTATACTCCATCCCTCCACCAGTTCATCTCTTGGCAGGGCTAGGAGCTTCTCAGACAGAAATGGAGTTCATAGCATTCACTGTGCCTAGGACTTGAAGGGGAAAGTTGTTTAAGGTAATATTTGGCTGCTGGGTGTTTGAGCCCCTGGCACCTTTTATATCAAGAGGAGGATTTTCTGTTAGTGTCCTCAGTTAAACTTTCCCCTCCCTCCTCTAGCTGGCCTCCCCCTCAGAGGCAGCTACATTTTGATGGTGAGTGGTTTCTAAAGTGCCAGGGAAGCTATGTCAGTAGGAACAATGATGAGTTAGAGAGACACAAACTCTGTTTCTCTGAAGGCAGAATGAGATGGGACACCTCTGCTCAAATAGTCTCATGCATATCTGCAAACGGACAGGACTTTCCTACTGTCTGAAAAGTGGGGCCCCTCTCATCCCTCCGTTATTAGCCTATGGGTACCTGTTGCCTGAGAGAATCAGGTTGACTATATCTGGCTACTTGCCCCTTCTCCCCATGGCATTCGTATTTAATACCACAATACAGCCTGATTGTGTTACTAATTACTCTTCCTCCTACAGCACAAACTGCTGAGACACCCTCTTCACCTTGGTTTAATTATGCAGCTGCACCTTTGTTCCTTGTTCTCCTTTTCTGCAAGTCTTTATTTAGCATCAGTGCAGCTCAGAAGTTTGACTCTGGCGTTGTCCACATGTGAAGGTTGTATTGCTTTAACTATCCTGGTAGTTAAAGGGACATGACATTTCATGGATGTGAACATACATGTGATATGTTATAGCTGTTCCCCCTACTGCAAGGGTGTCAAACATATGGCCTACAGTCCAACAGAGGGGCTGGAGATTCAAGGACGGGACAAGTAATAGCAGCATTAACTTCTACAGCCCCCTGAACCGACAGCGGTTTAGGCACCCACAGGGGTGAATTTGAAATCGATTGCTCTACCACTGAATTCTGGGGTATAGAGCTTCACTGGGAACTTGTTGCAGCAGCAGCTTGCGTATAGCAAACAACAGAGGTGTTATGCCCTAGGGCTCCCTTAGCAAACATAGTGGCTCAAGCACCCATAGGGGTTACTGCCATTCCTGCTTATCCTGCTGCCAGAGGGGGGTTTCAGGGGACACACAGGAGCAAATGAGTTTGACACCCCTGCCACAGAGATAAGGGATCTTTTGCCATCCTTTGTCTACACTAGGGATTGGACTGCTACTTCTCTTTCCATTGAAAATAAAAGGTCTCACACTACTACCTGGAATACATTTTCCCAGTACAAAAACAGTGCATAGATTAGTCCCTATTGATATGTAGTATGGAGCACCTTGGAAGCCAAAAAAAAAAAAAATCACAGGGCACATTGCGTTGGGCACTATCCAGAACAGTAGGACAATGTTTGCCCCCACAAAAGCTTACAGGACACCAATAAGCAGGCTTTGATTTCTGCCTTCCCTTACTAGTACATCTCAGATGAATCAGCCTCTAGAAAGTCAAACACATGCAAAACATTCTCCATGGCCTTCTTCAGCAGCAGGACCCCACACCATATTTATTTCCAGTCTTTCTGAAGATTTTTCATTCTTAGATTGTGGTGGGTTCTACAAAACTACAGTTGGTGACAAAAAGAGCAATCACTACTTTCAAGTTGTTCTGCTTCAAAAAATTAGAGCTGGTTCAGTTTTAGCTTGGGCAGCTGACCATTCATACCTGACAAACTTCAGTGTTTTAAGTGCTACCAGGTGTGGATTATTTTTAGTGCTAGCTGTAGTGCCATTTAATCCCAGCCCTCCAAGGGGATTCTCCTCCTCCCATTTACCATTTGTGGGCTTCCCATTGCCTCCCAGGCTCTCTACCTCCAATGGGCTGACCAAGAGAATTTGCCACCATTACAGAAGTGAAGAGGACATGGGCTGTGGTGTTGTTAAGGACAAGGGATGCTGTTCAGGTAAAAGTAGGTAAGAACCAGTATGACTTGCCATGGGATCATGTTTAATATCCTTATAGTTATTGTCATGTTGGAGTTAAGGGCACTAATACAGTGGCTAGCAGAGTATTTAGTTAACCAATGCATATACAAATGTGTTGAAAGTGCTAGCCCTGGATCACCTCCTGAGCTTTGGATGCCACTAATGTTTCACTGAGGAAGGGGATGTTCAGGTAATTCCCAGCCCTTTCTAAAAGGCACCCCAGGATCTTATACCACCCAAATCATTCACAAGGGACAGATCTTTGACATCAGGTGTGCCCAATACAGCAGGTTTGTGTGTGAGCCCAGTGTCCCTTACACACACTGTTTCAAGAGGATGAGCCACAGATGGGGCTGGAGGAAAACTGTTTTCTGCAGCACTCACATCCTTCTCATCTCTTCTTGGATAGGCACATGGAGACCACAGCACCTTCAGAGGAGGGGAAAGGATGGAGAGATCCTAGAACCTCCTTATCCCCCATCCCATCCCATCCCACCCCAGAAACACACAGGCAGACACGTTACCTTCAGCACAGCCCTTGGTGGTGGGCTTCATCTTTCCAAGGGAAGCGCTTTGTGACAGCTGCGATGGAGCTTTGCCTCTCCGGGGGCCCCACTCCCCTGAGCAGCTACCGCCTTCAGCTCAGGAGCTGCAGCCCCCGAGCAGCGTTTCTCGGCCTCCTGCCCCAGCCCCCGGAGACTCTAGCCTCCCCACAAGGAAGAAGACCCCCTCCCAGAGAGTCCCCCCCACCATGGGGACCCAACCCCCCCAGACCCTTGTGAGCTGAGCGCCCCCACTTCCGAAGCTAGCTACGAGCTGCCAGCGGTGCAGCGGGGCCGCCAACTGCACCCTGCAAGGACCGCTGCAGCACCCCGCAGCCCTTTACCGCAAGCGGAGGGGGAGGGGACGTCATGACGCAAGGCGCACACGCGGCTCCCACACCCCCCCACTTGCCGCCACTTCTCTTGGGCGCCCGGCCGCGGCGTCGGCCAATCAGCGCACGGCGCCGGAACCCGGCGGCCGCCCGCCGGTGCGCATGCGCCGCGGCGGCCGGGCGGCCAATCAGCGCGGCACATGGCGGGCGCGGGCAGCCAATGAGCCCCCGGCAGCGGGGCGGCGGGCCGCGGCTCATATCCCTCCGCTCCGCCTTGCTGAGCCGCGCTCCCGCCCGCCCCTTTCTCCTTCCGCTGCCGCCACAGCCGCCTCGAGCAGCTGCCGCTGCCGCCACCCGCCCGGGTCCCCGCGCCGCAGGAGCCGAGAGAGGAGCGGGCCCCGCCCCACTGCCGCGCCGCGCCGGAGCCTCCGCCGCCGCCGCCGCCATGGAGCTCATCACCATCCTGGAGAAGACGGTCTCGCCGGGTAGGGCAGGGCCGGGTGGTGGTGGTAGTGGTGGGCGGCGGTGGCGGTGGCGGGCGCGGCCGAGGGGACGCGGGCCCGCGGGCGGGAGCCCGGGGCGGGCAGGGTGGGGCGCGGCCGCAGGCGATAAGGGCCCGGCCGCAGGCGGTAAGGGCATGTCGCGGGGCCGTCCCCCGTCCCCGCGCGGGGCCCGCGGGCAGGGCAGGGGCGGGCGGGGTGAGGCCGGCGGACTGGGCCGGGCCGGGCCGGGCCGGGAGCGGCGGCGCCTGACGCGGCCTGTCCCTTCCCCGCAGACCGCTCCGAGTTGGAGGCGGCGCAGAAGTTCCTGGAGCAGGCGGCCATCGAGAACCTGGTGAGCGGGGCGGCCGGGTCGGGGCCGTGCTGCCGGGCCGGGCCGGGCCGGGCCGCCATAAAAGGCGCAGCCTACCTCGCCGGCTCCAGCCGGGGCGGCGCCCGGCCAATGGCGACGCGCCCGGGAGCCCCGGCGGCCAATCGCAGCGCGCATCCGGCCCGAGGGGGAGGGTGTTAGGCTGCGCGGTGTTGCGTGTCCGGCGGGTGGGGGGCGGATGGGGCCTGCGGGACATGTGGGGAGCCTGGGCTGTGGCGGGGCGTGGTTCCTTACCCCCCATCCTGCCCCTACTGCCACTATGGGGCAAGTCCTGCCTGCCCCCTGGGGTCCTGCTACCTTCCTGAGCTGGGGACCTGTCTCCCCCTCCCACATACCCTCCTGCTGCTTTGGGAGGCTGGGTGCAGGGTACTCCTCTGTTTCTTCACTGACTGATTTTTTTGTTTTTTTTTTTTTGCCTCTGACAAGCACTTGCTCCTCTTCTCCTTTTCATTTGCTCCCTTTGTTTCTCATTCTCTTTTTCTCCACTCACTGGGGCTGGGTCCTTTTTTTCTCATCCTCTTCCCCTTTGATATACCCCCTTCTTGCTTTTCATCATCATCCCCTGTCTTCTGAGCTATGACCCCCCCACCCCCCACTTTGTCTAATCTGGCCTAGAGTACCAAGAAGCAGAGAGCGCCTCACCCTAGGTTGGGGGAGGGTCTGTGGCTGAAGTGTATTTATTTATTTATTTTTTTTAAGGAAGTAAGGGTGGTGGGGAGCACTCGCACCCTCAGGCCCGTAAAAGGCTGTCTCCTGTTGACCCGTTAAAACACATGGCAACGCCTGCACATGAGTGCACTAAAATCAAGGATGGATTGGGCTGCAAGGTGTAAGGTTCTCCTGTGAGCAGCCAAAGAAGCTGTTTGTCATTATGGCAGTTCAGTGAAAGAGTCCAGGGATGTGTGGCTCGTTGCTGTTGGTCACCTATTTCTCTTTCAGATTGGAAGCAAAACGTGGGTGTTTTTCTTTATGCGGACATATATGTGCTTTCCACTTCACCAGTGTCAATGGACAAGAAATTCTGAAATCATGTAAAATGAGGGTTGGAAGGGACCTCTGGAGGTCATCTAGTCTAGCCCCCTGCTCAAAGCAGGACCATCCCCAACTAGATCATGCCAGCCAAAGCTTTGTCTGCTCAAGTCTTAAAAACCTCCAGGGATGGAGATTCCACCACCTCTCTGTTGTAGCCTGTTTTAGTGCTTTACTGCCCTCTTATTGAGACAGGTGAGGTGAGGTGAGGTATTGGGAAGAACTTCCTTTGCTGCAACTTGGGACAGTTGCTCCTTGTCTTGTCATCTGCCATCACTGAGAACAGTCTAGCTCCGTGCTCTTTGGAACCCCCCTTCAGGTAGTTGAAGACTGTTATCAAATCCCTCAGTTGTCTCTTCTCCAGACTAAACTTTGATATCTGCTATGCAACTCTATGTTTAGTGATCATGGAACCGTTCTGAAGCATAATTGGGATATCTTTTATGTTTAAAAGATATTCTAGTAGCTCTCTCTTTAGTTCCTGTTCTATGGCTAGCGGTTTACTAAATCATAACCCTCCACTGTAACTGTGGAACCCAAGTATAGCTGAGAAATTTTACTGGTGCAGCTGATGAAAATGAGTCCCAGTCACTTCTTGCAATTTTTTTCCTGCATACATTCTAGAGTGTTAGCCAATACTTTTGGCAGAGCTTTGTTATGTATAGAAGGTGTGAGAGCATGTACAGTGCAGACCCAAATCCAAATGTAATGTAAAAAGATTTTAAAATAGTCTATGTAAATTACAGATGGAACAATTGATGTTTGGACCCAGAATAAAACGGAGCTACTTATGAAGTTCTTGTTAAATTATTTTCTGCCTGCTTCCTGCAACTATTTAAGTAATGGTGAATACAAGCTGCTCCTGCTTTTCAGTTGCATGTCCCAGGGTTCCTCTGCATCAAATCAGAATGGAATTTTAAGAGTTGAGTCCAGTGTCTCCTTGGGGGTTGTGACTGTTGCCATTTTCACATTTTTTCATTAGCTTCCACAGTCTTTAATCTAGTCTGGCAAAATTCCTTATCTCTGACTTTTATTATAAAAGTTCTTTGGGGATAAGATGAATTTCTTTTCTCATTATGGTAAAAGCTAAATGAGGTAAATTTTTGTTTTAGGTCAGTATGTTTTTTGGATGTTTTTGCAAGGCTTAATTGAGCTTATATTGATGGACCTAAACTTTATTTGCAAACACTGTATTTCAGGTGTTTAAACAGACTGTTTGATAGCCTCCTTACAATTTTGTCAGGTGACGTATTCACCAGGGTCGTATACAAATCCATGATCTTCTGTTACAAGCTGCTTACAGTAGTTCGTAGCTACTACCAGAGTTTTTTCCATTCTGCCTACTGGGGAAATTTGTACAGGTTTCTAACATTTGAGTGCAACTGTTCAATTTTTAGGAATTGGTTATGTTTGGGTTTAGAGCAGACAGGAGTTACAAGAAGACTTGCATCGGCTATGTCCAGCTGTATTGTATTGACATTAATACAGCTGTACCAAACTTTTTTTGGTTTTTTTGTTTGTTTGTTTGGTTTTTTTTAAAGCCTCTCTTTTTTTTCTAGTGTAGACAGGGTCTTAGACTAGGTCACTCCTGGCATGGGCACCTCACTGCTGCAGCTTGTTCTCCATACCTCATACAAAGCAAAAGACTATAAAAATGCAAGGCTGCCAAATTGCAAATGGTCTTAATCCATGAGTGTTTTTCATTAGTCATTATCAAAACCACAAAGTAAAAAATCAGGTATTTATACAAAATAATACAAAACTGTCTGTACTACATAACTAACGTGGACGTCAGGGAAATTGTAAGGTAAATTTTATTCTTGCAGAAATATTTTTTTATTGTATAAGAACTGACTAATGTCAGCTTTTTAAAGTTCCAGTGTGGAACTGCAGCTTGGATGCTTCCGTCAGGGTCAAGATTTGGATGATACATGGGACATAAGTAGCTGAATTAAGGAGAGCTTTCAACAGGGTAGGAGCATAAATGTTAAGTGTTGGATATTTATTTGGGATATTTTTTAAGATTACTTGAAACAAAGTCAACAGCTATTTATGTTGCTTCCCATCAGTTCTAATTAGGAGCTTAATGTTGGTAATCTTGGGACGGATACACAGTTGTCTGTCAGTAGGAGCAGTTTACTGTTGTCGTGTACTGTAAAAATTGCCTGAAGAGTATTATTCTTGTTTGGTTGGGTTAAGTTTTCCTTGATAGTTCAGAAGACTTGATGGATCAGGCTTTGAGTAAAGACAGATTTGAGAAACATTTTCCATTTATAAATGTGTTGTCTTACCTTCTAACCAGCCCACTTTCCTCGTGGAACTGTCCAGAGTGCTGGCAAATCCGGGAAACAGCCAGGTTGCGAGAGTTGCAGCTGGTTTGCAGATCAAGAACTCTTTGACGTCTAAAGATCCAGATATCAAATCCCAATACCAACAAAGATGGCTTGCAATCGATGCCAATGCCCGAAGGGAAGTCAAGAACTATGTAAGTTGTGTACCTGAATCTTCAGTAAATTCTGTTTTTTTATTTTGTTGTTGTTTTGTTTTTTGGGGTTTTTTGTCCTTTTGCTTTTAAACTTAACTGCAGTTTCTCTGTGAGGCTGAGCAATGAGCATTTTGATCCATTTCTTACCATCTGAAAAACCTAACTAATTCTAAGCATCCTCACAAAATGGTGGACCTTATTGTACTTGTACTAATATTTTACATTGCGGATGCGGCCTGCCAGGCCATTCTATCTGGCCTGTGGGGCCCCTAAAAAAATTTAGAAAATAGATATTAATCTGTCCCTGGCTGGCTATCTATGTGGCCCTCAATGGTTTGCCAAAACTCAGTAAGCAGCTCTCTGCCCAAAATAATTGCCTGCTCTGACTTCGAGACCTGCATGTTTCTCAAACAAATTTTGATGCAGCTGTGAGCTAGGTATAAGTTAGGTAGGGACTAGCTGTGTAATAGTTCGCTCCAAGGGAAAAATACCACATAGTCTCCATAATTTCTTCTAAATTATGGATGAGGATGGAGGTAGGGAGTTGTTGGTTCATCTTCTGCTGATGCTTGCAAGTTGGTGGTAGTCTTTCAACAATAGTGTTGGGATGCACAAAATATCTGAATGTCTGTTTGGGCCTTTAAATAAGCAGAATTGTACAGTGTATTCAGGAAATGCATGGGTTTATCCTGTGAGCCATTTTGCACAACCAGTTATTCTGTTACTCTTGCACATGCTGTGACAAATTAGGCTTTCTACCACTTCTATTCTGTGGCAAGTTCAGTTCTTGCATGTGTGCACGTGCACATGTGTGTGTAAATAGGAATTATAGGTGAAGCATTGAGGCAAAAACTGAAACCTGCTCTTAAAATACAAAACCTTTCTTGAAGTATCTGAATAACCACTCCAAAATTTCTGAGGTGGTAAGCAGGCTGTTTAGAGGATGAAGATTTCTCCCTATTTTGCTGTATTGCTTGAAAAGCAGGTACCAATCTTTTTTTCATGCTTAATCATTTCCTCAGATTTTATTGCCCTATGTTAATTGTGAAAGTCTAGAGATGGGCACTATCTGCATGTGTATGCAGGGCCTAGCATTTGGAGTCCAAGAAGAAGGAATACCCAAAATTCCACATACTGAAAGCTGTGACCCTAAGTTTTGCATGGAAGTGGAGTTTATCTTGCAATCTGCCAAGCTTAAAGCCTCTATCTTTGTCTTTTAGGGGTTGTTGTCATTGTTTTGTTGTTTTTTGTTTGTTTTAATCCCCCCCCAAGGTAGTGCATTGTATATACCAGATGCCTTTGTAGTAGTTGCATTTTGACTCATGAGCACATGCACTTGAAAATGTTTGCAGATCTGTTTTAATGAGTTGGTGTTGTTGGATGCAAATGCATTTTTGGTAGTAATTTGTTTTAACTGTTATGTCTTAATGTTTACCATTGTATGTTCTTCAAAGTAAGCTTGGGCACCTAGATAGTGTATGTTAACTTTTTTTCAGCTGTTTCTCTTTCACTGGAAATCAGAGGTGTGTACCGTTGCTCTGTTTGACCACAAATGAGTTGTGCATGGCAGGAAACTTAACTTTTTGCTTCTGGCAGAAATACAACTGTAAAATGACTGGTCCTCAGATATGGAACTTATGCCGTAGCATATTAGAGAATTCATCAGTTTAATTTGCCTTTCAATATTATCTAACTGTCAAAAAATTTAAAATGAAGTTTTTGTCATGAGGTAAAAGTGACTTATTGAGAGAACTTCAGAAAAAAAAAGAGTAGTAGTGGTAAGAACCTGTGCATCAAGAAAAAGCTAATCTGTACTAAATCAGGAAGTGAAGTTGAATGGAAGTGTGTTGACCAATGAAGTTAATAGGATTTCCCTTGTTCATCTTGCATCTTAAAGCCACTACTGCCACATTTTGCTAGACAGGTTTTGTAGATACTAGAGGCTAAGTGGCCATGGAGATTACTGTAGTTTCCTTCATGTCTAAAGGTATCTTCTTTAAGGCTCTGGCTAACACTACAGCAGTGGGTTGCTTGGGGAACTTGTACAACATGGTTAGTGTTGTTCACTGTCATTGTGAGCATTCTGATTTAACAGTTTTCTCTTGCAGATTCATCTCATAATTGAAATTATTTGAATTGGGCTGAATAATTAAAATATCTATCTTGTTCATGTCCAAGTATGTGTCTGGATTTAAACTATCACTTGTATAACTTTTTTTTAAATTTCTGATCATCTGTCAGGCAAGGCAAACAGTTTTCTACATGAGTCATTTGTGTACTTTAAATTCTGCATACGATGGCTATATGCAATTATGAAGTGTGGCTTTGAAATCTGTGCAATCATGCATGATCAGTCCTGTGCCGGAAGTAGGCAATCTGGATACCAGTCCTTTTACAGCAATGGTTCCCAACCCTTTTTATACTGCAGACAGGTGAGAGTGGATGGGGCATGCAGAACCAGCTGCCTCCTTCCTGGGGCTGCCCCGCGGCGCAGCTTTAACCCCAGAAGCTGCTCACCTAAGCAAACAGACAGGGGTCCTAGCAGGGGGGTTTGTGCCATGATCCGACAGCCAGCCCACCACAGCCTGGTACCAGGCCATGGCCCAGTGATTGGGAACGTGTGCTTTACAGACATTAATTGCCTGTGGTCAAATAATTCTTTATAGAAGAAGAAGCTGAAGTGGTTTGATTCTTGCTACTGATGATCCAGAACCTGACTGAATTCCTGATGGTTTTTCTACAGGTCTTGCAGACATTGGGTACAGAAACATACAGGCCCAGCTCAGCTTCCCAGTGTGTGGCTGGCATTGCCTGTGCAGAGATTCCCATGAACCAGTGGCCTGAACTCATTCCTCAGCTGGTAGCAAATGTTACAAATCAACACAGCACTGAGCACATGAAAGAGTCTACCTTGGAGGCAATTGGTTACATCTGTCAGGATATTGTAAGTATCTCTTCTTGAATATTCTGTTCCTTCTTCCTCCTAGTCTTCCTTATAAATTTTATCGTGTCTAGATGTTTGGGGAATAAACTATTAACAAATCATCCAAACTAGCTTATAGCTCTATAGTGGGGTTTGGCAATGTTTTTGGGCAGAGTGCCAAAAACACCGACAACCTCGACTTGTAAGATGTTGGTGTGCCAGGGTGGATGGTAGAGGAGCCACAAGAAACCCAATCCTTGCTGTGGTAGCACAGCCCTGGCCCCTTTCCTGCCATCTGCCCTGAGGCACACATGCCAAGCAGAATGCCTCTACTTGCCATGTTCTGGCACTGTGCTGGGGTTTGCCTACCCCAGTCTATATCTTCAATGTTGTCTGCGCTAATAGAGAAGAAGGCTTCCTTATCGAACTTGTAGAAGGAAATAAAAAATGGGAACAGTGACATCCGAAAGACCTGACCTCATTTCACAATACAAATCCAGGTCATTTTGAGTAAAGTACAGATATCATCGTTGAGTATGTATGGGGTTTGTATTGTAGTGATCAGGTGCCAACATAAGAGCCTAGATCGCTGATTCTCAATCTTCTTAGACGCAGCGCACTCCTTGTTACTCAAGTCACCCTTCAAAAAAATAGCGGCTCTTAGCTTTTACTTAATGGTGGGGGTCTACTACAGACCTCCCAACCATGGAGAAAAGCTTGACCAGGAATTCTTAGGTCAGCTCACAGAGGTAGTGAAGGCTAAAGATGTGGTAGTCATGGGGGACCTGAACTTCCTGAACATCTGCTGGGAGGAGCAGTCAGCCAGGTCTGACCGCTCACGTAGGTTCTTAAACAGAGTGCAACACCTGCATCTAACCCAGGAGGTACACAGCCCCACCAGGGGGGACGCCTTGTTGGACCTAGTGCTGGCCACGGGTGATGACCTGGTGGGGCTGCGGGTGCTCGACTACCTGGGTGACAGCGATCATCGCCTGCTGGAATTTGCCATCCAGTGCAAGGTGGCAAAGGCCTGCAGTAAGGCAGCAGCCCTAGATTTCAGGAGGGCAAACTTCAGCGAGCTAAGGAGGATAGTTGGGGATCCGCTGAGGTCCCAGAGGGGAAGGGAGCCAGATGTCCAAGGAGAGTGGTCGCTCCTTAAGGAGGCGATCCTCCAAGCCCAAAGGAAGGTAATCCCAACAAGGATCAAGGGGAGCAGGAGAGCACGCACGCCTCCATGGCTCACCAAAAGCATCTGGGAATGTCTCCTTGCTAAAAAGGAGGCGTATACCCAATGGAAAGAAGGGGTCGTCACCAGGGATGACTATTCTGCAGTCACTCGGGGATGTAGGGGGGCAGTTAGGAAGGCCAAGGCAGAGATGGGATTAGGACTAGCTTTTCAGATTAAGGACAATAAGAAGCCCTTTTTTAAATACATAGGGGACAAAAAGAAGGTCCCGGGTAACGTGGGGCCCTTGCAGGACTCGTTGGGAAATTTGGTTGTCACACCAGACGACAAAGCTAACATGTTTAACGATTTCTTTGCCTCTGTCTTCCTAAGTAGGGACCAGAACAGCCACCTCCCTGCTGGGCCCCCTTCGGGCCCCAGGGGAGGCACACCTGGGCCAAAGGTTAGCGAGGAACTAGTTAGGGAGCTTCTGGAGGGGCTGGATGTATTCAAGTCAGCTGGCCCAGACAATCTCCACCCTAGACTTCTAAAGGAATTGGCCGAGATCGTTGCAGGAGCCCGGCACGGCTTTGTGACCACTCGTGGTGCTCTGGTGTGGTGCTGGAGGACTGTAAGAGGGCCAACGTGGTTCCCATCTTCAAAAAAGGGAGGAAGGAGGACCCAGGAAACTATAGGCCAGTTAGTCTTACCTTGATCCTAGGCAAGCTGTTTGAGAAAATTATGGTGGAACACATCCATGAGGGGCCAGCAGGGGGACTGCATGCTTAGGGGCAACCAACACGGGTTCATCAGTGGCAGGTCCTGTCAGACCAACCTGGTGGCCTTCTATGATCAGATTACCAGATCATAGATGCAGGGGTAGCAGTGGACATAGTCTTCCTGGACTTCTGGAAGGCTTTCGACACTGTCTCTCACCCTGTTCTCATTAAGAAACTGGGGGACTGTGGTGTCGATGCCCACACAGTCAATTGGGTCACCAACTGGCTGGAGGGCCGCACCCAGAGGGTGGTAGCGGATGGGTCCTTCTCAACCTGGAAGGACGTGGGCAGTGGGATTCCACAGGGCTCGGTCCTCGGGCCCGCACTGTTCAACATCTTCATCAGTGACTTGGACAAGGGGGTAAAAAGCACCCTGTTCAAATTTGCTGATGACACTAAGATGTGGGGGGATGTGGGCAACTAGAAGGAAGCATCAGGCTACAATCAGACCTAGACAGGTTACAGGGGTGGGTGGATGTCTGTGTTGAATCCCATCCTATTCACAAGTGCCAGGTGATGCATCTGGGGAGGAACAGCTGGCACCATACCTACAGGTTGGGGAACTCCCCTCTTGTCAGCACAGAGGTGGAAAAGGATCTTGGAGTCATAATTGCCGGCCCATGTTCATCTTGGAGTCAGTGTGGGGAGGCAGTCAGGAAGGCCAACTGTACCTTGTCATGCATCCACAGATGCATCTTGAGCAGGTCCAAGGAGGTGATCCTCCCCCTCTATGCGGCACTGGTCAGGCTGCAGCTGGAGTACTGCATCCAGTTCTGGGCACCGCACTTCAAGAGGGATGTGGACAGCATGGAGAGGGTCCAGAGGAGGGCCACTCACATGATGAGGGGACAGCAGGGCAGGCCCTATGAGGAGAGGCTATGGGACCTGAACCTGTTCAGCCTCCAAAAGAGAAGGCTGAGGGGGGATCTAGTGGCATGTTATAAACTAGTCTGGGGGGATCAGCAGGCATTGGAGGAGTCCGTGTTCCCCTGAGCACTGCCAGGAATGACCAGGAATAACGGTCACAAGCTGGCAGAGGGCAGGTTTAGGCTAGATATCAGGAAGCGCTACTTCACGGTCAGGGCAGCTAGGATCTGGAACCAACTTCCAAGAGAAGTGGTGCTGACTCCTACCCTGGGGGTTTTTAAGAGGAGGTTGGATGACCATCTTGCTGGGGTCGTTTGACCCCGGTATTATTTCCTGCCGTGGCAGGGGGTCGGAATAGATGATCTACTCAGGTCCCTTCCGACCCTAGAAACTATGAAACTTGTTTAAAAATTGCAGAAAAATACTGGAACAATTCTTCTGTTGCAAAGAACTTGGACCAAAATAGAAATCAATAGCATTAAAACATTCTGATCTATTTAAAAATCCATTGGTTTCTCTTGTGAACCATCTTTGCACAGCTAACAGTGCTGGCATTGCTTAGCACCCTATGCACCTTTGAAAGGAACTCAAGGCATCTCAGGCTGCTATACACCTTGGTTAAGAATTGCTGACCTAGGTGGATCTGCTGTTGAGTGAGACGACTAGAAATAGATGATAAATGCTTGCTGTATCTGTATTTTGGCAAACTAAAAATGTTGATACTGTGCTTCATGGGAAGTCTCTTTATTTCCAGGTAAGCAATTATATAAGTTGACAAATTCTTGCTTGGTAGGATACCTTCCATTGAAGAACTGCAAGAAAATAGTGTAAACATTTAAGAACAAAACATTTGTTTATCAATGTCCAGAACTCGCTTTGGAATTGGAGATGCAGCTGATGCAAACTGAAATTTTCAAACTTCGTATGATGTCTATTTTCAGGTGCAAGTCAAACTGGCATTCTTCTGCTTCCTTGTGGAAACAATTGAATAGTTGCACTGCTTTTCTTTTTTGAGGGGGAGTGGTTGAAATTTCAGAAATGGGTATTGTTCATCGGAACAAGAGAAGCTTACCACATTGGTGTCCTACACAAGGAAATCTTTCTGCGTGCTGGCTTTCAGCAGGAAACAAAAGAAGCCTTCGTTCACTCTTCAACCTGTAGCTGAACTTGCCTCTTAGTATGTAACAGGAAAAGCTTACTTCCTAAATTCTGTTCGAGAGGAAGTATTGGGATGTTTTGGGTGATGCCCCTTTTACAGGAGAGAGGATGAAAGGTTGGAGACAGTTTGAGAAGCTTCCCTGATAGAAGGAGATGTGTTAATAATGTATAAGATTGCAAAATGCTCTCCTCCTCTTGAAGAGGGAGTTGGGAAGTCATGGAATGCCTCATAGAGTAAAGTGAATAACTGTATCAAAGTGTCAGTGAGGATGGGGCATGGAAGAAATCAACAGGATAAGGCAGAAGAGAGACCAAAGGAAAAACAGATTGAATACCACTAGAAAAGATAAGTGTGCCTCTTGCTGCATGGAGTGTTTAAAGGTTTTGTGGTGTTGACTAGTTTAATTTGAAAAAATAAGAACAAAGTCATAAGTCTACTTCTCTCCAAACAGGTCTAGGAGGGAGAGATCCTGAACTAATGCAGAGGTGATTAAGCTGCAGTCATACAGCCAGATGGTGGGTAGGGGGGGACTGACACTCCAGATTAATTGTTTTTTGGCCGGCAAGGAGGTAGAGTATTGTTTTGGGGGATCTGGGTGAAGGATTGGTTCTAATATACACTGAAGAGTTCTAAGTGCATGCCGGTCATTTGTCTGGAAGACCGCAAGTAATTGCACTTAACTAGTTTATAGTGGGTTTTTGGTTGTCCTAGATTGTTGAACAGGGTTTTTAAGTGTGGTCCTACTTAGACTCAAGTGTGTTTTAATGTGGCATTGAGTTGGCATTCTATGCATAATGTTGGTTTTAGGATTTCTTGTTGCATAAATTCCAACAAAGTGTTTAGATGTGGTTGCTGGGACCTTGTTAACTAATTTGAGATTAATTTTTCCTGCATTGTAATTTTTAATTAAACTATATGCATTATTTTGTCCCTCAAGTCCTGAGTGGTAAACATTTGCTACCTCTTGATTAGTTGTCATCCCTGCTACTGGTCTCCTGAGAGATTCACTGGGTGTGGGTCTATTACAGATACAGTGGTCACAGAGTACTGTGTGTGTCTAGTCAAGTGATAAGAGTTTGACTTTATAAGAGCCTCGTAGCTGTGTTAGATCATCATGCCTTGGGATCACCCCATGTTTGTAGCAGTGTAGTTTATTTGGTACATGAGACACAATCTCTGGAATTCCATTCAGGTACAGATGACTGCACCTTTTCTGTTTTGACTGTGCTGCCTTGGAGTCACAGTGGGGTGTTAAAGTGCTCATACTTGCTTTATGATATTTCTAGTAAACAAAGGGCCTTTTGGCTTTAAAGGTTTAATCTTACCTGTCTGTAGAACTGGGTATGGCATTGTTTGGGAGTGACATGAGGGTAAAACTCTTTGTGTATGGAGGAGCAAGTATTTGCACAGCTACAAATAACTTCAACTGCCAAGTTTTGCTTTCAGGACCCAGAGCAACTTCAGGACAAATCTAATGAGATCCTGACAGCCATTATCCAGGGGATGAGAAAAGAAGAGCCCAGTAACAATGTGAAGCTAGCAGCTACAAATGCACTCCTGAACTCTTTGGAATTTACCAAAGCAAACTTTGACAAAGAGGTAAGTGAAAGGAGAAGTTTTGGGTGTAAGGCAAGTCCTGAATCCATGGTCTATGATGAGAAATCATGCACCACGCTGAGTTCTACTTGATGCATAATACCATTGTGGCTGAGACCTGGATTCATGCCCTTTCTGAAGCAGAAATGCCATAGAAATGCTAAACTTGGAAACATCAATGACTACTTTTGGATAAGTAAGACCTGACCTTTAGGGTTTTTGCCTGTTGAACATGTTGCTTTCTAATCAAACTTTGCTCTGTAATGCTGTTGTGGGAGCCCAAGCTTGGATCAGCATTTCCTTTCTTGTGTGGCAGGAGTTCAGGCTTTGACTCGGGGTCTGAAAATGGGTAGGGAGGAGGAAAAAAAGTTTAAATTTTTACCAAAACATTGAAATGGGGGTCTCCGCTTGCTTTTTGTCTTAAGTACACCTGTCTTGGTTCCTGCTGAAGATTTTGGGGAGGATGGAATTTTAATGAGTTTTTAGCCAGCTGTACAGCTAATAGTGTAATTGTAACTTCAGGCACCTACATTGAACACCTTCAAGAGCAAATTGGATGCTCATCTTGCTGGGATCCTATGAACCCAGCTGACTTCCTGCCCCTCGGGCAGGGGGCTGGACTTGATCTTCTGAGGTCCCTTCCAGCCCTAATGTCTACGAAATCTGTGGTCTCAATTGGTGTTCAGTTTGAGATGGTAGGGTGCCTTCCGTTTGGACTTCAGTCTTCTAATTGGGCTCAGAAATAATAAATATTAAATTTAGTGGCAAAGAATAGCTTAAATGCCCCTTGTATGACCTTCCAGAACACTAAATTGTTCTAGCTAAGTCATGTTTTGAGACCTTGTGTACTTATTGCACAAACATTCTAGAAGACCATAGCTTTGTGTGCGCATATGTATGTTAAATCTTATTAACTGACAGAATCTAATGCTGGGACCCATTTTTCTGTTTAGATTGTAACATGCTTCAGAAATTCAGCTGAGATTTACAGTTGCAGCAGACAGACCACTTATTATTTGGGGGAAGTAATAAAATGTTGTGCCCTGCCTCGCTCATGTAGTAAAGCTGTGGTCTTTGGTGATGACAGTGAAAGGATAAGGTTCAATTCTAGTCAGGGAATCAAAATGCCATCTCTGTAAGAAGGCTTTCAAAGTTTTTTTGGTTGTGTAACACCATTCTAATTTTGCTTTATTCTCTTGTAGTCTGAAAGGCACTTTATTATGCAAGTTGTCTGTGAAGCAACGCAGTGTCCAGATACAAGGGTAAGTAGTGGTGGTATTTCTTGAATTGTCATGTTGTCTTCAAGAAATTGCATTTAGAACTCTCAAGCATCATAAATGCATTAATTCAAGAAATGGTTGTTTAAATCTCTAATATTTGCATGCAACTGTGGTGAGCTCTGTATTTTGAGGAATGATACCACTTTGTTCTGTTTCCTTTTCCGACAGGTACGGGTGGCTGCCTTGCAGAACTTGGTGAAGATAATGTCTCTGTACTATCAGTATATGGAGACGTATATGGGTCCGGCTCTCTTTGCTGTGAGTAGTACAGACTGAAAACTGAGTGGCTTAACTGCAGTATGTACTCTTATTTTTGCAGTTCTGTAGTGCTTTTCATCTGTAAAGAATGAATCCTAATACAGAGACCACCTTGCCTAGGCGATACCATATTTTGTCACATACAACACAACATGAGGCAGCAGGTGAGCTGCTGGTGGTATCTTGTTGAGGCTTATGATGTGGAAACAACATTTTATTTCCAAGAACTTTTTTTATATGAACTGCTTACAGTAAAAAAACAAACAAACAAAAAAACTAGCAGTCTTGCTGCTGTCCTTGTGGGCTTAACTACACTAGGTCACAAAGGTTACTCTGTCATAAGCATAGTGTCTAGGAAGGGTGGTATCCCAGGAGACAGTCTGGGTGAGGCGTCTGGCACCAAGAACTTCCCAGTGCTATGCTTCCTAAATGCACTGTGTTCCCCGAAGGGTGAGCGCTGTCCTGCAGTCTGTCACAATTCTGGAAAAAACATTTTTCCAATATTCTGTCTTCTAAAATAAAGGTGTATGTTTTTTATTTGTGGGAAGGGGGAGAGAAAGAAAGAGTGGGGAGTGGGTGAAAATATGGGAATTAGTACACCACTCTCCTAGTATAGCATCCCATAGACAAGCAAAGCTTAGATATAGAAGTTCCATAATATGGAATTATGTTTATGAAGCCTTTTCCTGTGTGTTAAGCAAACTACTAAACTAAACAACTAATCCCTTTTATAGGTAATATCTAGGTAATTTTTTTTATAGGTAGTCCAAAATTTGCATCCTTTATATTTTTCCGGTTGGTTTGGCTCTCTGCCAGCTTTATTTTAAGGAGATGCTTCCCTGCTGCAGTACTTTATATAAAAAGGAAATTGGCTTTTTGCCCCTTCCTCACTGGGGATCTGTTTTCTCCTCTCATATCTGTGGCAGTTGCTGTTGGTGGGCAATTGTAAATCAGCAATTTTTGAAACGGCTACAAACAAGTCACCTGGTGGTGCTGTAGAGCTGCAAGGTGGGCTGCATCTGGATCTCCATAGTGCCTACAGTTTTATAGACATGTGGCATTAAAGTCTCTAAATCTAAATATTTATGGGAGCTGCTTAGAGTGGTGGCTGCTTTGAGTGGATGTATTTATTTTCCAAGGGACTAGAGGGGGGTCCACTTTAATTTTTATAGCAGCCTGAAGAACCCCTGAACACTTTTTTTTTCTCTGGAGGACTATAGCTAACTAACATGTGGCATTAGGTGATAGAGGTGGGTGAAATTGATGTTCTTACTATAGAACAATGGAATCTCTAGGTTTAAGCAGAGAAAATAAGACACTTTTTATTTACGTCTTTGTGGAAAGCTTTACACGTTGTAGATGGGGGTTCTATTTTAGTAGCACATTAAGATGCCAGTAACTTTAGATAAATAGTGAAGTACACAGGGGAAAAAAAAAAATCAAACATCACTAAACTGCAGCTCTTTCCCAGGTCCTGAGTTTCCTTTTGTCATATACCCTGCCTGAGTTGTGCTTCAGAGCTGGGATAATGCCTTCATAAGAGAGAAATCCTGAATATTATAAACATATAAATCCCCATATGAAAGCTTTGTAGTGGAGGATCCAGAACATTTCTTCCAAAGAAGTCTATGCAAACAATAACTTAGGGCTTGAAGCATCTTTTTAGAACAGGGGTGTCAGTCAGACTTGCAGCCTGTGGAACCGTTTCATGTGGCCCACGGAACCTGCTGCTGAAATCTGGTCATGTCCTGTTGGCAATGTGTCAGAAGAGGTGGGGGAAGGGAGGAAGGAATGAGCAGCGTCTGCATTAACTATTTTTCACCTGGTCTACATAGCTAGATCTGGCCCACGGGCAGGATGAATTTGACACCCCTGTGTTTAGAATATTATATTATGATCACATGATGGCAGGGAACTAGTTGTTGTACACTTTTTTTAAGAAGTCTTCCATATGGTCAAGTCATACCATTCTGAAATGTGCAGGCTGTTTTGGACTGGTGGGGGGTGTATTTTGAGGAAGAATGATGTACCAAAATGCTCTTCGTTTCCATTTCATATTCTGAAGATCACAATTGAAGCAATGAAAAGTGAGATAGATGAGGTGGCTCTACAGGGAATAGAATTCTGGTCAAATGTCTGTGATGAGGAAATGGATTTGGCTATTGAAGCATCTGAGGTGAGTTTGAAAATGGCGCCTATGTATTGATGTTAATGACTTCCTGTGTCACGTGATCGTCTGACAGTGCTGGAAGGGAGAAGCTAAGGTGGGTCTGAAGCTTGTTCCATCCAAGGTGCAATTGTCAGTCAGCTCCAAGCCCCTTGTGTAGCAGTCCTTAGTCTATGAAGAGACATCATGCACCACTCTGACTATTAAGTGATGCATATCTGTTATGGAAGCTGAGACTTTGAGCCTGCATGGAACATAAGGCAGTGTGTTGGTTTTTGTTCTCCTAATGTTGCTGACTATATAGTTATGTTTTACTTTGCAGCATGGTGTGGAGATAGCCAAGCTAACACTGAACAAGCAAAATTGGGAACTAGTAGCAGCCTAATCATGATGGCATGAACTAACACATTTCTTCTATAATCTTTGCTTTACCCTTGGTTTGGTACCTAGATTCAACTGAGTTATAGTGCCTTGTAAAAACTCAGGCAGTTGGGCGTTCCATATAATGCCCAATATTTAAGGTTGCCTAAATGTTCCCATTATAATTCCTGTTTTCATTAAACTGCTCTCCCTGCTTTTTATTTATTGGGCTATAATTTTTCAGGTTTGTTGTCCCTCTTGAGTTAAGATCTTGACCAAGCTATTTTAAACAGAATGGGATGGAATTTTTTTGTTTTTTAATCCAATTAACAAAATAGTTATAAAGCTGGCAATTGAAATGTTACATGGGATAAAGATATCGTTTGAATATCCTGCTAAGGAAAATATAATTTGGGAGCACTAGGTTGTCTGAAACTAGCGTATGTAAAATGCATACCCTTAAATGACTTGAGTACTTTTTTCAACCCTGCTGATGTACCTATGGCTGACTTACCTGTAGAGGATATGGTCTGTTAGCTTGCACAATAAAAGAGCTCTTGACAAGGAAGTTCATAGCATCACAGAATGTTGAGCTCTTGCCTCACTTAGGCTTCTTCTTTATTGAGGAGGGGCTAAAGTAACCAAGTTAATTCCTGGTGAGCAGAGCCTTCCATGGAAAGCCACATGCTTTTTGTCCTTCTGGGTTTCCTCAGTTCTGTGAGAAATAATGAACCTCTGCCATCAAATTGCAACATTAGTTAAGTGTTCTCATACCTAATTACTGGCACCTGTAGTCTAGCTGTGGTATAACCCGTAAGGGGCTTTTTGAATTAGTTTAAGAACTGAGCATACTTTTGCTTTTGTTAAACAGTTTCATCTCCCTAGGGTGGAAGACTGAAAAGGAAAATGCCATCTTAATCTTCATGTAGCTGCTCTTACCATCAACTAGTCATGTACTCAGGTGTTAATGAAAACTGTAAGGGTACAACTCTCCTTTCTCTACAAGGATCTGAATTCTTTTTCTGTTGAATGCTCAGAATAGCAGGGGTAAAAGGACAGTCAGTTCCATAGCTTTAATCTGAGTTTTGCATGCCTCTTGCCCTTCCTATTTGGGGGCCACTGAATAATTTAAATATGCAGCTTTTCTTTAAACATGGTTATATAATGTTGGAGGTACAGTGTTTGTATGTGGAGTAACAAACTGAACATGTGCATTATACTGAACTGGAGTGACTGCAAGGTGTTATCTTTGGGAACGTTTCCTACTGCACTATAAACTTATGAGTAAAAAGTAAATATCTATAGACTTATTTCCTTGTAAACTGCAAGCTGAAAAAATTCTGAATTGGGCATTGTTTTGTTTTATACCCTGTTTCTTTCTAGGCAGCAGAACAAGGAAGACCTCCAGAGCATACCAGCAAATTTTACGCTAAGGGAGCACTACAGTATCTGGTCCCAATTCTCACACAGACGCTAACAAAACAGGTACGGTTTTGTTAATTGTGTGAATGGTCTGGAGTTCTTTATGTATGTGAAGAGCTTCATGTGTCCGTATTTTGCGCATGCTATTTCCAGAACACTTAGTCCTGCCTTGAATAGCATGCTGTCCAGGAGTTGGGCCTCTGGTCATTGAATCAGTATTTTGCTTTGCTTCTCTTCACTTGCCGATGAGCTGGGTTACTTTAGGCCCTCCAGAGGAGTCTTGTAAGGCCTGCTTGTTCTCAACAGCTCATGTTGCAGTCCTTGGTCTATGATGAGACATCATGCACCACTCTGATTGAATGATGCATCATTTGTGAAAGCTGAGACTTGAGGCTGCACTGAATGCCATACAGGTGCCAGTCACGTCAGGTTGGTTGTGTGGCACTTCATTAAGGCCCATTTCCCTTTCTAATTTTTGGAGGCGTTTGATAGGTTAATGTGGATTTGCCATTTAACTTCCTCCAGCATGAGGTTTAATCGACAAAAGCCGCCCATGTTCTGTTTGCTTTAAGACCCTATTTCTGGCTTTTGTTTTGAACCTTAAATTCTAAGCTCTTAGGACCATATTTGTTTGAGCACTTCACAGGGACTTGTTTAAGTTGTGGAACAAACAGTCCAATCAAAACTTAATAGACTCACTTGCTGCACAGTCTAGTTAACGTGATGCAGTTTAATTTAATCTGTGTAGGATCAGGTTCATCTGGCATTACTGTAGTGAGCTGGGGAGGTTTCTCTCTTTATAAAGATGGTGTGCAACTGTTTCCTATTCAATTTTTATTGCTGCTTGCCTGAATGCATAGAGTTAAATCCCAGTAGGCTGTTTAAAGAACCAAGCAGGAATGGTAAAATGGTGATGCATGAATATCAGGTACAGAGATTAAAGGCAGTTGAGATAACAGTGGGCTGAATTAACAGAGTTTGGTCCAAAGGTGGGTGGCTGCTGCTGCTGAATTGCCGTCAGTGTCCTGGCTTTCTGGGCTGAATAAAATTGGTGGGCTGGTTCTGGCCTGCAGGTTGTAGGTTCCTGAATTTTGATGTGTGTGGACACGCGTACCCTTTGAGTGGCTGCAAAAGGGCAGCTGTGCAGTCGCTCTAACTGCAACATGTGCACAAGCATGTAGCAAAACTAGTAAGCTAAATCACCCCAACTTTAACCTTGGATGATTAGTTTTGCTACATTTGTATTGTCACAGGTGAGTGCAGAGGTGATGGAGCTTAATAACTGCTTCAGCTCACCCTCCTCTTTTTTGAAATCCATTCCCAGCATTTCTTTGCCCATGCCCTTAACTGGTAACTTGTAGGGTAGAATTGGGTTACTTTCACAGGGAAAAGCCTGAAGTCAAAGGAGACCTAAAATCTCAGACCCCAGGAAGAGAGAGCAGGGCTATGAATTATAGTTTCATAGTGAGTAGGGTCGGAAGGGACCTGAGCAGATCATCAAGTCTGAGCTCCTGCCATGGCAGGAAAGAATACTGGGGTCAAACGATCCCAGCAAAGTGATTGTCTAGCCAGCAAGGTGATTGTCTAGCCTTGAGAGGCTAAGTTGATAGTTGTCCCTTCAGCCAGGGAAACAGATGTTGTGAGCAGGACAGGCTGCTGCTTCCCTCCACAGATGTTGTTAGCAAGGCCTAGAAGAACTTAAACTTCAAGTAGACTACACTGAAGATCCAGAAGTAGTTGAACTCATTTAAGACTGTAGGACTTGGTTGTGAAGTGACTTCCCTTGCCCATTAGATCCAAGTAGATGGCTTAATCTGTATGTGGTAGAAGTAGCTTTCTGGTTGGTAAGGGGTATTTTTTCTTGCCAAGAATGACCCAGGTGCTGTTTTCTTCTCAGGATGAAAATGATGACGATGATGACTGGAACCCCTGTAAGGCAGCAGGGGTCTGTCTAATGCTTCTGGCAACCTGCTGCGAAGATGACATTGTTCCCCATGTACTGCCGTTCATTAAAGAGCACATTAAAAATCCAGACTGGCGATACAGAGATGCAGCTGTCATGGCTTTTGGGTGCATTTTGGAAGGACCAGAGCCCAACCAGCTCAAACCACTAGTTATACAGGTAATGCCTAGTGTGTTTTCCAGGTTATTGGCCTGTTTGGCCCAAAGCACGTTGCTAGTCAAATTAATAAAATGTGATTTACAAGAAGAAAGTCTTATAACAGTGACCCAGGTTCTGTGTGTGTCTGGATTATGGCTATTTTACTCAGATGCAGAGCAAGTTGCTAAGAAGGCTTTTGTGTCGGTTTCTTTAAAATGTTGTATAGGGAAGAAATTTTCTTGTATGCCTCAAGATTACTGTAATCATCTTCATTCACTGTCATTGGAGCAGTACTATATCTATAACAGGGCCTTTGGGCTGGATATGACTTGTAAAGCCATTGGATTTGGCACGGTGCAGGGGGGTTGCCTGTGTCACAGCAAGGTCCTAGCACTGGTCCGCCTCAGACCCAAGCTAGGTTATTCCAGCCCACTGCTAGAAAAATGTTGCTAACCACTGTAGCACAGAGCATGTGGAAGGCACTTGGGTATAGGGAAATGGGATCTATCTAGTGCCTAAAGTAGTACCTAAGTAACCCAGGTAACTGCTGCTTTTATCACTTTTGCACTGTTCGGGATCCGGCACAGCTGTGCTTGCTCCTCTGCATTCCTACTGAGGCTGTACTGTAGCTGGATAGTTTCCCAGACAAAGTAGAATTGCTCAGGGGTTCATGTGATGCCAGTTAAATTAGTTGCAGGAAAGCCATGACTAGTAGATCCGGAAGACTGGAGGAGGACTCTTATCTTTAAGCTTGGTAGCCTAGTAGTTAGGGTACTTGCTGGGGAGTGGAAGACTTTTGTGGGGGAGGGCTAGATAGAACCCATAGTAGACTTGAACCTGCATCTCCTGCATTCTAGCAAAATGACTAAACTACCAGCCCACAGGGTGGGCTTTCCCAAGAGCGCTCTCCAGCTCCATTTGAAGCTCACCCACTGGGCAGCCTGGAAGCAAAAATAGGTGGGGTCAGCAACAGAGTGAGGCAAAAGGATAGTGGTTCAGTGAGGTGGGATACTGCCCTGGAAGGGAAGAAGTGCTGGTTCTGGACTGGATATCAGCTCCCAATGGGGAAGAAACTATCCTAATGCTGTTATGCTGTTTTATTTAATGAATAGCAAACACAAAGTGCAGTGGGCCAGTGCCAAGGAGAGGACTGGAGAGTGCCATATGTAATGTGTAACCTATTGCCTGGTGCTCTACTGGGAGGCAGGACCTGTAAGTTCAAATAGCCTCTTTGCTTGACCAGCCCGGAACCTGTCTCATCTCTGAGCAGAGCCTTAAGCTATCAGGCAAGAAAGTGATATGGTTCTCTTTCATCAGTTTTTTATTTCTGGCAGGTGGGTGCAAAGGGTGGTCCTGTTCTGTTACAGGTGGAAGTTGGCCATACATTGCACAAGTAGCAGGAAATGGCCTACTTAAGTGCGTGTAATCACACAGAAGGTGAAATATGATTTAGTCTTCAGTATACAGAGCCATGCGTGATCCTTTTATGTGTTCATTTTTGTCTTGCATAGTATGGATGAGAGGATTGAAACATCAAGGGTTCAGTGTATTTTAGCGTTGTCTCTAGGAGAAGTTTTATAAGTTGTCTTTCAAAAAGGTGACTATTTAGATAGATCTAGATGTATCTGGTTTCTGAGCTGTGAAACCCACTTAATTGCTAGTCCATTAAATAACTCTTAATAGGGTATATTCCTAAACAGCTGCATGCTGCTGACATCATGTACGTGAATTGGATGCAACTGTGACTTGCTGCTAACTGTGGTTTTATTCTAGGCCATGCCAACGTTAATAGAACTAATGAAGGACCCTAGCGTGGTGGTTCGGGATACAACCGCATGGACTGTGGGCAGGATCTGTGAGCTGCTCCCTGAAGCTGCCATCAATGACATTTACCTTGCACCACTGTTGCAGTGTCTGATTGAGGGCCTGAGCGCAGAGCCTAGAGTAGCTTCCAATGTGTGCTGGGTAAGGCAGAACTCAACTGCTGTGCAGTGATACAGGTGGAACCCCTACTATAGAAGGGGTGAGGTTGATGGATACATCTAGCAAATCTTGTGAGCATATTTCATCTGCAGACCCATCAGCCTGTTTGTCCACCACACAACTGTTTAAGTAGGAACCATCTCAAGTCCTTTGCAGCACTTGGGGTGCAGAAAAAGCAGGGGAAACTGTTTCTGGACATCTTCTAAGTTAACTTTCCCTTTCCTTGTAAACAAATGTGTAAAAATGGTTTCAGTTTGAAAAAAGTAGTAAAATCATCCCCCCTATGGAGCATGAGTGTCTGGTAACTGTTTAGGAGCTTTTCTCAGATGAGTTCTACGTGTTTTTCTGTTTGTCTTCAAGCAGTTGAACTGTTCATTCAGTCCCAGTCCAAGGGAGACGCAAGATACTCCCCAATTAGCTAAGTGCATTTATAGCCACCCAGCATTAATCTTGGGAGTCTGAAAAGCATCTCATTCCTTTTGTACAGCTTCAAGCTGTGCTATTGACAAGGCACTGAGCAGGATTGGCCAGTTCAACTTTACTTTTTCTTATTACTCAGTACACCTTAATATCAAATAACTTAAGTGTGCAATTTCTCATTACAAAGTGGGGGTACTTCACTGTATTTTAACTGAACTGTTTTGGCTGAGTTCTCACCGTAATGGGTAATGACTGGTAAGACACACTTTTGAAACTGCAGAACTAAATCTTTGTTTTTCTTAGCCCAGTTTCTCTGTTTTAAAGAGTTCCAGGGCACTCAGTCAGCCAGAGGCTCTTCCTGATCTTTTGCTTCCGGGGCTTTTTCTTTCCAAAGTCCTCAATTGGTGTAAATTTTCCAAATCAAAAGTGAAATGGGGTTTGCAGCTGTAGTCACCTCCCCTGACTGCAGCAGGGACTGGGAGCAAATCTCTACGGCCTTGTCTAGACTAGGATTAAGGTGTGATGTCAGCACAAGTTTGCTGCCAGGTGTTATCTCACCTGTTAGTAGACTCCTACAGCCAAGGTTATGGGCCTTTAAGCTGTTCACACCTGGTAGTGAATGCTGTAACTTCTTAAGCAAGGCTTCAGGCTGGATTTCTGCTTTGAAATTTCATTGGTGGCATGTCAAAGCATAATGGGCCTTGCTCTTGGATAGCTGGAGAAGGAGAACCATTAGTTTTGCACTTTGGTGCTCTGTCAGAATGCAGAATTGACTCTAAGCATGGGGCAGGATATTCATTCTACTGAACTATCAGGACTAGCAAGCTTTTTTTCCTGGTGGTCAGGCTGTTTCAAATTGACCTGAACACTCATTTGCACTGACTCTTTCCCAGCTTTTAGGGGTGGGTTTTAGCACACTTCTTTCCTCAACTGGTGAAACCTACTAAAAACTCTTAGAGGAATTGGTATGTAGACTGAGTGGTGCAGTTGAAATAATAATCCTGTGTAGTCTGGTCAGTTCAAGGGGCTGTATGTGTTGGGCTAGTTTGCCCATGATGGGAGACTGTCTTCATTATAGAGACTGCGATCTGTTCTGTATTTTAGGCCTTTTCAAGCCTGGCTGAAGCTGCCTATGAAGCTGCAGATGTAGCTGATGATCAGGAAGAGCCAGCAACCTACTGTTTATCCTCCTCATTTGAGCTAATAGTTCAGAAACTTCTGGAGACCACAGACAGGTATCCTTAAATTGGCTGACATAAATGTCTGCAGAAACACTGTTTTTACCGCTTAAAATGGCGAGTTCTTTTGCTTCCCACAGTTTGATGTGAAGTGGTGCATTAAAAGGCATCAATGTGTCTTCATGCAGTGATATATACTCAAGTCTTACAAAAATAACCTTCCACACAGATTTCTCCAGATTTAGGCCAGGTTCATCCTTACTGATATATTGCTTAAGGCTTTCTCCAGACTTATTCTCTCCACCAGTGCTTTGACGGAAGCTTCATTAAGATGGCAGAGATTGCACACTATTTTGAGGTATCATCTCGAGGGCCACTAAATCAAAACCACAACCAGAAAATAAGTCTGACTGCTGCGTGACTCCTCCCCTAGTATATCTCTAGTCCACTTGACATACAATGGGACCTCTGTGTTCTTTAACAAATATACAATGTCATCCCAAACACTGTGTACACAGTAAAGTTATCACTACCTTGCATGGCTTGCAGTCTAAATTAGACAGCAAAGGAAGCATTTTACAGAAATTTGTAAAGTGACTTAAATCTGACTAACCAAAGAATCAAACCCTGATCTCTTTAATCCCCATTACAGTGTTGGTTCACAAGACCGGCCATGTTTTCTAAGTGGCGTGTTTGCTGGATAATCTAAAATCCAAATTTTTGGCCAGCTTGGTTCAGTTCTGATGAAAAGTTTGTCAAAGATTGCTGATCATGCCAACCAAGTTAGTCCATCTTACAGCACCTTGTATCAGCAGTGTTTCTGAATTGTCCCTGTTTGATACACGCTGTAGATAGCCCTAGAATTGGTAAAGAACTGAACTGTTTTACTACTTGAGGTCAGGATAGGGGCATACAATGTGGTGCGTGGTAGCTTGCTGTGGTGCTGTCTGTGACCAAATAAAGGACTTCCAGCATCTTCTATTAACACAATTTATAAAAGCTATTCAAATGGAACGTCAAAGATTTGAGCCTGCTTTCCAGCCCTTTTGTTCACTAATCAGTGGTCTGAATGTTCAGCTTCTGCTGTAACGCTGGGATTTAACTAATAGTGATTTGGGCAAAAATGGTCTGTTACTAAGCAAGCATAAAACTTGGAGCCAAAAATAAATTTGTTCTCTTCCTTTATAGGCCTGATGGACACCAGAATAACCTGAGGAGTGCTGCATATGAAGCTCTGATGGAAATAGTAAAAAACAGTGCCAAGGACTGTTACCCTGCTGTCCAGAAGACAACCTTGGTCATCATGGAGAGACTGCAGCAGGTGCTGCAGATGGAGGTGAGTAAAGGGCAAGTATTCTGTTGTGATTTAAGGATACAGAGCAACTATAATAGTTATACATTTTGCTTTGTTGTGCTCTGACTTCTGTCTAGCCAAGTGGGTTTTGCTGTTGTTTTTATATAGCAGGTATGTGCTGAAAAGCTTAAAGCTGAATTTAATTCTTTCTGGTCCTAGGATGGATGATCATGGCCTGATTTATAGGTGTGCTGCAACAGCAGAGAGCTTTCTAATGATAAAATAATCTGGTTTTTTCTCTTTCAGTCTCATATCCAGAGTACATCAGACAGAATCCAGTTCAATGATCTTCAGTCTCTTCTTTGTGCTACTCTGCAGGTAAATCACTGTTAGTTACTAACTGTAACTCAGCTGTGAAGATGCACATATTTCTTCACCCAAGGAAACACATTTTGTTGTTTGAATTTGGGTGAAATTGACTTCTTACATCCAAGTTAATATGCAGGAAAAGAGTAGTAATAAAGCTTTATGAAAGATGGAGATTTTTACAATTTGTGTCCAATATAAAGAGATTTTCTTAATTTCATGAAACAAAAACATTAACATGGACACTTTTCCCTCTAAACTGTTTAATTTCTCACCGGCTGTTATGTTGTGGGAAAGACTAAATGACTGCTTTGTAAACACACACTTAAGAAATTCCTAACACCTTTCATTTACTAGTTTTCAACTTAAGGTTAAAGCTTGGGTCTGTCCCAAACTTTCACTAATAAAAATAGTGCGTGTCCTCAGAATGAAACAACATTTGGTAAAGAACAGCTCACTTGTTTCCAAACACCAGCTTATTTCAGTTGCTTGCCTACTCTTATAAAGGCCACTGAAAACTACCATTTTTTTTTTCTGAGCCACTCAGATGTCAAAGGATTTCCTCAGATCACACAATCTGATATTGCACCCTTCCAGCAGTTTGTGCTGTAAAAGGGATAGTGTTACTGTGGGATCATGCCTAGCATATTAGAAGCTCCAATGCACCACTCCCAAACACTACTGGAGACCTAGATTCAGCATTACTAGTTCCATGCAACAGTCAGAAGATTTAGTGGTCTTAGGTATTCCCAGATGCATGGTTGATTGCTAATATACATGTAAATAAAAACAGGGTTCCTGAATATACATTTTGCTTAAACTTTTTGCCTTCCTGTTACCTGCTAGTAATGGGTTCCCATTCCTGTTAGTCCACTACTGAAGTAATTTAAATCTTTATGCTGAAAAGCAAGTGTCATGACCTAGGGCACTCTGAAACTTCAGGTCATTGAACTTTCAGGTTATAATTTATGGAAGCTGATGGTCAGATTTTTCTTCCCTCCCCCTCTTCCTTCTTCTTCTTTTTCCTCCAGCAGAAGTGGTGGGGGGGCTCTACTCTCAGCAGTAGATTAATGATCCCTTTATCTACCTTAATTCACCTGCAGAAAATCGAGTTTAATGCTAGTATCACTGATTGAATTGCCACTTTTTTCTCTCTTCAAGATATACTATCAATTTGAATATCACACTTACTGGAATCTTACATTTATTGTAACTGGGTTAAATATGGGTCATGACTAACCAGAGAACTACAAATGTAATATCAGTATTATATAGACCAGTTTTCTTCTAGTGAAGTTCAGTTACAATTGAGTATCAGAAGGAAACACCTTGCTGTCATGGTTACAATGTGAAAAGGGTCTTGTTGAAAGGGCCAGATTTAGACCAGCCAAACTTAATACCAGATCTAGATGAAATGTTCAGAGAATATACAGTGGGGAAGGTAAAATCTGTTTGTTCTACAGCTGAAAAATTTGAGAATAAGAAAAAATGAATAGCATTCTACAGTTGCACTGACGAAGCATTTTCAGCAATGGAGCTCAAAGCAATAGTTGTGCTTTAATAAAGAACAGTATGGATTTGATAAAGTGTTCTGAACTAGTGTGGGAGATGGAAAGGAATAATTTAGCCCAGTGTGTTTGAGGAATCATCTATTACAATCTTTCTTTTTTCCCCCTCCTCCCCCAAACTTAGAATGTTCTCCGGAAAGTGCAGCACCAAGATGCTTTGCAGATCTCTGACGTGGTTATGGCTTCTCTGTTGAGAATGTTCCAGAGCACGGCTGGATCAGGGGGTGTGCAAGAGGATGCCTTGATGGCAGTCAGCACCCTTGTGGAAGGTCAGTATTTCAGTGCAGGGCCTGTGAACATCATAGGAAAAGCTTGGAGTGATGCAGTATTTCAAGTTTGTGGTTAGTGCTGTAGAATCTTAGTTGCTTCTAACTTCACTGCTTAGCAAAGACTGTTACGTATTGAGGTTTTTTAAAATGCAGACTTTGTTGTGTTGTTTTGGGCATAAGTCTTTCACACCTGTAAGGTCTGAGACCTAGCTGTTTGAATCAGAGGATGGCTTGATTGCCATAGATAATCTGTCTTCCTGTAGAGCACATAGATACTGCTCAACATCTGAATATACAATGTTATACAGTGTGTGGCACGGTGGGCTGGGGTGCGTCACAATGCAGATAATACTTTGTCTTGTGGGTTCACATTTGCTGTTGCCTACCACAGCTGATTTGTGTTGGTTTTTTTAATAGCTGACTTCTATTTGTGTGTGACTTTTTTTTTTTTAATTGCATGGTGGTAAAGATTGAACATAGGTTCCTCCCCCCTCCCCTTTACAATCTGATTCATTCTGAAATCAGGGTTGCAGTATTCCAGGCGCTGTGAGCCTCATCACAATTTCCTGTTTTGAGTGCTGTTGCTGTGGTATGATATCAAACTTGAGCAATGTATTGTACTATCCAAACATGCAGTATTTGACATAAGTTGGATTGTTAGGAATCCATATGATTTCACTGTTTTGTTTTGTTTTAAAAATAACAACATTCATCTCCATTAAAGGCTGTGTATGAGTTGGAAATGGTTCTTGAGAGACAGCAGCCTGCAAAAGGCTTATTTTCCTTCAGGTTTCTGAGGCCATTATCACAACTAGTTTGTTGAGGGGCTGCTCTCTTGGGGACTAGATCTATTTCTAGTGCAAAGCACATGTCTAATTGCTCCAAGAACACATGTCTGAGAAGCAGAGAAGTTTAATTTCAGCTGTCTGGAGTAGCCACTTCTGACATCAGGCTTAAAGAACTGTTACTTGGACAGGCCCCTCCTAATGGGATAGGGAAGATTTATAACCACACTTGGTGCTTGGTTTCCTTTGAGTAAAATCTGATTGACTGTGGCTAGGTTTACTACTGAGCAGCTATTTATGATCCAGGCAGCATCTGGCTTATGAATAAACAGTAGTGGGGCAAACAATTCTGATCCTTCACAGAAATTTGTAAGGTTATGAACCAATTTGCACTGAGCTGCAGGAAAGAGTGGTGAAATTATGTTGTAAAAAAATAAACCTTTTCCTTCAAATAAATTTAAATCCAATCAGCCCAAGAAGCACTCACTATTGGAAGAACAAGGAGTAAAGGGGAAGTCTCCAAAGCTGAAATGCCTTGGCTTGTCAGCTGTCCCCAGAGGGAAGACTTTACTATGGCCTTAATCAGAAGAAAAAATTTGGATCAACTCGATAAATCCTGCCTTTCAATGGCTGGGGTATAATGTTGCCCCTTCCCTCGAGTGCAGACTACTGGGTGGAGAGCTGCTCATCATGAGTCAGGATTCTGATTTTTATTTTTGGTGGAAGGGGGCTGTGCATTTTTGCCATGATGCCAATTGCTAGATGAACCCTGAACAACCCTTAGTTCTTTGAAAATAAGGAATAGCTCTATCTCTGATGGTATCTTTCCTTTTTCTCCAAACAAATGTCTTTTACTACTCAATTCTTCTATTGAATGTACAAGCTCTTGAGTGGTATATGATTGACTGGTAGGTCTCCTAATTTACTCTGGCAAACATGTTACTGGTCTCTGTAGGTCTCTCTTGACCTAATTGGAATGGATTTTGCTTTTTTTGTGTCTGTATGTACAGTCTTAGGTGGAGAGTTTCTGAAGTACATGGATGCCTTCAAACCTTTCCTGGGCATTGGACTGAAGAACTATGCAGAGTACCAGGTAAGACCCAAAGCTGAAAATCTTTGCAGCCTCTTATGTTCAATAGGATGACATCTTTTTGAGAGCAGTCAGTAATGAAACTAAAATCAACTCTGTAAATTCTCTGTAATTAATGGGTGTGCTCATAAATGAAATTAGACTCTCCTCTGTTGTAAATTGCCCACAGAAGACTGTCATCAGCTGGACACCTGAGGTCCTGCATTGACCACTTTTTGCTGGCATTGATCAGGAGAGAGATTACTATTGGTAGTGAGTTTCCATTAGATGTGCAGGTCTAATGGAATTTACCCTGGGGCTGGTACTTGGAACACCTGGCCGCTAAATTTGATGGCAGTTCTCTTAAAATAAAAAAAAAAAGATCATCCGTCACTAGTTGGTATCTGAAACACTGCCTCTCTCAGTTGGGGAAACTTGTTCAGATTTTCTTTCTATAGCTTACCATTTCAAACGGTTAACAAAGCCTTGACTCCTGTCAGCGGTTGCAGATAAGGGTCATTATTCTTAGTGGCTTTCTTGGTTACTGTCTGTCTTGGTACCATTATTTAGTGTTTTTAATAAGCTAAAGCTGTAAGGACAGTCAGTGTGGGGAACACTGACTCATTCTGGGTGGGTGTATAATTTGCTGTTCTCTTTTCAGGTTTGTCTGGCTGCAGTGGGCCTAGTTGGAGACTTATGTAGAGCCCTGCAGTCCAACATCTTGCCTTTCTGCGATGAGGTTATGCAGCTGCTCTTAGAGAACTTGGGGGTAAGGGCGTAACCTACCAATAACTAGCTAGGCAAACTTGGCTCTTACAAAGTAAATAAGATAGGGAAGCAGAGGAGTTAGAGGCCTCTTACCTGAAGATACAGGAGTAATAGTTAGTAAGCATGACCATTTGAAGAGAATCTATTTGGAGAAGTGGGGGTGGGGGGTGGATTTCAGTTTCTGGTATTTTACTCTAATTCACTAGCCTGTCCTTACTTCCAGTGTCCAGCTAACAGGATCTGATCTCTTCTTTCCACTTTCAGAACGAGAATGTTCATAGGTCTGTAAAGCCTCAGATTCTTTCTGTGTTTGGTGATATTGCCCTTGCCATTGGTGGAGAGTTTAAAAAATACCTAGATGTTGTGTTGAACACCTTGCAGCAGGCCTCCCAAGCCCAGGTTGATAAGGTAAGCCAGCAGCACATGGTGCAGATCCTTCTTATAAACCCTGAAATGGGTACATGCCTCAGTGGCTTTCCAGTGGTCCTTACAGAAGCATGTTCTCTTGTTTCTCATTTAGTCTGACTATGATATGGTAGACTACCTGAATGAGCTGAGGGAGGGCTGTCTGGAAGCTTACACTGGCATCATTCAGGGACTGAAGGGAGACCAAGAAAATGTGCACCGTGAGTATTCCCTGTTGTGCAATGGAAATGGTTGCTGATCTGAAATTGAAAGTGGGGTAGGAGATATGCTTAAATAAGTTCCTTCATTAGTAGCTACTCCCATGGCTTTAATAGAAATTGCATGCAAATAGGATCAACGGTGCTAATCAGTTCACAGCTGCTAAGGGGAAAAAAACAAAACAAGAATCCCCTCCTTTGGATAAAGGAGACTGGACTAACATCAAGCCTTTCCTCCTGAATTCAGGAAGCTCCTATAGCACTGCAGTCTGGTCTGTGAGCAGAGTGGAAGCTGTTATATCAAAAGTGGTTTGATGGGTTAGCTACTCTCTAGAGGTGGGCCATGTTTTAAGCCTGCTATACTAAGCCAGTTGTTGCCTTGCAGCGGACGTCATGCTGGTGCAACCCAGAGTAGAATTTATTCTTTCTTTCATCGACCACATTGCTGGAGATGAGGATCACACAGACGGAGTAGTAGCTTGTGCTGCTGGGCTGATAGGGTAAGCATCTGGGTCCTTTAACTTGAAGATAAGAGTCTGTGCAAGATGCTTATTTATGGTACAATAAGCTTTGTCATTTTTACACTTGTCTAAACTGCTGGCCCTATAGACTTCAATTTAGAAGCAAAGTTGAATTGATAAACATGGTGATGGTGGTCCCTGACCACAGAACTGGTGACCAGCTTCATTCTGGTTCCGTGAAGGCAAGTGCAAACTGTGCTTTTATACAAAGTTGTATTCAAAGATGAGTCAGAAATTAAATTCTTTGGTGCCTTGTGTAATTGAGGAATTGCTAAAGCTGGATTCAGCTAGTTAATGTCCTTTTTGCTGTTGACTTTGGAAGCAGGATGAAACTTTCAGGGAGAACATTCTTTGGACAGGACACATGCGTGCTTGCAGCCAATACAACTGTTCTGCTCTTCATGCTAAAACTGGTGACCATATGCAACATTTTAAAAAGGGTATTTGATTGTGTGATTCACTCTTTTCTTGTTGCTAGCAAGAGCTGTTCAAACTGTCACTGGCATATCTGTTTGTGGCATTTGGCAAGCCTCAAAGCCCATTTACTCTCCACTGTTTCCCCTCCAGGGACTTGTGTACAGCATTTGGGAAAGATGTACTGAAATTAGTAGAAGCTAGACCCATGATACATGAACTGCTAACTGAAGGAAGAAGATCCAAGACGAATAAAACAAAAACCCTCGCTACCTGGGCGACTAAAGAACTGCGAAAACTGAAGAATCAAGCTTGGTAAGGAGACTTTTCACAAAAGCCCTTAGCTAGAAAAGAATTTCCTATCATACTTCTTCCAAGTAGTCCTATCTTCTGCTGCTTGGGATCTTGGTAAATTGAGCTAACACAATAGTTTTTTGGCCTTTAGTCCACAAGTTTGGACTAGAGGTCTTCTCCACAATAGAATCAAATCCTTGCTCGTGGAGCAGCTGTAGCCTGATAGTGAGTTCTCTCTTGCTTTCCCTGGATCTTTTTAGGTGCATCTCAGTTTTTTAACACTATCTCTGCTTGTTGATAAAGGAAATTTATATTACACTTAGTGACACACATTCCAAATCTAGTTTGTCTAATAAATGTCTGTCCCCAGAACAAGTTGGGACAGAAGCTATGCGTGTTAGCTGCAGCCAAGGCTGGGAATTTGACTGGCATGTGCCAATGCTCCTGCTAGGACTAAAAAATCCAGAGGTTCCTGCCTAGAAGGTGTTGCTCCTCTGTTCAGGGTCAGACTGATCTTCATGTCTGGGATCAGGAAGGAATTTTACCTCAGTTGGATTGGCAATGGGTTTGTGAGGGTTTTTGCCTTCCTCCTGTAGTTGTTGTCCTTTTCCCTGGACCTCTTCTGGGTGTTCTAACAACTACTTCCTATCCTTGCAGTGGCAGGACATTGGCAGTGCCCTCATCCCCCTGCTTTACCTGCAGCAAGCTAAGGTGGTGTTGATGTTTAGGTTATTGTGTGGTATGTGTAAGGGTTGTTGGCAAAGTGTTTAAGGATAGGTTAGACACTTGTCTAGGATGGGTTAGATGGGAATGATCATGATTGGAGAAGGGGGTTGGATTAGATGACTTCTGAGATCACTTCCAGCTCTGCTTCCTATTTCTTTTAAATCATGGAAAAGTACAGGGAATGTAGCATTTGGGAAAAGCCACTTACTTCTGGTCGGATGTGCACCTTTTAATTCATTTAACTCTAGGCCTTTTTTCAGTGTTGTGATGTGCCTGTTTCCTTTGATTGTAAATAATCCTATTTTAGCTCCTATAGCGGGTCTTGGTTTTTTTATGACTGTCCCCCTCCCCCACCTCTGATTACAGATCTGTTACCATTGGGATGACACCTGAGACCCCCACTGGAAATCTCCAATCTTTTGAAAAAAACCCGGAAATAAGGAGCGTGCACGGATGCTGAATGTTTGGGAATGAGAGGATGAGTGAGTGAGACGTGAAACACACCACATTGAAAATCCCGCCACAGTAACAGCAGCAGCGCTGTTAGTGAGCTGAGCACTGACTTGCGTAAAAAAAACAAAAAGAAAACAAAAAAACCAAACACAAAAAAACCTGACGTCGTCTGCCTTGAGGAAGAGGGAATGACTAAGCTGTTTGAAATAAGCAGTCTCTTCCGACAGAGACTAGGACTAGCTTTTCTGTCTTTGGGCCAGTGCGGAGCGGAATAACTAGTTTGGAAGAGAAGAAACTAGGTTCAACTGTGGTGCTCTTTGTTTGAGGTCTGGCTTTTGCTGCTGAAGAGAGCTGGAGTCTGGGTCTCTGGCCCGCCTTCTGTAACTTGCCACACAACGCTATCAGTGCACCTGGGTTAAAGGAGGGGTGAAGGATTTTCAGTCTAAGAGTGAGTGTGTGTGAATGAGGCGGTATCCACATTCTCAACTTCAAAGTCATTGCAGTTTATCTTTTCCCAAAAAGGGTTAGCTGTTGCATTTCATAAACTAACCGAAGTTCAGTCTACTGATGCAGCCTAAGAGATGTAAAAAGAAAAGAGGAAAAAATAAAAGGAAAGTCGCTCTTTAGGGCTTTTTATTTTAGGGAAACACTGACGAATGTTCAGAGCCTCCCATTCAGAGTGACGCTTTTCATGATCTTGTTTCATCAAAGCGCCTTTCCTTCCTTAATATTGTTCAACTGTGAATGTAGAAATGGGGGGGGAAAACTCTTGCGTTAGAGGGAATAGAAACAAATTGTCAAACAAGATTTCAGACTTACACACAAACACAAAGTGCTCAGAATTGGCAATGAGAACGCAAAGGGAAAGATCTCTCCTGACTTGTACTGTAGCAGCCCGAACACCCACAAAATTGTGCCAAAGAGTTGAAAAACAATAAAGTAAACCTTCAGGTAATATTTTGGATTGCAAAATGAGGATAAATTCAATGTTCAAACAATCTGATAAAATGCCATTTGGAAACTGCTTGGCCTTTTGTGCTCTTTATTTGATCGAATTTTAATGTGGTATTGGTCTCTTGCTGCACTTCAAAAACAAAAAAGGAAAAAAGAGAAATTTATATAAATATATATATACTGACTTGAGCTTACACAAGACGGCACTTGTAAAAGGTTATATTTTTCCACTGCAGTTGAAGATGAATAAAATGGTGTCAAACATTCCCCAATATTTCCTTTTTTTTGTATTCTTGGTCTTTCCAGTAAAAGGGGAACCCACTAACACCTTTTTTTTTTTTTTTTTTTTTTTTAACAGTGTAGTAAAAGTCTGATGGGCAATTCTGGGACAGATTAGCTTTTTGGTGTTCCCGGTCAGGCAGCTTTTAATTCTGTCATGTGAAGGATTGGAATTTCTTCGGGTTTTTTGTTTTCTTTTGTTCTGTTTTTTCTCTCAAATCAATTTTTTTTCTTCCTCCCTTCCTTTTTTGAGGAATAGTCACTCCTTCACTTGTCCCAGCTCATCAGCAATAAAACAGGAAGAAAGGAGAAGGTGTAGGGTGTAAAACAATTATTCATTTAACCTTTATTATGCAGCTCTTACCAGCAGTTTTAAATTTTGCACAGCCTTTTAAAAGCTGATTGTCTGTGGGAGGAAGTTTAGAAACCCCTCACCTAGTGAGAAGCAGGTAAAATCTCTTATTATCCTTTTCTTCCCTTCTCCCAATCTGATTCCCAGGATCCATGAAAATGGGATCCACTTCTGTTGCCCATTCGCACTGCAGCATCCACAGCAGCTCTTGTACAGGGTATCAGATATGTGCCTTTCAGTGCCGGGTTCAGAATGCAGTCAAAGTGCTGATCTTTGAACCAGTGTACAAAAAAAAAAAAAAAAAAAATCCCAGGTGCTTAGAAAAAAGGAAAAGCTCTGATGGCAAATTGGGAGAGTTGACCAGCTCCTAAAGCATTGGTGAGGGAAAGGCCTGGGTCACATTTCTATTAATGCCTTTTATTTTTATTTTGTTTCTTGAGGTGGGGTGGGATTTCCTAAAAAGCCATTCCTGAAGTTGGGGAGGGGGCATGGAGGGGAGAAATCTGATCATTCCTCAGTGCTACCTGTTTCTGTCCTGTGTGGCTGTTCAGCTGTAGACAGCAGGAGAATAAAGTACACTGAGACAGTAGTGGAAACAAATCTGGCGTCTCATGTTTTTTGTTCCAGGGAATGAATTCTTAAAACTGTACTAATGCTTAACACCTTGAGCTTCCACACAAGCCACACTCCCATAGTATAGTAGTGAGGAGAAACTAATTTACTCACTCCAGTATTGGTGCTGAAACCTGCAACTGCGCTCCTTTTAATCCTGATACAGCTAGGGTTTGGAGAGGGAGATAAATGCCTTGTGTATAATGTTATAAAGCACCAGTGTTGCTGCCTGGCAGACTCTTAATTAATGGAATAAATCGTTGACTTTTTTTTAATGTGCCATTTCAATGCTAGGATCACAATATGCTTGTTTCAGCAAAGCATTTTGTTAGCTTGTGGCCTGGGCTTTGCACTGGTTTTTGCTCTGCCACCAAGATAGGGGTTACAGTGGGATACTGGAGGGCTACTGCTGAGAGTAAATACTGCTGTCTGGAAATAGCTTTTATGGCGAGTGGTGGCTCCATTCATATTGTGCTGCTGCACTTTGTATCTTGTGCTTTTTCTTTGCTAATCAAATGCCTTGCCAGAGGCATTTACTGTACTGCTCTTGGACTTGAATGGAAAAAGTTAATGTAATCTTTACAGTACCCACTTTAATGCAGTCCTAGTATTTTTAACTTGGAACCAAGCTACTGCATTAACTTTCTCAAGTCCATCAAATTATTGACATCCAGGCCACATGAACAACCAGTGCTTGGTGTTCATTTGGGTTTTGACACCAAGTGCTTTTCGATAAATTTTTAATCTCTGGCAACACTTCTGAAGTGCTGTTACTATGCCACCTACCAACTGGCAGTTGTGATCTGTTAGTGACTAGAAGAGTCCCACTTACTAACAAATTGGTAGCATTGATTTATTTACCTTCTAAATAAAAGCTGCTTTATTTTTGTTTTAACCTTTTTTCTGCTTTGTTTTATATAGTTGCTGCTGCTTCTCTTGCCAGAAACCTTCCTCCCCTGCACTGCTCAGTGAGACTGTGTGGGCGTGCACTCTGAATGACATGCTCTCATCTGCTTCCTGTTTGGGGGAGCTGGAGGTGACAGGGATGTGTCATCCGCCCATATGTGCTATTCAGACGCACAGGAATAACAGTGCGATGCAAAACTATTTCCAGGAACAAGAGTCTGGCCTCTTCTATCAGTGGTTGTCTTTTGGGTTCCTTTGAGGTTTAATATATCTACGTTCTCTTGTGTGCATTTGTGTACCTTGACAGGGGATGGTATCTTGGCAAGAGCGGATTAGCTTGCTAAATGCCTTGTTCTTCAATATAACTAAAGCAGTTGTGCCCAACCTTTTTGTCCTGTGGGCCAGCTGAGCAGTGCCAAGTCAGTCTGCAGGCCAGATCTGGCCTGTGGGTGACTGCATGGTAACAACGGCCTAGCCAGGGCTCGATGCACAGCTATGTGGGGCTAGGAAATTTGGCAGCAGGGTGGCAGTGCTAATTGCTACTACTTTCTCACCATCAAATTTCCAGACTCCTGAACTGAAGCACACTTTGTGATCAGGAAAGAGATGTAGAGATCAACCATGGAGGAAAAACTGATTGGCTGGGAGGTGAGCTAAACTACAGGAATCTGTTTACTTAGTCTTTACAAACCAGGCTTAAGGGTGTTAACACCTTCTGCAAGCCATGGAGGTGATAAAGTAGTTTTGGCCCATCATGTAGGAGCGTGTACTGAGGTTCTCTTTAATGAGCGGAGGCTTTGTCCATCATTGAAAGTACTGCCCGCTGTGGAATGCAATGGTTGCTGCCAGCACATAGCAAAGCCTGCATGCTCTAGGATGGTGAAGTGGGTACGTTGCACTAAAAGGCATCACAGGGAAGCAGAGTGTAATTATCCACCATGTAATTTAGTGAATTTTAATGGTTTTGACATTTACCTCTTAGGTAAAGTTTTCCCAGCATTTTTAATGACTGAGTGGGCAGGTCCTACAGCTCAGCTCTTAACCGTGACTTCTTCCAAGTTGTAACTTGTGCAGTAAGCACAGGTGTGTGTGTGTGTGTGTGGAGAGCTGACTTAAGACATGGTGATTATTGTAGCTTTTTTCCAACTAGAAGAGGTATTAAAATAGATTAAAATATACTCTTTTTCATGCAAGCAAATGCATTACCAGTGGTCTGACTGCAAGTGGGAAGTAAGCTGTTCATACAAGAAAACTTGAGAACCAGTGTCTTGTCCAAACTTAAAGCTGGAATTTTTAATGAAAAGCAACTAAATGGTACCTAGTGTCTCCACTTGGTAGGAGATCCTGTAGTCTGCCTTAAATGAACCAGTTTGGACAATGAGCACTTTTACACGTGCTCCAGGAATGTGGGGGCAGGGGTGCTCAGTGCTTTAATTAGTGGTTCTAAGCTAAAATGCTGCCATGTCTCTTGTATCAGTGTCCCCACAGTTAAAAATGGCATGAGGATGCTTGAACTAAAGTTTGTTCCATGAGCTTTAGTTCAAGCACCTCTGCCACTACTTTTAAGTGCGGGAACACTGATACACAAGATGCAGGAGGCTGTTGGAGCGCAGCAGTTGTCATGCTCCAGCAGACTCAATTTAATTGTCTGCTTCAGCACACTAGAATTCCAGCGCATCAGAGCAGCCTATGTGCTAGTGTATGGGCAGGTGCCCAATGAGTATGGGCACTTTCTATACTCTCTCCTGAATATGTGGCAAATAATCAAGGTGAGAAATCCAGCGACTGCATATCGTGACAGCTTCATGTTCACATGCCTAATGTGTATTATCAAGATGATTACAAAGAGGAGCTTGTGTACAGATTGGGAGAAGTCTCATGGTGTCTGGTTTATCTTGAGATCACATGAAGTGGTTGGCTTTCTGCAGAGACTGTTTATTTCTTCCTGAATTTGACAGATATCACTTAAAACAATGGGGGCCAGCCTTTTCACAGATGTGCCACAAATTAGCCCCAGTGTCATTGCTCCCCTGGTCTCTCTCTTTCTCTGCCCAATTTCTTGCTCTGCTTCCTGCCCCAGTGGCTGCTGTGCTGCCTGTTCTCTCTGCATTATCTTACATGCCATGCACAGAGGCTGCCGGTGCTGCTTGTAGCACTTATGCCGTGTGTTGGCCACCCTGACTAAAAGAAAAAAACACAAAAAAACCCAACAACAATAAGATGAGTTTACCTCCACTTGTCTTCTGCCAGATGAACAAACTAGATTTTAGTTGAGTTCCCAGGTTACTGAGTACATGTTACTGAAGAGGGGAATGTCCATCCAGCATTTACTGATCTATAGTTTGCCAGTAGACTCTTAGCTGCAAATGCTCGGGGACAAGGGTTCATGTCTATAAATGTACCATATGTCTCATCACCTAAACTTGCTAGGCAAATAAGTAAACTCAAGCTTACAGCTAGTATAGCCTTTGTGTTTGATGGAGTAAAAGCATTGTTAATTTCTGATGAGGCTAATAGGAGCCCAAGTTCAGGCCTTCATGGCTACGTTAATCCAGAATTTGAGATGCAATTTGCCTTAACAGTCGATGAAACATGATGGGTGTTGCTGTATGAACAAATAGCAGAAATGGTTGCTGTGTATACTGCACCATCAGTCAGCATGCCAAAGCACTCTGGATTCACTGACCCTCAAGGGAACTAACTGAGATGAACTGAGCAATGCTGTTGGAACAGCAGGGGGAAATGAGCCGGAAAAGAATTGTCCTAGCTGAAGTTAAAACTGGACATGGGTTTAATGCACTCTTTTCAAAGGGGCAGGAAACAAGCAACAGTGGTCAAGACTTATTTTTACATCTCCATTGAAAGAAAGCTCCTTCTGATAGTGCACAGTATTGCCTCTAGTAGAGGGGAAGAAGAGGGTGGCTTGATATCAGGGCACGCTTTACTTGGACTTCAAATAAAGGTCCTCAAGAACCATCACTCAGATTAGTCCAGCGGATTTTTTTCTCAGGTGTTCTGCTAGCTGAACTGATGAATGCAATATGATCGGTCTATCCATGGAGCCAAAAAAAAAAATAGATGCAGAAGTACACATTTGCTGCTGTGAAACAGTATGGATGTGTAATTCAGTGTCCTGTGCTTGTGACGAGGTTCTACAGAAGAACTTAGAGTTTCTAGCATAGGTAGAACAAGTAGGGTTTAGCTCTGTTGCCACAGTCCAATCTAGGAGCTAACTCTGTGCTCTTCCCAAGAAGGAGCTAGAAGGCCCCTGAAAATGCCTTTTTCTTGTTCCCTGAACTTTTTAAAAAGCATTTTATTCTGAACTTTCCCCTCCCAGCTACCTTCTGCTGCCAGCTGGTATTACTAATATGTTCATTCCATTTCTTTGGTGTTACTTTCCCAGATACTTCTCTGACAACCTGCCATAGCAACGTTTATTTTGGAGAACTGCAGTCCTGCTGACCCAAAGCAGTACTCCTATTAAAGCTTGAGCATCTTTCTCATTTACTTGAAGTAGATCATAAAAACAAAATTCATGTGTCATGGAAACTGCAGTGGCTGTAAACCAGATGCGGAAACTAGCAAGTGCTGGTACACCTTTGAACCTCAACCAAAAATACCCTGTTAAGAACAGGCAAACCATGGGATTTGATTTCACTTTGAGAACTAAATGCTTTGTCCTTAGCTTTCTAAATTTGAGAAGAAAAAAGAAGTGGTGGGTCAAATCCTCAGCCCTTGTAAACAGCTAAATTAATGTATCTGTGCTGAATTGCACTTGGAGAAGAGCTGAATTTAGGTGCTTGACTCATTGAAATTCAATGGAGTTTCAGCATCTTAATTCCCTCCCTCACCTTTAAAAATCCTTGCCTTTGCTTTGTAATTTCAAATGAATGACTTCAGCCATAACACACAAATTAGGCTGATTCTTTAAAATATTGCAATCTTGAAGAGGAAAAAATGCTGTCCGAAATGACTGTGAGGTTGGCATGAGAATTTATCCAAAAGGTAGGATCGAACACCATGGTATAAAAGAAGGATGAGAACTAAAGATATTTACCCATCTGTCCATTACATTTTTTTTTTTTAAGGAACCTTAAGCACACTGAGTTACTTTACTCAGTTGAGTAGTTCTTTTGAATTAGAAGGCCTGAACAGCTCCCTTGCTCCTGATGGATATTACTAAAGCAATATTATGAGCAAGTTAGAAAGAAAACAGACTTCCATGGAGGTAACTGAAGAGAGGAGGGCTGAGATGTTCTTAGGACCTGCAGTGGCCACCTTTGTGCAGCAGGAGCTTGAATTAAGCTTTGACAGAGGAAACAATCCCTAGCAGAGTGGCAAACCTTTTGAAAAGCATACCTCAAGTCCAAAGTATGAGATAATGCCACTTTAATAACTGGCCACTGCCATTGCTACTGGGACATGGCAACACTGAATTTAATGGCACCCATTTCCCACAGCTCCCATGGAGCCAAACCTTCAAGCCAGCCCCAATTGGTGCCCCTTTTAACTTAGCACCTGGGATTTGCATACCAAATGCACCAGCTGCCCATGTTGCATGTCCCTGCTGCTCTAGCAGGTAGGATGCTAGACTGGGAACCTGAATACTTGGGTTCTGTGATTGCTCAGAGTCTTGAGCAGGCAAATGGAAGAAGCAAATTACTTCCCCTTGCTTTTGTGGCTGTGTATTTCCAACCCTTGGCTTTACCCATTTGCACTGTAAAGCAGGGATGTCATCTGGCCCAGCTGAGTGATCCATGACTAGTCCACAGACTGAATGAATGGTGCAGGCCAGCTCTGGAGGCTGGATCATGCTTGCAGATCTCACCCATCATGCTGGATCCAGCACGTGGCACCTGTGCCAGGCAGCCAAGAACCCAGTGGGAAGACACCCAGCATCCTAGGCACTCAGCTAGGATGGACACTAAGTGCTTGGCTAGGATTCCTGCTGGAACAAGCCGTGGTACTCCTGGGGCTCCAGTGTTGTGGGTCTTACCCAGCTTTGGCTGCTGCCTAGGAAGGGTTCCCCATCAAGTCTGTGGGCTGGATGACCAAGGTCTGCTGGCCAAATCCAGCCAAAGGATGTTTGACACCCCTGCTGTACTGTTAGAGACCATCCCTGCAACATGCTATGTGTTTGTACGCGTGGCATAATGGGGTCCTCAGGGCCTCTCTTTTGCTGTAATTCAAATAAGTGATTGGGCCTTTTGGGCATGCCCAAAAGAAGGTCTGGTAGCCAATCTCTGGTCTTGAGCATGGGAGTTGGGATTCAGAGGCTGTGCCCCCAACTTCCTAGACTCTAAATGTTGAAGCCTGCACCTGGGAGAGGAGCAGTGCAGAAAACCTGGGTCATACCCTGTTCACGTTCCTTTTCAGCAGCTGTTCTCTGCCTCTGTGACATAGGAGACTGGGCAAGATGACCCTATGATCTAACCCAATATATGATGGTTCTTAAGTTCTTAAATGCCACTTTCAGTGAAAGGGAAGCAAGCCTTCAGACCTGCCCATGCTGGGAAAGCTAGGCTGTAAACCAGGGGTGGGCAAAATGTGGCCCACAGGCCAGATGTGGCTTGCCAAGCTATTTTATCTGGCCTGCAGGGCCCCTATAAAATTTAGAAAATTAATATTTATTTGTCCCCGGCTGCCTGTCATGAGGCCCCTGATGGCTTACCAAAACTCAGTAAGTGGGCCTCCGCCTCAAATAATTGCCCACCTGTGCTATAAGCAGATGTTTCACTGGAGGTGGTTCTGATTTGTCCTGGGTTTTGACTGAGAGCAAAGAGGATTGGTACAGCCTTTTTACACAGGTAGCCCTTCCAAACTGCATTGCTGCTCAGTGGCCAGGAAGAGAGAATGCACAGTCTGTCAGACTTGTCTCTGGAAAGATTGGTAATTAACTTGAATGAGCTGCTATTAATTGGCACAGCTTTGGGAGGAAAGGGGGAGTGTTAGCCCCTTCTCATACTGCACAGGTACTTAAATGGGGACAATACTCAATACAGTCTGTGGGATCCCAGGAGAAAAAGGCTTTCTTCCAGGAGAAATGAGACATCTGTTTGCTAGCCGATTTCTCCCAGGACAAAGCCTTATATCCTGAGATCCTACAGGTGAACAAGCCCATTGTTCCACTTTAAGTACCTGTGAAGTAGTGAGGGCACACTCTTTTCCCTGGGACAGTCTGGTTTAATTCAAGTCAATTGCCATTCAAACTATGTCCTGGGCCTGTTTTGTTGCAAGTGAAAGTCTGGGGCAACCAGACCTGGGAAAAACTGGACTTAGCCTTAGTGAGAACACCCATTCTACAGTTGTACCAGTCTGTTGAGCAAATGGTGTTGTCTTTGCACAAAGTGGTGCTGGTAGCTTCCACAGCCTAGTTTGATTTCAGACCAAACTGCCTTGCAGTGGAGCAAGAACCATTTTATAGCCAGGAAGGTGTGCTTTTATAACCTATTGATGAAGTGCAGATTCTTTTCACCGAGATGAGGCCTGGCTCTCCAGGTTGTAAGGCTGTGCCAATGTGGGGAATCCATGTTTTGCTTAAGAAGTATGTGATCTTCACGTAGAGCTGCAGCCTCCAGCTGGGATGAAGACCGTAGCCTGCAGTGCTCCCTGTGGGTCTCCAAACTCTGCTCCAGCCTGCTGTGAGCAAAAGGTTGCTGCCCCCTGCAGTAGATTATCTCCTACCCAGGAGGACTGGTTTATCAGGATTAGGTTGCTTGTTTGATCTGTTGTGGCTGGAACAGTTATGAAAGGACCAGATCTTCCCTACCTGAGGAGCTATTTTTCCCTCCCCTCAAGATAAAAGGACCTATGGCAGGAGCCTGATGTGATAGGGGGATAGTTGTCTTCCTGAGACCAGGTGAGGAGTTGCAGGGAGGAGTAAACTACAGGCGGGTGCACTGTGTTCTAGTTTTTTCTGCCTTCCTAATGATCTGTGCTTGGTTTAAGTAAAGAGCAACAGTCATTAGAAACCAGTGGTTCAGGACCCTATATTTCAAGTGGTGAGTGCTCCTGAGGGAGAGCTCAGCCAGATCTATGATAGATGGGGCTGTAGTAGCCCTGGAGTTCACACATGACTGGTGAGCTTAGTCTGAACTTCCTAAAACTGCCGTAAAATCAGCAGCTTGGGGTCTGGGCTGTGTTCATGTTCAGTATTAAACAAATGCAGTATTAAATTAAATCCTTGTTCTGGGCCCTTTACCTGTGTATAATTAGAGCATCCCTAGGAGTTTGCAATCAAAACGGAGCAAAGGTGCTGGAGGAGAAATAGAAACGAGAGAAAGTGACTAAATGTAGTGTACTCTGAAGACTGCGCACGTTCTTTAAAAAAATAAATAAAAAGGCGAATAAGCTTTGTATTTTAACTTAAAAAAAAAAAATTCCCCCTGGAGTTGTGGAAGAGACAGAAAATGGAGAAAGGGTGTCCCAGCCTCAGTGAACCGGAACCTCCTTGAGGTAAATTTTTATTTATAGCATTGGATAAATAATTAACACCACCCTGCTGTGAATAAAATCAACTGGCTATGGCAAATGCCTTGTGTGGACTATCAGTGATGAGGCTGGGGATTTTTTGTGGTCTTGTGTCTGTTCCAGTGAAGTGATTCCTCATCCTAGTCCAAACTCGGTTCACAGGCGTGAGAAGTCAAAACTTTAGCCACTGGTTCTGGACCAGAGTGCTGTAACATGCTGGGTTGCCACAAGATCCTTTTAAAGATGTTGCACAATTTTAGCACAGCTTAGGCATTCAAACACCTACACAATTTGCAAGATAAACCTAGAGCTTTCCAATAGGAATCCAGTGTCCAAACCATTTTGACCTGTTGTGGACTTTCTGAGCTCTTTGCAAACGAAGAATTGTTCTGTTATCTTTCGCAGTCAAGAAGCAATTGAAAACCATGAGTTAGATGTGAAGCACCCTTTGGAAAATGCTAACAAGGGGGCCTTTGGCCCCTTTACACATATATATTTATTATATAATTACCTACTTAATTGCACATGTCCAACCAACTATAAAGTTATTGCTGGAAAAGGTGTTATAACTTTTATAGCTGGTTTCTGTCCAACTTTAATTTGCAAGTGCATCTTGTGCCCCTGTGGCTGGGAACTGTCAGCTGATCAGAGCTCCCAATGCTGGGGGCCCATGTGCACCCCTGAGCCTGGCAGTTCCTAGCTGACAGAGCAGGTGCCCCACAGCTGGGAGCTCCATCAGCTGACAGGGCTTCCAACTGTGGCAGCATCCCATACACCAGAGGTTCCCAACACTTGGGCTGCAGACCAGTACTGGGCTGCAAAGTGTTGGCTGCCAGTCTGCAGGAGGGTTGGCTCCTGGACTGGACGTCCGGAAGTGACCAGCATGCTGCGGACTGGCAGCAACCCTTTTTATACTGAGTAGGCTAGACAAGGCAAAGAAGAGGAGTGGCAGAGCCCTTTTACACAGATATCCCTTCCAAAATGCATTGCTGCTCAGTGGCCAGGGAAAGAGAGTGCACAGCCTGGCAGGCTTGTCCCTGGAAAGATTGGTAATTAACTTGAATGAGGTGCTATTAATTGGCACAGCATTGGGAGGAGAGGGGAAGTGTATAGATGAGGCACAAAAGAACTGATAGACAAGGCAAAGAAGAACCGAGAGACTTGCCCCTAAAGACGCCCCCTTTTTATACTGAGTATAGAAAAGGGTTGGATGCTGGTCCGCGTGATGCCAGTCACTTCCAGTCTGCAGTCTAAAAAGTTTGGGAACTGCTGCCATGCACCCTGCAGCTGGATGACCGCAGCTGCTGCACTTCCAGCTGCAGGCGTGTGGTGTGTCCCCACAGCTGGAAGCGCCTTCAGCTGAGAGGGCTGCCAGCTGTAGGAACTGGCCCCTGCACCAGCAATTAGGCATGATAGGATCTGATTTGTCATTCCATAATTGCACCTCTTGCCCTGCATGTGTGACATGGCAGGAGGTGCAATTATGTGGATCATGCATTAGATTTCATCATGCCTTGTCCTGGATGTGTAGAGGGGCCCTTTGTGTCCAAAAAGGTTGATAAGCATTAACTTAGCCACTCCCTCATGCTTGGTTTCATTCACAGTTGAGGTAGGGTGGCTGGTTTGGAGATTTCAGCATGTAACTGGGACTTGGGAACTAAACCCGAAGCTCCCAGCTCTTGCAAAGATGCTGCTCTTGGACTTTGGGGGAAAGTCTATCTCTGTTTCTTTCTCTCTCATTCCCCATGTGCAAAATAGGAATCAGTTCTTCTTTGCCTTGTCTATTTGGTTTGCAAATCCTCCAGGACAGTGCATGTCTCTTCCCTATGCTGTGTGCAGTACCCAGCATTTCCATTTGCACCAAGGTACAATTATTTCTTTCAACTAATAGCATATGAGGAAAAAAAACCAAATGTTTCCTCTTCTGAAAGTGTTGGAAGGAGGGTGCAGAACGTTATCCTTTTGCAGACCAAATAATGTGCATCTTAATTTCATATTTATGTCTATTGCCTGCTGTGCAGGGGATTGTAAAAATGCACAGATTAGTGGAGATACAGACTGTACCCAAAATGCATTAGAGAGTTAAATAATTCAGTTACCAAGTTAACACAGAAATGAGACAGAGAGAGAGAGAGAAGGAAGCATGAAAAATGTTTGTGAATACGTGGAGTCTATGTGAAGTGTGTGTGTGTAGTGGGAGACACAGGGCTGTTGCAACTGCAGAGTCAGCTTTTGTTCAGACAGTGGGAAAACAAAGACAGATCTAAGCAGGCAGATGGAACTGACTTGTGCATTTAGGAATAAACGTGGTGGTTTTGAGTATGTTCCAGTTATGGCTGGGGAGGTCATAGGATGGGTTGGTGAGGAGGTAGGAGGTCATGTTTCCTTCACCAATAGCAAATATAACCTAGGTGAGGATCTGCCATTGAGGTGAGCGAGGCCAAGATGTCACGTCAGGCAGTGCTTATTGTGGCTTGTTGGCACTGATAAACCTAAAGGTTTGTCTAAATAGGGTAAATGGCTAACATAATTGTAATTCCCCATGTGGACACCATATTCCATGACATGACTTTATTCTAGAGTGATTCTGCTCACAAACTGGAGTATTATCCAGAAGAAAAACTGTTATTCCAGAACAGTGTCCAGACAGGAGTGTTGTTCCAGAGATAACTATCCTGATCAACGTCCTCTGGGTAGGCAAGGTGTAAGCCAGAGGTGTCCAACCTTTTTGAATGTGGGGCCGGATCATGAACTTTTTATTACCCGGTGGGCCGGCAAACCATATTCAAAGACCTCACAGGTAGTGATGTCACGTGACTTCTGACACCAATGAAGTTGCAGAAAGCGACAATGAAATGGGTCTAACCAGCTCAAAACTCTCCCTCTATAGCATCCACCTCTGCCACTGTTTGGGACAGGATACTGAGCTGGGTGGACCATGGGGCTGACCAAGCATGGCACTTTTTATGCTCTTATGTTCAGAATCTCTTATGTTCTTTGGCTGAGCTTCCAAACTATGGCTGAGATTTGCAAAACAGGGTAGATAGGCATGTTACAAAGTTGTCATAAAAGATTTGGAGCCCTCTAAATCCCATTCATTTTAATGGAAGTTGGCCTTTTGACTCAGCTTTGAAAATCTCAGCCCAAGGTGCCAACCAAATAAGTCAAAATATATTTTGCATTACTATTTTACAAACATTAAATGAACCTCAGGATGAATTCAGCCGGAGCAGCAGTGGCTCAGCTGCACTTTCCCCCTACTGCAGTCCCAAGTGGCACACGGCTCTGCTGCCACTTCTGCTGGCTGGTGCTGACCCGGCAGGTCTGTCCCATCTGGAGCAGCACACAGCTGAAGCCGGATTCCCACGTGCTGCTGGGGAAGGAAGGAGCCTGGCTGGGTCAGCACCAGCCAGCAGAATCGGCGGCGGGGCCGTGTGCCGCTTGAGACTGACCGACGCAGGTAAGGGGAAAGTGCAGCTGAGCCTCTGCTGCTCTGGTTGGACTCATCCTGTCCTGAGCATCACACAGCTACTCCTCTTCTCACACGCCATCACCTGGACAAGGGAGAAGAGATGGATGTCATATATCTTGACTTCAAAAAAGCCTTCGATCTGGTATCCCATGATCACCTCTTGGCCAAACTAGCCAACTGTGGCCTTGGGTCCACCAGGATCCGCTGGCTGGAGAACTGGCTCCGTGGTCGGACCCAGAGGGTTGTAATTGATGGCAGTCACTCACCATGGTATCCTGTGACCAGTGGGGTCCCCCAAGGCTTTGTCCTTGGACCCATATTGTTCAACATCTTCATTAATGATATGGACATTGGAGTCAGGAGTGGACTGGCCAAGTTCGCCGATGACACCAAACTTTGGGGCAAAGCATCCATGCCAGAAGAAAGGCGGGTGATCCAGGCTGACCTGGACAGGCTCAGCAAATGGGCGGACGAGAACCTGATGGTGTTTAACACTGAAAAATGCAAGGTTCTCCACCTTGGGAAGAAAAACCTTCAGCATCCTTATAGGCTCGGCAGTGCTACGCTGGCTAGCACTATGGAAGAAAGAGACTTGGGGGTCATCATTGACCACAATATGAACATGAGCCTGCAATGCGATGCTGCAGCTAGTAAAGCAACCAAAACTCTGGCTTGCATCCATAGATGCTTCTCAAGCAAATCCCGGGACATCATTCTCCCTTTGTACTCGGCCTTGGTGAGCTCCACAATTCAAAAAGGATGTGGAGAAGCTTGAGAGAGTCCAGAGAAGAGCCACACACATGATCAGAACTCAGGAAAACAGACCTTATGACCACAGGCTGAGAGCCATGGGACTCTTTAGCCTGGAAAAGCGCAGGCTCAGGGGTTATCTGATGGCCACCTGTAAGTTTATCAGGGGTAACCACCAGTATCTGGGGGAACGTTTGTTCACCAGAGCGCCCCAAGGGATGACAAGGTCGAACGGTCATAAACTACTACAAGACCATCTCAGGCTGGACATAAGGAAGAATTTCTTTACTGTCCGAGACCCCAAGGTATGGAACAGCCTGCCATCGGAGGTGGTTCAAGCACCTACACTGAACACCTTCAAGAGCAAATTGGATGCTTACCTTGCTGGGATCATGACCCCAGCTGACTTCCTGCCCTTTGGGTGGGGGGCTGGACTTGATGATCTTCCGAGGTCCCTTCCAGCCCTAATGTCTATGAAATCTACACACCGTGTTGGCAATGTCAAGCTGACGTGGTGTATGTGGGAACCTAGTCCCTTCCCCAGCCCTTCAGCAGCCATTAGGAAGCTGCTGAGGGGTTGGGGGAGGGACAAGGGGTGGGAACGAAAGTAAACAGTGTTTATTTTTGTTTCCTGTCGCAGCACCGCGGGCCTTAGAAAATGGCTTTGCAGGTCGCATGGCAGCGTGGGCCGTATGTTGGACAAGCCTGGTCCAAGCCAGCCTACTGGCTGATGCTGGCACTCAGAGTATAATCATTCTGCTGTCCATCTGCAGCTATAAAGCAAAGAGCTGCAGTACAGGATATCCAAATGTTTGGAGGAAATGAAACTGGAAGGAAAGATACTCTGGTTCACTCCTCAGGGATATGAGAGGGGCCTGTTGTAGTGATCACTGGGTTCAGTAAACACAGGTATACAATGAATGAGAAGAGCTGAGCAAAGAACTTTATTGTAGAGCAGTAGGCAACCTCTGCAGACCCTTGGTCTCTCTCTAACTACCATAACTGAGGGCCCATCTTCTGATTCCCAACTTCTGTAGCTTTTTAAGTAAGGGAGTGTCTCTAAATTATAACTTCATCACTACTTCTTCCCTCTTAACAATAGCTACAAAAATAAAATAACATAAAATTCCATTCACACACATCTTTTTTTTTTTTTTTTAAGTTTAGTAACAGTCTAATGAATTCCTTTAGCCATTTAAATATCAAATCCAAAATCCAATCCATCTAGTCTGTAGTGTCCTTTTCTTATCTGTCTGACTTGTCAGGCATCTGCACATGTCCCCATAACCCCTGCTCAGGAGAGCTCCCAGATCACTTTTGTGATTGTGGTATTTCCCCTGCCATTAACACACATCTGCAGAGAGGCTACTAGCACATCACACTAGAAAGAGTCATTACCACTCACTTTCCCATTCCATCTTTTCTGCTGCTCTTTCAACATGTCTCTGTGAGTCTTTTTTTCAGGGGGTTTCACTTTCTTCTCAGACCAAGGAAGTATCAAATCCAGTTTATTATTTATTTTTGGTGGGAAGCTTTTCCTCCAAGTCTTGATAGATTTGAGTCCTTAAAGTGGACTTTTGGCAGCCATGCTTCTGCACATAGCATAATGTTCATTAGCTACAGACCACTAAGGCTGATTTCCTCTTTCTGCATGATAGTATTTGCATTTGTGTCCATGGGTACATTTCTTCTCATAAGGACATGGTTGCTTCTCACATTCTGGAGCAATTGCTTTCTTTCTAACATTGTCCATATTTGGGCCATGACAGGCAAAAGGATCACCCAAGGGGCATGAATGTTGTGTCTTCTTTTACAAGCACATGCTTAAATAGATTGTGTTTCTCATAAGCTGCTAGACCCAAAATTGGCATCACCTCTCTGGGTACTGCAGTGAATGGGAGTTTGTATATTTTACTTTTATAGCAGATGCTTGTTAAGGCATCTTTCTTTTACTGGTATATTTGTTCCTGAATAGCCAGTTATTTTGATATTTGTTGAACTTGGGTTTGGTCTCAATTTTATCTTTCTATACTCATGCTTTAGTAAAATATTAACCTGAGCTCCAGTGTCCAGTTCAAATAAAGCCATTGTTTCTTTACTTCCACAGACAAAATTCAGTCCCTTGAATTGATTTTGCTTGATTCAATCATACCTATTTTAAAAAAAGAAATCCTTTTTTACTTTATGCTAAACTGCATGCACTTGAGATTTTTGTGTAATGCAGTGTCTGCAATGCCACAAATAATCCTCTCTCAAATCAGAGATTCTGTTGAGGTCTTAAAGCACAGTTCTTCCCCCATCTCTTTTAGTTCAGTAACATACCGATCTATGCTTTGTTCTGTTGTTTGTCTGCATATTAAAAAAATCTGTGTCTTTCAGGGATCTCATTCTTTTTTGCATGCATTACTCAGATTTTGACAATATTTCACTTAATTTTGTATTTTGGCCTTTTTCAAAGATAAAGGTCTTAAACAGGGCTTCCTCCCCCATAACCTGCAAGAAGACTGAGGATTTGACGTGGCCATTTTTCTTTTCTGCCCCTGTGGCTGCTAAGTGATGTGGAAACCTTTGTCTGAATACTCTTCAGTTCTCTGCTGTGTTGCCCAGCATAAGAAAGGCAGGTAGAGGTTGCAAAACTTCCACAATGAATTGTCCATTTACTTATAGTATAACTGTACAGGATGATCACTTAGAGTGGTCCTTCTTTAAAGTGGCTATATGACTCAACTTGCTTTCAGTTTCCAACTTCTTTTTCAGTTTAGAACTCAAATTCTTTCATGTTGTCTCTCATTTACCACTCCTGACGCCATGTAATGATCACTGGGTTCAGTAAACCCAAGTGTACAGCAAATGAGAAGCTCATTGTTTAGTTCTTTAGTGTGGAACAATAAGCAGCTACTACTGCGTACCATTTAGGGCTCTGTACCTAACTATCTTAACTGAGAGACCATCTCCCAACTTCTGAAGCCTTCTAAGTAACAATGTGTCTCTAAATTATAACTTACCACTACATTTGTGACATGAGAAACCTTCATTGTGATTGGCTCTGTTGCCCAGTCAGGGATGGGTTCTTTGGCTATTCCTGTACAAACGTGATGCATTCCTTTGTATTGAAATTGCCCTCTATTGCCCCCTTGCTTGCTTGTGTAACCCTCATCCAAGGAGTCCCCTGGACCCCAGAGTGGATCACTAGTTTTACAAGAGCAGGATCTGGCTCTTTAAGAGACAATGTGAAGTGAACAGTAAGATTTACACACACACACACACCACTTAGTGACATGGAGACTTGGTCCAAGGCTGGGGTTTCCAGGTGCTACCACCCTACTGCTAATACTCAGGGGCAGATCCTGCACCGCTTTAAACCACACCACTGGAGCAGTAGCTGGGGAGTGCCTGTCCCAGTGAGGACAGGGGAAAGATGGAACAGAGGTGTAGTCACCCCTGCAATGCCAGTCACTGGTCCCATGCTTGCCTTCACAAAATTCTGGATCCAACCCTGCTAACAGCAGTATCTGAGATTTACCTTGAGACAGCAGCTGGAGATCAGTGTGGCGGGGTGCACCTCTACTGCACAAGGCCCAAAACAGACATCTTGCCGCCAGCTGCGGACATTGAACCAAGGGGTATCTGGAGCAATGCAGGACAGTTGTTCCAGTTCTACTGTCTTGGTCTTGCTCTTGCCTGTGTCCCTCCACTATTCTGCCTTCCTCTTCTGTCACTCATACACTTATAATCTTAGCTGCTGTTTAATTAGCTAACTTCTCTTAGGCTTTGCACTGATCAGCAGATTTGGATGTTTTGGGGCAGTGGGAACAGATGCTGTTTGCTTCCTCCGCTCCCATTACTCACAGTGTGGGTGACATTGGTTCTCATCTGGGTTATCTGGTCCTCGTCTGGGTTATCTGGAATTGTGGGCATATCCTGTGCAACCATTCATTCAGATTCCTTTCACTGATCATTGCAGATGCAGCAGGCCAAACTAGCACAGTGTCTCACTAATGCAGTCCTAACTGTCTCAGTCCGTTTAACCTTCAGTGGCTTCATTACCAGCATACTTTGAGGTGTCAATCGTAATCAGCAGATACCAATTTCCATCTGGGGTTTCTAGCATTGTGCCTTTCAAGTCTATTTGTATATAGGCATTTGAGGCATTTCCCTATTCTGAGGGATTCTGTCTCCCTTTGCTTTCTGATGTACTTTTCCTTCTGGACAGGTATAACAGGAAAGCATCCAATTTTTGACATCTGCAGCCCTGTCCAGCCAAAGAAAATCTGTTGGATACTTAGCTCCATGCTTATCATGCCCATGGGATGCCTTTGAACAGCTTGTACGTGGGCAGCCTCCAGTTGTTCAGCCACTTTGATAACAGTAGTTTCTTAAAGGGTTGCGTCTGGCATAGAAATCCTGGGTCCTACTTCTGCTTTTGTACAGGAGTAGAATCTGGTGTGTAGGTTTATCCAGTATGTTGTCATCCTTTGCCATTGCAGGTGAAGTACTCTGGGCAAAGAATCTGAATTGCTTTAAGACTGAACTCGACAAGTTTCTTGAAGAGATGATATGACATGATAGAGACAGTTCAACAATGCACATGCAGAACCAAGTGTCTGTAGTCGCCATGTTGGGTATAGAGGTGCAGGACGTGACCTCCATGGAAGGAAGAACTCTTCTATTGCATCATCTGTTTAAATTATTGAGTGCCTATGGCAAAACAGCATGATTTTATTCCCAGTAACTGCAGCAAAATTACAGAATTTGGCATAGGCAGTGACTGCAAAGCAGAAGACCTTGCTCATCTCACCTCTTCTACATCTAAGCATCAACTCCAAGGCATATGGAATTTGGTGGTTGTTGTTTGGTGCTTTTATGGGACACAAACTGCATATCAGTTACCTCCTTAGAGCTACATCATCACCTTACCTTGCTTTTCCTTGCTAGTTTGCGTAAATATAGAGATAAGAGCAGTACTTGGGGCTTGCAACCACTTCCTTCCATCTTCTTGGGAACCAATCCATTTGAGTTGCATCAGACTATGTAACTGCAGTCTATGACATAAGCCAGGGGGAGCCTGATGATTCTTAACTGTGCATTCAAGCAATAAAATGCTGATATTCATGCATGCCCCACTGGGTCACCTTAACAGCCATTCACTTGGATGTTCAGAACACTGTTGCAGCCAGTCTTGATGGACATTGCCATGAGGTCATGCATGACAGCTACACAGCTTATTTACAGATCCTTTTCCAAGCAGGGCTCACTTGTGCTTGTTGCAAATAGGTCTTCAGACAAGTAAGAAATGTTACCAATTTTATTCCAGGGCTGTCTAATGTGGGCTCTTTGGAGGATGCTGTCAAGATCCGTGGTCAGGGCAAATGGTGTACGTGTTGCAACTAATGCTAAGGCATCTAACCCAAAGGAAAATCAAGCAGGATGGAGTATAGCTCATCATAATAGCTCCCATGTGCTGAGATTTTTCTAACTGCTGCAATTTCTCCAAATGTCAGTCAGTTCATCTACCGTTATGCTTGTCTGTTGAGCCAGACCTTCTAATCCAGGACAAAGGGTTTATCCAGGAGCAGGAAGGAATCTATAAGAATACTCTGCTAAATGGAGACAGTTCTAGCCACTGTGCAATCCACACCTTATCCCCACTTATCAGTCGTCACTAGTAGACCTAGTGGACTATATTTTTTCATTAAAATGGTACAGATGTCTCTCTCTCAGTTCTTTAAGAGTGCAATTAGCATCCATAAGTGCTTTCCACCCTCAGCTGATTATTCTGCAATGTTCTTGCGTCAAGTCACAGCAACATTTATAAGGGACTTTATACGTGTAGCAAAACTAACGCTCCCCTGGATTCTCACAGGCTGTAGAAACTTCCCTTTGAGTCTTTGGTTTCCCATGCATTTCTCCCCTTCTGTGTGAAAGTGGTCTTTCCTGAAGCGGTAGCATCTGCTAGGAAGGCAGGGGAAGGGGGGAATCTGATGTCCTCTGCCGATGAGAGCGTCTCTCTATGTCATTAGATCAACATGGCTAGAATCAACATCCCCAGCTCTCCTGATGTAACATTCCACTGCAGCAATGTTTCCCTTATGCCACACACCATCTTTCACATTAACCAAGTTATTCCATTACTCTAATTTTTTTCCACAAAACCTCAGGCCTGAAGAGCTGGCTCTGCCCTCCTCAGATATTAAAAAAAAAAAAAAAAATCTTAGCTTTTTATTTGTACAGAACAAAATCCTTTGGACAATCACCTAGATTATTTGTCTCCTTCAAGGGAATAAAGTCTCTCAGAGTGGATCTTGGGTTGTATCCATCTCCATTAGAACTCATCTAGTGTTCAGGTTACCTGCCAGTCTTAAACCCCGCTCACCTAGGGCCTCATGGGAAATATCCCCATGACTGACACTTGCCTGGCAACAACACAAGTTTATGTTCTTTGAGCACAGTGGACAAGTACATGCAGCCAATGTGGACACCTTCCTTGGTGGGACAACACTGAAGTCAGTCCCAAGGCTCCAGATATTCACCCCCAAATTCAAAGGTTGCCTGGGAGTCTCCTGCAGGGAGGAGCTCCCAGCGGGGAAAGACTACCTACCTACCAGCTCAGCAAGGAGAGTTGTTCAAGGAGCGATGTCCATGTGGGAGTTCCAGTCCCCACCCGCTGCCCCCGCTTTGGATTCACCCACTATTACGTTGGGCAGAGGAAGTACCAGGTTGCCCAGAGGTTCTGCATTGCTCTCTAGGCCCTTAATAGAGCGAATGAGGTGAGTGAGAGTCTAGGCATGGCCCAGACGGACACTGCTGGCCAAACGTCCCGTCTCAGGCACCTGCGTGCAGGAACAGCACATCCTGCAGAACATCAGTTACCAAATTGGCAAGTCATTTTTCTTTCTAACTCCAGGGAAGGACACACTTGGGGCATATCTTGGTGGGCATCTGTTCCAAGAAAGTGAAATAAGATCAGCTAGCAACCTGGACCCTCCAGTCCTCACTCCATCTACCAGGGACCATGACAAAGGCAAGTCTCCCTCCCTGCCAGAATGCCTGGGAGGAATGGCTCCCCAGAGTCTTATCCATTTTCCTGCCTGCCTCAGTCCTCGTTCTCTCTGAAGGTGACCAGAAGGGCATGTGGGTATGTGCTGGACATCCAAGGGTTGGTTCCTGCTTCTTAAAAACATTTCATATCAACGGTGTGACTGAAGGTGACAGCTTTTTTTTTATTGCCTATCCTGGACTGGATTAGACCAAGACTAGTGAAAAGGTTCCACTGTCCCTCCTCTTAAGTCCCATGGCACCACAACAACAGTGCTTTCAAAGCTTGGTTATGATTGGGATTTTCAAGGAGTTGAAGGGACTTAGGAGCCCACTCCTATGAAAATCCAGTGAAAATGGGGTAGATGGATGCTTCACAAATCTTACCTTGCTGTTTAAACAGTGGTCACTAGAAGGGGGTGTTTCTTAAGGGAACCATTAAATCCTGCTGGCATTTGACTTCAGAAAATGAGAGAAAAGGTGGGATGAGTTATGAAGCTGTGGGAGCATGTTATGTGGCAAACTCAGAACTGGTAGAAGGAAGTATTTTCTCAGGACTTATCTAATTCAGTTTGAGAACTTGGTGCCACTGTCTAGTGCCACAGCCAAGAACTCTGTAAGACCCCAAGGGGGGACGGGAGACAAGTTTGGGCAACATTTTTGAGCAACCTTTGTTTTTTTGAAGGGGAGGGAGCACATTAAGAATGCCAGATCAATGCTTCTGACCAATTCTGTGAATTTGTGTTGATTTTTGCCAAATCTTGTGAGTCACTATATTCCCCTGCCCCAACCACCACCACTAAACAAATCCACACCAAAATATTTTGTTTCACTGTTTTAAATACAAAATGACATTTTGGTTCAATTTCCTGTGATGTTATTTTTTAAATATCTGTGGTTTGCTTTGAAAAGTTAATCCAGTCTGTCACATTTGGGTACCATTTAAAGGGAAATGGTCTCTACACTCTGTTTTACCAAAAAATGTAATTTTTGTGGGCTGACCCAGAACCCTATCTTTCCATTTTAAATTGCCAATCAAATTGAAAATTTGTCGTTCACCAAGCTCCAATGGGAAATTTTACATGGATATTGGGTAACAAGGATAGAAAGAATTGCTATGTTTTATACTTTAGAGAAGTACTGTAATACAATGGAGAAAAACGTATATTTCGGGGTGTAAGCCAATCCTGCACTGTTATGAGCTGACACCGTCCTGGGAGTGGATTAGCTAGCTTTCAGTTGCTACTTCAGTGCAAGGTCTTGCACAAGTCTCTGTAATACCTCATTCAGGCTCCTGCTGCAGAGAGGATATTGGGCCAGATGGGATTTGGATCCGATTCATTATGGCAATTTCTGTGTTATCTTATGCAAAGGGGAATCCCATGCTGGATCAGTATCACAGTGGTTGATAGCAGCTTTGGAACTCAAGCATGGCTTTTCTTCTGAATATTGTTGTTAACATGCTTTAACAATATCCCACTGGCTGGTGAAGTGTGTGAGCCTGTACAGGTGTCTCCATCCCATTCAGTAGGGATAACATGCACACAGTCTCCCCTGTGTCTCAACATTTCATTTTTTCCTTGACAAAATGAGGGTAATGTTCACCTTGTAAAGGTGCTTTGGTGCAGAGAGCCCAAAAGATTGTTGGCTGGTAAGTCCAATGGAAATATCTTTTGTTTCTTGGAACATCTTTGCGCAGGCGTTGTTCCTTTGTTCTGTGCATGTACAGCACCCAGCGCAGTGGGTCCCTGCTCCATGGTTGTGGGGCCTATAGGCTTCTCTGTAATCAAAGTGATATTAGTAATTATTAATAATAAATCCCTGGCTGCTGCAAGTATAAAGGTTGCACAATGTGTTTGTCAGAGCTCTGTGAGGAAAACAGAGGTATAGTCAAGATCTTCTTGCAGCAAACCCCCTATCCTTTGCCTTTAAACTAAAAATGACTCTTCTGATCACCCTTTATGTGTTGCTAACAAATATAACTTTCTCTTAAAGAATTAAAAAGTTATGAATGGATACTAGGAGCATGGGCCAGACATGAGTTGTGTTGGAGAAGGTTATAAGCAATGTAATGACCTATTTGATGCTTTGATCAATGACTCCTTAAAGCATGGATTGATCCTTGATGAACCGCTGATATTGTACCCATAATATTAAAGTGTGACTCATGTGCCCTTAGCTATGAACAGTGTGATGCCTGTGGCAGGTAGCTGAGGAGTTTTGCATCTATCCTAGCAATCCTCAACCAGGGAGCTACAGCCCTCTGGGATGCCTTGAGATCCTTTAAAGGGCCATGCAATGTTAGTGCAGTTAGGTATGCAAACATGATTTACAAGATAAATCCAGAAATTTGCAATAGGAATCCGTAGTGTTAAAACATGCTGACATTCTGAGGTCTTTCTGAGCTCTTTGCAACAGAAGAATTGTTCTATTTGTTTTTTTCTGTGAAACAAGTGAAAACTAAGATCTAGCATTTTCTGAGAGATGCCTAGAGTCTACTGTGAGGTGCCTTGAGTCTAAAAAAGGTTGAGAACCACTGATTTATCCAGTGGAGCAAAGTGGTTATACACACACGCCTGCGCGATTAACTGCAACATCAATAAGAAGCGCTGAATTAATTTACTTCTGAATTGTTTGTTTATCTGTGTTGGAGAAAGGCATCCTGGTTTTCTCATAGATGCCTCTCTGGAAGATGCTTCAGAGACATGCCTACGTTATCCTGCATAACTTCTGTACAGGGTAAACTGGGTGAAATGTTATGGCCTGTGCTATACAGAAGGTCATTTTAGATGATCTAATGATCCCTCCTGGCCTTAAAGTGTCTCTCTCTGCATTTCTATTGAGCCTGTCTTCGTAGCTGCTAGTGTGACATCTTCCAAATGGAAGGTCAGAAGGTTTGAACTCGCTCACAAAAGCAAGGTTAAGTCTTGAATTTCATTCCATAAAAGGCTCAAAATTTACAGTCCCTTCAAGCTCATTCTGTGGCCAGAGTCAAATTTCTCATTGTCGTCTCTCTTCCTCTCCTGCTCTAATTCTTGTAGGGAGACAGCTTCACAGCTGACTCCAGACGCTGAATCCCAACTGCATGACACTCACCTTGCTTCACACATGCACAGGAGAAGACGTGCTGAGTTTTCTTTGCATCAAAATTAACTTCAAACCTGATGGAAAGCCTTAATTTGCACTTCAAAGTGTTTTGCAGCAATCTGCAAGCATGAACAAATCCTGAAATGATGCCTGCCTTTTTTCCATGGCCCTGTTTGTTAGTGAAATGAGACTGGGTTTTCTTTTTAAGTCCCAGATGCAAAGCCCTATCTACCAACCTGCCTTAGACATCACTGATCATGCATGCTAATTCTGCTTCATTAAACTGTCTTTTCTTATGCTTTGGAATTATTGATCTGTCAAATAGCAGTACACATCCTTCAATCTCTGTTTTATATCTCCAGGGCATGTGACTAGCAACTCAACCAACGTTGTGGTGGTAGAAAGTTAGGTGCAAACTAGAATGAAAGCGTTGTATTTTGCTCATAAAAGTTTATTAACAACATAACTATATTGGTTCCTATTCATTTTAATGTGGACAAGTGCACTCCCAGAGCCTTATCCTGCAGCCATGTACTCAAAGGAGCAATCTTTGCTCAGCAGAAAAGTTGCCTAGAGATCACAGCATCTACTCACTTGGGTAAGGACGAAGCAAGCAAAAATTTGCACAAATCAAGCCTTGAGATTGTGAGGCTCTTACCTGGGTGCCTTGTTTAGTGTTCAGTTGGTAAGAAATGAAAAACAGGAGAGCTCATTTCACCTTTTAACTGCAGGAAAAAAGAAACATGAAAACTCAATGCACTTACTACTCAGACCCCTGATTGGAAAAGGGATGCTTTGGCAGGGCAAATTAAGCAGTTTGCAGACAGTGGAAAAACAGGCCATTCTTTGAGAGAAAAAAAATAGCATCTCTAGTGCTTCCTATGGCAACAGCCAAGCATTTCCCAATGTCTAGAATTTATGAAGCTCATTTACTGTTGGAACCTTTTGTCCCAATCACGTTTTGCAAGCTATAGGCAGGGATTGTCATCCACCCCTGACAGCTGACTATTTCTGGGGCAGAACAGGGATAGGGTTTATCAGCACCAAGCAACATTAAACAACTGTCTTGGAGAGGAAGCAGAAAATATCTCAGCCAATTGCAACTGCAGGAGGAAAGAATTATCCAAGGTGGAGGTGGGCTTGAACACAAGGGCTAAATCTCTTGTCTGTAGGGAAGAATGTTGTGGGGTTTTCTTAATGGGTAATACCAGACAGTCTTACCTGCCACAGCATGGGTTCACCGTGGCTGAATGCTGACTGTGTGGACCAGGGGTGGAATCTACTCATCAGCATTGCTCTCCTTATCCTTGCTGAGCCCCCTGTCCTTGCTGAGCAACAGGGATCCAGGGAATTATAGGTCAATCAGTTTGACATCAATCCCTGGAAAAATCCTGGAAAAAATTATCAAAAAATCCATTAGTGTTAGGTTAACAGCAGGCAACATTCTAATAGATAGCCACCATGGCTTCATTGGGGTCATTTGAGCCTAGTTTTCTCTCCTGCCCAGGGCAGAGGGTCAGACTAGAAGACCTGCAAGGTCCCTTCTGACCCTACGTCTATGAATCATTGCAGGGAGGTCATGCCTGACCAGCCTCATTTCCTTCTATGATGATCAGGTAACATGCCGCCTGGATAAGGAAGATGAAGGTTAACATCATATACTTGGACTTTGAAAAAGCCTTCGACTTGGTCTCCCACAATGGGCTCATGGTAAAATTGGAGAACTGTAGCCTTGATAAACTAATAGTCCAGTGGCTTGGGAACTGGCTCTGAGGCAGGACCCAAAGTGTAATCATAGATATAACTGAGTCATTATGATGCTTGGTGACCAGCGGCATCCCTCGAGGTTCAGTACTCAGACCAGTACTTTTTAACATGTTCCTTAATGATCTGGATTCTGGTGTTAAAAACAGACTGGTAAAGTTTGCAGATGACAGCAAATTATGTGGGATTGTGGTCACACTGGAGGATAGACTGGGGATACAGGCAGACCTGGACAGGTTCACAAGGTGGGCTGATCAAAACCTGATGATGTTCAACACTGAAAAGTGTAAGGTGCTCCATGTGGGGAAAAATGACCTGCAATATACTTACAGGCTTGGCAATCCTACCCTTACTAGCACCACAACCAAAAGAAACCTGGGGGTCTTGGTAGATCATACAATGAACGTGAACTACCAATGCGATGCCATAGCCAGCAGGGTAAGCAAAACACTGGCATGCATCTACTGATACATCTCAAACAAGACTAAAGATGTCATCCTCCCACTTTACTCAGCCTTGGTAAGGCTGCAGCTGGAGTACTGCATCCAGTTCTGGGTACCACGCTTCAGGAAGGATGTGGAGAAGCTTGAGAGAGTCTAAAGTAGGTCTATGCTTATGGTTAGGGGTAGCAGGCCATATCGTGAGAGGCTGAGACATGGGTCTGTTCAGCCTGGAGAAGAGAAGATTTGGAGGGAACTTGGTGGCAGCCTATCAATATATAAGGTGCATATCAGGGACTGGGAGAGCATCTGTTCACCAGGGCTCCCCAGGAAGGCTAAGACTAATGATCATAAATTGCTAGAAGGCTGCTTTAGATTAGATATAAGGAAAAACTTTACAACTTGAGTGCCCAGGGTCTGGAATAGACTCCCCCCAGAAGTGGTACAATCACCTACTCTGGATATCTTTGAAAAATGTTTAGACACTAACCTTGCAGTCTTTCCTGCCCAAGCGCAGGGGGACTGGACCTGATGATATTGAGAGGTCCCTTCCAGCCCCTACGAATCTACGAATCAAAAGCTGCTGCTAAGTTGGCAGTGGCTGAGGGAGCTGCAGAGGGAGGGTGTGTGATGTTGACCACTGGCTTCCACCCCTGCTCTGAGGCCAGGAGCTGAGCAAAGCCCCTGGCAGCCATTCCAGTGTCCTCTTATCTCTATTCCAGCATGGAAATGCTTACATCGCACCTCAGTTTTTTATGGCTGAGTTTAGCTTAAAAAAAGGCTGAGGTATACGAGTAAATATGGTTTCTCCAGCCCTGTGTTGAGACTGGTTAAATTTAGGTGCAGAAAGCAGGATTTCCCCCATCTTCCCTGGGGTACCCTGCACTGCTATTAAGAACTTCTGGTTGCCTACCCAACTAATGGCCTAACTGCACCACGATAAAGGATGAGAACACAAAGGACTGTGACCATGGGGCAAGATCACTTTCAGGTGATAACAAAATTCCCACTTGTGACTATAGAGAGAGGTCAGCCTGCAAGTGAAAATGTCACTGATAGAACAGTCACTTTGGGTGCATCTACACGTCACTGTATGGTGATGTTGGTACAGCACTTTGCTTTTGGAAATACTAAAGCATGGCGCAGAATGGGCAGTTACTGCTCTGTGCGCATGGCACAGTTAGATTTCACTGCTACATCACCATAATGGTGCACTGTATTGGGTAAGTATGCTGCTGTGGTGACATTGTTGGAGATCACATGTAGACCTGCGTCATTAGTACGTTGCTGTAGCATGCCATATGGCAACGTAGTATGTCACTATGTCACCATAGAGCAACATATAGATGCATACTTTGAGTGGCTGACCCTCATAATAACATCCCATTAATCATACAGATGCAAAATCAGGCACTGAATGAGGTCCCCAGAATCATTTGATTCACTTGGGGGCAGGACTTGATCGAGTCACTTCACTGTGACAGTTTCCATGTATGTAAAATGGGAATAACAGCCCGCAGGGACACTGGGCAGGGTCCAGTGATCGAGCTCTAATGTTGCATGTCACATAGAATCACAATTACAACCTGAAACCAGCCACAAGTTTTTACTTGCATTTTCCTTTAGGACTCCTCTTTCCAGACCTGATCATATCAAGAGGAATGGTCTCACAGTAAAAGCCTAGGAGTGGAATTCAGGAGAGCTGGACTTAGCTCTTCCCTCCATTTCCAACTTCCCGGAAGCAGATCGGTTAGGCTGAGATTTGAAAAGCACTTTGATTTTGGAAGCACAGCTTGAGTCCCCTGAAAGGGGCCTTATTTTCCTGAAGTGCTTGATGGTTACCTCCCTTTGGAGAATTAGGCCCAAACTAGGTGGCCAAATTCAAGGCATTCATATTTCCTGAGTTAGTCTTGAAACTCTTTGTCATAATCAGTCTGCATCTCTCATCCTCCTCAGCAAAATGGAGTTAACAATGCTTTCTTACTCACATTGTTTGGTCTATTCAGACTGTGAGCTCTTTGTAGCTGGGACTGTTGTTATCCCTATGCAGTGATGTAACTAGGTGTGGCAGGGTTCCCAGGCACCGATTTGGGGAGGGGGATGGAGGCAGCAGGGGGCTTTTGCTATTACCTCTGCCCTGGTTCCTGCTCCTGTCCGCAGCACAGAACTTGCTTACTGCACCTCTGTCTGTATGCACAGCACCTAGCACAGCATGGTGCTGTTCTGATTAAGCCAACAACCTCAACCCATAAACTCTCCAGAGCCTTTGAATCAAATAACCATTCAAAGGACACAGAAATTCAATGGATCCTTTTAACATCTGTGTTAACACTTAAACTACACACTGCTATGGGGAAACTCTTAGAAACAACTTAACCAGAGAAAGAATAACAGTTATTAATAAATTCTCTGTGCAGCAAACTGAAAAAAATATATATAATTCTATAATGGAAGCCTTTAAATAGAAAACTATTCAAGGAATGAAATGTTCCTAGGGAAGGAAAAAAGCCCACGCCCCACTGCGTGTGTTTAATGGGTTCTAGGTTGGCTCTGATGGGGATTTTTTTTCCTTCGTTGATTCTCTGTTAAAATGCCTCAATTTTATTTTGATCTACGTAACCCTCTCTGTAACAACACAGATGCAATCCACTCCCACTGCTTTTTGAAAAGATCGTTTCTCTCCAGTAAGGGATAAATCAGTTTCCGGTGTACCTGGCACCACAAACGCTTGAATGAAAATAAAAGTGGGTGGTGGGTTTGTCTTCCCACTGTGTCAAATAGGGTGAAATGGAGATTGTCCCTGCTCCTGTGGCATGGACGCTGGGGCAAGTGGCTAGATGCCCAGAGTTCAAGAGTTTGAAGCCATATAGCACAAGCGCTTGTGGCATGGCCCTGTCAGATTCCAGGGAATCCTGCTAAATATCTTGTTGTACAAGGACACAAGAAAGGAAAGGATGGGGTTTTTATTGACTGCTTCTGAGCACATGGGTATTTTAGGTGATTAGGATGAATTGCATCCCCTGAGAAGACGTCCCGCATGCAGCCGTCCACAGGGAACATTTGGGGCCTCTGTGGACACAGAGGTGAAGAGATTGATGCTGAAGCAACTCCAAGAGGAGCTGAGGTGGGGGCAGAGCACTGGGGATAAACTACAGTTGTTGCACCAGTGTTTATATAGATTCAGTAGCTATAAACTTGCCTAACTGAAGATGCAGACTCTGCTTGAGCCAGCAGCCGTAGCTACAAGTGGCCCCCTCCTCTCCCCCCCACACTCTGGTGTGGATTAATTTCTCTATCTCTGCTTAATGCTTCACACAAAGCGTGCGTGCCCGTGTGTGTGAGTGTCTCATCCATCATGAGAGATCGGCATATTTTATTTTTCCCTTGGGTATGCAGAACACATTTCAAATAGACAGCCACTGCAAAAAAAGTGTCCAGTCAAATTGTAGCCTGGAAATGATCAGTAAGAAAAATAGGGCTGGGGAGATTTTTCCAAAGTGCCAGCTTATTGTGCCAATCTCGGTTTGTCTGCACACAAACACCACCATGGAGGCCAGACTCCCCCACCCCACAAAAAAGAGGAAAGAGCAATTCTCCTCTGCCCATCACATTTCTGGGACTGAGAATGGAAGGAAACCATGCAGCCGTCTCGAAACTGCCGATCTACTCCATAAACTGAATGGATCGATAATGCCAACAGGCATCCTGGTGTGTTTATCCAGGACCTGCCAGCTCTACTGCGATTTGCTGGCAGATGCTTGTGCAGGAGGGGGAGGAACACCCCCCTCAAAAAAAAATGCTTGGGTTTCTGGCTGGGGACCTCTGAGGCCTAGCTTCCCAAAAGCGCCCGGGGGAATCTTCGTTGCCTGCCTATAGCTTTTTAAAAGAGACTGGCTTGCCAAAGGGCTCACGGGGCCCGTGAAGTCAGCGTGCGCTGGGGGAGCTGGGGACACCTCTCCAAATCAGATCCGGCGGCGAAGAGTGGGCGTAGATCTGGGCACCCCCAAGTAAGCACTGGGCACTTTCTTTTGGTTTGTTTGTTTTTTTGCAAGAGGGGTGAAGTCGCTGGCTGTGGCCAGCCCCAGAGCAGAGCCGGGCAAGGTGCCCCGCTGCGAGTGCCGCGGGCGGGGCTGGAGACGCGCGGCAGCAGGGGACGCAGCGGGCGCTGCCCCGGGCTGGGAAACGACCCGGCAAGGCAGCGGCCCGAGGGCAGAGGAGTGCCCGGCATCCCGCGGGGCACGCGTGCTCGCAGCTCGCCGGCGTCGGCGGGGCGCCTGGGCATCCCGCCCCGGGGGGCCGCGGGGAAGCGGCGCCAGGATGGGCACGAGGGCGGAGGCGTGGGCCAGCCCCCAGCCCAGGGCTGGGTGCCACGTGGTGCTGCTCCAAACGGAAGAAACTGTGTGCGTGTGTCGGTGTGTGTGTGTGCGTGTGCGTGTGTGCAGCAGCCGCGGCGGCAGCTGGAGGGAGACCCAGCAGCAGCGTCCGAGCAGCCGCGGGGAGCCGGAGCCGGGGCCGGTGTCGCACAAGGCGGAGCCGCCCCAGCCCCCCGCCTTCCCCGGGGCCGGGGGGCGGCGGCCGCGGATGGAGGATGGAGCCCGCCCGGCCGCGGCTGCCGTGAGTCTGCGCCCCCCGCGCCCGCGCCCGGCCTGCGAGGCGGGAGCTCCCGGGGGCGCTGCCAGGGCTGCGGGGGCCTGCTTCCGCCTCCCCACAGGCCGCGCCCGGGGCCCCCGCCCGGCGCCTGCGGCCCCCCGCGCTGCCCCTCGCCCCTCGGGGGAGCCCAGGGCACCTCTGACCCCGTGTCGGCCCGAGCTCCGTCACCCACCCCCACCCGGCCCTGTTGCTAATACCCTGCGCCCCACTGAGCAGTCTCCCCCACTGCCCCATCCCAGTCTCTTCCCAGCGCATGCTCCCCCCACAGCCGGAGGTTTCCCTCCTGCCCCAGTGACCCCTTTTGATGCGTGGCCGCTCTGCCCACGGCATGCCGACTCTGTGCATCTTCCACCCCAGACCCCGCAGCATCTCCGACCCAGCCGTCCCAAGCTCCACGCTGCCTTCGTGCCTCTGGGGCCCAGTGTATCCTGACACCCTCCAGTCAAAGGCCTGGCCTCCCATTGCTGCTTGGGCTTCCGCACCTGAGCTCCCAGGACCCCGTTGCAGCTGTAGCACCCTGCCCTGCCAGCCCCCACGGCTGCCTGCACCCTCTTTGCCTGGCTGCTTGTGTAAATAGTTATCCTACTGCTTCCCCTCCCCGTGACCCATTCCTGCCTGACCCCTCTTCCCAGCATAGCAGCCAAGAGCTCCTCATGCCCATGTAGGTAGCCACTCAAACCCTTCCCCCTCCCATTGCTGGGCTCAGAGAGCCAGGAGACAAACATGTGGAAGCTGATGTGACATCTTGAGGCTCAGGACAGCTGTGTATGGGGTGGGAGAGAGCAGGGGGTCTCTGTTGGCAGGCTGAGCTGCTTTAATGCCTGCAGCTCAGAGCAGAGTTACAGGGAGCTGGCAATAGGGGTGAAAGCAGCAGCTTTACAAGGCAGGCAGCAGTGTTTTGTTGTTTGCAAGTGTCTCCTAGGCTGGCTGAGGCAGAGGCCAGGGCGCCTGGCTGGTTCCCAGGCCTGCTCTGGCTTCCTCTGATTGTTTGCGATGGTGGTTGTTTGTGTTGCAGTCAGGAGAGTAGAGAGGAAAGGGTTAAGGGGCTCTCACCTGCTTGCATGCACATGCACGCTGCTTCTTACAAGCTTGCCCACCAGTGCAGACATTACATGTGTGCATGTTTGCCCGCGCACCTAGCATGCACCGGACGCCAGCATGTCTCAAGCTCACTCTCCAGATCCTGGTGTGTCTGGTCACTATTGCATGCTCACATGGCCGTTACATGCGTGTGCCCATGCTCAATCCAGCTCATGCCTTACACAGCTACATGGTTATTTGCATGTGTGCCATCATGCTTGTCTATGACACAGCTGGAAGTGGGCACCTTCCCTCAGTGTGCCACTAGCACCCTACTCCCCCACTATTTCCCTCATGCCTGCACGTTTGCTGAACTACCTTTACACACCTGACGCGCTTTGGCTGCACCAACATGTATGTCACGCCCCCTGTGCTCCATCTCCCTTACCTCTGCCTTCCCCACCTGAAGCCATTGCTGTTGTGCAGTGTTGCACTGTTGTTTCAATCACAAAGTGAAAGAGAAAGTGGCCAAGGGAAAGAAAAGCAATTAGGAGAGGAATCTTTCCTGTCACAGCTGAGTAATCAAGAGGCTCAGGGCAAGCAGGGAAAGATTTAGATCTGCTAGGTAGTGGGGGGTGTGAGGGGAGAAGCAGGATTGTCTTCTGTAAGTGGCGAGGATGGTACAATACAGGTTTGGAAAGAAACCTCCTGCTTTGAGTCATCTTCATCCCCTGTCATTTAAACCTGCTGGGCCTGAGAAGCTCCCATTAGTCCTGCTGGTGTCATTTGCGACTCGGGGGGGGCGGTGGCTGGAGAGGGCATGAGGAGCAAGCATCGAGATCCACGTGAGTTTCAGCCAATTGCTAGTTCACTTGCAGGTTGAGTGTTGCCACCCCTCCCAGAGTGACAGCTGGCTCTGGGCAGCATAGTGAGGCAGGGAGATGATCTCCTTCATTCCTCTAGCACTTCTTGTCCCTGGAGGATCCCCAAAGTGCTTAGCAAACCAGCTCTCTGTTCAGTGCCACTGAAATGTACCAGCTGGCCAGCATGCTGCAGAGCAGGTGTCCAATTCCTCCCCCAGAGGAAAGGAGATGAGTAACTCCCATTGGCTTCAATGGGATTTATCAGATCTTGCTGGAGACCAAAGGGAGGCCAAAGGCCATGGTGAGGGGCACAGTGTGATGATCTGGAATGAATCATGCCATGGTGCAGGAACGGGGGTTTCCGCCAAGGAAATCGGGGGAGCTCCTCTGCCCTGTGGAAAAGCTTTGTGGGACCTTAGCTCATGCATGGATTCTTAGTGTTAAGGTCATCTAGGACAGGCCCATGTGCAAGAGTTCCCCAGAGGCTGTACGTTTTGGTTGACCGTATGGTGGCAAAACGTCTCTGGGTGTCAGATGCCTTCCCTTTTCCTTCCTTCTGTTTCCATTTGTAGGTTGGTACTTGAAGTGAGCCTCACCAGTTGTTGGGTTCTTACAGCCCCAAGACTCTGCAGCTGGGGAGTTTGAAGCTTGTTGGTTGTTCGCGTTGAAGGCAAAGCAATCTTTGGGCCTTATGTCTGTAAAGATTGTCTTTGTAATGCAGAGTTATGTGCAACTTGTGTGGTACTGGCTGCTTGAGCCTGCTGACGTCTGACACAATAGCAGGGAAGGTGGGACGTGGCTGTTAATTCTGGAACTTAATAACGACATGGTCAACGTTAACTACTGGGAACTATTTTGTTGCTGATTGGGATAAATGCATTAGCACGATATTATAACAGTCTATCTATAACAGTCAGAGGGGACCAGCAAGCACTGGAGAGTCCCTGTTCCCCCGAGCACTATCAGGAGTGACCAGGAATAACGGTCACAAGCTGGCAGAGGGTAAATTCAGATTAGACATCAGGAGGCGCTACTTCACTGTCAGGGCGGCTAGGATCTGGAACCAACTTCCAAGCGAAGTGGTGCTGGCTCCTACCCTGGGGGTCTTTAAGACAAGGCTGGACAATCACCTTGCTGGGGTCTTTTGACCCCAGTACTCTTTCCTGCCATGGCAGGGGGTCGGACTTGATGATCTGCTCAGGTCCCTTCCAACCCTACCAACCATGAAACTATGAAACTTCCCCAAACCTTCCTAGGTGTCAAAGCCTCACCTGTCTGCTCCTCAGCTACCAAACAGCTTCCCCAGATCCCTACACCTAGAACCCCTGAGAGAGGAGTTTTGCATTTTAAATGTATCAGAGTTCTGCATCAGACCCAGTGTTAAAAATGTAGAGGGAGTGTTAAATGAATGACAGGGGATAAGGGGGCAGGCTGTAGTGACTATGTTGCTCCCTTTCATCTTTTGAATAAATGCATAGCTCAGTAGTTTGGTTTGTCAGAGACAGCTGCAGTCACTGAAGTGCCATAGAGTGCATGGTACTAAATGGCCTGATGACATCTCGCAGAGGTGTGGCATGTTCACATTAGACAGAGGGGAAAACTGAGGCAGAGAGAGGCAGACAGCGCCATGACACACGATGAGCTGGTAGTAGAGGTGGGTATGGAAGCCAGGAGTCCTAGCCCCCATTGCTCTAATCACTCTACTTGCTTGCCTCTCCAAGGGATCCTGGCTCCCAGCCCTGCTTGCTCAGCTATGCTGCTTGTCTGGAGCAAAACTCCCATCCAGATGTGCCTCTGAGGAAACCCTTCTCCCCTGGCACAGTTCAAGGGCAGGCCCAGGGTGCTCCCAGGTCTGTCAGAGCAGCTGCCTCATGGTGACTCCAACCTCCCAACAGACTGGCCCTGATCTGGCACATCCATGGTGCTGGCTGCCTTGGGCTGGGCACACGGGTAAACTAACAGTCGGGAGCATGTGATATGGAGTGAGCGGTTCCTGAAGGGCAGGGAGATACCTTGTTGAGACAGCCCCATAAGTCCATCATTCGCGACCTGCTGTGCCTGTATTAGGAAGGGATCTGGGGTGGCCAGAGGCCCTGGGGGATCCTCACTTGAGATGTGGACCAGTAGGGAGGAAAGAGCCAGAGGCTGAAGGAAGTGCAGCTTAGTAGGCAGTGCAGGGGGAGGATGGAAGTTGAAGCACTTGGGTTCTAGTCCCAGCTCTGGCGGGGCATTAGGGAATAGTGGTCGGAGTGAGGGACTGGCAGTCCCTTGGCTTTGATATGGCTTCTCACTGTGTTTGGGGCACAGCCATCATTACAGGGGGTCACTGGTTTGGGCAGTTCTTTAGGGACCCCCACTTCAAAAGGGCCAGCCTTTCCAGGCCCAGGCAGCTCCTGCTGTTCAGCCCTGCAGTGATGTGGCATCCTTTGAGTCAGATCCCCATGGTATCTTGAGGGTGACTGCGCTAAGTTACAGGAAAGCTTGGCATGAATTGCCACATGCTTCGATTTCCCAGCCTGAATAGCTCTGCCAAACCCTGCCCCACCCCTGTGCGCTGTGGCACCTATCTGGGGAGTCTTGCTGGAGCCTGCAGAGACTGTTTGACAAGGCCTGGCCTAAGTGCCAAGCACTCAGTCATTACCTACCCCCAGCACTGCTCACTGCCCTGGCTTTTTCTGTTCCCTGGCTTGATAGCCTCTCCCTAAATACAGCAGAAAAACAGGACACATCTTGAGGGAGCAAGGAGGGCCCGTGTAGCCTTCCTCTTCCCCCTGGACTTTTATACAATGACTTGTTTAGCCCTTCCCTGTCTCCCTGACAGGATTTCAGCCTATGCCAGCATTTCCTGCCGAGGCCTGCAGTTCCAGGACACCCTTTTGCCTTCTTATCTGTGCTGGATGTACTCCCTGTCCTCAGGCTGGGGTACTGGGGGTGAGGGGGTCAGAGAGAAGGAATATTTGAGTAGCCCTGTGGCTTGAAAGGATGATTAAGAGCTTAATTAACCTTGATATTACATGGTGGGATTTGGAGTCCAGAGGGCTCAGTCTGGGGGATTGGATTTGTTTTCACAGTCCCTTTAATTTGTTTGAAATATTGCTGGTCTGCAGAGTGAGAAGTTTGCATCTTATTATTTATAGTCTCTAGCCTTGATTGCCCAGAGGTGCTGACTGAGATCAGGGTCTCTGTAGCCCTGTAAAGACAGGGAGGCAGCATGACACCACTGATCTGGGGAGTCTGGAGTCTCTCCTTGGTCTGGGTAGGTAAATAACTCCCCCTCTTGTACCTGGCTTTTAATGATTTGTATCTTAGGATCTCCAAACAGCTCTGTGAGCTGCTTGGATGGCAGGCTGTTCAAAGCAAGCACAGTATTTATTCTGTGCTGACTCAACAGTGCTCTGGTCCTGGCTAGAGTCTGTGAGGGTTCAGGTTGGAGAAATGGTACAAGAGAGCCCTTGACTCAAAGAGCTCCCCAGTGTAAATGGACAGAGAGGACAACAGGTTGGAGGAGGAAGCAGGTGCAGGAAGGGGAAGTGAGAGGTCCAAGGTCACACATAGGGCCGGTGTGTATGCTGTCTCCTGAGAAGTTGGTGGGAGTTTGAGTTAGGAGCAATGCTGGGGCTGACTTCATAGCAAGGGCAAGGCCTCATCTTCTTCCCAGGTCTGTCCTCACTGTTAGGTTAGCCCAGGTTGTCTATGCCAGCACTTATGAGAGCAGTTGCTTTGTGAGGTGATGCACTGGGCAGTGCAGGACTGAAAGAGACTGGCTGGGTCACTGAGTTCCCTCTCCCACTGTTGCAACCACCCTGGAGCTCCTTTCATGCAGGGATCAAGGTCCGTCTTGAAATAAGGTGAATTTATACCACTGATGCCACTGCTGACACCTGTGACCCCATCTGACATGGTGTCAGCTCCCCATGGAAGTTAGCCAGGAGAAGGTTGTGGCATACCTTCTGGTCTGTTCTCTTCGCTGGTGCAGTCCCTATTCATGTGTGGCCCATGAACTGCAGGGCGCACTGCCCATGTCTCTTGGCGCTGCAGCGTGACTTGCATATCAGGGAACTGAGGGGCAACTCGTTCATCCTCCCTGGGCAGCAAGACAGGTGGGGGATTGTGGGACATGGAAATAAGCTTCATCTGTACATCAGAGCTGTCACATGAACAGCTGATACCCTGGGCCTGCCAGTCTGAGACAAGCTTCCTTGGAGTATACAAGGGGCTGAATGGGGTTTGTGGGAGTTGGACCAGCCAGGCCTGTGAATCTTTGTCTCCCACTTGTTTGCAGCGTGGGATTTTTTGGTGTGTGCATTCATGCCTTTGCCTCCCCGACTGGGTTCTACTTCGTAATGATGTGATGCACTTTGATGTATGTGGGCTTTATTTAATTGAATGTATTTAAATTGGAATTCCCTCAGCAAAGAACACTGTGTTGTTGGGTGTGCAGAAGTGCCGTCCGCTGAGACAAGCCGCAGAAAAGATCTTTGGGAAATAAGTGTTTTTGGGTGGCTTTTTATCTTGCATCACTAAATCAACAGCTTGAGATCTCGTACGTAGCAACAGTATCATGTAAGGGTACGTCTACATAGCCAAACGAGTGTGTGAATGGTGTTTAGGTGCCTACTCAGAGTGTCAGTTGCACCAACTCTGACTTCCTTGCTCTTGCGCCCACTTACTGACAGGTAACTGACATGTGCACATGCTCTGTACATCCCCTGCACTTGGCTGAGATGGCCCAGACTGACATGATGCAGATGCCAGAGGAGGCATGAGTCCCTCTAGCCATCAGGCACTCAGTCTAAATTCAGCTCTCTGAGCCCAAGCAGCAGATCAAGGGGAGTTCATTACACTTGGCCTTGGCCATGATTATAACAGAATGAAAGAGCCACAGCACTTACTGGGATAAGTGTTGTCATGCTAGCCTCAGGGTGCTCAAACCGTGAGGGCTGTGCTGGCAGAGGGGTGAAGGCATCTCACCACAGCTCCAGAGGTGTGAGTTTGTGCCATGCTCCAGAGTCGGGCCAAAGACTGCCTTCTTCCCCTCCTCGCCACTGGAAATAGGACCTGGTGTGGTGGGGAGTCAAAAGTGGGCGGATGTGATGCACAGTGACCTGCCACAGGGGTTGAGATCTGTGAGCCAGAGCAGAAAGTTTAGCATGAGTTGTTATGTTCAGGCTTTGGCTGTTCACAGCAGGTGGTTACTTGAGTAGCATGCTATGAAGACAACATGGCAAGCGCTGGTGCCCAGATCTGGCACCCAGGGGGTTTGTATTCTGGTGGCTGAAGCCTGGAGCTTTTCACTCCTATTGTTACCTGCATGAGCTGGCGTGGATGTCCCTACCTGTGCTATGCTCAGGCTTCATTTGCCTGGGTGACATAGTCTAAGATCCCTTACCAATGATGGATGGCATGCAGGAGGCTGCACAGTCACAGAAGGGGGAGCAGGCTCTGCCATGGTGACCTTGCAGTCTAATGCAGACAAGAAGCAGGGAGGAGGGGAGTGACACACTCAAGGTCAAGCAGCAGGGTGGTAGTGGAGGGGGACAGGACCACATTCCCTGATGGTCAGTCCATGGTCTGGTCTTCTCACCCATGCTGCTTGCCTGGTACTCTGATCATCACTCTATGTCAGTGAGAGCCAGCCTTCTGGGCAGGCACACCCTCCTTGAGTGCCATTCCTTGCCTGATCTGCTGCTTTGCCGCCTTCTTCCTTCCCTCTCTGCTGCTGTTCTCCCTGCTCCCTCCTGAATCCATTGTGTGCTGCACACACAGAGCCTTCCCATGCCACTTGTGCCATATGTGCTGTGGGGTGGCCACCCCTGCTCTATGTCCAGCTGGGTGCCTACACAGAAGTATTAACCCCCATTTGGGAAGTGGATGGCTAAGGCTAAGTGACTTGTCCAAGGTCAGTGAGGAAGGCTGTTCCAAAGCCAGGATTTGATCCAGGCCTCTTCCATCACCCCAGCCACTATATCCCCCCCTCATCTGCACAGTCCCTGTCCATGCTCTGTGGAGGTAAGACATGACAGCCCCTCTACACTGTCAGCTGCTGTTGAGCCAGGTGGCAGTGAGGGAAAAGATGAGTCTTAAGAGCAGCTAGCAAAGCGCCCAGTTACGCTGGAGGCATTTGCCCACGGTAGAGCAGGTTTGTAGCTATCGTCTCATTCACTGAGTTCAATAAACAGCTGGGTTTCCCTTCTAGTCGCTGCTGCCCTGGTCTGCATTTGAATCGGTGACCTACAGACCAGAGGCTTGCTGCCCCCCTCCCCCGGCTCTAAGGCAGGTCTCTGGCATGCAGAGGTGTGAGGTGTGTGCGTATGTTGGTGTTATTTCCCCGGTGAATCAGAAAGGCTGTCTGTGCTATTAGTGACGAACATGTCTTTATATAGGGCACTGCATTTTTACCTTTTATTTATAGGAGGGAAGAGAAGCCTTGCGGTTCAGTCATCAGTGCGGAGTCATCAGCGCAGGGAGCTATTTCTGGCTCAGACTTCCTGTGGGACCTTGGGAGAGTCACTTAATCTCCCTGCACCATGAAGCAGGGAGGAGTGGAATCTGGAGTCAGTCTCATGTTCTCCAGGCTCCCTGCAGTGCATCTTTTATACTGACAGGGACCTCTTTACTCTCACCCCCACTCACTGACATGTAACTGATCCCTCCCCTTGGTGCATCCCATTGCACTTGGCTGAGATGGCCCAGACTGACATGATGCAGATGCTGGAGAAGGTGCAAGTCCCTCCAGCTCCCAGGCTCCTGTCTGAATTCAGCTCTCTGAGCCTGAGTAGCAGAACAAAGGGGAATCATTACACTTAGGCCCTGTCTGTGCATGAGAGTGTAACGCTCCCATCTGCAGTGAAAGCGGGATGGCCAGCCTCAGCATCTGTGCACTTGTGCCAGCCTCCAGGGTGCTCACGCCAGCATTAGCTTATTCCTGAATGGGCACAGGAGTGAGCAACACTACTCTGAGGGACCAGGGCAGGTGAGAGGTGGAAAGGCCTGAGGCATCTCACTGCAGCACAGTTTGTGCCTTGCTCCAGATTCATGCTCATGGCTGTAAATGGGACCAGGCAGGGTTGGAGAAGTCAAAGATGGACAGATGTGATCCCCGCCTGTGAGCTGTTGGTGACAGGCTGGTGTGTCTTGGCTCTGACAGGCTGTTCAGCTGCAGGGGAAATCCTTGACCTGTCTCTAAGAGCTTTGTGTGCACTGGCCTCAGAGTTAACGTATTCCTAAAAGCCAAAATATCCCTTGCTTTCCCTGCATCCTTCCCCCTGGCAAACACAAAGCCTGGATCCAGTTTGGGGATTCGGGGGGGCGGGGGTGGAGTTAAAGTCACATTTGCCTAGCGCCTTAATCCTGTCAAGGGGAAGGTGCTAGACACAGCACAGCTTCCCTCTCCTTCCCCGTGACTTGTGAGGTAATTAGCATCTCTGCTTCTTGCCTTTGTCTCCGAGCTTTTCATGGTTTGGGGGGGGGGATTTGTCAGTATTCCCAGTCCTGCACACCAACTCTTTCCCTGCCTGCCCCATTGCCACTGGCAGGGTAGCACTGAAGTCTTTTCATCCCATTGTTCCCCAGGTTCTTTACTTGCTTTTTCTCGCTCAGAAGGATGGAGGATTAGGGTCCACAATCCACTGGCAGTCTGTGAGAGCAGCATCTGTATAGGGCTTTGGTTTTCCGGTAGCAGTTTGCTAATAAGCAGCAGTACATCACGCTGATGGGGTGAGACCTTCCCTCCCCAACCCCAATCCCTTCCCTAAGGCTTCAATCTGTTGGCTTTTCCAGTGTCTCCAGTAACATCGATTTCCTCTCCCTGGGGAGGACAGTCTCCCTGGGCTTGCCTGAGGTCATTCTCTCCATCCCCGGCTTAGACCTTGGGGTTCAATGGCTCAGCTGGAATGGGAGATCTGGTTCACTCCCTGCCTCTGCTACTGCTTCCCTGGAAGTCCTTGGGGAAGTTATTTCATCTCTCGGGGCCTTGGTTCCCTCTGTGTGTGATGGGGATACCATGGCTTTTGTCTATGTCAGGAGTGCTCAACCTCTGGCCCGAGGGCCAGAGGCAGCCCACAGCCTTGTGTCATCTGACCAGTAGGACTCCCCACAGGTCTGGAAATTTGGCAGTGGGGGAGCAGTGCTGTTGCTCCCTCACTGCCAAATCTCTGGACCTATGGGGAACACCAGGCTCTGCATGCTGGATCCAGTGCCCAAACCTGGTGCAGGGGCATGGGAGAGGCTGGTGTTCAGCCCCTGGGACCCAAACCTGGCAGGACGGGGCAGTGCCAAGCCACAAGGCTGAATTTGGTCCACAGACAGCCCCTGTGCCACACCTGGCTCGTGGGACCAAAACATTGAGCGCCACTGGTCTGTGGATCGTAAGCCCCTTTTGGGCACTGGCTGCCTCACTGGTTGTACAGCACCTTGCATAACTAGGCCACAGCACCTCTGCACCCCAGGTGCAAATGAGTAGTCAAATGACAGCCACTCCTCAACCTGATCCCTGTTGTTCTTCTGCAGCTGGGATCCGACGTACCCTGGGGAGTCTTACTGACTGCCTGCCCCAAGCCGTGCCATGGACTCCATGTTCGAGGATGACATCAGCATCCTCACCCAGGAGGCGCTGTGCCAAGATGAGGAGTGGCTGGACAGCCCCAACACAGACCTCTCCAGTGAGATGTGCTCTGCCTCACATTTCGCTCTCATCACGGCCTATGACGACATCAAAAACCGCCTGACCAGCCTGGAGAGGGAGAACTCCACCCTGAAGAGGAGGCTGAAGATGTACGAGATCAAGGTGAGATGCATGCAGGAGGTCAGTACCTCTCACTTTCTCTCCAGTCTCTGCCCAGTCGTAGCCAAGGTGGGCAGACCAGCACAAGGGAGGTTGAAGCCCCAGGACTTGTGCCAAAGTCTGGGGTGGGTGGCAATAGAAGCAAGGCCACGGATGGTGGTGGTGGGTGGGTGGTGGCGTGTGACTAGGGGGTCATTGCAGCAACAGAGGGGATAGCTCCAGGATGGATCCCAGGAGCATACATATGAGGCTGTGTGTTTTCCAACCTCATGTACTCAGCTCTGTATTCCTGTAGCACAGCTCTGTGGTGCAGCTGGAGGCATGTGCACCCAGTCATGTGCAGCTCTGGGCTTGCAGCCACTGTCACACACCCCAGAGCGTGCAGTTCCCCGTGTGTTTAGCATGATGATGGTCCCTGGGGCCATGCCGAGTCCTGTGCTGAACCAGCTGGTGCTCAAGGGTGTCCACTTTCACCTCTTCCCACCCCCTCCATGGCTACAGTACCCAGTGATTGGCGAGTTCGGAGAGGAGCACATCTTCTCGGTCTATGACATGAAGGAAAGCTCCCTGCTGAAGAGCGAGAAGGCCAGCCTCCAACAGCAACTAAACCAATTCCAGCATGAGGTGTGTGGCTTTGATGGCTCAGGGAGCCCTGGGGGTGATGCATGGAGCTTTGTTGCTTCTTTGCTGAGGCTCTTGGTTCCTGTCTGCAGGGACCAGAGCAGCAGTAGGGTCTGGGATAGGAAAGTACCTGAACTTCTCACTGCAAGTATGTGTGTGTGAGGAAGGAAGTCTATGGGCTTGTTTAGGGAGATCTGCAGGTCCCTAACATGGGGCATTTTCAGGCTGGGGCGAGGTCAGCTCTCGTGCCCTGTCCAAATTTCAGCCCAGGTCATTATACTTTGCTGTTTTCAAATCCACCCCCCTTCCCAAAGCTATCTAAACCAGGCATGGTGTTTTCTACCTCTTCCGAAACATTGTTGCATGAAGTTTAGTAGCTGTCCTGCTGCTTTCCAGAGGTGGCTGCATTTGGGAAGTGGCCTCTGCATTCTTACAGCTTATAATAGCACTATGGGTAAAAAATGGAGTTCACTTCTTATCTGCCACTGTGAGTGCATCCGCCCCTCTGGCTGAAGCAGCAGTGTCTTCCCCTAGTACTAAAGTACCAGAGGGCTCCACTGGAGATAGGAGCTTTCTGCTGGCTCAGATCTTGTTCTTTAGTCCTCAGTGCATGTTACTGGTTGCTATCAGTCACTCCCCTGCAGTCCTACCAGCATTGAGGAGGTCTTGCTGCCCTCTGATCCTTGCGTCAACCTCCAGACAGCTCCTCTTTCCTGCCTTCCAGCTGCAGAAGAGCAAAGAGAGGGAGGAGCAGCTGGATGAAATGATCCAGGCCTATGAGAAGCTGTGTGTGGAGAAGACCGACCTGGAGTCAGAGCTGGGGGAGATGGTAGGTCCCAGGGAGAACTCTGACCTGGGTGTGTTTGCCTTTGGTTGCGTGTTTGTACCTGCATATGCATCTTGTGTGTGTTCTCACATCTGGGGTACATAACAATTGGAGTATAAGTATGCTAGAGGAATCCAGATGCTGGGGGAGGTAGTATCTCCCAGCTGGCTTTGTGGTTAGTGTTTCTGCTTAGGAATTGTGGGTTAATCAGCTTAAGAGTCATGAGTTTAAGTCTCAGCTCTGCCACAGGCTCCTTTGCACATCCTTGATCAAGTCTCTTTGCCTCTGCACTTCAGCTCCCCATCTGCCAAGCATTATGGGTGCTTCAGAGGGCTGCTCTGTGGATAAAGACATTCCTGGCCCTGAGGTGCTCAGATACCTTCCAGAGTGGGGGCCAGATGAACACATAAGATAGCCTGCTGGCTTCTTCCTATGGCTCCTGGGGGGTCTTGCTAGTGGTTAGAGCCAGGGGTTGGGAGTCAGGGCTCCTGGGTTCTTAGCCCCAGCATTGATGTTGGGCAGATCACTTTGCTTCCCCAGGAGTCTGTGAAATGGGGGTAAGGGATTCTGTATTGCACTGGTGGAGCCAAGTTCAGTTGAGTTCTTTGTGCTCCCTGGCTGGACAGTCTGAGGAGAGTGCTGAGCACCCTAAAGTATCATCATTGCAGTGGTGCTGGCATCCCTGCATTGGACAGTAGAATGTGGTGCCTTTGCTTGCACAGCACCTGGATCTGTGTTTACTGCAGTGCTGTTTTGCCTGTGACACTAATAAATGCCCCCCATCACAGATCCGTTGGTGAAGTGCTCTTGTCCTCACCAGGCCTCACGGACACAGCAGAATTTATGTTGCCAGCTGCAGCCCAGCTCTTCATTGGGTCTCATGTTGCATGGAACTGAAAGCCCCTCCCACCCCGGCCACTGGCTCCTCCTACTCCCCAAATTGCAGTGACTTCCATAGCTGGTCTATCCCATCAGTTCTCTTCCTATCCCAAGGAGGTGGAAAGCCTTGTGGCTGAGTCACTTGGCTGACAGTGAATGGATCTGGGATGAATTTTGGGCCCTGTGACAAGTCACTTAAATTATCTGCATCACCAGGGCCTGTCTGCTTGACAGTCAGAGTGATGGTAGTATGGCCAAATTGGTTTTTGTCCAGTTAGCTGGGCACCCAGGGCAGTGAGGCTAGGACTCTTGGTACCTTGGTGTGGGTGAAACCCTGCTGTCAGTACCCAAGCTGGATGGGTTACTGCAAGCACAGGGATGGTCGTGCCTACTGCAGCCAAGCCGCTCATTCCAGTAAAGACCTATGCACAGAGTGTATAGAGCAGGAAGCCTCAGGAACCTCTTCTGTATGTGGTCTGTGGGCTGCTTGGAACCATCTTTTGCTTTGGGGGTGGACTGCACCTAGTGCAATGGAGCCACCATCTTAGTTATTGCTGATTGCTTGCCATCTTGGTTATATGCCATTCCGTAGCCAAGTTTTGCTTGCCTGACTGTCTTCAGTGAGGGAAATCAAAGTGGGCTTGCTCACAAGACTTGAAGTACCCTTCCCCGTGAGTGCCCCCAGAGTTATGTTCATCACATTGATATGGTTCTGTGGGTCGCTCCTGTCCAACTGGGGACTATCAATGATACCAACGGACTGGCTACTGCTAAGACACATCCCAGAAAGGAACTGAAATGGGATGGAATTTGCAAAAATCCTCCGCCTTCCCGCAGCATCCATCCTCCTGTCCTGAAGGGTTTTGAGAGCTGAATCAGTGGAGGGTGTTTCATCCTGTGAAGTGAATGAGAGCAGTGCGTGTGGAGCCCACGCTTGGTAGTGAGCTGCTGGCTGTGCTCTAGTTATCATCCTGTTATGAATCCTTTGCTCTGCTCCACTTATTATGCTGTAGCTGAGGACCTGGGCACAGCCAGGCATGATTCCCATAGGAATACACTCCACAGGGAGCCAGTGTTTTGCTTCCTGCCCTGGAAGGGGCTGGGATTCAGGCATTAATGGGAGAGAGGGTGTTGGTGGAGGGATTTTGCTGGCTAGGGTTCTCATAAAGCAGATCCCACATTCAGCTGTTGTGATGTCAGTGGTGCAGTGACCACAGATGTTGCCAGGTGGGTGCCTGTTGGGGCACAAAGTGTCAGTGGAGCTGTGTGGATTTACCCCAGCTGGGATTTGGCCGTGGGTGAAAGGAGCTGGAGTGACAACACTGGAGGTGGAGTTCTCTATCAACTTCCAGGGCCTAGAGGAGGCTTCTCATGCTACTCCCTAGCAATGGGGCTCAGTCTTGCCTCAGATGGAGCCTTTCTGGAGGGGGGAGAAATGGGAGTTCAGGCTCCTTGGCCTCTGGGCAGAGACTGCTACCACAGGGGTAATACAAGTTGCCTGGCTTTAGACTTGTCTGTGTCCATTGTGTACAGATTCTGGGTCAGATTTTCAAAGGGACCCAAGAGGTCCCAAGAGGGTTAAGCTCCCAGTTCCCTCTGTGCCTTGGAAAATCTCCCCTCAGAAATGGACTTGGTCTAGCCAATAAATCTCACAGGTGTTTGTATACTTTGGTAAGGGAGGGAGTTCCCCTTCTACCTCAGGTTGCTCCACACAGGAAGAGTTGCAAGTATCTACCTTGTGCTTTTAGCTGTAGATGCCCCCCAATTCACTCTCTGGAGTGCTGGTCAAGATGGCAGCCATGCCTTTTGCACTGGAGTTCTTGCACCTCTGTTTGGAGTCTGCAGCTCCAGGCACCTCACTTGGGCAAAATCCAAGAGAACCGGGTGTATGTGCAAAAGGCCTTGAATGCATTCGTCAGGATTCCCCTCCTCTGGTACCTGAATGAGGCTACATGTGTAGAGTGGGTGGTGTGCCCAGCAGGGAGGTCTTCCTTCACCCTGTCTTTCTCCACTTCCCATTCCCCAGAGAGCCTTGGTGGAAACGCACGTGAATCGCATCCGGAACCTGGAGCAGCAGCTGCGGCAGCGAGATGGCAGCTCCTTCCAGAACCTTAACTCCCAGCTGCAGAACCAGGAGGTCCAGTACTTGTCACTCCATGGCAGCCCTGCCTTGACGCACGGTGAGTCTTGCATATCTGCCCCAGGAAAGGCTCTGGTCTTCTTAGTGGGACTCAGTGCAGTGCCAGCCACTTTGTAGGAGCCTGAGAACTTGTGGTCTCATTAGCTAGGGTCCCCAGCTCCTTTTAAGCTACCTTTCTGCCTCTGGTATTCTGGGACAGCCAACAGCTTGCTCAATCTGTGCTGTTTAGAGCAGTCTAATGGCTTCTCTAACTTACACTCTGCTTTGCATGAACTCATACAAGCCCTGGGAAGTAGGGGATGGCTGGAGTACACTATGTTGCAGCCAGGTCCATGTTCTTGGCTCTTTTCCCCCTGAACCAGCCCTAACACCCCCCTGATTCCAGAGCTACAAATAAGGGAAGTGTAATGGCCTTACACCCAGGCAAGTTTCTTAGATCTGTTTCTGGTCCCTTTATGCTGCCAGAGAAGTATGAGAGGCACCTGAGCATGACTGGGACTATTCAAGGGAGTACCTGTCACTGTCCTAAGGATCCCAAAGTGCCTTGCGAAAGAGCCTGGACATTGTTATCTCTTCTTTCCACATGTGGAGGGACCCAGGCCCAGAGTATGCGACTTCCCCAAAGGTGGCAAGATAGGGGCAGAGTTGTGGCAGCAACCCAGGAGTCCAGGCTGCTAATCCCTTTGCTTTAAGCACTGCCCCACACTACTGCAATGGGTCATTGTGCTTCCCCCCGCAAGCAAAAGTCAGCTGTCACCTATCGTGTTTCCTGGCAGGTCAAGTAGGCTCCTGGTAGCATGGGGCTGCTGGAGGCTAGGATTGGCTGTGCAGTGAGCAGAGCGGGGTCTGAGTCAGAAGATATAGTTGCTAGCTCAGTGCAAGGCCTTGGACACATCATGTCTCCATAGCCTCCCAAAGGCTCAGTTTTTCCAGTTGTAAGTGGTAGGGAATAGAGTTTGCCCTGGAAGTGGTTTGAGATCTTTGTATCAGAAAGGCTTCTGCTTTGGCCCCACTGCCACCTAATTGTAGCAGTTCTGGGTAGTACTACCAGGCTACGGAGTAGACTCCAGTCACCAGCTGTCTGACAGAGAGGGACTAGTTCAAGCCCTTCCTGTGCTGGAGGGCTGCCAGCTCCAGCCAGAGCCTCCTGTACAGTGCAGGCTGTGGGGTTACTTTCTGTAGTTCCAGCCTGACAGCTGCAGGGTGGTGAGGGTATCAGCATTTCCCTTGCAGTTGATTTCGTCCCACTGAAAATAGCACCCAGGACAGCATGGGGTCTGCTCCCCAAAGGAATTGGAGCTGGGAGGCAGAAGCAGCCTCATCCCATGTCTCAGCATGTAATGCTTTCCAGCCAGCAGAGGGTGCCACAGCCCCTCTGTTTGTGGGTTCCACCCTCTGTTTCTGAAGTCTGCCACAAACTCTTTTCAGACCCCTCCCCACCTGCCCCATAGCCAGAAACACTGATTCTGTTGTGATAGCTCTGGGGAATGAGATTGCCTAGGCACTGGCGTCTGAATGTGATCCCTTCTGGGTCACAGCGCCACATGTGGAGTCTGGTGGACCTGGTCCCTCCCCCAGCCTGTCTAAGTGCTGGCTGAGCGCAGACACACGCACAGCACATTTAGTGCCAGGTCAGCGCTCTAGAGAGCAGAAGCTGACGAGAGCTGGATCCTGGGCACGGGGAGCAGTCTGGGTGGAGGCAGGGCTGGAGCTGGCAGAGCCAGGCAGTATCTTGGGGCTCTGCTGGGAGGGTGTGGCGGGGCGTCCACTGTCCAAGGCCTGTAATTGGAGATCACCTCACTGAGACTGCATGCCTAGGAAGGCACTTGGAGGGAGCAGGCGCTGAGTCAGACCTGCTGAGTCGCAGCTCCTGCTTCCCAGCTGACTTTCTGCCTGCCGGGAGGGGGTGAGGAAAGCGATTGCCTTTGCACTTTCATTAGCATCTGGATCTCCAAGCAGGGGAACCGGGTTTTGCTCCAGGAGCTGGTCACCATTTCCCCCACCCAGTAGTATCACAGGCAGGGAGAGGCCGAGACACCACCCAGGGGAGGCGACTTGCCCAAGGTTCTGTCGCAAGGCAAGGGCAGAACCAAACATAGGGCTTGATAGCAGGTCTAGGCTGGGGTTCCTGTCTCCCTTCATACTACTGCAGAAATGGGCCACAAAGCAAAGCTGCTGTCTGGCAGCTGACTCTGGGTTTTTGCTACTGCTGGGTTTGCTACTGAGTCCTGAGGACTGTTGAGGGGTCACTGGTGCAAAAGATGCCTATGCCCACTTCAGTGAGTACTTCTGCAGTAGGAAACAGGCTGCTTTGCTTTCAGATTTACCTCCACCCACAGCAGCCTCTTGCCCCACCTTCCCCTTTTCCCAACCAACCACCAGCCACCACTTTGGTCCTTTAGCAGAGGAGGCTTCCAGGCTGAGCTATGGTGTAATAGTGATGCTGTCCTTGCTGCAGCAGCTTGATGCTCAGTGGTGCGGGCTGCTGCGGCAGACACCCGCCTTCTGGCATAGTTAAAGAAAGGGCTAACTGAACACCAAGGATGAGGCTGCCATCTTGAGGGCGTGAGGAATGCAGCCAGATCCTCAGCGGGTGCTAATAAGCATGGCTGCATTGACGTGAGTAGAGTTACGTTGACGTAAGCTAGCTGGGGATCTGGCCCCTGGGTCTATCAAGCCGGTGCTCTGAGAGGCAGGTGGCAGTCTTGGAGCAGAACTGTGCTACTTAAGGCCCTGTGGATCACTGATGTGTGTGAGTATGCACTTGTGCATATGTGTGGATGCACACGTGTGGATGCATGCATGAATGTGTATGTGCACACCTCCCTGGCTGCTGAGCAAATTATTACTCTTGTAGCCAGAGCTGGGGCTTGGCACTTGGGTCTTTGCTGTGCATTGCAGTGTCCACATATGGTCATGGCCAGCCCTGCTCAAATCTGAGGGTTCTGGTATTGGCTCATGAATTGGCTGTGAGCTCCTTTCCCTGGCGCCCAGAGATCCTCTCCTGAAGCTCCTTCTGATAGTATGGCATGGTGTGTTGGCAATGGCCAGTGAACCCCAGCCAGTGCTGGGGGGGTGGGTCTGCCCCCTCCCTCCAGCGCTGCCCCACAGCTGCACTGTCGCCCTCCCTCCTTCTCAGTGCTAGACCGCTCGATGAGCTGGCAGAGCCCCCGGAGCCTGGAGCAGCCCAGCGAGCTGGAAGTGCGGAGGCTGGAGGCCCAGCTGGAGGAGGCCAGGCAGGAAGCCCAGCATTCGCAGCACCGGGAGGAGCAGCTGAAGGGCGAGTGTGAGCAGCTGCAGGCTGAACTCAAGCAGCTGCAGGAGACCCGGGCACAGGTGAGCGAGGTGGCAGGGCACCATGGTGTGGCTTATTGTGTGGGAAGGGGGCCCTTACCTGTTCTGGGGTTATGTGGAAAAAGGTCAGCTGTGGATATGTCAGGAGACCATCACGGGATGTCTGCACACTGCCTTTTCCTCCAACCCTGCCCACCCAGCTTGCTTGGCCTGTCTGGCCACTTGGCCTGCCCGGTACCAGATTCTACCATGTCTCACACTGGCTAAATCTGGAGCATCCTCAGTGACCCTCATGGTGGTGCAGAGCAGTAGTGTAACTAGAGTGGGGTGACTGGGGTAGCCATCATTGGCCCCCATGTGTCCCACTGCCCCGGGCGCCTGGTTGCTTTGTTACTCCTCGTTCAGTCATTGTATGCAGCTGGCAGTGAGAGCCACTACCTCTAAATTGGAACCCAAATCCCTAAGTACCTGGAATTGTTAGTTCTGCTCGTTCCCTCCTAGAAGGAGTCCTGCTTGGAGGAGGGACCTTGTTTGTCCCTGGTGGGGATAATGGGGTTGGGAGGACCCTTCTGGGGGTCATTTTACTGCAGGAGAGAGGAATGGGGCAGGTGGAACCTATTGTCCATGGCTATAGCACAGAGGCGAGTCTGGCACTGCCCTGTGGGCTTCATCCATAGTGCCAGCTGCCTTTGACCTGGGACTCAATGCCCTTGGCACAACCCTGGCTACAGATCCAGTGACGGGGGTCATCACATATGTAGTACGAGTCTGTGTCACCTGGCTGACTTGCTGTAGGGCTGTCCCTCCCTCGCAAAGCCAGGGGAGAGATGGGACAGCCAGCTTCTGGGAATCACTGGTGTTAATGGGAATCCTAGAGACTGGAGTGAGAGGAACTGGAAGGCAGGCGAAACTGGTATAAGGTGAGGGGACACAGCAGACCTTAAGAAGGGGTGTCTGGTGTTCCCTAGGACCTGGCAACCAGTCAGTCTGAGCGGGACATGGCCTGGGTGAAGAAAGTCGGCGATGATCAGTAAGTGCTCTGTCGTGCAGACATACATGCCCCCCTGTGAGGTGAGGGAGGGGGAGAATTCCTGCCCTCCTCTGCTTCCATGCATCGAACACTGTGGCTGCATCAGCAGGACAAATGGCCTGGGCAGAGGCAGGCCGTAGGTGCCCCTTTCTGGTGGCCCAGCAGCCTTGGCCTGGCAAAACCTTTGAAGGGTGAGAGGGGGCAGTGAAAGGGGCCCTCCCCCTTGCTGTCAACCAGCTCAGTCAGCAGTGCCCATGCTGGAGAGCCAGGGGCTTCAGGGTCATGCCCTGAGTCTTGGTTTTCCTCAGAAAGAGGTCATTAATCAGATGGAAACTCTGTGGCAAGCCTGCCCTGGAGTTCAGTGCAGGAGTGATGCTTGATTTCCATGCCCTGCCCCACCCAGGGTCTCCATCCTTTTTGGAGGGGGTGGGCAAGGGGGGCCGTTGTGGAATGCCCGAGAAGCAGATGACTTGTCTCTGGGGTGGGATGGGGGCAGGCAGGCACCCTGCAGTCAGCAAGAGCTGTAGAGGCAGGGCTGCCCAGAGAGCCAGGTCCTCTCTGGCACCTCAGGGCAGGCTCCTGGCAAAAAGCAGGTGCTGCAGACTGTTGAGGATGTGGCTAGGCATAACAAGTCTTTAGCAGGACCAAGAAAGGATCCTGGGCATCCTGGCTTGTAGGTTCCCCTGCTGTAGTCATTGTTTTCTTAAGTGTTAATTGGCACATGGTTGATATCCCCCACAGCCCCAGTGCTGGCCCACCCAGGAAGGGAAGATGCCCAGCTACATTAAGTGCCTTTCTTCTGCAGACTCACAGTAACATGAAAGCCCCTGCTGGCAAAACAAATTGATACTGATACGGGTCCTCCACTCCTGAGCTCTCACTGGAGAGCTCAGGTCTCAGGAATGTGTCTGAGGAGGAGACACAGGCCATTAGTCCCAGCGTCTCCTGCTGAGTGGAGGCTCCTGGGGTCCTAGAGCTTCTTTGCCTCTTCCACACAGGCCTGAACTGTTTCACTTGCATGCAGGGTGCTACATGGGTTAGCACTGCAGCTGCTAGGCCGGCACTGGGGATGCAGCTCTGCCTGAGTGGGATGGGTGGCGCAGGAGGCCTGCAGAGGACAGTGGGGGATGCAGCATAGGGGTGCAAGATCTTTGGAAGTGGGGAGGTCTGTGAGGGGCACAGGAGTGTCTCAGGTGTCCCTAAGCAGCCCCTCGCTGCCCTGGTTGTCATGGGGGTTCTTTCTGAACTGAGCAGTGGTGGAGGGCTGAAGGGGAGCCAGCTACAGCCACCTGAGTCACCTTTGGCCCAAGCAAAAGAATAATGTTACTGTTGTTTAGGCCCAATGTGGGGGCCAGAAGCTTTCCTGGAGGCCACAAGGGGGTTGACCCAGCAGAGAAGGAATCCTGTAGGATGTGCTGCATTGGCATACTGCCTCATTTCCCCCACTCCTGTCAAGTTTGCACTGCCAGGGCATCACAGGTTATAATGGGACCCCGGATGGGGTATTACAGGTGTGATAACAGGACCCAGGCTGGGTGTGGTGGTTTCTAATGAGACCCAGGCCAGGCACTCCAGGTTTTATAACAGGAGCTGAGAAAATATAGTGAGGTAGATAGATACTCCAGAAACACTTTGATCTGCAATGGCTGGAAGTGGATTGGTATTTTTCAGGGAAAAGAGTGTGTGAGGTGATCTCGGTCCAGTTTCTAGGTGTGGGGCACTAAGAGAAGCTACAGCTTCTCTCTGTCTCCACTGTCATGGTATATGCTGCATGTAAGAGCCTCATCCTGTGTATTGGCAAAGCCAAGCTGCTGTACCTTTGCCCTCTCCAGCCCCAGTAGATCTGTGCCATCTTTTGATGCCAGGGGACATAATTCCCAGCCCTACTGCACCAGCTCCCTGGCTCCAACAGGGCTGCCCCTGATCTACCTATGCAAGAGGAGAATCCAGCTTTTCATGCCCATCGTGAGTGAGGTGTGTGGCAGCCTCTGGTTTCCCACGTGACCTCTTTCCACTGTGCAAGACTCAGCGCAGCCCTTCCATCAGTGCAGTCTCCTTGGGAGGGACACAGTGGTAATTAAGCTACAGCAGCGTTGTTCCCCATCCCTGGAAAATAGCCCACTCCCGCCTGCTGGCAGTAACCTCTGGGTTTCCACCGTCTCCCCCCTCCCCTCCTCCTTCTGATTATTACCAGCTTGGTAAACACTTGACATGTTTCCAAGCTAGCTCCTCCGCTCACAGGGCTTATTACTGGATTCCCTCTTTCATTATCTAACCTCTGCTGGGAAGCCCTCCCTAGGGGATCCCACGGCTTGTTTCCTGAACGCAATGGCCATGCCAATCCCAGTGCGGCTGTTACAGATAACCACAGGGCTAGCTTTGAAGGCTGGATAGAGCTTGCAAAGTGTGGATAATATGGGACAGGCCTACTGAGGAATTCTTAACCCCTACCCACCTCCTTATTCGGGAGGGGTTTCTGGATAGGAACATTTTCTGCAGAGAACATGAGGCCAGGAGGAGAGCAAGAAAATCTGGTTACAACTCTGTGTGTGTGTGTGTGTGGAGGAGGGGTAGAGCAGGGGAATAACAGCTGCTCAGATGCCAGCTGCCTAATCCTGAGGGCTTAGAAGCTGAGAGTGGGGCTGGGGACTTTGCCTGTGCTGCACTGTGGTTGGGCAGTGGTGGTGGGAAGAAGCAGTGGCCAGGTCCTAGTGGTGACCTGCCTTGAACTTGACCTGGCCCATCAGGCCTGCTGTCAGAAAATGCTGCCAACTGCCATGGGTGGATCTAGGATCGAGGCAAGGAGGTGTAGCCACATCCCCTTTGGCGGTGTAGCACATGCACATGATGGTCTCTGAGTTCACCAGCTGATCAGCATAGACTTTGGCCAAATCCCTGCTTTCACTTAACTCTGGCACCCAGAGACTGAACACCACTGCTCGTTGTCCATTCTTTTCACCTGCTGCTTAATTCAGCAGAGGGGAGGAGGGGCAGCAGGTGGAAGGGAGGATGAACAGTGGTGGCACTCACCCCTTGCCCTCTGGGGCACTGTGAAAGCAGGGGCTCTGGTCTGAGCCTGAATAGACCAGCTGGTGACTGGAACTGCATTGACATGCCACTGAGTTAAGAGCACTTGGTGTGCTGCACCACACAGTCAAAGGAGGGTGCAAATGCACTGCTGCACTGGATAAGGCCATCCCATGTCCCTCCCCAATGTGTTTGTGTATGTAAAGAGCATGCTAGTCCCAAGACTGTATGCCCAGGTCTTCCTGCTTGCTCTGCTCACTAGGACAATCTCTGGTGAAATATTAGTGCAATTTGTACCTTGTGCCACTTTGTGCTTCAGTGGTACTTTTTTGCAGCTTTAATGATTACTGGCTAATTAAGTCTCAGCACTGCTCTGAGGTGAAGACAGGCCAAATGAGAGCTGGTTTGCCTGGGTTCTGCCTCCAGTCTGCCATAGACTTTACTTGCGAGAGTTCAGGCAAGCAGCTTCCCCACCCTGTGCCACAGTTTCTGCACTTGTAAATGTGTTTGGTGGCTCAGTGGTCTCCTTGTCTCAGAATGTGGCATTGTGACAGTGGTTCTTTTGATGCTTTGAAATACCAGCAGGTGCTTTAAGAGCCCAGAAAAGAACAATTTTCTTGCCATTTTCTAGTTGGTCTAATAAAAGGTATCATTTTGAAATCAAGAGTTCTAGTTTTTTGTATGTATTTAAGAGCCCCAGTGACTCTTTCATCAGCTCCTGGTGTACTGATAAAGGGCAGAAGTAGTGAGGGAGCAGCAACCGGGACAAGCCTAGAGTCTGCCTACCATATGCTTCCCCTCGATGGGCCTGTGAAAACCTCCTGGGTGTTTTGGGGCCTCTGGGCAGGAATCAAGCAGCCATCACACCTGCATATACACATGCATTCATCCCCGGACACACACATGCATATATGTTCCCAAATGCATCGCATCAGAAGCTAAACTCTGGGAAGTCTAGAGACAGCTCTGCCAGGGAGAGGGGTCTTTATACCTCAAAGGTGCCATGCAGCCAATGACAGTCTTCTTTCCTGGGCCCTTAACGTGGAAGGGAATTGCATGGAAATAGCCATCAGAGAGAACTGTATTCACCTACCTCCTGCCTCTGAACTTCGCCCTCCTGAAGTGACCTGCTGGCAGCTGGGTTTGCTTAACTGATGACAATAGCTGTTTTACCTTGCTCTTTATGATTAATAACTTCCTCATTAGTCTTATCTCACTCTTGCTGCCTATTCATTTTAGGCAAGGGTTTTTTTTGTTTTATTTTGTTGCTGTTCAGTTTCATTATAAGTGGTCTTGGCAGGGCACTACTGTGAAGAAGTTCACAGCAGTGGGGCTTTTTTTGTTCTCTTTGCAGCTTGGCCAACGTGTGATGTGAGTACTTTTGATCTTCACTAGGCTATGCTAGGCTATTTGCATGACCTTGTTCTAAAGTAATTCTTTCAGGGTGGGGAGTGAGAATAAAATAAGTGTGAAAAGAAGCCTGGCTGGCACTCTCTCTCTTTGTGCTAAACCATGACAACCTTGAGCCTTCTGCGTCTTACCCCAGGAAGAGAACATAAGGATTTTGAATGAACTGTAAGTACCCGCTCCCATTCATCAATTGATCAGCTCTCCAGCAAAGATAGGTGTTCAGTCACCCATCATCAGGCTGTGTTGGCATCTAGCTGAGTATGTGTTTCCTCTCCCCTTCCTCCTGAGGTTTGGGTGGGTGACTGAGTTAGTAGCTGGCTCCCTGCAATGCATGCGGTCTCTACCCAGCCCTGAGTGCAACACAGGGCATGGTTTGTGTCAGAGCTCTGCAGAGCAGAGGCTTGTGTGTTTGAGGCAGTGGCTGTAGCGTTGGGGTTCTCAACCCTTTTAGACTCAAGGCACCCCTTAGTTGATTTGAGGACCCCTCCATAACTTTTGTGAATGGAGTGCCCCCCATTTCAAAAGCTAATATATTTATTACAGTGCTACCTCCTTGCAGAGGGGCCAGTTGATGGGGGTGGAGCAGTGGCCAGGCAGGGACAGACCAAGTTTGGATTTATATCCTCATGCTTTGGGGCACTCTTCAAAAGATCCCCATTTTCCCACCCCCCTTCAGAAGATCTCATGGCATCCAGGGTGCCCTGGCATCTGGGCTGAGAATCGCTGCCAGCTACAAGCCTTCTTTTGTTCTTGGTAGAAACTCAGAGGCCCAAAATCAGGGTTCCAGGTGCTCTTTCTGGCTCATTAGGGTGAAAGAACCATGCGGGACCTGTGGGCCACTTAAATCCCATCGAAGCCTGAGAGAGTCAAGAATGGGTCTAGACACAGAGAGAGTACGTTTATATGGCATGCTACCTCCCATGACACTACCTCAGACTGATTCCCAGTGTCTAACGCTGAACTTAGCTAGACTTTTGCTTTAGTCAGGTCCTTGCAGGGCTTAGTCTGTGGTGGGGAGAGGGGAAGAGGACCTCAGATTTTTTCTGGCTAGCTCAGTGTGTGAATTCCTCATGACTGCTTGCTGGTTCCTATGTTTTTTTTGTAAGCTGACAGAGCTGAAAATAAAGCTGGCTTTTGCCATCCACAGGGTGTTTCTATCACTTGAACTGCCACAGGCAAGTAGGATCTTGCTGTATTTCAGCTTCGGGCACTTAATGAAATGTATAATTGCAAGTTAAAAATAAACCTCATAACTGAAAGGCTGATAAGGGACCCTTCGTGCCTTTAGTTACACTCTGACTTTATATCTGTGCTCAACACGCATTGTTTTCTCATCTGTGATATTGTAACACCTCTGTGACCTCTCTGAAGTGTACAGTAGTGGTGGGGCATGTCTGTATCGGGGATATGGCTATTAAAGTGCTTATAGGAAGACCCCCCTGCTTATACTGACAGAACTGTTTGCTTTTATGGGACAGTTTATTCCCCCGTTTCAGATTGAAACAGGCTGCACTCATCACTGCACAGTTTTGCTAGTGTGACTGCTTCAACGTCCACACGCCTGTTGGCACAGCTGTGTCATATGGGGATAACACCTCATCCTGCACCAGAATAAGAGAGCTATGTCAGCATAAATCTATGGCAAAGGCATGGTGTAAGAGTCACACCCTCGTGCTGCTAAGCTGGAACAGACCCTTTTGTAGCTAGCTGCGGTATGGGTCTTATGCCACACGGGTCTACAATTCACATTGTGTCCAGGAGAGGGCAGTGGTGACTCAGCCACCCTAGTCCATTCATTGCTTTTGTGCCACAGAGTTTGAGAACAGGTTGGCTAGTGACAGAACCACTGGAAGAGTAGCACAGAAGGTGATGGGATGGGAACAGCAGGGTCTGAGTCTGACATCCAAATGGTGATTGACCCAAATCCCCAGCTGGTGTAAATCCACAGCGGTGAAGCTCAAGGCCAGGATCTTGATCTTGGTTTGGGAGATCCTTGTATATAATTCCATCTCCCTTGCCCCCATTTGAACCAGCTCTGAAAATAGCCATTGCAGATTCAGATGGAATCCAGAGAAGCCCTCCTGGGTTTTTAAAGAGTGAAAGTCCTGAGAAAAGGAGATGAGCTCTGCATGTAGCATGGTAAGATGCTTGCTGGTTTCCCAAACAGCGAGTCTCTGCGCTGCTAGGAAAGTGCCACAATTTCAGGGGAGTTACAGTGTTACTGTGAAAGCTGGTTCTGTTCCCATGCTGTTTTTGCACTGTTGTCCACTGACATGAGCAGGATTGGACTGAGCTGGGCCTTCAGCAGCACTGTGTAGGTGCCACTGTGTGTCAGTGTTCGCGAGGGACACTGTGTGGTCATTACTTCTCAGAATTAAGCCCAAGAGCACAGGTGTCTTCTCGGATGGCCTCCCTAGCATGGTTTGCTTGTGGCTAGTTGGAGCTGGCTATAGGAACATTTCCATGGAATGAGGGAACTGATTGATTAGGTATGTCAGACTTCCTCTCTTTGCTCCTTTTTTATCTGGAGGTGAGAGGTCTCTTGTAAAAGAATTGGTTTAGTTCCTTCTTGATTTGACCTCTGTCTCCCTCCACTCCCTTCTGCTTTCACTCCTGAACTTCTGGTGTAAAGCTCCATATGGTGTAAGGTCCAGAGCAGGCTGGCAAGGGGCACTGCCCTGTCCTGTATACTCCCTAGTGGGTAGTTCACTTGCTAATGCAGCAATCCCAGTCATACTGGGCCAGGACTCCACTCTGGGGCTTGTGACCCAACTTCCAGCTAGATTGTGACCTCCTATGACTTCACTGCTGAGAGCCTGCCCAGGATAATTGGTTGTCTCTGGGGCTCATGACCCCACTTCTAGAGGCTGCTTCCCCCTTGGGGTCACAACCCCTGCGTGGAGACCTGCTGCTCTGACACTATTTATTATTTCTAGTCAGTCATAAAATGAACCCAGAAAGGTCAGAAAAATGTCAATTGACTGGGTATTCTCCAAAAGGGAATGGCCATTTCCAAAATGATGAGTCCAAGCATTTAAAAAAAACAGTGACTCAGGCCTTTATTTGGCTTCTTTTTCCTTTCCATCTCGGGTCGCTTCCTTTTGGCTTTTATCTGATGCTGTAAGAAGAAAACTTTTTTTTTTGTTTTTTTTGTTTTAACTGAATAGCTGAGGTTCTCCCATATTCACGTGACTCTAGGAACAGTGGCTTTATGTAAACCTAGACATGAAGTTGATTATAAAAATGCTGCTCAGAGCTGTGGCAGGCCAAATCCCATGCCCTGGTAAGTTTTGTACTGAGGTTTGTCTTAAAAACCACTAAGAGCTCTACCTGAACCCACCTGTGCCATGAATTCTCACTGTGGTCAGTGAGAAGTGTTGTTTCTTCACATTTCTGAAATTCTGGGCTATTCATCTTTTTTTCCCTCTGTGGGAAGCAGATCCTTGAGTTTGCTTGAAGAACATAGAGTCCAATTATGATCTTGGTTCCACTAGAGTCGATCTGAAAATGAAGAGACTCCATACTGACACTGGTGTAACCCCAAGCAGAATTCTGCCCTCCATCCCAGATGAGGGTGAGTGCTTTCTCATGAAGTTGTGTGCAAAAATCCTGAACATATTTAAGCCTCCTGAATTTCATTCACCAATCATCCTTTGTGTTATGTGGTGATGCCATTACTTTGATCTTCCTCCTTGCAGCCTTGAGGTGCATATAGATTTCCCACCCATGGACCTGGTCAGAGGGGTTAATCTGTTTTGTGGATCCAACAGGGGGCAATCATGTCACTAGAAGGAGTAGCCAGTGATCACTTTCCCCTACCTCCCCACCATGTGCTTCCCCCTTTTGTAATATTAACCTGAGGAAAAGAAGGAATCCCCTGGGGTTAAATCAGCCCAACGCAAGTCAACTTGTATTTTCCTGGCATGTCAACTCTAACCTTGTCTAGGATGACATTATGATGCTGGCGAGGGGCCTCGACAATGGTGTATTATTAAACATAACAGAGCGCATTTTCGCAAACTGGATTGAATCTGCGCTGCTAAGTGTAGCGAACATGCTGCCCTCAATTTGTGGACAGATATAAGATGACATGGAGCACAAGGGCTAATCTGAATATTGCAGAGTGTGGAGGGAAAAGGTGCTGCTTGGGCTCGGGGGTCTGCTTGGTTTTGTTTTGTTTTCACAGCAAATAAAAGAAGGCAACCTACAGGGGAGTTGCTGAGCAGAGGGAAACAAAGGGATGGGCTGAGTCGGGTGTGCAGCCAAACTGAAGTATATGTAGGTCATGGAAGTCGCAGCAAACTTTCTTCTGTAAAATGAGGGACCCAGTTCTTCCGCTTACGATTTGCTAAGATCTCATGCTGCTGCAAGTCAAGATGCTGCCATGACTTTAGGGGAGCGATGCTGATTTACACCAGCTAGGAATCTGGCTCTTTAGTGCTCTAGAGGTCATGGCCCACATCAAACCTGCACTGTACTGAGTGTTGTGTATGTGTAGTAGGAGACAGGTCCACTCCTAAAAGGCTTACAGTCTAAATATACAAAGGAAGCATTATCTCCATGTTACAGATGAAGAACAGAGGTAGAAGGAGGTTAAGTAAACTGCCAAAGATCACAAGGGAGGCTGTGGCACAGCGAAGTCTTTTGATTCCCAGGTTGACGCTTCAAGCTCAGTGCTGTCTCCCCTGCTGCATGTCGTGAGCAATTGAAAATGTGCAGTTAGAGTCAGATTTGGGTGTGGATTAAACCTGAGCCTTTTGATTTTGTGCAGGAAGCCAAAACTAGGACCAGGGAGATTTGGCTATGAGTGGACAATGCTGAGATCTCACAGGCTGTTCTTGTGCTATCCGCTCTCTCAGATCTTAGGCACTCCGCTGTGTTCTGGTGCAGTTAATGCTGGGCCAAAGTCCTAGGACAGGCCATTCTCAGGAGATTTCAGTTGCATCCAGACCAAAAGCACTTAGTGGGCAGGCATTGTCCACTTCAACTCGACCCACAGTCGGAAATAGGTTTAGATCTACAGAGAGCATGGAGGTGGGGGGGCAAGGGGCATGTGTGTGCATGTGAGTACACAGATGTACGTGCATATGCATGCATACGTGAAAGACATCTGAAAATGATTATATTTATAAATTCCGTGGAGGACTAAGAATAACCTGGCAAGATTCTTATTTTTAAGTCAACGTTTCCAATCCAGCCACGGTTGGTGGGAACCAAAAATCATTCTCTACTGATGATGCTTCAGGACCTAGCAGTACTTAAACGATTCCTCATTCCCCATCCCTTTTCATCAAACGCTCTCCAAGCATGTTATAAATATTAATATTAATATGAAGACACCATAGTGTAGGCAGTTCTACAACATTTTTGTACCTTTTTGAGATTCAGTGTTTTCCTTAAAGCTCCAGCTCCTGGCATCATGTGATTGTATCAACCTCCCAGTTTAATGAGAAGAGTAAGTTTCTAGCTCTTATAGCTGTAGGAAAAAAAGCTTGAAACCATGACCTGAGCACACCCTAAAAGCCAAAAGGGAAGTAGAATGCTTGCTTCTTTAAAAATCTCATGATTTTTAATCCACTGTCATGGTTTTTTTGACCCAACTCTCAATATGTAAAACACTTAGGGTCAGTGATGTTGATTAACCCTCATGACTCCCAACCCTTAGGTCCTTGGAAGGTTGCTAAATATTTTCTCCATTAAATACACGGGGAAACTGAGATACCAGTAGGTTACAACTCACCCATGGTCACATTGTGAGTGACGGTCAAGAACAGAACTCACATCTCAAGACTCCCTGAGTAAAGTTTTAGCTTCTAGATCATCCTCTCTTCCTTCACAGCCAAAGTCTACAAGAAAAACATCCTACATTTTGCATCATAGCAGAGTTGTTTCCCCCCCACCCTTACTCCTAGGTTTCTTGATAACCTTACAAAATTGCTGAATGTGCACTAAGCCCCTTCCCTCTCAGAACCAGTGTGAGCCACCCAAATTCTGCCACTAAAAGGAGGGAGAGAGAAAGAAAGAAAATAGCATGTGAAAAGCCACACACACCCACTCGTCCTCCCTTGAAAAGAAAGAATTGGATTTGCTTAGTTTTAATTTTGGAACAAAACTTACCCCTTCAGGGTTCTCTTTTCTTGTAAATAAGGCTCTTTTTTGTAATCTGCTCTTTTCCACCACTTTTTGGTGAAACGTAACAGTATGTGTATTTTTAATCTTTGGGTGACGTTTCTTTCTTTCTTTTTGTTGAATTAGTCATTCTCTTCTGTAGTTTACCCACAAAAGGCAGAAGGAATTTTAGATTTGAATCATACCCTTCTTGTTTCAATATTTTTCTTTTGGTTAAGGACCAAGAAGGAGATTCCTGACCTGAAAGGATTTAGGAACACAAGTTCCACTGAATGTCTGAAACTTTCCCTGTAAAAGAACAACATTTGGGGCCATATCCCCAGATGGTATCAACTGAAAGAATTTCATTGTAGTCTATGGGCCAGATCCTTAGATGGAGTTCAGCCATTAGAGCTACTTAGTTTACATCAGCGAAGATTATGGTTCTTTCTTTTAATCAGTAATTTGTTTGTCAAGAGTCTTAGGTAGGTGTGTAAAGACAGTTTTACAGGGATCATAATAAAAACCACAAGAAGTGTAATGATGTGTGTGGAGGGGAGAGAAATCAGAGGGGCAGGAAAGATTTCAGGGTGCTGTTTTGAAAACTCTAGCTTTGCAGGACTCTGTTCTCTTTTTATTTGTACCTTGTGCAGTTCTGACAGCACAGCAAGGCTTCTATAAAATACTATCACTCTGCTTTGGCAGATCGCCCTCCCTTCTACCTGCTTTGTTACTGCTGTAAACAGCGGTGCATGAAACAGTGACTTGGGCCACCCCTGCCCCCAGGTTACCTGCTACCTGTGAGTCTGGCATACCTACATAAGTACTTTTTAAAATCTCAGTTACTGCAAATGGAAATTTTTCTGCTTCCCATAATCACTCCGGAAAGCTGCTGTGTTTCGTTTGGGCTTGTACCTCGCTTCTATCCTTATTTGCTTTTTCCTGTTTTGGACAAAAGTTTCCGAGTTCTTATTTTGCACAAACTTGCACAAACTAAACGTGGATTATTAGAAAGCCTGATGTGCCTTTTGTATTGCTAACTTGTTCCAAACATGGAAGCCATTCACAGTGGTTTTAGAATTTTGCCCTTAAACAGGGACAGACAAAAGATTAGCGACAAAAATTACGTTAAATTACAGTGTTTTCTTTGTGAGGAAAGAAATTATGACTCCTATCCGGTAAAGCACTTCAGTGCATGCTTAACTCAAAGCACAGGTTGTTTCATTTAGTTCAATAGGATGACTTGTGTTAACAGTTAAATGTGCAGCTACCTAGATTTTTCTCCTGTAAGCTCAGTATGAGACCTGTTGTTAATTCTGCTCACGCAGCTGGGTCCTATGTCAGTAATGCTACATATGTGTTACTAAGCACAGAGTTTAACCCCCTTAGATCTGGGTCATGTTGTGAAAAATGAAATAGAAATGAAAAATTGACATACAGGGCTTTTACAACCTAACAAAGAGCTAGTGGTGAGAAAAATTAGGCTAGAGAGATATTATTCACAACTACTGGGCCCTGTAAGCATTACACATGGGAATTGCACAGAAGTCAGTGGGATGTGTCCTGTGAGTAAAACTATTCTTGTGCATAAGTGCTTGCAGGATTGGGCCCACAGTACTTTACTGTCATTGTTATTGGGTAAAGTACTCAGCTGGTTTAATTGGCATTGCTATATTGACATCCATGGTTTGTTTGTTTTTCCCCATTGACTTCAACTGACTTAGCCCTTACATATTAAAGCACTGTCATGATGTATGCTTAAAATAATATCTGTCCCACCATCCTTGGAGAGTGCTGCTTGGTTCAAACTCACTGGTATTCTGCAGAGGTCAGTCTCATTTTGAAATTGCCTGCTGGGAAATGCTGCTTGCTTGCTTTTACTTTTTTTCTTTTTCTTTTTTTGCATTTGCATTTTATAGACTGTTTTGTTGGCCTAAGCAGTGTAAAGGACATCCATTTGCAGAACTAAATAGCAGAGGGGCATAAAATAATCATTAGGTAAATAAATTATCCAGCATAATTTGTATTCCAAGGGAAGAGTATCTGAGAGGCTGAGAACTGAACAAAACTTTGGTTAAGTTTGCATATGAAGTAATGCTTTTGACTGGGTTGGTGAGAGAGAGAGAGAGAGGAGATGTTGTGTTACAGTAATGCATTCTTTTGCCATAGAGATATCTAGTCTTGTTCTGTGTCTTTACTGTTGTGTGCTACGAACCTCCTAGAGCTTGAAGTTAAGCAGGCAGGGATGGGGATAATACTTGCGAAGTGCTGAAGGAAATAGAGACCTTTGAGGTGCTGAAGGAAATAACTTTGTAGTTCAGGAAGGGGCGGTTTTGTCATAGAGCTGGTATTGCAACACCGGATTGAGAAAGGTGCTGCCATTCAGACAATATGTTAAAGATCCCAACTGTATGGTCTTTTCAAAAATCCCTGAGGACCGTTGATTCAATAAGGCCACTAAGGCCATCCTGACCTATAAAGGTACTATACAGCTAACTGCTTTTCAGCAGTGGGCCTGAATGCTGGTCGTAAGTATGCTAGGGTCCTTTTGGGCAGAAACTGCTATATTAATGCCAGTCATGTTCACTTGGTGCTGATTATGGGAAACTCCTGTTGAAGTTCCTAGCAGTTGGGCAGGAAACACTGAGTTTTTAACACTTCACAAGTGACTAAAACCTCACAAAGCTCCCTGCCTGCTTGGTCTTCGTCTTCTAACTGATGGAGAAACTTGGTTTATAAGTGCTAGCCACTCTCAGCTGTTTCATATGTTCGGAGCTGGGAGGAGAACCTAGGTACTGTGCAACCTTGGACAAAACAGTTTCTTTGGGGTTACCTGTCTGGAAAGTGGATGGAATAAGAGAAGCCCCTCATGAGAGAAGGACTGGAGGCAGGAGTCACTGGGTAGAAGTCTAATGGCTTGTGTTTTGAGCAAGAGGAGAGGGGATGAATGCAGTGGGAGTTCTGGGAACCTGGGCTGCAGCACTGATGCGTGTACAGCCCATTGCACTACAGGGGCCTGGGCATGTGGGAATGCTTGCTCACTCCTTCCACATTCATTCTCAGGCCTGGCCATTTCCCTTCCTCCCCAGTGGCTCTGGTTCACACTGTTGCTTTGCCCACCTTCCCACCCACGTGGAGATGTTAGATAAGGCTGTGGTTGATGCATTTATTTTTTTTGCTTGTTTACCAAGTCTGTTCCTTGGCCCTGCTGCCTCAACTCTTTTTGGTAGGGCTCAGGCAAGCTGTCCCACCCCTCTCTTTTGCTGTGGGGTGGGAGGGGGTGGTGCTCCAGGGAGGCGGGTGCTAGAGTGTCTAGCAAAGCAAAAGCCCCACAGTGCTTGCAGCTAGAATGCCAACTCCAGGGGAGCAGAAATTCCTCTCCAGTCCCTAGACACTGGATTCATTCTAATTTAGCTCTTCCATTTTTTCACCATCATCCTCTAGAAGACACAAAAGGAAGCAGAGAGCAGTTATTGAGAGGAAGGGCTAAAATCCTGGCTCCACTGAACCCTGTGGCAAAATTCCCAGTGAATTCCATGGGGCCAGAGTTTTAACCCAAGATTCATGGGTTCTGCCTGTGGCCCTGCCAGTGATATGCTGTGTGGACAAGTCACTGCTTCTCTTTTTCTTTGGTTTACTAGCCCTGCTCTACAAGGGAAGAGTTTAACCAGTGTAAATAGGTATTACACTCCCACAGCAATCAAAGGTATCTGCAGCATGGGGGAGGCAAGCTGGAGTGAGCTTTAATCTCTCTAGCCCAGGTACAAGTACAAGCTAGCAGCCAAAGTATGTACGCATCTACAGCCTGCGCTGAAGTCAGTGCTTTCACTGCTAGTTACCTGTGCTAGTTAGGTTCCAGCTAGTGAGAGTGTTTGCCCTGGTTGCAGTCGCACCCCCAGCGGCTGTGAGGACAGACCCTATGTTGGGAACAGGTGTGATGATGCTTACGGTATTGCATTCACACCTCTGCTTGCAGAGTACAGAGACCTTATGGTGGGGAAAGGGTGTGATTTTTGTTTCAGCTGACACAGCTTTGCCAGCATGAGCCCTACTGGGATGCAGCTCTGTGGGTAAAACTGCACTTTCCCCTGGGACAGTTCATGCTGATTCCCAAATTGGTTCAGCTTTACAGAACGTGCTTCTCTCTTTACGCTTTGTTTTGCTGCCTTAGCTATGCTGAGCTATGCTGAGCTGGTTACAGTGGCCAGACTTTCTACTGCAGATGTGGTCTTCCGCTCACAGTGGAGATCACAGGGCTCATTGTTCTGGGTAAGCCGTCTTTTCCTCATTGTATTTCAGTTCCTGCAGCAGGGGTTGAAAGCCTTGTACGAACAGTGGGCCAGCACTTGTGACATGGCCAACACTGGGCCACTGATCCCCACTGCTGCACCCCCTGTGCAGCATCCCAGCCACCTAATGCTGCATCTGTAGATTCCCCTCCTGAAGGGCAATGGGGAAGGACAAATCTGGTGGCAAGGGAAAGTGCCAGCTACTCTAAGGGCACAAGAGAGCTGCAGAGAGGGTGCTGGGCAGGGAGGGATCAGGAGCACAGTGTTGGACAGAGAAGGATTGCATGCTGGGCCTAGCTGTGTGTTGCTAGTCTTCTGGGCTAGAGCCAATTACTGCACAGGCTGGATCCAGCCCACGTGCTGCAGGCAGCCAACTTCTAGAGTACATCTGTATTCTGGCAGCATGGAGCTCAGTAAGCCCCATCCGCTTGCCGTGTGCGCAGCAACCCTGGCAGTGAGGCAGTGTGGATGCCATAGGGTGTGCCCTCAGCTGCTGGTGGAACCCTGGGCATGCAGAGCAAAGCAGTGGTGCACTGAAGTGTGGGTGTGCTCACTGCCTCCTTTCCAGAGGTGACCTGGGTGGATGGACAGGGCTTATTGCTTTTAGGGAGACACACCCTAAATTTCCTTCCTCTGTAACAGGGAAAAGTGAAATGTGACTTCATGAAGCTAGAGTTTGCCAATGAAGCTCAAAGGCAGGGCCATAAATGCCTGGGTGTAGGGCTTAGAGCTGGCTGCCTGGACAATGCTGTAGACCAGGGGCGGGCAATTATTTTGGGCAGCGGGCTGCTTACTGAGTTTTGGCAAGCCATTGAAGGCTGTGTGATAGGTGGCCAGGGGTAGATTAATATAAATTTTCTAAATGTTTTAGGGGTCCCATGGGCTGGATAGAATGTCCTGGTGGGCCGCATGTGGCCTGTGGGCCTATCCCTGCTGTAGATGTTATCATTACAGTTGCCTGGCCCACCCTTGGTTTTACACAGACAGGCGGGAGTAGCCTGCCCTGATGCTAAGTGTGTGCCTGAGCCAGAATTCCCCAAAGAGCTCAGCACCCACAGATAACCTACCTGCAGAGCTCCTTGGAAAATCCTGGCTTCTCTTATAGCCAAATGGGGGTCCCCCCTGTTAAGGCCTTCCTCCCCTACCCACTCCCGCTTTGTTCCTTCAGAGGGAAATAGGAGCAGGCTCCTCCCAGCTCCTCATGCTGGCTTTGTATCCCAGAGCAGTCAGCCTGACGCGCTCACACGGGAGCTGAGTGACTGCAGAGCAATCTGATGGGACAGCTATCACCTTAGCTAGTTGCATTGGCCTTGGCTATGGCACATTGCCTGGTGGAGTGTAACTCAGAGGCCTGGCTGGGTTTGCAAGCCAGCAGCAGGGCAACTCCAAGGAACCATTAACAGGACAGGGACAGGAGGGAAGTTGCATTGATGTTTTTCAAGCCTCAGCTCCTGGAGTCATGGGGTGGGCTTGAGAATCTCAGCTGTTGTTTGGATTTTAAGTGAGTTGATTGCCCTGATGAACAGGCTGGAGCAAACAGGGGCTTAGAAGAAGAAAGCAAAGACCACCCCACAGACGTATTATACTAAACAAAAAGAAATCCCCAGATTTTCAAACCAGTATCAGGATAGGGGCAGGGGGGCAGACTTTAACACTCTTTAAAATTTGGGGTTCATGATACTGCACCAAGGGTGTGTTCAAACCAGAATTTGAGCCTGATCCCTTGGGCCAGGTGTGTCTGCACATTCAGTCAGTCTCATAGCTGGGGTCTAGGACCGGACCCCCTCAGTTAGGGTCAGGGTCCACCCCCGGAGCCAGACTCCCCTATCACTGACATCGGTGTAAATCAGGGCTAGCTGCACTGAAGCTGATGCTCTGATATTAGAGAGAAAAAGATTGGGCTAAGCAGTTCTGTGGTTGGGCCTGTCTCTTGTTATGGAAGTGATTGTGGTCAGGTAACATCAGTCACATAATAACGCTGCTACCCAGCCTTCTCATAGCAGCACTTGTCAGGAGTAGATCTCAAAGCCTTTTACCCATTAGGTCAGCATCATTATCTTGCTTTACAGATGGAAAAACTGAGGCACTCTGACACAATGCAACTTGCCCAAGGTAGCAGTAGCTCCCAAGTGTCCCCAGTCCCAGTCTAGGGCTGTGTCCACAGGGCAGTGCAGTTTCCCTGCAGACAGAGCTAGAGGCTAGAGCACAAGAGTTTTGGAGGAGGTGTTTTTGGTTGAATAGTCTGTTCCCTGGATGCATGCATTCATATACAGCTGAAGGGTTGGGGCACAGTGGGTAAAAATCAGTGTGTTACCTTTCATCATGGCTGTGAGTTTGGTGCTCACTAGGGCACATGCCCTTCAAACCCTGGAGCTTGTCTATCCCTACAAGGTTCATCAAGAATAGACAAACCCATCTTTCAGCATAGCTCATCGGCTTCTCCCCAGCCCTTCATTAGCAAGAGCCACTAATTTCCTCAGAAGGCAACCTGAGTTTTGCAGAAGGAAGCATCCGTCCTAAAAATAGGTAGCAGTTCTGTTTTCAATAAGAGAGATTTGGTTTTTAAATTGGGTGCTTTTATCACTGAGGGAGAGAGGTGTTTTTGAGGCACCCAAGACATTTTGTCTGGTTTCTTTGCGTCAATCTTCTCTCTCCTGCCAGAACTTCAGGAACTTCTGACGCTGCAATACTGGGCAGTGACTGCTCATTATAATCATAGCAATTAAAAAAACAAACAGATAAGGCTGAATAAGTAATCTCCTTGCACATATTTTCTGTATGTACAGCATCTTCCACCCCAAAGCACTTCATTGACTGTGTTTATTTGTATGGCAGTTGCACCCACCTGGGAGTAGGCTCGGCAAGGGACTCTATATAATGTAGTGTAAGAGATAAAACCTACCCCCAAGCTGCCTTGAATAGACAGAGCAGGTAAAAGGGGAAGGAGAGAAAGTAGTTTGCCCAGAAGCAAGTAATTGGCAGACTTGAGAATAGAGGGTAAGGGTGCTCTAGCCACTAGACATTATTGCTGTTCTTCTACACTGAAATGTAGCCATTTCTGGGCTGGGCAAGAGCTATAGGGTCCTTATTAAAAAAAAATCATGTCAAGACCCCCTCAAATCATCTGCTATAAAAAAACCCAATTCGTTCCAGTTGTAGTTGGGTTGTATTTCTGGGTGCTTGAATCTTTAGTCTTCCTGGGCTCCTTTTTTGCATTTTTCTCCACAGCCACAAGAGCTAAAAACTTACTTTCAGAAGGAAAGAAGGGCAAAATTCTCCTGGATTCCCTTGACACCAGGAGCTGGGACTTTGGGCAATGCACTCAGCTGTCCTGAGTCTTCTGATGAAACTGTAAGAATTGGTCATATTGTGAGAGGCAGTGTGTAAGGGGAGGGGAGGGAATTGTTTTGCTTTGTTTTTCTTTGCCCAGGCCTTCTTCCTGTGGTGCCAGGGAATCTTTGATGATATTTCTTCCCTCACACAGCCCTGCCGACCAGACCCTTCACACTTGGCTCTTTCCCTCTGATGTTAGGCATTCATCCAGATCGCCATGCCATGCTCGCATGTGCTCTGTCACGCTGTGTTCCTGCTGCCCCTCCCCACCTTGCAACTCCAACCTTCCATGCAAAGGGAAGAAGGGAGATTGCCATTGAGGATATGCAAACAAACTCTCAGCAAAGACTCCAGTTCAAAGAGGGTTGAGAGATGGGTTCAATCTAATCTCATCCTGCCACCTTTCCCCCGCCACTTGGAAATTTGCAAGTGCTCCCTCCATATTTATTATGTGCCAGATTGAACTCTTGGGGCAGAGACAACCGGAGCTTCTTGGATTGCTCCCAGGCTGGGAAGTATCTGGAGTAAGGAGGTGCCCAGCTCTGTCGTCTTTGCTCATAGCAGATGGTAGGGGGTCCTCTTCCCTCTTTCAGGTTGGGCTAAAGAGTACAGTTGCACAGCTCCCCCCACCTTCTCTGGCAAGGTAAGGACCTTCCCCCACACCCTTCCTGTTTTAATCCACGTTGGCCTCTAAGCTAGCCAGTTCTGCCAGTGCCCCCTGCTGGCAAATCCAGATTGGGATCAGAGCAGCTGGGGGCTCATTCATTTTGCCTTCCTGTTTATTTCACAGCTGTTGTTTGCAGAGCCAGGGGGCAGCTTAGGGGGTGCATTATGGACCCACCTTGTCTGCCCCTTCCCTGATGTCAAATGCCCATAGTCTAGTCCCTGCCCCACCCCATCCCCTCCTCTTTCCACACCTCAGATCCTGGGAAGTTCCCTGCTGTGGTACATGGCTAAAAACATAGCGTGAAGGAAGAGCTGGGGGAGTGGGTGGGGGCAGGGTTGACCACAAGCGTTATTAAAAGGGTTGAGGCTTGTGGGTCTGGGGAGGAAGCAGAAGCAAAATAACAAGAGTAAAAAGCGAGCGTAGGAGCTGGCACAGCTGCAGCCTCAGCCCAATTTCCCATCTCGGCATGCAGGCCCTGTGAGAGACTCGGAGTATGTGCATGTGTGTGTGTGCGCATGCGCACATGAGTTGAGAGCAAATCATTGTATCGAGAAACTGGCTACAGTTAATTGGTGCTTCCCTCTGGCTTGTATCAGGAAAAAAAATATTAATACTAGTGTGACGCCAGGCAGTTTGAGTATCCCTGGGGGCCCTCATGGCATAGGCAGGTGCTGGGCCTTCCACATTGCCAGAGACTCTTTTTGAAAGCAGATGGCCTCTGTGTACCCAGGCATGGGGTTTTATGCCCCGAATGCTCCCATTTTACCTCCTGGTTAATCATGCCCACTTATCCTGCTGTCCAATCTGGTACCTTTTTATTTGGCTAAAGCAGATCTCCCAGATCCAGGTATCTTTAAATCAAGAGAGGCATCCAGGCTGGATGTAAAGATTCAAAAGATGGAGAGTCCAGTACTTCCCCTGGGGAGCATGCTCCAGTGGGCAATCACCCTTGCATGTTAAAAATGTTTGCCTTCTTTCTTATTTGAATCAGTCTGGCTCCAAGGTCCAGCTGCCGCTTGTCGTTATGGCTTTTCCCACTGCATTAGTGACCTGTTTAGTTCCCAGTATTTTCTACCTGGGAAGATACCAATGCTCTGTAATCAAGTTCTCCCCATCCCTATCTTGGTTAGACCGTATGAGCCAGTGGGCAGAGCACTGTGCTAGGACTAAGATTTCCACCCTGTATCTGGCTTTTTAGACTCCAAGTTCTGTGGGGCAGAAGCTACCTCTTGCCATGTTTGTAGTTAGTGCCCAGCAGCTTGGGGACCCGGAGGGATTCAGCTGTTACAGAAATAAATAAGCAGTCACAGAAACGGGAGTGATTTAGAGGCAGATGGGGTCATTATGAGGCTGGAGAAGAGACTGAAGAAGTTCTAGACTGTTCAGAGGGGAAAACTTGGGAGGTAGAGAGCAAGCTAAAAAAATGAATGATAGATAAGATGCTCTGATTTCTCTCTTCCCATCATGCGTGAACAAGGATTATCCAAGAAAAGTCAAGTCCCCCAATGCAAAGGCTTATTTTTGCCCAGTGCATAATTAACTTGTAGAACTCACTGCCCTGGATGTCATTGAAACCAAGTGCTTAGCAGGTTTTTTAAAAAAAAATCAGCCATTTATACAGGCAATGGACATATTTGCAGCTCCATTATGTAGGGTGCACTTTTAGTTGAGGTTATTGGCAAGGCATGAAACAACTATCAACTGCTTAAAGGGAGGCAAGTGGTTTCCTACTGGGAAAATACCACATGATTTTTCAGCCCTGGGGAATTACAGGCTTTCCTCTATGTCATTTGGTACTGGTAGCTTTAGAAGGCAGGAGCTATGGACTGTTGGTTTGGTGCAAAATAAAGATTCCGGTATTCTTAATGTGACGGACCATTTTGTCAGGTCCTGAGACTTTAAGTGACTCATCCAGAGTTGACAGGACAAGTTAGTAGCAGCACTGAGGTTAGAACCCAGGAGTCCTGGTTCTCACTCATCATCTTGCCACTAGACCACACTCTGCTCCCTCTTTCTAATCTCATGTGTATATCAGTGCTGCTGGCCACTTACTTTAATAGGGAGGCAAGATGTTGCATTTCACCCTGAAAGAGGAGCCTTTGAAAAATCAGGCAACACTTTTAAGAGGTTAATGGTGACAACAGCAGTGGATCAGGACTCAAGAAATTGAAAATGAGTTCCCAGCTCTCCTTGTGTGACTGTGAGCAAGTCATGGAGAGCCTGACATTCAGCTGCTCAGCTTTTGCCTTGTGGACCAGATATTTAAAAATGCCTAACTACCCCACTTAGGGTGTTGCTCAATTGTGCCAGCAGGTCGACTGTTTGAAATTCTTTCTCACTCTCAGTTCCTCTGCCTGTAAAATGGATGCGATAATTTCTCTCCCCCTTCCTCTGTCTTGTCTACTTAGAATGTCAGCTCTTAGAAGCAGTTGCCTAGTACGGCCTTGGCTATGCTAAGTGTGCTGTATCAGTGTGCTGTATGTTAGACCCAGGGTGTGCTACAGACACAGCTATATCATTACTGATATAGTAAAACCACCCCTGTTATAATACAATAAATACAATTTAATTGTATTTTGTACTGCTGAATGTACAACATAACTGCGTCTGCATTACAGACTTCTATCATCCAGCTGTGCTAGTCAGGGATCATCTCTGTTTAAACTCACACCTGCTAGAGCTCTGTAACAGAAGTCTGCAGTGTAGCCATAGCTTGTAGGTCTATACAGCACCTAGCACAGCAGTGTTGTTATCTCAGGTGGGGGTACCGGACATGTCTGCCATTGATGCCCTGAGAAGCTTTCAGTGGATGTCAATAAAGAGATTGTAGGTGGCTGGGTTTTGATCACAGTTTTGTTCTCCAGTCTTCTTATCTTTGCTTACGGATCAAAACCCACATTTTATTTGGTAATTTTTCAGGGGAAGCGGGTTGCTTCTGAACTTTCTGAAATGCTGTCAAGATTTTCCTTTTTTCTGTGCCGGGCTGGCAGAAAAGCTCCTGTTTGTGAGGAGATTAATTACAAACAGCTTTTCTGCTTTATCAAACTTCCTGAAAGGCTGTGAAATATCTGGGGTGGAAAATCTCTCTCTATCTCTCTCTTTCTCTTGCTGCCATTGCCGTCTGTTCTAGGAGTGAGCTAATACATTATTCCCCATCCCAGCAATTAGCTCTTGCCTGGGGTAATGTCATCAGCGCATCTGGAATGCGGTACAGTGAATTGTGAAAATGGGGGTGGAGGGGAGAAACGTGCTTGCATTGTTAGATGTGCATCTAACTAGTTCCTTCTCCCACGTGCACATCCAGTGTTGGCAGTGGAGGGGGACTGGCATGTTTTTCACTCTGTTGAGATGCTCAGAAGCATGGTCCATTCCCTTCCCCACCTCAGCAGCATTCACTGCACTGTGTGTCTCCCACCTCAGCATGCACAGCTTTGTGGTTTTGGCAGTTCCTTTCTGCTTGCCTTCTGATTAGCATGGTGCACACCAGAGGAAAAGGGCTGGTATGCATGCATGGACTGCTTTGGATTTGCAGCTCATGCCCACTCAGCAATGCAGGTGTGGAGCTGGGTTTCTTGGAAGATTGGGGTGCTTAGGTGGGAACTGAATGCCTTGAAACAGTCTGGGCCTCAAAGGCAGAACCTGGTGGGTTACAAGTGTGTCAAAACCCACCGTTACTGAAAGAAATCCAGATCATTGCAGGTGCGCTATTCAATCACTGCCCCAACCTAACCCATGCTGTGGAATACACCAAGAATCAAGAGCCTGCAGGCAGAAATCCCACTGTCCTTATTTGTCTTAAAGAATGTTTAAAGTCCCAAAGGTGCCAGGAGATGTACATATTGCTAATAAGAGGTCCATGACCAAGATAGCTCAAGAATTATAATCCTCCTAAAGGGAAGGTTAGGTTGGATATTATGAGGAACTGTCTGGCTCTGGGGGTGGTCCAGCACTGGAACTGATTACTCCAAGAGGTTGTGGAGTCACCATTGGAAGTCTTTGAGGGCAGATTAAGCAAACACTTGGCTACTGTAGACAGGGATGGTCCTGCCTGGACCAGGCAGCTTCTTGAGGGCCCTTCCAGCCCTATGATTCTATGATCCTCATTTTACTTTGACTCGTATACTTGAACCAAGGTCACACAGGGAGCCAAATAGCAACTGAACCCATGTCACACTTGAATGTCCCAACTACAAGACTGCCCCCCACGCCGAACACTGTAGCCTGCTGCCACCTGGCGCAGGGCTCTGGCCTGGGCCCCTGAGTGCTTTGGAGCTATGTCTGACAGCCAGTGTTGTAAAATCCTGCACGTGATCAAAGGCCTCAAATTGATCGGTGCTAGAACAAATCCTAAATGAGGTGGGTTGTAGAAACCTCATGTGCTGCCACAGCTACCTTCAAAAAGGGGAACTCAGTCCCTTTCTCAGTAGTTTTTGGAAGGATGCCGGGAACTCCCCGCTAGGAGTTTATATTAGGAACTCCCCTTGCCCCGTTCTCTCAGAAAAGTGTCCATGCTCTAGTGATTTATTATGCATGGATGGATGAGATGCTGAGGCCTGTCGAGCCCTGGGGTGGGAAAAATGATCCTTGTGTGAAATCACCATTCTCAGGCCCCTGGAAACCTGCCATCAGCCCTTGCCCTTGGGAGCAGGGGGATTTTTTTTTTGCACGTGATAGCATTATTTATGAAGCCCTGATGTGTGCAGAAGATACTGATTTCTCAAGGTGTTGAGTGCCTGAAGGTGCACATATGACTCAACACTGTGCAGGTCGAGGGTCAGGAAGGCAACCAACTCCCTGCCTTTTCCGCTGACGTCAGCTAAACTTGCCGGTGCCTGGTGCCTTTTGGAGACAGGCCCAGGGTAAACAAAGGGTAGTTCAAAAGCAGGGGCACAGCTGAGGTGAGGGGTATTTAGAAAGGACGGGATATGCGGGAGCATAGAGTGGAATCAGACCTGCTGTAACAGCCAAGACTAAACTCTGCAATCAGATAGCCTCTTGCAAACCCACGGAAACTCCTAGGTCTGTTTGGGGTAGTGGAGAGTAGCTTTTGGCTGCATGATTGACTTGGGGCTGTGGCTGGGGGAGATCAGAGTCTGCGCTGGGCTTGAAGGGGTTTTAGAAGGAAGGGAAGAGTGTGCCTAAAGCTGGGAAGAGCCCTTCTGGAGAGAGGGTGAGTGAGGAACCAGGGGAGTCAGAAGGAATGGGGGGTGATGTTTCTTGGACAGCCTCCAACCTCTGCCAGGTCCTAGTCCTGCTCAGCGTCCTCCCATGTGAGCGTTTTGAGAGCTGCCTCCAGACCTGAGCTCAGGAGGGATCAGAAAGGAGCCTCACTCACTCATTCAAAGCTCATGTCATGGGGATTGCTTGGCCATCGCCCCCCCCCTCCCCCCCCCCAAAATTGGGCTTCAGGGGCATCCCACCTTGCCCCACCCCTTCACAAGACTTCTCAGTATCGTCCACCAGAGGTGTGACGGCCGCAGCGTGGGTGCCTGGGGTGGGGGTACCAAACCACAAGACCTTTCCTGACTCGCCTATGCTGACAGGGGCCCCCAAAATACTGGTCACCTTGGTTAGGCAGTGGGGAAAATATATGTATGTGTGTATATATATAATTTTTCTTTCTATTTTGCTTTTGTTTCTAAAATAACCTTCGCTTGTTAGCATGTTTCCAAACCCACTCGCAGCCCACACACCCGCTGTATTCTTAACCACTCTTTATTTGAAACACTCGCTTTTCCTGCCTTGAGAAACATAAACCTCACAGAACTCCTTCACCACAGACACCCCCACCCCCCTCAACCCCCTTTCTCCCCTCCCCTTACTGGAACAAGAGGGCAAGCTCAGCTGCTTGCCTGTGTGAAACCAGCTTCTCCTTACTGTGTGGCTCGAGCCCTGGATCTCTGCCAGCCTGTTATAGCACGGCCTTGGGCACACCGGGCAGCTGCGGGAAAGGTGCCAGATTTGGGGCTCTGCTTTGCCAGGCCTGGTCTGCCTCTTGTTTGATATGCACTGTTCGTGGTTGATTTCCACTCTTTGATCTTGTAGGGAAGAAGCTGAGGCAGGAAAGGAGGTTAGGCACCAAGACCAGCTTTTGTGACCAGTTCACCTGCTCCTGTTAGCATTGTGTCCACCTCAGCAGGGATCGAGGCAATAGGGCATTGGGTTCATTTTTTGGAAGGCAGAGAGGGGAGGGCCAGGGGGAGGGTTGGCAATGAAGGGCAGGGTTTCACACAGTGGTAAGACAGATTCCTGATGGTAGAAGCTCATTGCTGGTGAAAAATTGGTGGGGCCACAGGTGAATATGTGGCCTCAGAGACAAAGGCTCCGTTATGCCCTGGGGCTGCCTCTGACCTTGCTTAGCCTGGATGGACAAGTTCTCTCCACCACACCTTGCCTTCCTGTACTGCACAGTCTGGTAGACAGTGCATTGGGGTGGGACTCGGGAGACGGGGCTGCTGTTCCCCCTCTGCCATTGCCCCTTTGGACAAGTCACATCTCTTCTCTGTGCTCCAGTATCCCCATTTTTAAAGGAGAGAGAATAATCCTGGGAAGTGCTTTGAGATCTTTGGGTGACAGCAAGAAGCTTTCACCAAAAAGATGGGGAAACTCTTCAACAGTCTCCTCCACTCACATGCAGCCTATGGCCTCTTTATGGTAAACTTCCAAAGTACTTGTTTCCTCTGTTCCCATCCTGCTATGTGTAACTGGTACTTGTACAGTGTACTGGCACCCTAAATGCAGGGGGAAGGTGCCGTTATGTGTCGGGCACTGTCCAGCACCAACAGTGACTTGCTGCATGACTTTGGTAAGCCTTTTGGCTTCCCCATCTGATGCTGCCTTGACTAATGAGGGGATCCATGGAGGCTCCTTATTTCACAGTGGGGGGAAACCAAGCCTGAACGGTCAGGTGATTTGACCAAGGCCTCTGAGGCTGTCACTGTCAGCAGTGAGGTTAGGGCTGTAGCAAGCCCATGCAGGCCCCATCCCCAGTGCCCGCTGGAGCCCTTGGAAGTCTGAGAAGATGAGACCTGATGCCATTTGGTCTCTTGAGCTGCCCCTTCATGGCCAAGGGATGTGGTTCAGTAGCAGCAGACAGAAGCCCTAGCTCCAATGTCTGTGGCTGGAACCAGCCCCTCCTCGGTCCTGAGGGACCGCAGGCTTGACAGGAGGTACCTTTGGGTGGATACAGGCTGTGGGGAGACAACACTGTATCTGACCTGCATCCTGTAGGAAACAGCAGGATGTGCATCCCTCCATCTCTTCCCAAGACTGTGCATTTCCCAGAGCTCTGTTCACAAGAGATTGCAACTAGGGATTGAACTGTGCTGAGATGAACCTTCACCCTTATCTTGTCCCTGAAGAATAGGGGCAGTTAGCAGGTGATGGGGCATGGGGAAGCTGTGGCGATCTGGCTCTGTAGCACAGACTGTGGCTGGAGGTCCTCCATCTTCTCTGAACTGTGCTCCCGTCCACTGCCCTGCAGGGTACACAAGGGGTCATCCTACACGCGCCTGTCTTGCCAGTTGTTTGTAAACCAATTACAGTCCTTCATTGGCTGACCTTTCAGGGCACCTCATCTCGCTGCCTGTCGCACCCCTCACCCTCCCTCCATCCTGCTTTGTATGGCAGCATAACCAATCGCTCCCTCCCAGAGGGAAATGTCCAGTGAACTGGGGAGCAAAGGGAAAACCTGCTGCTGTTCGGGAGGGAGGGCAGGAATGAATAATGCGTCTTTTCTTCTTATGGAACAACAACTCGCAACACACTGAAGGGTGGGCGAGAGCCAAGGAGGGGGAGACCTGTCGACTGCTGTTACATGAGGCAGCTCCCAGGTCCCCTCACTGTCAGGGTTGTTCAGTGTAACTTGCCTGCGCTCACTGCAAAGGACATGCCCAGCCTGACAGTCCCCCCCCGTAACCTCATGAGACAGGTTCTCCTTTCATATAAAGGTAAAGGATATGTTTTTTAAAGGTGACACGGAAGTCCAGGAGACTTCCGAGATTTAACAACTTTGTCAGGCTGGCTTGAAAGGCGTTGATGGGACAGGAGCCCGGCAGGAGAAAAGAGCCGTCATCTGTCTCTTGCATTGTTGTTGTTGTTGTTTATTTGTTCCATTCTTGGCTCGCTGGGTGGCCTGGGGCAAGTTGCACGACTTCCTTAGTTTCCCCCATCTGTAAAACAGGCTGAGAGGACTGACTGATCTCTGAATAGAGATGGGTCAGATTTGGGGACCAAAACTTTTTACTTTGGGGTTGTTGGTTTTTTTTTTTACACCACTGAAAAATGGCAATATTGGTGGACTGCAGTATTTTGCAAACTTGTATCAGTTTCACCAAGTCAGCTAGAAAGAAAAAGCGAGCTGTCACAATTGCAAAGTGAGATATTTTGATTTATTTTATTGGAAATGTTTCATTTCAACATTTCCTTCTATGATGTAAAAAAAAAAAAAGGACGCAAAAGTTTTTAAAAGCTCAAAAGTGAAACCAAATGTTTCATTTTGGGTTGAATGAAACATATGGGTCAGCCTGAAATGATGTTTTCTTCAATTTTTTGGTTTCAAATTTTTTCTGTTTTTTTTTTTCTTTTGAAACTACAGTCTAACCCAAAACAATGAGTTACTTGTTCGAGAGCTGAGATTCCTGAATGCTATTTTCTTTTAACAGCAACGTGCGGCCCTAGCACTTATTTTGTACTTCAGGAACACCTAACAGCCCCAGCCCTCCTTGTGCTAGGTGCTGTGCAAGCCCAAAACAAAATGGGGTCCTCACCCCAAGACCCCACAGCATCAGTACAGTACAGGATACAGCTGGTGGAGACAGGCAGATGGGGGAGCAAGACGGTGTTGTTGGTGTGTTGAACAGCAGTCTCTGCCCACCAGTTGCCTAGCTGTTGTCAGACCTTTGTTCTAACCTCATTCTGATTATCTGTGTTCATGCTGTTCATGAAGGGGAAAGGGACAAAGGTCCCAGAGCTGAGCAGATCAGAGCTGGCTTTATTACTCTTATGGGTATCGTGGCAGCAGCTCCAAGCCCCTTTGTTCTGGGCACTAAATTAACCCTCCCACATGGAGAAAGGCAGGGGGGGCAGCACAGGGAAGATTTCTTCTTGGTTATAGTTGGAGCTGTTGCACCATATGACATAGAACCTGTTTGGCAAGCAGCTAGTGGCGACTTCCCTTCATGGTTTTTAAGCATTGGCTTTGGGATTTTGTCACTGGCTCTGTGGAGTCAGGCAGCCTAGATTGCCTGTTTGTGACCCTAATAGGGTGTGCAGGGTTATGTTACCCCAGGAAGGATGGAGCCTGGCCCTTGTGAGTGTGGCACCCATCTGCAGCTGTCTCAGAGCAAGATGTAGAGGTGGGGACTGCTGGGGTCATCTGGGGTGAGATGAGCAGGAGGCAGTGGGTTCTCATGGGGCAAGGGGTAGAAAGTTTGGGTCCGAGTTCACACTAGGGCTGAGAGCCAGGCTCAGAACTTGCAAGGTGGCTAGAGAGGGGAGCTCAGAGCTGCTGAGAGAGCACCCAAGGGAGCTCAGAGGGTGAATCCAAGCCAAGGGCGTGGGGGCAAAGGAAAGCAAGACCCCTAGAACCTGAGGTGCCCTGGGGGAGACTGGAAGGACTGACCAAAACGAGCCTTTTCCAGGCAAAGCTGCCCATGCAGATGCATTGTCCCACTGTAGATCTCCCTTGCCCTTGTGCTCCTGATCTGCTCTCCCCATCCCACCCCTGTTGCCTCATGGCTGTGCTCAGCAGCCTGGCCAAGTGCAGAGAAGTGCCCCGGGCATGTCACCTTGCCAAATCTTCCCCCTACCCCAGTGGCCCCAGCCTACCCTCACAGGTGAGAGGAGCCAGCGCCTCGGTGGAGCTGGGGGGGAGCCCCTCTCATGCCAAGCCAGAGGCTTTTCGAAAGACATTTGCTTTATGCCGTACCATCTCATTCTGTGTCAGGGTGAACCTGGCGTTGGCCTACACTGAGCTGACTGAGGAGTTGTGCCGGCTAAGGAAGCTCAGCTCCCTGCAGAGCCAGATCCTCAGGACGCTGCTGCAAGAGCAGGCCATCAACGGCGGTGAGTGCAGCCTCCACTGCAACGGGATGGGGTGTCATTCGGGGTGTATAGTGAGGAGAGGGGTACAGAGATTGGAGGGCCTGACATCGAACAGGGGCCAAAGGGCTCCAAAGGGGGCTTGGCACCCTTCCCGTCAGCCAGAGGGCCCAGAGCTTACAGTCTGAAAGGACAGAGGGTGTCCTCTGGTGCCAGGTTGGCAGGGCTGGAGTGGGGGGATTTTCGTTATGGAGAACAAGGGCCTGAAGGGACCATCTTAAGGAGGTGGCTTTCAAGAGGCATGCAGGCCCTTTTTTTGACAGGAAACCTGTTGCCAGGAAGCCAGGCAAGGCTCAGGCAGACCTGCACCCTGTGGGCATACCTGTCTGGGCTCCTGTGGGAAGCAGGTGAGGGGGGTCATTCATTCTCCAGTTGATCCAGGTCTTTGTCCCTATTGCTTTCCAGGCCAGAGGCACTCTCCGCTCTCACAGCGCCACTCTCCTGCCCAGCAGCGCCGCTCCCCCGCGCCACAGTGCCCCTCTCCGGCTCAGCCGGGACGGTCCCCCGTCCCTCAGTGCCCCTCTCCTGCCCTGCAGCGGCGGTCTCCAGTCCCCCCCAGCCAGTCCCCTGCCCAACAACGTCGCTTGCCAGCGCCACCCCCTAGCCAGTCCCCTGCCCAGCAGCGTCGCTCTCCGGCACCCCCTCCCAGCCAGTCCCCTGCCCAGCAGCGTCGTTCTCCAGCTCCCTCCTGCCCATCGCCTGCTTCCCAGCATAGGCCCCCGCCTGGCAGCGAAAGGAATGTGATGGATCTGGGGTACTCAAAGCCGTCGAGCCACCACATCAAAGCCAGTTTCCAAGGCCGCCGCAGCTACTCAGAGGTGAGCGACGCTGCTATGTATCAGCAGAACCGCTCCCTGTGGCTGCAGCCCGAGGCCTCCACGCTACCAAAGCATCGTCCCTACGGCGAGGTTTACATCGGGGGTGCCGGCGGCCCTCTGAGTGCCAGAGACGCCTTTGAGGAACACCTGCGCTTTGAGAAACAGTCCTCAGATGAAGACGACTGGGCCGTCCCCAGCCCCCCCAGCCCCGAGGCTGGAGCTATCCGCTGCGCCTCGTTCTGCGCTGGCTTCCCTATCCCCGACCCCCCTGCACACCGGACAGCTGCCTCCTACTCCAGGGCTGAGCACGCACAGTCCTGGCCATCGATCAACGTAAGCGCTAGTTGGCCTCCCCTCCTCCCCCTTATATCCCTCTGCTCCCACTGCCATACCTCCTCTCTGCTCCTGAGCCCCACTGCAAGCTGTTCCCCTGCAGCACCAAACCTGGAGCCCTGGGGAGCAAAAGACTGGCCTTTCATGCCCAATAATGGGTCCAAGCCCAAATCTTGGACCCAGACAGCCCCCTGCGGAGGAAGAGGCTAAGACATGGAGCCAGGTGTGGGTTCAGCTCCTGGTTCTGTCACTGAGCTCTGCTGACTGGGCTGGAGTCACTTCATTGCGGTTTGCCTCAGTTCCCCAACCTGTAGCATGGAGGGGGTGAGCAGGGAGCCTGCTCTGATCCGGGTATGTGAGCTGTTTGGTTGCCTTGGTGATGAAGATTATACAAGAGGCTGTAGAACTGAGCTCCACCTAGCTAAGGATGTTAAGGGCTTTGGATCCCTATGTGGATCTGAGCCTTTGCTTCTTGGACCCCCATCTGCAGGCATTTGCTGGGGGAACGCAGCCTAGTCCAGGACGGTGCAGCTAGTGGCCTGCAGGCCCTACATGGCCCACGAAAGGTTAAATTGTATTCTTTGGGTCTTGTTGGTTTGGCCTCAGATCCCAGGGGCTGTTGTTCGCCGTGAGCCCCCTTGTCCACCACTGAATTTGGAGTCTTCAGTTGCCACTGGTGATTCATGTCACCAGCAGGGGAAAAGCAGGAGTGAGAGATGGTGTCATTCACTCCCTGGCTCTGAAGGCAGTGTAGCTGCTCCAGCATCTGTGCTGACAAACCACCGCCCCGCCACTAGAGGTGGGTCTGCAAGAAACCGCATGGGTCAGATCTGACCCACAGAGCCAAATAAGTTGGAGAGCCCTGACCTAGTCCATTCCTGCATCATGCGGGTTCACCAGGCCTGCTCCTTCATCCTAGCAGGCTTGGCAGAGGGATGACTGGAGGGAGGTGACATTTGCAGAAAGGATGCCAGGGAAGAGGGTGATATAGGGTAGCACCTAATACCAAAGAATGGGGTGAGACTAGAAAGAGGGAAATTTAGGGTGAAAATGTCCCAGCACAGCTGACTGAGGGGGAGACCTGTGGAGTGGCTTTGCAAGGGTAATGGCAGAGGTTCCACTGTTTGGGACCTTTCAGTTATGCTGCAGTACATGGGGTGGTGGGGAAGATGCACAGATCTAATGGGCTTGCCTCCTGTTGGGGCAAATCAATTGATTTATCTCAGCCAGGCCTCTGCCCCTCCTTTAACCCAAAAGGTCGTTTCTTGCCCCACAGCTGCTGATGGAGACGGTGGACTCTGACATCCGAAGCTGCCCGCTGTGCCAGCTGGCCTTCCCCATTGGTTACCCGGACGATGCTTTGATAAAGCACATTGATTCACACCTGGAGAACAGTAAGATCTGAGGCTGCTCCTCTTCACTCCTCTTTCCAACTTCCTTACTATGCCCTGGTCCCCTTTTGGATGCTGCATGAAAACTCGCGGAGCAACACGGCTCCCTAAATACCTCCAAGTCTTCAGTAGCTACAGGACAGACTGAATCACGAGTCTCGCCTCTCCCTCTCCCGCCTTGCCTCGTTTCTAAGTGGGTTTCTTTTCCCCTCCTCCTCCTCCCTGTCCCCTGGAAGAATAGGATCTGCAATACCTTTTGATGCTTGAACCAGCTGGGAGCAACTCTAGTCTGGGCACTGGAGGTAAAGCTGTTCAGCGTGGCTTCTAACAGAAGGAATCATCTGCCCTTCTCCGTAGGTCCCTTCACAGCTCTTGCTGCACAGTTTGGTTTCTCTGGATGACCTCAGGGAGGAGGGAGTGATGGATCCCCCCACACATGCCCTGAGCGGCAGGTGAACTGAAGGGCTGCCCCTTACTGATGTGCTCAAGTGAGAGGTATGGAGAGTTTGCCTGTAATTTTGTGCCCATTGGGAAGGACCCAGAGGCTTGGATCTTTCTCTCCCCTTTTCCTGGGGGTTTAATTGTTACAGGGCTAGTTGATTATTTTGAGCATTGGTCTTGACAAGTTTCAGACCAATGCATTTCAGCTACTTGCTGCTGGTTCGAGCGTCTTTCCAGTCTTTTACATTAAAAGTCCCTTTCTCCTTGCAACAATGCTGCCGAGAAAGGAAACCCACTTTGCAGAGGCCCAGCATGGAAATCCAGTAATATTGCACTGAACTCAATGTTTGCTAGGGCCCGTGTCCTGGTCTCTGTGATGTCAGTGGGCACTTCCACCACTGACTCTGGCAAGACCTCGGTACATCCCTGGAGCATTTATATTCTCCTCAATGTACTGTTTTCTTCTTCCTCATACCAACACGTTGCTTTGAGTAGCTAGTTTTCATAAACCCAGAATACTCTTGTGTCCCACATCATGGTCACAATGTCACCTCTCCTGCAGTCCCGTGATGGCATGTGATACTGTCATGGTGGCATAATGTGAATTCCATGGTGATTACTGGTGTGGATCCACGATCCGCTAGCTCTCTCTGGCCTTACTGAGCATATCCGCATTGTTGTGATTGAAACCAAGTCCCTTTCAACTGGCCAGCTTTCCCAACTCCCCATGCACATGGCTCACACCATGGGGACTGTCATGATGAAGGTATGTAGAGTCTTTCATCAAAACCACCCATGATGGGAAGACACCTTGGATATATACCACATCTCATCACATGACCCAGGTTTTTGTTTTTTTCTTTCTTTGGGTAAATCTATGCTCCATCAGGACCTGCACATTGGTAATGGTAACAGTGTGGTTGAAAAGAACCATCCACTGGGAAGGTGGGGACAGACCTTGGTGGCTCTGCTGGGCCAGATCCTCAGCTGATATAACTCAGGATTGCCCTTTTCAGGGCAGTGGATCTCCAGTGAACTCATTGGAGCCAGGTCAGTTTACACCATCTGTGGATCTGGCCCTTTCCTTCCTTTTTCAGGCATACCTACACTTGCCGCCCAAGCAGTGGAGATGCCATTGGCCTTCACCTTTCCTCCAACATTGCCTTTGCCCCTTATCAGCTTTCCTAGCTCAGCTGCAGAACCTCCAAATATTCATCCAAACTGGGTTTTTTTGCGGGGGGTGGGGGAAGGGAAGGGAGTGGAAGGGAAGGGAGATCTCCTTCTCTATTGGCAGTGCATGAGCTGGGCTATAGGGTTCACTCATGGACACTAGTGTCCATAATGCAATTCCTAGCAAACTGGCTCTTCCCCCTGCTCTTCTGTCTAAAATTGGGCCCAATCCACTACTACTGGGGCTGGAATTGGAGCTGGACCTCTGATATGTTGAGGGTTATGGGAATCCAGGAGTTTGGCCTGGCCCTTCTCTCTTACCTTGTCGCCCCCTTTGAATATGGTCCCAGAAGTAGCGGGGCCAGCTCGTAGCTGAGAAGTCTCTGGGAAATCCTGGTCTGAAGCCCTGATTTTGGGAGGGGGTCCACAGGGTTGTGTGTGGGGCAATTACAGTGCCTTTCACAGTTCAGTCAAAAGAGAAGCACAAGAAGGGAAGGAAGGAGACTGAGAAGTCATGAGGGTTCCCAGAGGCTGGGGTTGGGGCTTTGATTAACCCTGAAGGGCTTCCTTAGAATGGAACTCGGCTCAGCTAGTTGCCTCTACCAGGCAGAGAGGGAGTGGCTAACTTGTGCTTAGTATCACGTAGGCCTTTGCACTAATTTCCCCGCCATGAGCTCCCAGCACCCCATTCCCAGTGCACAAGGGATCAGTAATACAGTACAAAAGGAGTATTTCCTCTCACCAGGTAAAAGGACCAAACAACTTCCTGCCTATAAGCTCTGCTGTCTTGCCGCACTCTTCCATGGTCCTTATACCCCTCTCTGCACACCTTGTGGGCATTGGGGCCTTCTAGCAACAAGGGGAAGCAACAGGTCTTTGCTTTAGATACTTTTCAGAGGGGGTTTATGCAAGCTCTGAGCTTCTAGCTATGGAACAGAGGATGCCCAGCATCTCACAGGATGGAACAAGGCACTCCACACAGCCCAGGTAGAGGGTTTCAAACTTCTTCCACTGGTTTGTTGTTCTCTAGAGATCAGATCAGGGCCAACCTGCAGCCAAGGTTGTGACTGGCTTTGCAGTGAGCCTTGACCTCACTACCTGGGGGCTTAGACGTGCTCTGTGGCTAGGGCCCAAGCCTTGGGGAGATGGATTTCAGAGTTGCAAGCCTGTTAAATTAGCAATGGCTTGGATGCTGAAATTACTGGTGAGGTTCTGTGGTCTGTGTTACGTGTAACCAACACTCCTGCCCCACCCAGGGGCACGTCCATGCAGAACCTGGGACTAGATCACCATCATGATCCATTTTAGCCTCACAATCTAGGAGTTGGAGAGGGATTTCAGCCCCTACTTAGCTGTAGTGAAGCCAGAGCACCCAGGCTGAGAGCGTGCTGTGAGGTGCCACTCAATGTTGCTACTGCTAGGGTGTGTCTACACATGGATTTACAATGGCTTAAATTTACAGTGTAGTAAGTGGGAATACACAGGTGTCCACGTGTGCAGGCATTAAAGTGCATTAATGCAGTGCATGGACTGATTTGGGATTAAATTTAGTCACACTGGATTAATGCACTTAATACACAGTAATGCATCTACATGTGCGTTAATGTGCAATAAATAATTGAGCATAGATTTGATACTTGCATGATGCAGGTATCAAATTTACTCTCAAGTTGGCCTAAGTTGCCATATTTACTGTGCAGTCCAGGCATGCACGTGTAGATGCGCACCTGTACTGCCCAGCAATTTTGGTTACTGCACAGTAAATGCACACATGTAGACACACCCCTAGGTGTGTGAACATGATTCACACAATAAACCCAGAAATTTCTAATAGGAATCAGTAGTGTTAAAAACATTCTGACCTGTTGTAGGTTTTCTGAGCTCTTTGCAACAGAAGAATCATTATGTTATTTTTTTCTATAGTTAAAAAAAACAAACTTGGGGAAACTAAGAGCTGGCATTTACTGAGGGGTGTCTCAAGTCTAAAAAGCTTGAGAACCACTGGTGTAAAAGGAGACCCCTAACCCTGTTACTAGTGAATCAGAGAGTTAGCATGAGAGTAGATGAAGGGAACTGTGCCTTTAAAGCCAGACTGCTTTGGGTCAGAAGGGGCAGTCCCTGGGGCTTTATAAGCTGGACTCCAGAGATAACTGGTCAGTCAGGCTTGACCAGTGCTTGGAAGTGGAGTTCCCTACTACCTATTGCAGATGCAAGGCTGTAATTGTGATTAGGCTCAAAGCTGGGAGAAACCTAATGGAACTGGGGAGGGTTTAGGGAGAAGGCACCCCAGGAGGGAATTAAGTTTGGTGAAGCTTTTTATTTTGAAGGATTCATGGCTGCATATACACCTTTTCTGCAAGGCATGGGGTGGCTGAATGAGGGTGAGAAGCTGCTGAGGGAGTGTGAAGTCTGTTTGTTATTGCAGGCTGCTTTGGGCTAGCTAGCTTAGGAGAACAGGTGGTGGGTTGAGAGCCCTGTGTACTGCTGGCTGGGCCAGGGAGCCTGCAGAACTAGCGAGTAGATAGGTGAGGTCCTCTAATACCAACCATTGCATGGGCCCAAGCAGGGATGGCCCCGTGATGTGAAAAGAGAGAGGCACCTAAGGTTGCCTCCTCTGACTAGACTGTGGGCCTACCCCTTAATTGTCCTTGTCTCTCAACTGCCCTGCCTCTGATAGTAATCAGGCCACTTGGATGTTGGGAGAACAGGCAGGTGGGGGCCGAGTGCCAGAGAGGCATGCCACCCTAGGGCAGTTGGGACCTGGCTACACAAGGACACAGGTCTTTAGGAGAGGACAAATGTGTATATGCCAATTCTGTGTATTCTGGGCAGATGGGGCTATAATACTCCCATTTGCTGCTTTTTCAGAAAAATGGGGGGAGTGCACTGGCAAGGGCTTCATCCTGTGAGATGCAGAGAAATTTTAATCACGGTCTCCACTCACATCCAAGTTGGTGGGTACCCTAAGTGCTTGCAGAACAGGCCTGTTAAAGGCCCTTTCAGCAGCTGTTCTAAATGAGTTAAGTCTCTAGACATGGGCAGGGCTGGGCAAATCCATATAGATGGGGTGGGGGAAGCTTAACTTCCTTACCTGGCTAAGATGCAGACATGCCCACCAGTCATAACTGTAGGCATTTCCAGTAGCCCAAGGATCCTCATCATCTTGAAGTCATGTCCCACTGCAGTTGGGGGAGGAACCGTTCCCTGGGGGAAGGAGTCAAGGGCTAAAGAGGTGCCTGCCAGCATTTTACAAGAGCTTTCCCCTGCCTATTCCTGACCATACTTTTCCCACATCTCCTATGTGAAATCTACCTCAGAGCTGATGAGAACTCAAAACACTGGGTTAAAAAGAATGAGAGGAGAGGAGAACACATGCTGAACAAGCCAACTTTGGGGCTGATGCTGCCCATGTCCTCCCCTGGCACGTCCAGGGGTGCAGTGGATTCAGTCCCATGGCGCAAAGTCTGGTATGACAGCTTGCAGCGCTGCCCTGGGTCCTTGGCATGAATTCCCCTGCCCAGTGACATGGGCGCAGTGTGCAGAGTGTTCTTGCTGTGTCATTGAGTTGAGGCTACTCCAGGCCTGTTCCTTTGACCCCCCCCCACCAACTGCCACCCCGTTCTAGTCCCCTACGGTCAGTTTTCTTCCAAAAGCAGAAATTTGCCATGTGGTATAATCCCCGCCTCCTCCCAGCTGACCGCCCAGTCAGGGTGGGGCTGAGCGGCCTGTCTGGTATTGTTCTATGCTGCATGCTGTTGACCGACCGTATCCCACCCATCCCCCTACCCTCCCTGCTCGATACGACACACGGTCACAAGGGCTCCTCACTCGCCTGGCCCAGGAGAACTTGCAGAGACCTTGGTCTGTACGTATCTTCCTTTTGTGTATGTTCTCTTTAAAGAGATCCTGTGCTCTGTGAAACAGAATAAGTCAAATAAAAGTTACCTATGGATTGACCATTGCTTTGCAGCCAGTGCCTCTTGTGTTCCAGGTTGCAGAGTGTCAGCGTTTGCTTCATTTCTCTTTTGCACTTAAAATCGTGCAACTTGTTGCGGGCAATCTGCCATGATGGGGAGGAGTGGGGGTGTAATAACATTGCTCCTTGGAAAATAAAGGGGCTGGGTGTCTGGACTCCTAGGCCACGTTCCCAGCTTGGGGAGGTGGTGCTGTCCAAAGTTGGCGGGGGGGGGAAATGTGCCAGGACTTCAGCCCCTCCCCAAGGTCTAGGAGGGCTTGCAATCTAATAAGTAGTGCTGGGTGCAGGACTCCTGGGTCTCCTTCCAAACTTGGGGTGGGGGGCGTTCAGGGTGTGCAGGGGTTGGCAGACATTCTGTAAAGTGGGCCACACTTGAACAGAGAGGGTCTGACTCTACCATAGGGGTGACTGTTGTTACTGGTGACTTAGCACAGCACAGTACAGTACGGCCTTGCCCTCCACTGATGCCTTCTGGTGTTACCTTGGTCTATGTCATGACAGCATCCCTACTTGAAAGCGACTAAGACTATGGGGTAGGCCCATGTGGGCAGGTTGCAGTGGGGTGAGATCAAAACCAGACTGCCTGCTGAAAGACTACAGCATGAAGGGAAACATCTCAGACTTGTTTTGGAAAGGGATGGAGAGCTTGGCAACTTTTTCCAAAAGCTAAGAAAGCAAGTACATCATGCCTGGAGTATAGGAAGCAGCTTCTTGCAAATAGAGATGCTGAATGCAGGATTAAAGAGCACCGAGAGGCCATGATGGAGATCATGGCCCCATTATGCTGGACACAGCACAGAGGGAGAGACTGGTCCTAACCCTATTCACAGGCCAAAACCAGAAGGAGGCTCAGCCATTGGGTGGGAGGTCCTGTAGCAGCTGAATGGCAGAGCTGGGATGTCCTGTGCTAACCTCTTCCTCTTCACACTGGTCCCTTGTTACTCAACACAGTGGAATGAGTGCATTGATGCCTGCTGTCCCAGAAGACCCACCAGCCTTTGTGCTCAGGAGGCAGGAAGGTTGGCAAGTTCAGATCGCCTGTTGCAAGTGACCCAGTAACCAGGCATTGCACAGCCCAGTTCCCATCAGTGGTGGATTGTTTCAGATTTACTGTGGTGCTTTCAGATAAGTAAGACCAGTACCACAGTAGAAAAAAAAATAGGACAATCAAAAGTGAAACAAAAACTTTTGCGATACCCAGTGCGATCAGCGCATGTGTGATGAGGATGTTCCACCTAGTACCATTCTCAGGACACACTCTGCCATGAGATGCAAGCACAAGTTCGAAACCTTTCATACCTCCCTTGCAGGGCCATTACATAAGGCAGGACAAAAAAATCTCTAGGGAGCTTGCTGACTTGATGACTCTATCTCTCCTGCATGGGTTTGACCTATTGATTCCTCCCGGGTTGGATAAGCACTTTCTTTCCCACAGTTGTAGAGGACGTCTACTTCGAGTGGGTTCAGTGGAGACAAGGCAGTTCCCCCTGCAGTTTGTTAAGGGAACTGTACTAGTTCAAGATGCAGGGGCTTGGGATCTCATTTGCAGAGCTTAGAGCAGGGATTGTCAACCAGGGTGCTGGAGCACCCTGGACTGCTGTGAGATCCTTCTGAGGGTGCTAGGCAATGCAATATCAGCACTGTTAAGTGTGCAAACATCTGCACGTGACTCACAAGAGAATTTCAGAGATTTCACTAAGGAATCCTTAGTGTCAAAGACTTTTTCACCTGCTGTGCTCTGAGTTCTTTGCAACAGAAGAATTGCTCTGTTATTTTTTTCCATAGTTAAAAAACAAATGAAAGCTCAGATTTGGCATTTTCTGAAAGGGGCCTTGAGTCTAACAAGGTTGAGAACCACTGGCTTATATCTTGCAGCTCCCTGGGAAACACAGGTGTGCCAGTGTCAAACCATAGTGGCTTTTCAGTGCTGAGCTACATGGTACTTTCCTGAGATCATATCGCCTCGTGAACTGGGATATTATCATCTAGTAGCACTTATGGTCCCCACTGGGACCAGGGCCTCTCTATATGTGTATAGAGATATAGTGAGAAAATCCCCTGCCCAAGGAACTTAAAATCTAGCGAGACCAGATGGGTTTCCCTTCAGGGTAGGAAGGGAAACAGCACACAAGGAGAGGAAGTACATTGCCTAAGCTCACATGGCATAGCCAGGCATAGACCCCAATTTAACATCCTATGCACAAGGCTTTTCCCCTCCCTCTTTCATCCCCCTCCCCCCCTCCAAGCCAATGGGTTGGAACGGGCTTTGAGAGGCGCAAAGAGAAGATCATGACCTATGCAAGTCAGGAGTGAACCATTCTTTTATTGGTATTGTGTTTTATACCCTTAGTGGTCAGTCACTCATGTCTGCAAAACACAACACAGCTCAATGACTGCAACACCACAGACACCCAGCCTCAATGTTTGCATATGCATCTCTTTTACATGGGGGTGGCTTTAGGAAGCGGAGGAGAAACCTGCCTTTTTGCAGGCACCATTGTCATCACTAATCTGGTAACTGTGACCCCCACCCCCAGCTACCTGGCCTCAGCAAGTCAAAGTCTCCACCCACCCGGCACGTTGAAATGATTGCAAATGCTGCCAGTGCATTTTTGCAGGCATGGTTTAAACATCTAGAGGGTGGAGAAAGATCCCACTTGAAGTGCATGAGCCAAGGGTCCGTTCCAGCCTTAGGCATTGATGATCTCAGCAGTGATTGGGGAAAGGAAGCTTTTTCCTCTTTCATGGGGGAAAATAAAATGCATTGGTCTGAAGCTGAAAAGATAAGCATAAAAACACAAGCCCCATGACCAGGACAGATATGAAGCTACAAAGCACACAGTGGTTGAAACCACAAAGGAAGCAAACAGCAGACAAAGTGTTTGGTAAGCAAAACTGAATTAAATAGGAGATGGAGGATAGAAAATGACTGGAAAGAAACCCAGGAGGGAGAGGACCAGATTTGCTCTGGATGCAAGTTGAAGTCTATCCAGGGGAGATTAGTTTTACCTTACTCAAAGACCCTGAGCTGAAATCTGGGCACTCCTGGAGCCAATGGCCAAATTTTCAATGTGTTCAGTAGAATCAGGACTTTCCCCCTGATCCAGAGTAATATCAGGACATTTCCAAAATCCACTGAGACCAGTGTCAAGACCCTTACTGATATCAATGGGCTTTGGATTGGGTTGCTCAATAGTCTCCACGTTAGTCCATAGGACCTATGAGAAGAATGTGCCATATGGTTTAATAGATGTTTCCCTTAAAGCAACAGTATCTGCAGACAGAAAGAACTACCTGGAAGGGATTTATAGATGCAGTCTCTTCTGAGCTTACCAGAACAGCTACCAAAATGAGTTGGTTCTGTGAGTCTTGTCCATAGGGATGGGGTTGGTTGGCCTGTTGAAGGGCCTGAGCCTGATGGGTGCTGGACAGTAGCTACCCTTACAGAAATCAGGGGCAGGGATGCTCAAGGCCAGTGGTTTAGTTTGGGGTGGGGAAATACTGTTCCCCCATAGGCAGCTGGGAGGGAGCCTTCTGTGTTCTTCACATTATGCAGGATGGAAATCCACAGGGCAGCGCAGAGGGAAGGGGGGTTGCAGAGCTATTACCACCTTTTCCCACCCCTCTCCCATGTGCAAGAGTGAGATGGTGGCATCAGCCTCTGTGTTCTCCAGACAGCATCAGACAACTGCACAGGCAGAGGTGGAAGCTACCTGCTTGTCTTTGTCATGCTGTACAGGTCTGGGTACATGAACGGAGTACGCCCCAAAGTCTGTATTCGTAACATACTCTGCCCTTATTCTTACTGGGGTAGGACAGCAGGATCTGGCTTGATACGTACACAGAGATATTTAGAGCCAAGATTTTTAAAGGAGCCCAACTCCCACATAGGCACAAGAGGGAACCAGCTTTCTAGAGGAGCTCAGCACCAGGGGTCACAGCAGGGACTAAGCTGGTCAGCGAAAACCTGGCCCTGGGTGTCACCCTGGGAGCTGCCAAGTACTGAGCAGAGCTGGCTGGGAATGCTCTAAAGTAACATTCTCCATTTAGAAAATGCCGATCCAATGTATGCAAACATGTCAGGGGAAGGCAGTGGTTTTATTAGAGTCTCTTATGAAACATCAAAATATTGCATTTTGCTAATGCTGGAGTGCTTTGGCTTTGCTCCAGCATTTGTTACTTACATACTTTATTATAATGTACAACTGGGCTATCCAGCTGGCAGCCTGTGACCTGTGAGAGGCCAGTGTGTGACCCAAAGGCTGCACGCAGCCTGTGAGTGCTAAATATACAGCCTGCAGGTGCCAGTGGCTGCCTCTCATACTGCCATGTGAAGATGGGTTCCAGGGGGCCCTGTGCTGCAGGCATAGTCCACAGGGTTGCATGCCATCCAAGTGCCACTAGATCTTAGGGGGTTGCCCGTGCAGCCTGTGGCCCATGAGATGTGTGGCCCAGGAGCCACATGCCAGTGATGCCTGCTGAAGTTGGACAGCCCTATCTTAGAATATAGATATAGATGCCCCATATTCTAAGCCAGGGATTGGCAACGGTTTTTTTTGGGGGGGGGGGTTTGCATATATATATATATAGATAGAGAGAGAGAGAGAGAACATCCATATCCATGCCCATACATCTACCCACTGCCCTCCTCAGAGGGCCTGCCCCTAAAAAAGTCTATGCCAGACCCCTGTCCACTAGATGAGGTCTGCCATTTGTTTCCCATTGTCCTTTTCTGTCTTTCTGTAGTATCAGTACATTTCACTTAGTCCCATTTTAATGCAGTCCTCGACTGTGGGATCTGAGTGTCTGTTTATGAACAACCAGCCAAGGCTTGTGATCCAGGTACTGCTGCGAGCCACTGATACCTGCCTCGGCTACTTGCTACCTCTGCTTACCTGCACAACCAAATGCTGCAGATTCCTGTCCTAAATGGCAATGAGGAGTGGCAAATTTGGTGATGAGGGTGAGCACTGGCTGCCACAGGCAGTGCAAGAGAGCTCTGGAGGGGGTCAGCAGCATGGCACAGGATGGAGAAGGGGAACATGCCAGGGTGAGCTATGGGCTCCCAATCCCCTGTCCCACCACAGTCTGGATCCCAACTCTGCAGGCTGGAGGCAGCCCATGCCAACCTCTATTCTAAGCCAACATTTGTATAAGGGAAAAATGGCACAGGCTGACCCTGTTGTTTCATGGGAAAGGTTACATTTTAATTCAAATTTAAAGCAAAAGAAATAGTGAAACTTGGGAAATACCCATGGAAGAGGCATTCTGAATATTAAGCACATTGGAGATCTGGCTTTCTTTCTCAGCTTGGTCCAAATGAATCCCAACCTCTGCGGTGCAGGCAGGTACCCCAGATATTGGGTGAATGCTGGAAAGACCAGGGCGATCATCAAGGCCTCTGGAGCTGGTGAGACAGCAGGGGGTGAGGACAGGGGCAAAGGGATAGAGAGGCAGGGGTTTCCTTTGCCCAGGATGCTTTTCTTCTCTCTGATCTCCAGGCATTCATGCTTTGAACAGTCCTGGAGATGCCTGCACTGGTGTCCAGAGTCATGCTGGCACCAGTGCAATCCCAAGTTCCCTGCCCTAGCTGGCTGTGATCTCCACAGCACTGGTGGCCCTCCTTCCCCATCAGCTGCAGCCAGGACACAATGTGCAATCAGTTCCCGCTTCACAGCCATACCCAGGTGCTTAACTGAGCAGGCCAAGCCTCTCTCCATTGGAAAATCAAAGTGACAGGAGGAAGGGACAGGCATCTGCACCTTCAGAACTCATAGCGGTGGGCCAGCTGCTAGGCTTGTGGTGTAACCACTGGAAGTGAGGCACCCATGTCAGGTGAGGATGGAGCTGACTGACAGCAACATGACAGCAAGAAGCATGCAGCATGTGCCATTAGCCCCTATCTCTTGACCTACCTGGCTGTGACTGCACCAGAGCAGAGCTTTGCCTGCTGGGTGCAGATGCATGCCCAGGTGCAGGGATTGCAGACAGGAGCCAGTGTGTTTAAAGGCTGGCCAGGGGTCAATCAGGGATCAAACTTGTAAGGGACCTTTGGCATAAAGGGGATGCTAGAAAAAGGTGCAATGGCTCTTGGGGAGTGTGCTCTGATACCTGGCACAGACCTGGCAGGGGAAATAGCATGGCTAAGGTAATGCAATTAAAATGGCAGTGTGCAGTGGAGGGTGCACCCTTGTCTGCTTGCAGACAGGACTCCCTATGAGAACCTCATAGTTAGCTTCTTGCTGGCCAGCTTCCAGTGGGAGGATCTCAGCTACATGCCAACTTTATGGAAATGGGAGATTCCTCCATAGCTTGCTCCTGCGGCCATATGGCTGAGGGCAAGCAAAATTTGGGGGCATCTGAACCCCAAGTCTCCGGGCTTGGGCCTGCATGTAATATACTTCCAATTTTTTTGGCAGGCATCTGAAGTTCCAGACTGAAAAGTTTGGGGTGGAGGATACTTGCCCGTTATAGGGCCACATATGGTTCTTGAAAAATTCAAAGGATTTGGAACTGACCTGGGACACACAAAATTTTCCTTAAAACAAAACAAACAAAAAAACTGGCACAGAGTTGGCTCTGCCAGGCTGCTGCAGCAGCCACCAATGCAGAGGATAGTCTGGAGTGGAGGTGTGGACAGAAGGGTATTGGCAGGCCGGGGGAGAGAAAGGGCATGGCCAGGACACCCTGGGCCCCTGCAAAGCCCCATCTTGTTCTTGGAAGCAAAGTGGGTGTGAATTACAGCTGAGCCAGGGCCAGTGGCTTTTAAGGGGAGCACAAACTGCCTCTTTTCGTCAGGGCATGCAGGGGTGAATCCATCTTGGGAGTCAGGATGCCTGGGGTCTATTCCTGGATCTACCTCTCACTGGCTGTATGGCATCAGTTCATGCCATGGCCTGTGCTTCCTCATCTGTAAAATGGGGTGAGTGGATTATTGCCTCCTGCGCCTGGGTGAGTTGCTAGGGCTCATTGAGGTTGTATAGCTGCATTGGGATCCCTAACCAGGCAGTGTTCTATTAAATGGTAGGGTTTGCCAGATGGCAAGGCCTCTCTATAGTATGCAGGACCAAAGCAGGTAAGTGTCCTAGTTGGGCAGGCAAGTGTCAGAGAGCAGGGAGATTTCCCTGGTTGTCCCACAGGATGGTGCTTGGGCTCAGGAAGCCTCTGCAGGAGAGATTCAGGAGGCATCTGCATGTCACCCTGGTAATCACAAGAACTCAGGTAAATGGTTGGAACCATAGAAAATAGGCTGTCAGCTTGGAGGGTCACTCAGCATCTTTGGGAAAACAGAGGGCTTGTTTCTGTAGTCCTGTAGACTGGGGTATGGGATGGGTGGAAGGTCAGTGCTCTGGATGAACTCCTTCCATTAGGGTCCTCTTAGCTTGGTTTTATACCATCACTGTAGGGATAAAACCCAATCCACAGGTACTGCCATGCTAGCAGCAATGGGTGGTGAATTCATAGATCAGTGCCTCCATCTGGATTGACCCTGGGGTAACAGCAAGGGAGTTCCCCATTCATCCTTACCACCACAGACACAATCTGCTTGTAAAGCCCTTTTTTCCCATAGTATCTGGGCACTCCCTAATCTCTCCCTTATTCATCTTCAGTGCCCTTGAGGCAGAAATGTATCCTGGTTTTAAAAATGAAGCCTAGCTCCTTGAAGTTATTTAGTTGCTTACAACTAATAGCTTTTCTGCTAGTTGCTTTTGAAGATGTGTCTAAGGGATGTGTCCATGCTCACACCATAAATCTGTGGCAGAATGGAGATTTCAGTCTGCTTGCCTGCACAAGGAAGTTACTATGCAGCAAGATAGAATATGAATTCACAGTATGCTGGCTACCCTGCCTGCCCTCCCCACATGGATGCTTTTCCCTGTCAGGTAGCTTGGTTATGGTCTCCCTGGACTATGCTCTTTCTTTCTATGGCATAACTGAGGTTAAGCCACTAGCACCTCACTGCTGCTTCTCCAGGTACTGCTGTCCAGGCTCATCCACTCTATGAACCCAGAACCGCATTGCTGCCACTATTTCCTCCAAGCAGCCAGTACCTTGAAGCCATCAGAGGCAGGTGTGAGCTGGTTAATGAAGCCTTCTTTAGGATTGCATCTTGTCGCCTGCTTGTGATTCAGATGTGTTAATAGAAATCACTTCACTGGGATAATTAGAACTTAATTAGTGACTGATACAAGCTTGGAGGAGAAGAAAAGAAAAAAAACCCCAACCAATCTAGACCCACAGAACACGAGACTCATTGCTTTGCAAGGGAGAAGAGAGGTGTTAATCACTTTATTCTTTCTTTGGGGAACAGGGTAACACTTCTCCCCCCACTTTCCCAGCCTGTGTTTCGCTAAGAGATGGTCTGCTTGAGTTTTGCATTAGTCAACTGGGGGATCGGTGACCCAGTTTGGCTATAAAAAGAACTGACACCAGAACCACAATCCTACCTAAGCTTTTGAGGAAGGGGCTGGGATGGTTCAGGTCTCTGGGTAAGCACTAGTGTCTGGCTCTTGAATGCCAGTTCAAACCTGGTCTGAGGGCGGCAGGGAGAATAGATGAGATGTGTCACTTCATTGGTATGGTGGGTCTTAGCTGGGCTCTGAGGAAAGAAGCAAGAGGGACTACTATTATTTTGATCACTGTAGAGCTGACTGCCCCTAGGTGTTGCACAAGCACCAGGGAAAAGACATCCTACTGTAAAGAGCTCACACCAGATGTAAGGTGGGAGGACAGACTAAGGCAGAGTGAGTGGCCCAAGTTCATGCAGTAGTATAATGGCAAAGCCGAGGATACAGCCTAGGGCTCTTGTGTTGTCCAGAGCTCTGCCTACTACATATGAGCTGGCACCAGAAAGGCATCTTCAGTGGGACTGAGTCTCTGTAGGGATACGGAATAACGTGTTCCATTCAGGGATAAGGCCCTTGGCTCAACCTCTGAAGGCCCCTAGGCCCTATGGCTATCTCGGACAATTAGAAATTATCCGCTAGGATCCTATGAGGCTGGGGACTCTATCCCTTGTCTCCTGGTTTAATGTCAATGAAGCAGTGTGACATCCCCTTTCATGGCCTTAGAGTGCCTGTGCTCCTGACCCGAGATACATGGCTCCATGCAGCCCTTCAGTCTGTGTTGTGTGGCTTTGTAAAGTGCTTGAAGGTGCCCTGAGCAGGCAGTTGCTGGGATGTGACAGTGCTAAGAAATGTGAGGTCTTGGGCACTTCCAACCCATGGAGAGGCCGGGAACTTACCGCCCTGACAGGGATGTTAGAGCGAGCAGGTGCTGCCAGGTGAGGGGTGCCTATGCCAACTCTGTTCATGCTACTGAGATTCCCCCCTGCAATGCAACTCTTCAGTCTCCAGGCTTCGCTAGACCCTGCCAGCCAGCTGCAGAACGCACGCGGGACCTTACAGAATCCTCCTGCAGGCCCCCTTATTGCCGTGACCAGAGATCACAATGTTAACATAGGGCTCTAGTAATAGGTACAATTCTAGTCCTGGGGCAGCCCAGGCCAAGGGCATTCTGGGACTGTAGTCCAGAGGGACTCATGGGAGTCCAGGGAACATTTGACCAAGAGCAGGTGATTGCAAGACTATATATACTTCAGAGTCTTGGGCAAACTGAGAAATACTGGAATAGAGCTAAATTGGGAGTTATTGGAAGGAGCCTGATTAGCTGTGAAGAGCCCCTGGCCTAGGGACCTCAGAAGGGGACACGTGTGTTTAGCTTTGTGGTGGGGGTCTGTGACTTTCTTCTGGGGAAGGTGGAAGGGAGCCTCTGCACCAAGTAGGATATGTGAGAGACCCTTGGGAAAGGGATTACTGTACTGTTCTACCTGGAAAGGCTAGATGAAGGACTGGAGCCCTGCATCAGTGGGCTGCAAGTGGTAGAATGGCTTTGTGTCCTGGACTACTTTGCTTGTGCTGGGAGAGGAGGCCTTGGCAATCTAATGACCAGGCCAAACCACTGTCCTATCACTAGAGGGAGACTGCTACCCTAGGTGGAGAGCATGGCTTAGGTTGAGAGGAGCCAGCTGCTACTGGACAGGTAAGACCCTGCTACTCCAACAATGTGTCTTAAGGGGAATGAGGGGAAGATGTGATGGCATGTGTTTTGACCTTTAGGACAATGGGAACTTGGATGGGTGTGGGAGGCTCTTATGAAATAACTTAGTTGACTGCAGAGGGAGGATTTCTTTGGGGAGGTGTTGGGGGGCGGGAGCTCCTTTCCACTCCACCAGCCTACACCAGGCTCTTAAGTAGTTTTAAAAAAAAAGGTAACTGATGAAAACCCAGTAGAAAGCAGGACCAGCACCCTTAGTGCTACTGGCAGTGACCAGAGGCCAGTGAGTGTGCTACCAAATTGGCAAACAGTGAGAGGTCTCTTAGCTTGGGCACCTGGTACGTGAAACTTCACAGATCACAAGTCCAATCCCAGATGCTGTGTGCCATCCTAGGGGCCATGCATTAAACATGACACCCAGCTTGATGGTGGTCTGCCTGGAGGGTTATGGGCTGCTCCCAGTGCTTCTGCGATATTCCCTCTTTCTTGACTAGTTTTCTGGGCAGAGTCTCTGGTTTGTGTGCTGCTGTCTCTGTCTGTTGTGAAGTAACAGCAGCCAGATCCTGTCCAGGAGATGAGCAGTTGTGGCTTTTGCCAAGGGATGAGATGTGTGTGTATTCAAAGAAAAATAATCCATTTTGCAAAGAACTGTCACTTCCATCTGAGGCAGGAGATGCAGGTGTTTAGTTAAAGGGTCTTTTCTTCTGTTCTTCGATCTTCTCTCATTCCTGCACCTATTTTTGTGCTAGCTCTGCTGGTAGATTTCATAGATTTCATAGACATCAGGGCTGGAAGGGACCTCGGGAGATCATCGAGTCCAGCCCCCTGCCCAAAGGGCAGGAAGTCAGCTGGGGTCATAGGATCCCAGCAAGATAAGCATCCAATTTACTTTTGAAGGTGTTCAATGTAGGTGCTTGAACCACCTCCGCTGGCAGACTGTTCCAGACCTTGGGGGCTCGGACAGTAAAGAAATTCTTCCTTATGTCCAGCCTGAAACGGTCTTGCAGGAGTTTGTGACTGTTCGACCTCGTCATCCCTTGGGGCGCTCTGGTGAACAAACATTCCCCCAGATCCTGGTGGTCACCCGATAAACTTATAGGTGGCCATCAGATCACCCCTGAGCCTGCGCTTTTCCAGGCTAAAGAGTCCCATGGCTCTCAGCCTGTCATCGTAAGATCTGTTTTCCTGACCTCTGATCATGCGCGTGGCTCTCCTCTGGACTCTCTCAAGCTTCTCCACATCCTTTTTGAATTGTGGAGCCCAAAACTGGGTGCAGTACTCCAGCTGCAGCCTCACCAAGGCCGAGTACAAGGGGAGAATGACGTCCCGGGATTTGCTCGAGAAGCATCTATGGATGCGTTTTGGTCGCTTTACTAGCCGCAGCATCGCATTGCAGGCTCATGTTTATCTTGTGGTCAATGATGAGCCCCAAATCTCTTTCTTCTGAAGTGCTGTCCAACATAGCACTGCCAAGCCTATAAGGAAGCTGCAGGTTTTTCCTCCCAAGGTGGAGAACCTTGCATTTTTCGGTGTTAAACACCATCAGGTTCTCGTCTGCCCATTTGCTGAGCTTGTCCAGGTCAGCCTGGATCACCCGCCTATCTTCTGGCGTGGATGCTTTGCCCCAAAGTTTGGTGTCATCGGCGAACTTGGCCAGTCCACTCCTGACTCCAATGTCCACATCATTAATGAAGATGTTGAACAGTATGGGTCCAAGGACAGAGCCTTGAGGGACCCCACTGGTCACAGGGCACCACGATGAGTGACTGCCATCAATTACAACCCTCTAGGTCCGACCACAGAGCCAATTTCCCAGCCAGCGGATCGTGGTGGAGCCAAGGCCACAACTGGCCAGTTTGGCCAAGAGGTGATCATGGGATACCAGATCAAAAGCTTTTTTGAAGTCAAGATATATGACATCAATCTCTTCTCCCTTGTCCAGGTGATAGGTCACCTGGTCATAGAAGAAAATGAGATTGGTCAAACAAGACCCACCCGTGCTCGCTATCCCTTAGGATGTTAGCCTGGGCCAGTCCCTCAAGGATGGCCTCCTTAATAAACTTTTCTAAGATCTTCCCCAGGATAGAAGTCAGGCTAATGGGCCTGTAGTTAGCTGGATCCACTCTCCACCCTTTCTTGAAGATCGGCACCACATTGGCCTTCTTCCAGTCTTCGGGCACTACACCAGAGTGCCAGGAGTTTTCAAAGATCTGTGCCAGGGGCTGGGCTATGACGCTCGCCAGCTCCTTGAGTACCCTGGGGTGCAGATTGTCAGGGCCGGCTGACTTGAAGGTATCCAGCTTCTCAAGATGTTCCTTCACGAGGTCAGCATTTATGGAGGGTAGGGGATCCCCATCCCCCGGATCTCCCTGTCCCATAGCAGGCATGGGCATCCCATGGGACTGATGAAAGACTGATGCAAAGTACCTATTTAATAGGTTGGCTTTTTTCTGGGCGTCAGTTGTCAGTTGCCCCATCTGGTTTAGCAGGGGTCCAACATTGCTCTCTGGCTTTGTGCCAGGTGTCTTCAGAAGAGAACAGAGTTTCTTTCAGGAATTGATTACTTTTGCACAGTTCAATGACACAGAGAGCGCATGCAAGGCATAGTAGGTAACATCAGAGAGCTCTTGGGCTGGGAAATGACACAAGACTAACATCAGAGCTTGCATGTTAGAAACAGCTTCTCCTCTCCTAGGCTCTTTAGGCATGCATTGATTTCAGTGGCTTCAGATCTTGATTCTAGGATGTAGCCTACAGACAGCTTGCCTGCTTAGTCTGAATATAACATGTTGTATGGGAAGGAGCACTCTCCCTGCCATGGGGCTGAGGTGTCATTAGCTTCTTCACTGTGATGGGTGACAAACCACTGCTGCACCATCATCAAAGTTCTGCCCACGTGTAACCCTTCCAGAAGCAGTAGTGCCAGTGCCATATACACATAGAGGTGTGCGGTCCTATGTCTTGCAAGAATAAAATTTTGTCTATAACGCTTGCCACTGTGATAACAGGGTTATATGGGAGCCATTTGGCTGTAAGTTCTCTGGGGCAGGGGCTGTTTCTATGTGCAGCACCTAGCACAACGGGACCCTGATCCATGCCTCTATGCTCTCATAAACCCTAGAAGGATTGGGAGCAGCTCCCCCAGTTTGGCACATGACCAAACCAAGCTGCATGGGTGCTCTATGCCTCTGCCTCTGGTTTAGCTCACCATAGCTTTACAGCTCTGAATTTCCTGCTGAAGATAGCACCTCCATGTGTGTTTATGTCCCCCCCACCCCCGATCATGTGAATCTCAGTAAATGACTTTTATTCTTTCCAAACCTGAGCCTCCTCCTTGTGGATGCCCTTGTCCTCTCTCCCAGACTAAAGCCTAGGTCAGGGGTGGGCAAAATGCAGTCCGTGGGATGGATGTGACCCACCAGGCCATTCTATCTGGACTGCAGGGCCCTTAACAAATTTAGAAAATTAATATTTATCTGTCCCAGCTGCCTGTCATGTGGCCCTCAATGGCTTGCCAAAACTCAGTAAGCGGCCAAAATAATTGCCCGCCACTGGCCTAGTCTTTTGCTACATAAAAGCTGCCATGCTGCTACTATCCATCCTGATCTCCATCTGACATGATTTTAAGCTCTCTGGGGCAGATTCTCTCCTGCCTGTGGGTGTGGACTGACAGGCCTTTCCATATCCTAGCACAGTAGTTTCAGGAGAGCCCCAAAGCACACTCTAGAGTTGTAGTTCTCAAACAAGTGGATGGGCCCCCATTTGGGGGTTAGGGCAGTGATAAGTGGAGTTGCAGGCCCCACAGAAATAGTTCCCAGAAGTGAAGTAACCAGCCTAGAAGGCGGGGTGGACCAAAAGATAACTGGGAGCTCTGCTGTAGAGACTAGAAATAAGGGAAAAACTACTTAGGAGGTTGACCTCTCCCAGGGCTTGGATGGTTTCCTCAACATTAAAAGATTGTTTTTATTTTGACATGTAATTCCTCCCCCTCTAAATAGTGATGCTCTAGCTCACAGCTCTTGGGCCTAAAATGTGACTTTAATCCAGGGGAGCTCCATGACCTGTTACAGAGGAGATCATGCTAAATGATTGTGGTCCCTTTTGGCCTTTATAATTTAGGAGCAAAATACAAGAGCTAATTCCTTAGAGCTGTTCAGAGCTGTTTTTTAAAATCTATTTTAAATCAGAGACTCAAAGCTGAATAAGCATCAGGACTCCTGGGTTCTGTGCCTGTCTCTGTCACTTACTGGGACATGGTGCTGCTTTCTTCTTTTTTTTCCCCTTCCTGTAAAATGGGGCTAATACTGCCTATGGCAAAGGGCTTTCAGATCCATGGATTGCAAAAATACTGTAGGGGGTAGCAGGGGGGAAATGAATGCTAAGACTTAATCTTTTGTTCAAAAGCCCTCTTCACCCAGTGAGAATAACAGGAACTGCTGGGGCAGGAATCCTTATAGTCTGCCTGCTGACCCTTGATCCTTATCACCTGTAGTGGAGGAGAGGGGGGCATGTGTGCTTATGCTTGCTTGGGCATCACTGCCCCTCGAAACTTGGGAGGTTGGAGAATGAGTCTAGTTTCACAGCATAGTGTGTGTGCGTGTGTGTGTGTGTGTGTGGGGGGGGGTGTTTATGCACATAGGTATGCCTAGAAAACCAGACAGGAGTAACAAAAAAAGGCAAAGTCAGATCAAAGCCAGTTTATCTACTAAATCCTATGGGGTTTCCTTGGAGAGATTTGTGTAGCTTTCCTCCAAAGTGCTCCTTACTCTGAGTGGCAGGCTTCAAGCATTCCACTCCTCTCCTAAAGAAGGAACAGGATCAAAATCCTGGGGAAGGCGAGGACCACTAGAAGCATTGGAGTGGCTGTATCATATCAGGCTGCTTCACTTCCTTCTCTAACAGGATATTAAGATCTACCACCCTTCAGAGGAGGCCAGTATTATTACTTCTGTTTTGCAGGTAGGGAAACAGTCACGGATCAGTCAGTCACTTTGGCAGAGGTTTGCACTGGTGGCCAACAGCAGAGTCAAGGCTTGGGGGTGGGCACACACACACAAAAAAGCAGATTTCCACTTCTTACCACCTCACCCACCTCCAGTCTGATTTGAAATGGAAGTGAGGAAATTCCTTCTGAATTGGATGTTGTGGGGTTGGTTTGAAGTTTCTTTTGAAGAAAAGGAGAAAGTATTTGAAAATGCCTTCACATCAAACACTTGCCTTGAATGTCAAAACACAACATTTTTAAATACTTTGGAAGCTTTCCCTTTTTTCCCCCCCTCTCCCCTCAACTTAGATGGTTCTGCAACAGTCTGAATTCAGTATGTTGCTGAATCTGCATCTTTATTTGCAAAATTAAAAAAAAGAAAAAAAATCACACAAGTTTCCAGAGGCCCAATCCATACCCCACACTCCTGTGCCCCAAGCTGCACCAAAACCTGCTTGCTTTGTGGCCCAGACATATCTGATCCAGAGTGATTGTACCAACCTGGGATAGGTCAGGCAGATGGATGCTGAAGTCCAGGTCACCTATCTGACTGTAGCTTGCATTGAGTACTTCAGAGGAATGTGCATGAAGACTTTAGGCCTATCTCTGGCTTTCAAGCAGTTGGATTTCCTATCTCTTTTGCTCCAAGAAAACCCTGTGGAATGATAGCTTCATTCTTCAGGGAGGGATGCTAAGGCTCCAAGCCTGTAGCAGGCACTAAGGACTAGTCCAGGTAGGAGCTGCTCTGTCCCCACCCTCTTCATGGTGAAGCTCTTACGAAGAAGCATTCCCCTGTTGCTAATTTGCTTCATTTTCTCTCTCATCTCCTTTTTTTGCTCAGTGCTGCACTGTGAGGTTTCCTGGGCCGGGGAAGCCGGGGGGTGCAGGGAAGGGCCAGAGAGATGGTGTGAAGGCGATAGTCTCCGTCTTTGAAGAAGCAGCAGCAGCCGCATAAGAAAAATTACCAGAAACTTAATCTTTCAATCTTCAGAGAGCGGGGAGAAAGAGAAAAACCAGAACCACACAGGGCTGTGCAGTGCCTCTGAACCTCTGCATAAGGCTGGGGGTGGGAGAGGAAGAGGGAGAAATGTGGGTGGCCCCGGGAGAGCCTGGAGCTTGTCTCTGTGCAGTAAGGGCTGTGAGGGAAGCTGGCGTTTGCCCCTTGCCTGCAGAGCAGGGCAGGGAAATTGCTAGAGGCAATGGGCCTGCAAGGTATGAGCAAGCTAGGTGCATGCAGCTCCTGAGTTAGCCCCACAGAGGCATGGAAGATGAGCTTGCAGTGCCTGTGGAAGAACCGCAGGGTTGTGTTAAATGTAGGTAGGCTGATACCTTAGGCATCAGGGGCCCCAGGTGGGACCAGCCTTCCAGCAGGCTTCTTTTTCAGGGTAATGGCTGCCACTGGCTAAAAATGGGGCCCCTTTAAAGAGACATACCTTTAAAGGTATGTGGGGTTCCCCCCTATATGTGCATACCCACATACATGTGTACACACACACACACACACACACACACACACACACACACTGCTAATCTCAAGATCTTGATGATATGTTTCTTTTCTTAAGTGGAAACCTGAACTAGGTCCCCTTGTCCCTCTAGAAGGGCTCTGGGTGCTGCCTTGGCCAGGAAGGATTCTGTGCCTATGGGGGATTGCTGCTTTATTTTAGTCAGGACTGCTCATGGAGAACAAGGGCATGTGGCCAGAATGCCTGAGTTCTAGCTCTGTTAGGTGAGCTGGAGTGAATCACTTCTCTATGCTGTGGCTGCCCCTCTGTCTGTCTGGCCTGTTTATAGAGTATGAGAAACTTGGGGCTGGGACCATCTCTTGCTATACTAGATATGTAAAGTCTGTTATACAATGGGGTCCCAATCTCTGCTATCCCCACTCAGTGATTCCGGCATTAGCCTAGGGCTGTTTCTGTCCTCTGGTATGTGTCACTGTAGAGCAGTGGCTTCAGTCTGGACATCCCCCCCAAAACCCATCTCCCTCTCCCACACACCCAATTCATGAGATGGCCTCTCTATCTTTTTCTAAATCACGTGATAAATTTCAAACGCCCCAGGCTGTAGCTGTTTGAACTGCTGTTACTCATCCCTTGCCTGCCAGGCCTAGTCACAGAGGGTTTCCATTGGGGGTGGTGCTGATGACTCAAGATGCTCATAACCTCACCTCCTCAGGTATGTTTTTGGGTGGGGGTGAGGAGAGGCAGTGACCCACACCTCCTCTTGTTTCACTTTCACTTTAAGGCCCTGAAAGTTAGGGACATGCTCTTCTGGCTGGCGCTGGTGACCCTGCACTTTGAAGACTCTGTGACAGAGGCCAGTTAGGTCTCTGGTTTGGCCTCTAGCTCTGGAGATGCCAACCCACTGCTGGCTGCAAGCAGGCTGATCAGCTATTTCTGTTGATTGGGGCTACCCTTTGGCTGTAGCAAGCTGCTGATGGGTGGCATAGTCTCCCCAGCCGGATTGTAGCTTAAGCGTATGGGTCTTCCCACTTGATCCACTAATTTAAGATCAGAGTTTTGTGGGTGCTCTACTTTGCTCAGACAAAGACTCTTAGGTCTTCTGAAGTGCTTCAGATCACTGGCAGGACAGTGATCATGTCTCAGTCATTTCTGGAAAGAGAAGCTGATGTATTTCTGGCTGATGCTAAGGCTATGCTGGGGTTGGTTTGTTGATATTTGGGTGTTCTGTCCCCAGCATAACTGGTTGCTCTTTGTGGCAAATAGGAATAACCACAGTGGTATTTAATTGACACTCGATACTTCAAATTCTCATCTCTTGCCCTTTGGTCACACAGACCTCATCATACTTACGTGCATGTGAGAGGGAGAGAGATGGAGACAGTCAGCAATGGAACAAAAACTCTCTGCAACACTAACCAGAGCTTGCACTAGAATCCGAGATCCCAAACTCATAGGGTGGCTGGAGCATTGGAGCATGGTGGTGGGTCCAGATGCCACTTGCTGTTGCTGTAAGGACTTGTGGTCTTTACTGGAATTGTGAAACCCAGCTCTCCCAAAGGGAAGTACATATTATCAGAGCCCTTATGCATGCCCTGCTGACATGGCTAACAGCTGTAACTGATGGTGACGACAGAACTACACTGGTATTTGAAGGAAATAGGAAATCATCACTTGGTGCAACTATGCTCATGGTGTGGCCCATGGTTAACAAGCCTTACAAAGTAGGAATGCAAGGTGTGTGGAAGCCTGTATGTCTGTCTACACAGGTGACTTACACACCAGCTCAGGAGGAAATCTGATGCCATATATCCTGCCTGCGATGCAGTACTGTGCGCTGGTAGTGTTAGATGTGCCTTACACAACCTGTGAGTGTTGAGCTCAATGGTCTGTCTTCTATAGACAGCTCAGACATCCTCTCACTTCAACCCATCCCTAACTCTTGTCTATCTCTAGTGTACCCATTGCTGATGGCAAAGCATTAGCTCCTGCCCATATGCACATCCCTCTTGTCCATGACTCTGCAAGGAGAGAAGCCCATAGAGTACAGTTCATGGTTCTTCCTCATAGGCCACTGTAGACTACCAGTACTAGCAAGCTTTACCTCTACATTTGCCTCTACTGCCAGAAGTTCTGGTAGTGTGAGTGATGTAGCTGTGATGGTCCAGGCAAAGATTTCTTAGGGTGATATCTTTCATTGGACTGACTGCGTGGTTTGGATAGTTAGAGAAAATTTCAAATGCAAGACTTCAGGGCCTGCAAAACTGTGTACTTTGTCCCATAAAAAAATATCACTTTCAGAAATCCTTGCCTTTCTCAGAAGTTCTGGTGGCAGGCCAATGCCACCACAGCCTACACATCCTCATGCTTCTGGCACCATGCAACTAGTTTGTGAAGTGAACCCTGGGAAGGCACCTGACAGAGGCATGGTAGCAGAAGGCATGGACCTACTGACATATACCCTCTGCCAGGCAGTGGCAGCAGTTTGGCAGAGGTGGTGTGGCTCTCCTGGCAGAGAAGAAAGTTTTGCTGTTGTGGAGATGCTTTTGGGGAGGATGTGTTTGACATTTTGCTGGCAGAAAACTTCATTCTTTCAGCAACATTCCTTTGTGCAAACTAGGCCGTGGTCCCGACTGTATTGGTGGCACTCAGTGTTAACCACAGAACCATGATGGCACGCGTGCCCTGTGCCGATCTGTGATAAATAGTGTTCTAGTGCAAAGAGAACAAATTGACAGTATGTCAGTGGACACTGCTAGAGCAGGTCCTCTCCTGTTCAGGACTGCAGGGAAGACATGCCTAAAGCATGCATTGCTCAAGCTTTTCTGAGGAGAGCTGTTAATAAGTTGAAGAGCTCTGGAGCCAGGCTTTGTATGTCACTACTTCAGGGACCTCCTTGAATAGCTTGTACTGTCCCTTGCATGTTTTTCCCAATGATTTATCAGAGCAGCTTACTTCTTTTGACCGAGTCATGGTTCATCCACTTTTTACACCCATGATTGCTGAGAGCTGCACCATTATCACTTTCATCCTCAGAGCCCCAGTCTGGAACTTATGAACTTCCTTTGGTTGTTGATGTTACTTTTATGTCTCGTTACTACATCCTGCTATGATTGTTCTCTTATCTCTTGTGGGGGACCATGTTTGCTACAAGTTTGTGACACTTGATTATTTGAGTCCTGGCATCATAGGATCATAGAAAATTAGGGTTGGAAGGCACCTCAGGAGGTCATCTAGTCCAACCTCCTGCCCAAAGCAGAACCATCCCCAACTAGATCATCCCAGCCAAAGCTTTGTCTAGCTGCATCTTAAAAACCTCCAAGGTTGGAGATTCTACCATCCTACAGCACTAGAACCCTAGGGCTGGACAGGACTTCCGGGGTCACCTAGTCCAATCCCCTCCACCAATATGGGATCTGCTGTTTCTAAACAATCCTACATAGATGCCTGTCCAGCTTCTGTTTGACACCCTCCAAGGGAAAAGATGCCACAGCTCTAGGCAGCTAGGAGTTTCATCCTGAGACTTTGATTTAAATGTACTTTGCTGTAGTTTGAGCCTATTGCTGCATGTTCTGCTGTCTGTAGCAAGGGTGAACAGTTGTTCCCTTTACATGTAGGGTAACCTCTCATATGGTTTTCTTCCCCCGCCCCCCATCTTCCTTGCTTCTAACCTAGTTCCTACAGCTTTTCCTCAGTGGCTGGCATTCCAGCCATTCTATAGACTTGGATTTACAGTCCTTCCCCATGCCCTCCTGTGTCTCATGCCCTGCAGCTGCATCATCACCTGCTTTTCCTGAACATGGGGAAATGCAGTTCTACTTGTATCCAGTAAAGGTCAATTTAAGATACAGGTAGTGTGTGTGTGCTGTGTTTTATCCAGGACAAGCTAGCATGTCACTGGGACTCGCCACGTTGGAAAGGCAGTATGAAGACATGCAAAGGTGTCCCAGGTTCCTATCCATCAGACTGAACCTAAGGTTCTATTCCTACTGCTGCTGTTAGCTGGCTGGGTGGTCATGGGCAATCTGCCTCAGTTTCCCCACTTGTGGAATGGGGGTAATCACATTCGCCTCCATTGCAAAGTGTTTTACATCCCACAGGTGGAAGAACTAGGTATTGGAACCTTCCAGCTCTTCCCTGTGACCCTGCTAGAGATCCACCCCAGGTGCCTGACAGTACTGCTCTATCTACTGAGCCTTGATCTTTATTGGAGTGGAAACTTTCAGACTTCCCAAGTACTCAGTCTCTTCCTTCTCTCTTTCACCTCCTCCCTCCTCTCTCCTCCCCTCCCCCCACAAATTCTACTTCTTAGTAGGAGAAATGATGAAACATAGGTCACCTTCACATTTGCAAAATCAGAACCGCTCTAATGAATCCAAAACCAACTGCAACCCCCTCTGGTTTCACAGTTTTCACCTTGCACCTTGTGGTCTTGACTACTTCCAGACCTGCCCCACCTACCCCAGTAGGTGGGCCGGGTGGGGGGGTTAAGGCATGCTGGGGATGTATGGCCCACTTCCTCTGCCCTCCACTCTTCCCCCATGCAAGTCCTCCCCTGCAGCATGTACAAAGAGTTGAAACCACAGTGCGGGGTTGTGGTTTGGGCTCGCTCTCTTGCTCCGTAGCTGCGTGGCTTCCACTCTGAGTCACCTGAGCTGGTTCTGAGTGCGCTTAGGGATGGGGTGAACAGGGTGATCTTGGCTGCTGGCTTTCGTTTTACAGCATGGGGGTGGCACAGGGAATGTGAGGCATATTTTTGCACTTCAGGAGGGCCAAAGCTAAAAGGGCAGATGGTGTAAGCCACACAGAGGTCAGAGGTCAAGGCCCCGGAAGCAAGAACAATGGGTGTTAGCATATGAGCCCTTGGCTCTGCTGTGACAATGGGGGGCAGAAGCTCAGGCGTGGTAGCTTTTATTTCAGGGTTTGCCATTGCATTTCTGTGCAACCTTAAGCAAGTCCTTTCACCTCTTATTCCCACTCCATGAGTTTAGGCCCCTATGAAAATGGATAGTAATGCCCCTTGGCTTGGGGAGGGGGCAGGGAACAAAGGAAATGGGCTCTCTGCATAGTGGCAATGTGTTGTATTGAGGTCTTTTGCTTTTGAAGTTTGTGACTACTCTTGGGGCTTCAGCTGCATTTTTTTTTTCTAATAAGGACATTAAATGAAGGGCGTGGGAGACATTGATGATGTGAAAAACTCAGCCCCTGCATGCTGCATAGTTTTCCCTTGCCCTTGATGCTTACTAATACTGGGGTTCTTTAGAACAAAAGAATTTGCATGGCAATAGTACCTAGAATCCCTGACTGAGACTGGGACTGTCTCTCTGGGGCAGCGGGGCTGCAGTCGTGCAGAGCTGGCAATTCCAACAGCAAGATGAAGAGCGGGAGATGAATAAGAGATACAAACTCAACCTGCCCTAGGCAAGAGGAGCACTTGGCTCCACTGCAGGGAACTGGCTCCCAGGAACCCCAATTTAACACTAGGCTCTTGGGTCTTTGGAGCTCTGTCCATCCTGATGGAGTATTACTGCCTGCCTCTCACTCCAGTGGAGCAAACCAGGGGAATCCTTGGGAACTTCTAAGGGGGGCTGGGGATTTAGGCCACAATGACAGGTGAGCTCTCATAGCATGAGCTGAGCATGTTGGCACAGGGTCCTTAGTGGTTAGGGTTGCCAACTCTGTTTGAATCTATTCTGAGAGGTTTCTGGAACACCAACATGCCCATGACACAATGCGTACCTGCCTGTGTGCTGGTGTATATCAGTTACAGATTACAGTGCGTAGACTTTGTCAGGAAGGCAAATGCACATTACTATTGCATTTAACAACCTACTGGACTACTGTATAAATCAGATTCAACATTTAATATTTATTTTGATGAATGCCCTATCATTTATCTCCTGGATGACTCTCAGCACTGTCCTGGAGATTTATATCTAATTCCTGGAGACTCCAGGGTAATCCTGGAGGGTTGGAAACCCTGTCTATGGTGCCTGTAAGGGATGCACTGGCTGGCCTGTAAAAGTGCCATGTTGGGTCATCTGCAGTATGCAATAGTGCTATATTGATCTGATTATTGGTAGGGTTCTACTAAACTCACGGAGAGACAAAGCAATTTTCATGGCTTGGTTGCAGCACAAAAGGCCAATTTTCTGCGGGCATTTCTTGGCAGCCCCACCCCTCACCGCTGTGTGGCAGAGAGGCATATACCATATAATTTAATAGCAAATTCCACAGAAAGTAAATTATATAATTTATCATTATACTACTCTAACTCCTATAGGTGCGTAGGCAAGCCCTTGGTCTCCCCAGGTAGCTCTGACTTGCAGAGCAGAGGGGCAAGGCCCAGTTCCCCAGCTGGTATGAATTTGAGTCAGCCCCATCAATGTCAACAGGGTCATATCTGCTTATGCTAGCTGGGGACCTGGACCAAGTGCCAGTAGTAGTTTTTTCCCCCCATGTAGCCACTAGAGGGCCAGTCTGAGAACAGCTTTCCCCTGAAAAAGCTGGTCCTGGCTGTCTCTGAGGATGATACTGTCTGACTCCAAGAAGGGGAAGGGGGTCAATCCAATATCTTTTCATTAAAAAATTTAATTGGTTTAATAAAAGATATCGGATTTACCCAAAGAACCTTGTTTGCCTGTGTCATTAGACGAACGTGGCTACGACCATTAGCCCTGAAAGAAGGGGTCAAGGCTTTCTTTGTTCACTTCCCTTCTTTGCTGGCCACAGTGCATGTCTCTTGTATCCTGTGTTACTGTATTGCTGCATTTTTTTGCTTGTCTTTCTTTTCAAGTGGCCAAAATTAACCTAACTTAAAGCAATTGTCCTAGCTTCTACTTCACCTGCTCTGCAACTATTGCTTTCCCAGACCTGAGGGAGGGCTCTCAAAGCCCACAAGCCTGTCTCCTCTCCCTCCCAACTAGCAAAAGATTCCCGCACTTCATCCATCCTGCCTCTGACCTTCCCCAAGTTGTCAGAAGGCTGACTTGTTCAAGGCTTTGGGGAGAAGAATCGGAGGCATGGGGTAGAGGAGGGTTTGGAAGGCCTGGGGGAAACCAGACCAGACCATGCAGAAAACCCGTTTTGGTCCATGTACTCAGGATGTTTCCTTGATGTACTACAGCCAGAAACAGAAGCAACATGAGGAGAAGGAAGTGGGTCTCCAGAGGAGCCTCCATTGAAATGACAGTTAAGTGAGCCATGGCAGCTCACTTGGCCTCTGGCTATCTTACTGCTTCCAGCATTGCTGAGGGTGGCTGCTCCTGTCTCTGCCCAGCTGTTTGGCCCCCAACACCTGCTTCTTCCCTTCACTCCCTACCATGCTGTTCCCTACGACAGTCCTTCCTCCCACTTCAATCCAAACATGCCCCTGCCTAAAAACAATCTGGAAATGGACTTTGTCTGGACACTCTTCCCTTTTCTTGCTGTCTGCAAATTTTCTCAGGACTGGGGCTATATAGATACTTGGGTGGTAGCTAGGCTTTCTCACCCAGAGTGTGAAGGCCAAGTATGTTAGAGCTTAGCTTGAATTTCCCCAAAGTGGCTATTCAAACAATGGGAGTCTCAGCCAGGCTTTGCATCCAATATACCGATTTGTCTTCTGGGAAAAAAAAAAAAATCAATGCCGGGCCATACAGGTGGTTCATGCTCTATAAATGCTATCATCATATTTCACAGATGCAGCCTGTTAGGACTTTGCTTCCTAGCATGTAGGGCAGTATCCTAACTTGAGACAATTTCTGCCACCCATTCCCCCCACCTCCCCCTGCCCTTTGCTTGCTCAGGGATGGCATCTTGTGGGCTGTGTGTGTTACAGTTGGGGTCTCACTGTGCTGGCAGCTGCACGCAAGCAGAACCAGAGCTGATCAGTCTTGACTATGTCCATCCTATATGACCACCCATAAGCCAGAAGCTAACATGAGTTCTCTTGTGCCTGATTGTACAGCCCCTGATTTGGAGGAGGAGAAAAAAGGGAGCTCAGGGTACTGCACCTGACAGGGAGAATTGCAGGGGAGAAGCAGGCAGAATGGGTGTGAAATGCAAACCAGGGCTGGGATAGTGGGGGAGGAACCAAAGGTGGTGGCAGTGAAGGATGAGGTGGGGGTAGACGAGCAGGGAAAGATGGAAGGAAGGAAATAAGCCATGACAGAGGGGAGGGAGGGACAGCACATGAACAAGCAAATGAGCATGCAGAACCTCAGCAGCAGACTGTGGCACTTGGCAGAGACTCAAGTGCAGCGCTTGACCTGAGGCTGAACCCAGGCTGGGTTGGGGGACCCCCCCTATCAGTGACTGGAGAGTGGAGCACTTGGCATCTCTCTGCACAGTGCCGCTGGGAATGCTGGCCTGCACAGCACAGGCACCGGTGTTGGAGGTAGGGTTCACAGACCTGTCAATATCTATCTAGTCCAGCTGGGGATGGGCTACAGGCCCTGCAACACTGCGCACTACCTCCTGACAGAGGAGCCAGGAGTGGGTTACACAGGCCTAGCACCTACTTAACAGTGTGTCTCATGGTTTCTCACCAGAGCATTCATGCAAAGGTGACTGTGCAGGGGTGTGTGCAAATGTGCTGGAGAAGGTAGTCCTCAGAAATAAATTGTGGGGGCTGAGCTACTTGTCTGGAGTGGCCACAATGCTTGAAATGCTCATAGGCAGGCGGGTGCAATTGCTTCCACATGGCTCTGCTGATGTACCTCAACCTGAGCTGTAGCCCTCCTCTCCTAATTCTGCCTTAGCTTTGTGTCTCTGTCTCATGTCATTGCTTGGCTACTGCACAGGGCCCCACGTATGCAGTCTAATCAGTCATCCTCTGGGGTTAAACCCTGCTACAGCTTGGTAAAACAATAGCTGTGGGAATAGAAGGGGCTTCTTCACATGCACAGCCTGGTCACTTCCAGTCTTTGGCACCCTTCTGCAGGGGAAAAAGGAAGCACTTCCAGGGCCTAATTCATTGGACCCTCTTCCCTGCACAGCGTGAGTCTGGCGATAACCCCAATCCCTTGATCTAAGATCTGAGATGAGTGAACCTTGGTGTGAATAGGGCTGGTGGGTAGGGATGGGGGCTTTTATGGGGCTTGGGTGCTGAGGCCCTGGGCCTTTGTGCCCATGTCCAAGCAGGCAGTTTAGAATAATTAGGTACACTAGTTAGAGAAAAAGTATTACAAACTCTGTGCAGGTGACATCCAGGTCACTGGGCAGTCACTTCTGACCGTGCCGCGCAAGGAGGTCTATGCATTGCCTTGGCTAGGGTCAGCCTCAACGGAGCTAAACCAACTCTTTTGCCCAGCAGTATTTGGGGGAGGCTTCCAGCTGATCAGCTCTGTCCAGCCAAGAGCAGTTGCTAAATAGTGCATGATGCTTCCTGCCTTTGCTTGGAGAGCATCTGTGTGTTGGGGAGACCCCAGCTGGGCATGGAGGAAAGGACTGGTGGTGCTGAATGAGGGTAAGCCTTTTTGTTGGGGTCAAGTACATGCTATGGCAGGACAGCTCCTTTCTCCTCAGTTTCCCCTTAGACTTGTCTAATTCAGAGCCCTCTGTCTTTCTTCATGCTTTTCCTGAGAGAGGGGCTACAGGGTGCTAGCTAGGGGTGGGGGCAAGTGTTTCCAGGATGGGGTGAAATCCTCCTCCACCTTGAAAAAATTTCAGCCCCTGGGGAACCTCTATCATGAATCAGAGTCCTGTTGCATGGGTGCTTTCCAGGCCAAAGACAGACACACCCCTTCTTTGAAGCACAGGCTTGCATGACACAGGCTGGATGTTGAGGACGGGGTGAGATAAGTCTAGGAGGAAAACAAGTTGTCATACAAGTACTCAAACTGTCCAGCAGAAAAGGTTTTGGGGTGGAATTATCCCTCAGCTTCAGAGCTCTTGTGCCATCTTCTGAAGTGTCTAATGCCAGCTGCTGTCAGAGAGAGGAGCTGGCTGGATTTGGTTTGGTTCTGCCCCAGTCTGGAGAGCGAGCTCATAGCAGACCTAGCTGCAATGGTGGGACCTGAAATGCCCATCTTGGGGAGGTTGGGAGGTGGCAATTCCATGGCTTCAACTTCTGCTTTTTTTTCTTTTCTGCTCTGATTCAGAACAACATCAGCTTTCAAAATTTCCCCTGAAACTTTTCCCCCATATTCCCTTGAATACCAGACCTGCTTATAAAGAAAATGCTTCTTATTTAAGATTCTGGTAATTTTTATTAAATGTAAGAGCTTTACTACATACATGGTAGTCGTTAGAGCCCTACAAAAAGGTGCCTCTGGTTTTTTCCCCTTTAAACCGAGAGTCAGAAAATTTGGGTGGATTTTATTCAAAGAAATACAGTAACTTTTTTTTAAAAAATCTCTTTTTATATACAGTAGAAAACAAACTTTTCAGAGCAAGAGAATTTTAAACTCAAAGTGAAGAAATTAGTTAAAGGAAACAGCGTTCTACTACCTGGTCCTCTATTCCCCTCAACTTCCTCTTGCTTGTAGTGCACTGCCTGCCTTTAGTGCAGCCTGACCCTGGGGGAGGCCTGGCCAAGCCCCCCATAGCCAAAGGACCCCAGCTCCACGGGCTGGATCCAGCCCATCAGACATATGTTGCCAACCCCTGACCTTAAGCAAGCCCCTATTTATGGAATATCCAGTCTCAGGCTTTTTTGGAGCTTGCTGTCAAATGTTACAGCTACGTTTTAGTGCCTTTTAGGCTGGGGATCCTAGTGGGTACTTTTTTAGCATTTCCTTAACAACTTCCTCTGTCCTCCCATTGAGGCAGCCATCAAAAGGAACCACCTGCCGTCTGTGTGGTGTATGCTGGGATTCAGCCCAAGTCCCACCAAATTCTCTGATAACAGCAGCAACGGTCCAGCCCTGTGCTCTGGACCATCTGTGTTTATATGCGAGAGTGATCATTGTTGTTGGGGCTGTTAGGTGCCAATGTCTCTTCTGTCTGCTTGCTGTGATGTGCTAGCTGAGCACCCTCTGGAGCTGCTTTGGCTACTCCTGGCAGGCGTCTCTTGGTTCAGGTTGTTGTGGTCCATGGTTTTGAGGAACTCCAGACCTCCTACCAGAGATCAGTAGAAAAGGATGAAGAGGACACGGCCAAAGCCACTTGGCACAGGATTTTCCAACTTCCCCCTAGTGGGGAAATGGACTGCGACAGCGAGGAGGAGGCAGAGACAAGTGGGACTAAGGACAGCAGCAGTGACAGTGACAGCAGCAATGAGTCCTCCAGCAGGAGCTGGCATGACAGTGACACGGACAACGAGTGAACTCAGTTCAAGACCCCACAAGCAGAGTGGAGATGAAGGGACTGGGGTGTCTGGGCTGAGACCAGTGTTCTTGGGTGTGTGGGGCGTGGGTGCAGATATTGTAACAGGTTCAGGTGGCCAGCAGGCCCCTGTACAGGTGTGCATATTGTAACGGGATTATGGTTTTCCTTTTGGGGTGTGACTAAGAGTGTAGATTGTGTGTGTGTGTGTGTGTGTGTGTGTGTGTGTGTGTGTGTGTGTGTGTGTGTGTGTGTGTGTGTGTGTGTGGAGAGGGAGATTTTTATAATACCCCCCCCCATGGTTTAGAGGAACAGTAGTTGTGGATTCACTCCCCACTGACTGCACCTTAGTTGGTCTTGCAGCTGGTGACCCTGTGATTCCCCACACTCTTAAGGTGCTGTAGCTGAGATGCTGCCAGTCCCACAGCTAATGGTAGCATTTGAATCGACCATCTTACCTTTTGGAAAGGGTTAGCGATTTCCCCTTTCTGTCTTACCTGTGGTGAGCAGATCCTTGGTGTCAGGGCTACTATGTGTGGGCTAACCACATCCAGGGCTAAAGAGGACAGAGGCAGCTTCCTCTTTTTACTGCGTATCTTTTCCTCCCACCCCATCAAAGCCTGACTGAGCAGTGTGGTCTCTGCTTCCTTGCTGGGACTCCCTTCCTTCAGAGAAACAGCTCCTTTTATAGGAAACAGAATTTAAGCCACTGCAAGGAAATTGGTCCCTACCTGCTTGGGTGAACATTTCTTTCCAGCCTTTGGTGATTAAGGGGCCCTGCCACACATCTATGAGTCAAACCCAAAACCTTGGGGCTTAACCACAACCCCCAGATTGCTGTGTCATAGGGGCTGCTATGAAAGACGCATTTATAAGAAATGGATGGCTCTGCTGGGGCTCTGACACCAGCCCAGAGAGCTCTTGTGTGCAGGGGTGGTATTTGATTCTGAGAACTGTCCCATGGGCTGAGACCATTGCTCTGTCCAGGCCAGTATTTTCTCCCCTGCTTTAGAGGAGGGAGCTCCTCCCTGCAACTGGTTTCTTGTGGATTCCCTCTACTCCCACAGGGAAAATACTAAGTCCTACTGGTACCAGGTTTGGCTTGTGTAGGAAGGCAGTGTGGCTGTTGGACAGAACAGGGGGCTCTGGTGCAGGAGACCTGGGAGCATTTGTGGTATGGCAGCAGCAGCAGTCCCAGCACAGATGATCTCAAGCATGCTTTTGTCCTCCTGTCAAACATGGAAAGGCACCAGCAAAGCCACTTGGGAGATGTCCCCCACATGGTCACACTGGGCAATTGCTGGGGCTATCCTGGGGTGGCTTCTGACTTTGAACCATGTAAGAGTGTAATGGGCAGAGCATGCTTGGGCCCTTGGGGGCTATTCTTAGCTCTGCCATTTGCCTGCTGGGTGACTCTGGGCAAGTCCCTTTACCTCTGTCTTCCTCATTGCTAAAATGGGGAAATGATATTGGAAATGATATTGACCCCTTGATGAAAAAAGCCCTGAGATCTGTGGAGATGCGTCCCCCCACTTTGGAACTCTGCATTCTCTTTTTATAACCCCTTGCCTTTCAGTGAAAGATTCAAGGATGTTGTCAGAGAGGAGTGGATGGAATTGCCCTTTTAAAGGTGCAGTCTTCCTGCTTTTGCTGGATGAGCCCCTGCCTCTTGCACTTCTGTAATAGGGGAACTGTTAAACTAGCTGCCCTGCCTACCCTTCCTCCTGTTCCCACCCTGTGTGTGGTCTGTGCACTGCCTCGGAAACTCCAGTGCCTAACCCCTCTTCATATGTGCCTTGCTCCATCCTTTCACAGATGATCTTCCTAGGGAGACTTGGACACCAGATTATTGTGCTCACTCCATTTCTTGTAGCTCCCTGTGCCCTACTAAGCCGTGCTTGCCCCAGGAATGCTGTCTTGCTCTGTGAGACTCTCTCCTACTTTGTCTTCAAGGGCTAAGACCAAGTCCGCTCATCCTGTTGATCTGAGGCGTGGATGGTTCTGCCCGGGGCCTTCCCCTGCCCCTCCTAAGGGGAGTCCTCATTCATACAGTTTTGCCTTGTCATGTGCTCAGCTAATAACTCCGGCCAGCTAAATACCAGCTAAAAAGCTCTAATAAGCCATCACCTTAGCTGCTATACAGAACTATAGCATTAAGGTTAATGGAGTGCAGAGGTGCACTAGCCCAGAGCCACATGGAGAGTTTGTTTGCCTTGGCCCTAATATGTCCTATTGCCTGTTCCCATGGACTGTGATGAAACTGAGCCTCCAAATCCCGTCCCAGCTGTCAGATAGGATGATGCAGCCCCCTCTCTGCAATACAGCCCTCTCCCAGCCCATGTCTGACTACTGTCTGTGCAGCAGCCCTGTGCACAACTCATGCCGTCAATGTGCCACTCCATCTCAACACTCAGATCCCCACCCTTTACTGGCACAGCAGGGCAAGACCAGAGCAGGGATTATGATGTTCTAAGCAGCTGGCTTTAAATAGCAGGGAGTGTCTGAGAGGTGGGATCCTAATGATCTGAAAGGGACCTAGGTAACTGTCTGGGAGGTGGGTGGGGGGGGGTTTCTCCCCCCACCCCTAATCAGGCAGTGCAGTAGGAGGGAGAAGTGGAATGTGTGTGTATCTCTCTGCAGCATCACAGCTCTGATCCGTCACCCTTCCAACGACTAATGTGAGAAAGTGGAACGTGTTGCTCCTATTAGCACGTTTGCTGGCGTGCAAGGTGCTGATGAGCCTCTGGGGATGGAGGGTTGAGGGCGGGGGAGCAGAGGGGCACAGCCTGCAATCTGCTCCTAAGAGCTCTGGCCCTGTCACCTCACATCAGCAGCTCATAGAGCAGTTGGGTTGTGGCCATCCTTCCCTCCCTACCTCTCTCCAAACCCTCCTGGCACTAACTGGCTGGAGGGCAAACGAGGACCCATTGAGATATAGCATTTAAATTGGTTCTGTTGAATTGGCTCTGTTGATGCAGTTTGTAAGGCTGAAATAGAAGGGGAGAAGAGTGTCTTCTGGTCAAACAGCTGCTGGGTCTCCTCTGTAGGAATCTGGGCCATGGAGAGGAGTGCAGTCTTCAGAGCTGCCACCATGGCAATAGGGTAAATGCAGCTTGTAAAGCAAAGGCCCTGGCTTTAGAGTAGGTATGAAACAAGCCCTGCCTGCCTCAGCTGCAATGCATACCTTCCTCCATGAAGGAGAGATCAGAATGTAGCTCAACCTCTGGATCTGAATTTCCCAATTGGGCCTGGTCTTTGTAAGCAAGGAGAGAGATCTTAGTGGAGAAGGCATTGGTCTGGGCCTGAGGAGACCTGGGTTCAAGGCCTGTTCCTTGTGTTGGATATCCCACCTCTCTCCAGCTGGTTGGTCTCCTGCCCTGTAGGACTTCCAGCTGCCTGAGGGACTCTGTTCTTGCTGCTCCTCCATCCATCTACATCTCTTCTTAGCTGTGCCCAGGCAGCTCTAGATACCCCTTGCTTCAGCAAACTCCAGTTATCTTCTCCCATCTGTTTTTTTTTTTTTCTGCCCCCATCCATCCTCCCTAATTAGAGGTAACAACCCAAGCCCTTTTTCTGTCTTTCCACTCCACAAACTGCCCCATTCGTGGAAGAGTGGTCCTCTCTATGTTCAAAGCAGGAGGAGATGCTGCAGCTCCTATCACCAGCACATGGGAGAGGTTCCCTCTTGCTGCCCCACAGCTGGGTGCTGATCTTGAAGGGTCATGATTCATTGCGAGCATGGAGAACAAACTTTGCTTTAGACCAGGGGTATGGTTCTCAGGCTGAATCTGGCCTGTGGAGTCATTTCATCCAGCTGGTGGAGCTGGCTGGGCTTTTGCGGTGTTTCTGTATCAGGGGCTTCCCTCACACCATGGCTGGGCAGTAGGGAGAAGCAGTGGCAGCAGCACTATGGGACAGAGGGAGAAATGGTTACAGCTCTGGTAGCATAGCCAGGTTGAAAGTGGCCAACACATGAAGTTAAGCTCTGCTAAAGCAGCCCCTGATGCAGAGTGAGACCTGCTCCGCTTTATTCTATGCAGTGTCTCAGCAGCCATGAGCTGGGTTCCCTGTAATGCCAGTGCCTTGGCTCTGTCTGTCTCATTAGCACGTTCCCAAACTGACCAAGAGGGACCAAGCTTGGACTTCTTCTTGGCAGATGCCCTGACGAATCTAACTTGGGAGTCGGTAGAGACTGTGTGTGTGGGGGGGGGCACACACGCAGGGGGAGGAAGAGACTCTGTGTGTGTGTATGTGTGCAGGGGGAGGAAGAGTGTGTGGGGGGGAAGAAGAGTGTGTGTGTGTGTGTGGGCGTACGTGCGTGTGTGTGTGTGTGGGCAGGGGGAAGAAGAGGCTGCCTCCTCAGTTCTGTGCTGGGCATAGTCTTCTAACAGGATTGGGTATAGGGACCCCTCCTGTGAACTTCATTTAATCCCCTGCTGCCTGTTCCTGCTCCCAGACTGAACCAGCACACACTGAAATCTATGGGCATCTTTCAGTTAGCTCCACTGGGCTTAGTACTGGACCTCTACAACAGCGGTTTGGGCCCAGTTTGGATCCCTAATCTTGGAGGGTTTAAGAGCAGCTTCCATGTGAAACCTGTGACCCCTGAAATCCCTTTGACTCTGGACTCTGTTCCCTCTTCCCTTGCACTTAGGGCTGGGTCTGTTGGGCTGCAAGCATGGGGAGGTCACTGCAGCTCTCTGACATGGGCTATGGAGGTCCAGTTTGTGAAGAAAGACTAGTCCCATGGGGCTGAGTGCATTAGTAAAGGGAGATTTTAGTGCCCTTTTCAGGAAACCTCAGGTTGCCTGAGCACTAGGGGGTAGGCTTAACGCTTCGGGACAGGAAATGAAAGTCAGTTCAGGCCTTCCTTCTCCAGTGGCGTGGGGGTGGAATCCACTCTTGGACTCCTGCTGCTCGGTGCAGAAGAGGATGGCCTCATGGCTGGGACACTGTGGCAATGCTCAGGGGACCTGGGGTTGATTCCCTGCTGTGCCACTGATTCCCTGTGTGACACTGCAATCACTGAATCTCTTCTGGCCTGTTCCTCATGTGGACCGTGGGGAAGACAGATATCCTCAGTAGCTGTCTGTATTTGACTGGCAAGTGTGTTACAGGTATCTGATCCACAGAGACCCTGGGGTGGTTTAGTTCAGTTGCCCATGCTTTTAGGTCTAGACCGCCCCAGTTCAAACCCCAGCCAAGATAGTGAATGTCACATTGCAAAGCACCTGCTGCTGCTTTACTGACCCACAGCATGTTCTGTTTCCCAGTGCTACTTACTGTGTGAGATGGGTCCCACCAGGGGCAGAGGGAGGGAACATGGGTGTTGGGTGCCTATGGCCCCCTCATTAAATAAATCCCATCCACAGGCATTTCCTGGACAAGAGGACACTCCCAGTTGATTGGGAAGAGATTTGAAGAGAATTGGGAGGACAAGTGTGCAAACTTGCTGTGTGGGGGACGTTCCTGGTTCGCTGGTGATAGGGGAACATTAGGGAAGGCAGGAGGGAAACTATTTGGCTTGGGTCAAATGGAAAAAGTTTGTTCACCCTGAAGTGACATGTGTTGGGGTTTTTTTAGGGTTGTATTTCAACTTTTATATAAAATGGCAGGAAATGTTTGAATCATGGGTCTTTTGAATCTGAAACATTTTGTTTTGAAGGAGTTAAAACATTTTGATTTCACAATTTCTCTTTCTGACATGACTAATTTGTGAAACTGGGACAAATTTGCCAACACATTTTGGTGTTGCTGAATCTATGTTTTTTGTTGTTGTTGTTTGGATTCTTTTTGCTTTGTTTTTTTCCGGAAAAGTTTGAGCAGAAACATTTTACCCAGATCTAATGAGTGCTTCTCAGCTTCCTCAAGCAGGGCTTGAAGGGTTGAACCCATGGACTCTGCTTTGCTCTTGACTTGGGGAGTGTGTGTGTATGTGTGCATGGGCAGAGAGGTAAGAAGTGTTGGATCTCCAAATGCCACCTATTCATGGTGTTGGAATCCCTCCTACCAGGTTGTGTAGGTCAGTGACCTACCTTTCTTTTGCATGTGGAGATGAAATAGTTAATGCTAATATTGACTTGTATGAACTCCCAGCTGAGAGGCTCTGGTGGGGTACTAAGGGCCCCACTGAGTTGTCCAGAGCCAGGTTCTCTGCTGAGCTCCTTAGATGTCTCTATCTTGCTATAACCTCAAAAAAGTGACCTTTGCAGTTAGAGGGTAAGACCTTAGGACCCTGATGAGCCCTTCAGAGGGGGTTATAATGGACAACAATCCAAATGAGTCAATAGGATGACATTGTTGTAATAAAAAGCCAGTAGCTACTGAGAGGTATAGGGGGGAATGATTTTTCTCCTCTATTTAGCACTGATGATGCCTCACCTGGAGTACTGGATCTAATTTTGAGCACCACACTTCAAGAAAGCTGTGGACAAATTGGAGAGTCCACAGGAGAGCAGCATAAATGATTGGGGGTCTAGGAAACATGATTTACAAGGAAAGATTGGAAGAAGTGGGATTACTTAGCTTAGAGAAGAGAAGATGGAAGGAGAGTTTGAGAAGTGTCTTCAAATACAGAAGAAAAGGTTGTTTATAAAGAGAATCTGATAGTGTTCTCAGTGTCAGCAAGGGACAGGACAAGAAGTAAGGGGCTTATATTGCAACAAGAAAAATTTTATCTTGGGTGTTAAGAAGAACTTTCTACCTCTGAAGATGGCTCAACACTGGCACAGATCACCTAGAGAGACGGTGGAATCTCCCCCATCCCTGGAGGTTTTAAAGAGCAGGCTGGACTAGTTTAGACAAGGATGATCCTCCTGGAGCAGTGGGGGTGGAGTAGGTGTGACCTCTTGAGGCCCCTCCCAGCCCCATTTATTCTATGATTCACTATTTAAAATACAACATTTTCTCACATACAAAATGCACCTTTTTCCCAAAAAGCAGCTGGTGCAAACTAAAGTGTTTAATATGTGAGGAATATGGATCCAGCCCACAAAACTGAGTAATCCAGCATGTGGGGCTCCCACAGTTCCAAAACGTTGGTTGCAGGGCAGCAGTGGCAACATTAATTGTTGTGACTCTGGAAGCCAGGGCAAGTAATGCTGCCGCTGTTCCCCCCCCACCAGACTTTCTAGATCTTGGCTGGATGACATGGCCCCGCATGCCAGATCGAGCTAGTGCTTAGTGTCATTCCCCAGCCACATCCAGTGTGTGGCCCTGGACCCAGTGCAAGGATTACGCTGTGGGCCCATCCAGCACATGGGGCTCAGAAGCAGGCTTGGCTCCCTAGCTGCTGCTACTCAGTTACTGGGAAAGATCCTTTTTTTCATAAAATCTTGGAAAGTTAGGGTTGGAAGGGGCCTTAGGAGGCCATCTAGTCCAACGCCCTGCTCGAAGTAGAACCATCCCCAACTCGATCATCCTGGCCAAATGTTTGTCTAGCCAGGTTTGGAAAACCTCCGAGGACGGAGCTTTCATCCCTCTCTGGGTAACCTGTTCCAGTGTTTTACTACCCTCCTAGTGAGAAAATTCTTCCTAATATCCAACCTAAACTTCCCTTGCTGCAACTTAAGACCATTGCTCCTTGTTCTGTCATCTGCCACCCCTTTTCTGAAAGGCAGCAAGAAGAAAAGGAGGGGGGAAAGTGTATATTTCCATAGATTCCAGAGTGTGTTTTATGCAAGAAAATATGGTAGGGTTACCAATGGAACTGTGTCAGGTGGGTGCCGATGTAGTTATTCTGGTCAAAGCCCTAATGAGGACAGTTTTACATGCTCTAAGCTGGTATAACTGCACAAGGCTTACACTACAAGCATAACTGTGCCAGAAGAAGCCCCAATAGATGCCGTGATACCAGCAAAACTGGGCCTCTACAGGCTTAGTTTGTACTCAGTAGAGGTGGCTTCATATGATCAATGAAAAGCAAAGCTTTGCTGGCAAAAGCTATGCCATAGGGGTGTCCAGTCCTATGATTAGCTGCTGTTCCCATGATGTCTAAACAGTCTCGATATAGATGCAGCCTGCGGGTTTGGGAGCCTATAAGCATTCTGGTAAAGGTAGAGGCAAAGCCAAAATAGCAATCAGTCCGTTTTATTAATGAAAGCTGTGTCCTGGAGCACAAGAGGTGCCGGTGCATCGGCCCCCCAGTGCACAAGGGCCTGCTCGTCTGTATATCCCACTAGCTGCACCGTCTTCCCTTATGACTTTACAGTAACTACTGTCCCCACTTTGGAAATGGGAGGGTGGGAGGGCACATTGGTGCCTGGATCTTTCCAAACCTATGCAGCGAATATGCAGGGCTCAGGAGCCGGATTCCTTAGAGTGCAGCACAGACTCCCCTTCGTCCTGAGTCCTGCATCACTGGAGTTAGGGTGCAGACCCCTGGCTGAAGGCAGACCCCTAGCTTAGGTACCCCTTCCCAGCCTCTGCAGCATCGTTAGAGACACAGTTTCCTTTGTGCAGCCCAACTCTCAAGCAGTGGATTTGCTTTCTTCCTTCCCTCAGTTCCCCCACCCAATGCACGATCAATGCTGCCGAAGTTCAGGGGGCACCGACCTAATATTAACCATGGAGCCATGCCAGCTCTGGCTGTGATGTGCCTGCCTGATCAGAGGCTGCGGTGGAGGAAGGAGTGATGCCTCGCCCCTTCAGGGAATGGCAGCTCTTACCAAAAACCCAAGCACAAACGACCCTGACATGGAGTATGCATGGGCCGCAGGGCGCGTGATCTCGCGGCGGGGAGGTGACAGGACTGAACTCGCAGTGACATTAGCGCACATGACTCCTCTCTTCTCTCTCTCTCTCCTCTGCTGCGGTCAACGCCTCGGCGTTTCCAGCCAGGGGGGTAGTTCTCGGCTGTCACAATTGATCTGTGTTTGGGGTAACGTTTTCCTAAGCAATAAGTGGGGTTAAATTCGGGGTCACCCATATCAAACATCAAAGGGTGTTTATCTATCAGAGAGCAAATTCATCACAGCCGCACCCCTCTCCCTCAAACATTTCCCCCCTTCCCACCCACTCCCCCACTGGCTGATCAGAGATGCTTGCCCAGATGGACTCTTGCTGGGCTGGGACATGCGGCCTCTGCTCTTGCTGCTGCCTCTTGGCACTGGAGAGGAAGAGACAGAGGAAAATGGGAATTAACAAAGCAAAGGCAGCTTTGCCCAAAGCCAAGAGTCCGTTTCGCCAGGGTTTTGTGGGCTGCCTGATGCTGGCGCCTCATGGCACCTGGGGTGCCAGCTGCCAATTTGTTTTCTTCATTGCTTCTTTTGCAGACCTGTGATGGGAGGGGGGAGAGAGGACCATGGGGGTGGGGGAGAAAGGAATTCTGTTTTCATCTCCATTTTATTCCTCCTCTTGGCTTAACTGTTCTCAGTCGTGCTGGTTGGGTCCACAGCACCTTCTTGGCTTGGATTGGGGCGTTGCAGTGGAGTAAGCCAAGGTATCCCCTGTCCTGCCCTGCATACACATGTGCCGCCTGTGCAAGAAAGCAGGAAGATGCTGGATTTTCCATGCCTAGCATAGAACTGCAGCCTTTGCAACCAGGTCCCAACTGTCTGGTGGCAGGAAAGGGACGAGGAGGAGAAGGATCTTGCAGTCTGTCCCCAGTATCATTTAGGCCTTCCGACAGCATCCATCATGAGGCCATCATTACTTGTTTTAACCATTGAGCTGCCAAGGCCTGGCAGAGGTGCTGCTGCCAAAGTCCTTGTTTGTGGTCATACTTGATGGTTGGGGAGCTGACCAGCCCGACCAGGTCCAGGCTTGTCCTCTCGTTACTTTTTCTTCCAGCTCTGCTCAGTAGCCTTGGGCAGCTCAGTTCATTCTTTTGTACCACAGATTTCCCTATTTGTAAAATGGAGAAAGTCAGAATTGTCCTGTATCTCCGCTGTGGGGGAAGGGTGGCCAGGTGGTTACAGCTTTCAGGTGCTCCTCATGCCTCATTGTGAGCTATTCCCATTGGTCTCCATCAGTCTATTCTAATTTATACAGATGAGTTGTACTGGCACAGCAGCTCTGATACCCTTCTTCCATTTTGGAACAAAGCTCCCCCTGATATTGGGTGCTGTACAAACACAGATTAGAAAGGCCAGTCACTGCCCCAGTGGCAGTCAGAGGCTCCAGCTAAGACCTGGACTCCCTTGTATTGGGTCTTAGACACAGTAAGATCAGGAAGGAGAGCAAGAGAAAATCAGAGGCAGAGAGGTGAAGTGGCTTGCCTAGGGTTGCATGGCAACTTAGTGGCAGAGGTGGGAATATAACCCATGCTTCTGGACTTCAAGGCCAATGACCTACCCAGTGAATCATGTAGCCACTCTGTACCATAGGTGTAGCAGTAAGTGTTATCTTCCTGGGGCTCTGTCAGTAAATCCTTTGGTGTCAGTGAGGCACCAGATACTCCATCTGCATGTACCAGGCAGCTCCTTATGTGTGGATGGGGACATGTCTTTGGGTGCCACCTCTGGCTACATGGCAGATGTCCTGTGTGGATTTCTCACTGAGACAGCAGTTTGTCACACACCCAGTCTGCTCTGCTCGTTTGTTCCCTCAAAGCCACAGATGACACAGCGCTGTGCGGGACATGGCAGTCATCTTCCTGCCACCTCCTATGGCTTCCTTTAAGCCTCAAAGAGGTGAAATACTAATTTCATTTGAGTGCAGTGTGCACTGAGGAAGCAGAAAGCCATGACCTTAACAACATCTTTAGTCTGGACACTGAGGCATAGAACTGTGGCATGCAGAACAATGCATTAATGCAGTGGGAGCCAACCTTTGTAACAGATGTGCTACAGGTTAAGCCCTCCCCAAGTGCCACTCCAATCCCCTTTCCTTGCCCAATCTGCTGCTTTGCTTTCTATTGCCTGCTCCGTCCCTGATCTGCCATGTGCCACACACAGAGACTGCCCTTGCGTTAATGGGTTATGCCCAATTGCTGGGCTGGCTCTGGGTTCATAACAATAGTTAATCATGATCTTGAGGCTCACAAAGCACTTTTCCAGCAGCCAGCTGTATGTGGCATTGGTCAGGCTGCAGCTGGAGTACTGTGTCCAGTTTTGGGCGCCACACTTCAGGAGGGATGTAGGTAACCTGGAAAGGGTTCAGAGAAGGGCCACCCATCTGGTTAAACCTACGAGGATCGATTGAGGGACCTGAATCTCTTCAGCCTCCTCAAGAGAAGGCTGAGAGGTGATCTTGTGGCTGTCTACAAACTCATAAGAGGGGGGACAGCAGGAAATAGGGGGTATGATGTTTACCAGGGCGCCCATCAGGGTTACTAGAAACAATGGCCACAAACTGAAGGAGAGCAAATTTAGATTGGACATCAGGAAAAAAATTCTTTACAATGGGGGTTGCCAAAATATGGAATATGCTTCTAAGGGAGGTGGTTCTGTCCCTTTCTTTGGAGGTATTTAAGAGGAGATTGGACAAACACCTGGCTGGGGTCATTTGACCCCAGCACTCATTCCTGCCCAGGGCAGGGGGTAAGACTCAATGATCTAATAGGTCCCTTCCGGCCCTAAAATCTGTGAGTCTTATCAACATGTCTGTGAAGCAGGTAAATGAGATTGCTTCCTCTAGCATGAATATACAGCCATTTCTAGAAGGAACTGATGTCAGTTTTTCCATCTCAAAGCTTAGGACAAACAGTGAAGAATCTAGCTCACTCAACCAATGAAAAACCCATTGCCTTTTTGAGGAGAAAATATCTTTTATTTCAGAATATCAGTGTGGATTAAACTATATCGTGACTGCAGGGACCTCACCTTGTGCTGAACACAGTGTTTTTGTCCGCACCCCACCATGCACATACCTCACCCTAACACCCTGGTGCCATTGTTTTAGATAGCAGCATGATCCAGGCAATGTTTCTAACATCTGGTTGGGATCATTAGTTTATTACTTAGCTTTCTTTTCTTGGTTTGTATAGCCAGAATCCAAACAGGTCTACAAAATCAGGAACGGTGTGGGAAGAGTGAATAGAGAACTGTTACTTACTATGTCTCATCCTATAAGAATTAGGGGCATATGACAAAATGATCCAGCAGCAGGTTTAAAGCCAAAGAAAGAGACACATGCCTTCATTGTAAAAAGTTGCTGTGGTGTGGGACTGGCAGGAATGTTCTCTTAAAAAAGAGGGGTTATTAGAATAGGCTCAGTCAGTTTGCTGCACCTTACTAGTGAAAGAATTAGTTACTGCTGTCGGGACAACAGCATTTAGCACTGCCCTGAACTAGCTATGCTACTTCCTTCCTGGCAGCTGGTTCATGCAGCTGGGAGCAAGTGAGCAGGACCTACCTTGTGGTAACACTCCTGAGTGTGTCATGGAAACAGTGCAGACATGCCCCACACTCCATGGGTGTGTTTTGGCCTGGGTTTAGGCAGGATTCACTTATTCAATGGTCAAGGTAGATATGGATGCAATTAACTTTTGTCATGGTGCCCATTTGTCCTTTGAGCATTTCCTATAACTGGCAGAGAACAGTAAGGGAGGGGAGGTTGCAGGGGTGCTGTGTGCCATTCAATTAAATAAACTCCTGCAGAAATGTGGCTGGTACAGTATTCAATTAACTTTAAAGTTGGGACAGAGAACTACACCCTATTATTGGATTAGCCCTAAGCATTTGGGAAGTTCAGATCCAGCCCTTAACTTGGCACTTGTTATTTCCATACAAGCTGGATTAAAGGTAGAGAAGTTGCTATCAACCACCCCTGTCTCTTCCAGCTAAGGTGGGAGTGGGTGAGGAGGGGGAAGGAGTCAGGTTAAAAGGCCTGGAGATCAGATGCTTTAGTGCAAAGCAGGACTCAGGGTTTCGAACCTTGTCTCAATATCCCTAGCACAGATTTGACTTAATTGTCTTTCCTTCATCTCCCAAATGCAACATTTCTGGTATAGGATTTTTGGCTAGCATCTTCGGCTCCTAACATGCAGTCACTTCTAAGGTAGAGGTTAGCAGCAGTTTAAACAGCACTGCATAATGCTGGTTTGGGACCAGAAGTGAAGAGGAATGAAGCACTGCATTGAAAAAAAGGTGGGGCAGGGGTGTAGGTAGGTATCATGCAATTTTCAAAAAAATGAAAGGCAGCCAAGACCAGAAGGTGTAAGTGCTGCTGCCCCTAAGGTCAGGTCCTGGTGGCCTGTTATAAATCCAGAGTTGCTTACTGGAGTGATATTGGATTTACACCAGATTTGACCCAGCACTTTCAGCAGCACAGTGATGCCTAACACCACTGACTCAGTAGAGATGCAAAAGGAAGAGCAGCCTATCCCTTGCCTCACCCAGCAGTCTCCCACTTAGGCATTAACCCTGGTGCATGCTGTTTAGCTTTATGAGATCTGATGATCGCACAGCTGAAAACAGCAAGGCCACAGGCCCCATCACAGCATTAGGGCAACATCCAATCAACTTAATGGTGCAGCAGTGAGTCCTTTACCAGCTCATTGAAGGCGCGCACCCGCCCGAGGACATGGGAGAGAAGGCCATTGGGCCCAGCCAGGCATCGTCTCTGCCTCCCCTTCCCCAGGCCTGCAATGGATACAGAGGCCAAGCTTAGTGACTGCCAACCCCAGGGGCTGGGCAAAACGGAGGCCAGCATTCAAGGCGCCAAAACTCAGAGGGTGTGAAATGTGCTGAGGGCCGGGCACTTACTGTCTTTTCCGCTCTGTCGCTTGTGGCCGCTGCTTGCTGAGCATCCAGGACAATGCCTGATGCGTTACGACACGCTGGCACAGCCTCTGCAGGGTGATCCAGCTGCCCACTCAGTGGGGGAATAGGAGCTGGAGTGGGTGGGGTGCAGATGGAGCCAGGCTTCATCTCAGTCTCCATTGCCCTGTTCCCAGAGTTACCTGAGCACCTCATGAATGGATCAGCCTGTGGAGCGAGGGAGCATTAGCTCCATGTGCAGAGTTGTGGGAGGGGGGTTCTGATGCACAGACACTAAGTGACTCAGTCAAGTCTGTAACGGAGCAGTAACTATACTAGACTGTCCATGTCCATCCCCTCTGATCAGGGCCAACCCATGGGGCGACCCTTCCTGCAATGTCACTGTTGGGATCTGTGGGTTCAGCCCTCCTGTTCCCCCCCATCCCCCACCAGCCTTCACTGGAGAGTCCAAGTGATGATCACCTGCACCATTAGGTCAGATGTGCACCAGAGCCTTGTCTTGCACCATGTGTTGTCATTTATCCAGGGCCAAACCTCAAGCATGGTGTGTTACCTTCCTCTGCACTGGGTACAAGATGCCAGGCAAGAGAACCAGCCCTCCAGTTACAAGGGGGTTCAGAATAGATCAGAGATGGCCCAGATAGAGAGGTGCACATGTATGTGATGCAGAAGCTGGCAGGGAGAGCTGTGATGAGCAGAGGGCAAGAATAAGAAGATAAGAATAAAAATTAGCAGTGTTGTGGGGGGGGGAGGGGAGGGGAATATGATTTTTGTTTCTTAGGGTAAGGTTTGTATGCAAATGACCAGCAAAACATGAACCCAATCCCTGTCCAGTGACTGGTCCACTTAAGAGGATAACAACCTCCTGTTGCTACCAGCAGTTAATCCTTTATCTTATGTGCTGTGCTGAAGATGCTGCTCTTAAGGCCCTGGGACTGGTAGTACGTTATTATTTCTGTATATGGCAGCCACATCTACAGATCCCAGCTAATCACCTATGCCTAGCACTACACCAAGACCTGGCAGACTAGACAAAGATGACCAAGTGTGAGACCAACAAAGACCTTATTGTTCCCATTTGACAGAGAAGAAACTGAGGCACTGAGAGGTGATGTGACTTTCCCAAGGCCACACTGAGACTCTGAGCTTCTCTTTAGTCTCTTGCCGCTTGCTGTATACTTCAAGACAGCACAGTCATGCCTCAAGGTGTGGGCCGGCTGGTCTGGATGTCAACCTTGGAGGTTCTCATCTCTTTCACCCTCCCTCTAACTCAGTATCATCTCCTCGGAGAATGCATCAGCCCAGAAGCACTTCCAGTTCTTCATCTGGGGTGATGCATTGGTGTCTCTCTAAACATAGTGAAGGGCTGCATGCTCCCAGCAGCCAGTCCCATCAATACCAGCTAGCAGTGCCTGCCAGGCTGAACTCCCCATGACCTGCTCAGGCAGGAGAGGCTGCAAAATGTGAGCAGTGGAGGAAATGTGCTAATGACCAGCTAAGTACCCAACAATACATCCAAAAATAAAGCACCTGCTTCCAACCTCTGCCCAGGGCCAGCAGTGGGAGAATCCCCTTTCTTCTGTAAGTGGTTCCTCACTCTGAGAAGTCACCAGGTCTCACAGCAAAAGCTTAACCAAGCTCTCTCAGGTATTTCACTTGCAGGGAAACCCTGCAGCAGCAGGAGCAAAAAAACAACCTTTCTTATCAGAGACTGAGGGCTTGATGCACCATACCCCCTTACCAGGATGGGGCCTGGACTCTGGAATGTTGTTATTTACTGTGCTAGGATCTTGCTGTAAAAGCATTGGTTCAGTTTGATCCAGGTCAGCATTGACCTAAAATTGGGGTTGCTGGGTGGCCTTAAAACAACATCTAAAGGGCAGATGTCTCCCCATTGCAAAACTGACTGACACAAATCAGGCCACTGTAGCAGAGGTCGCTAATGGGTTGCGTAGGGTACTGTGAATTCCTTTGTCCTGCTTAGAAGTGCTCCCTACATGTCATGGATGGGATGCCCTGGATAGATGGAATTCTGCTGCTGCTGCTGCCTCTTTCTGGAATTGCAGAGGCTGGTGTGAACAAGATGAAGTATGCTGCTAGGGAGAAATAAAGATAGGCACACGTTGAAGTGTAGTGGTCTGACGGTGTGGCTTGTGGGGGGGTGTCTGTGTACAAAGGTAGGCAGTAGTGTTTTGCATGCAAGCTCACATATGCACACATGCATGTACACTGCAGCTTCCTTCCTCTGCATCTAAACACCAAGCACTGGGTGTTTCTATCTGCATGTGCGTTTTAATTCTCTCAGGGCTGGATGGGGAGGCTGGTGGATAACTCAGAGGCTAATGGCAGTGAGGTCTCCTTGTTGTACGTCAGTTTTCCTAAATGTAAAAGAGGACTGATAGTGTGCACATATATGGCAACATTCTGTGAAGCTCCTCCAGTGAAAGCTTAAGTTGGAGAAGAGATCCCTATTGTGTCTGGTATAAGAAGAAGGGCGAGAGGGAGGGGGTTTGGAAGTTCAAAGGCTCACAGGTGGGGAGGTCAGGACTCCCCAGCTCTACTCTAGGCTCTGCCACTGACTTATGAGGTGACCCTGGCAAGTCACCTTCTCTCCTATCCCCTCCTTCTGTGTCTTCAGTTGAAAAATCAGGATGATGAAACAATGGCGAGGGACTAACCATCCTGCTCCCAGAAGAGTGGGAATTAGCTTAGACAAGTGGTGCCCAACTCATTGGGCCCTGTGGGACAGACGAGTGGTGTGAGACTGGCCTATGAGCCAGATCTGGACCACACAGCTGTGTCATCTGGCCTGAAGGACTGGAACTTAGTGGTGGTAGTATTAATTGCTGTATACCTGCCGCTGCTCCTCCCACTGCCAAATTTCTAACCCTTCTGGGCCAGGTGATGTAGCTCCATGCTCTAGATCTAGCCCACAGAGTTGGAAATTTGGCAGCAGAATGAATGGCAGCAGTGTCTATTGCTATGTCTTCAGGAGCCCTGTGGGTTGGACCCTTGCTCTTGTTACAAAGTGTTTGGACACTACTGGGGTAAAGGGTGCATGAACACCCTTTGGGGTGGACCTGGGACCAGTACTCACTTCCTGGTGATCAGCAGCCCACACCTAACCTCCTAAATGCTGCTGTATTCTCCCAGGTACACCTCCCCTCCTGGCTTCATGCCTCCAGCTGGGATCCCACCTCCGGACCCCTCTGTGCTGCCGAGCTATAACCCAGGCCATGCCATCCTGCAACCTGCTTCCTTTACCATACTGCCCCTCACTCCAGCTTTCAGATCTGATGTCACCGCCCGGGCTTGCACGCAGCGCTCCATTGCCGGAGGCAGATTCTTTTAACTAGCTGCTGAAATTAAAACTGCTTTATCTCCTTCCCTCTGACCTATTTTTAACATTTGATTGGATTTTCTCCCCAAACGCCAGCCCCTCCTGGGGTTGTGGTGTCAGCCCAGCGTCACATCAATTAAGGCACACAAGGCATCATTTGTCACTTTGGATTTCCAAAAGGCCTTTTCTCGCATGGAGCAAGCGGTTCCCTGGGTTTTTAGGTTGAAGTGTTTTATTTATTTATTTATTTATTGGTGTGGCTTCATTAATGGCATTTTATTGGGGGGGGGAGGTTTGCTCTGCTCCACTACTCTTAGGGAGCCCATAGGATGCATTGAATTCTGAGCAAACAGTCCTTGTTACGTTGTTGTGACGGTCATGGTCCAGCAAGAAGCAAGATTCATGTGGTATTATTTTCACTGGACCAATAAAAGCTCATCTAACATCTCTCCAGAGTAAGATGTTGACAGATTTGCATCTGGAGGAGGGAAGTTGGAGAGCTTTTTTTTTTTTTTTATCAATACTATTTATAAGGTTCTCTTAGGATTTTCCTTTAATGGTGGCAACAAGACACTTTTCTATCACCCCAGAATAGGGGTCTCCTTACTCCCCCATAAATACATCTGCCCTTATACCTCTTGGTAATGTTTGTTTCTCTCAACATGGTTGCTGTGGGCTATCGGCCCTTTGGAGCCATGCATGAGACTGGTGTCTGCTGCCCTTTGACTTCTTCCAGCACCAAGATGGTTCCTACAAGCTCTTCACAGTACCCTTGAGTGTTCTGGGGTAGGGCTGAGGCAGAGGAGGGAAGAGAGATGGTTGGGTCTGCACCTAGGCAGTTCTGTGCCATGAACAGTACCCATCCGGTGTCACTGAGAGGGAGGCAAGTTTAAGGCATGTGCCATGCCAGAGATTAGCCCCTGCAGCCCCCAAATGGGAGAGGGGAAAATGATTTCACTGCTACCATGGGCCAATGCTGGGGTAGCTCTGGCTTGTAGAGATGTCAAATGCCTCTGGAGTGGGTATAACACCAAACTAAGCTTCCCTTTCTTTTGCCAGACTGCGTTGGTTTTAATGCTTGGTGAGTAATGCCAAATGTTCCTTGAGGTCTTGTCAGCTCCTGTGATATTTGATGTGCTTCCAAAGCCCCAACTGCTGGAGCCCCCATGTTTTACATACAAACCTGAGTTTTCCTTTAAAAAAGCATGTAAAAACAAGGAAGCAACATTTCTTGTTTTTGCAGTTGCAGAGCAAGCTTGAAACATGCCTGCAGGGAGCCTCAAAGCTAAGGAGCCTGAAGGCAGAAAGAGAGATTATCATGTGTATGATTGGTATTTAGCTTAAAATCATTAAATGTATGGGGTTTTTGTTTTTGTCTTATGGGTTTTGCTTTTAAATTGCCTGTGTTTTGGGAGCTAGACTCATGGTTTTGTAAATGAACATGGATGGTAGTATTGCACTACAAACCTGCCATACCATGCCCGCTCCGTAGTCATGAAACATGCTTGCTGCACACACAGCGCCCACTTTCTCGCACTTGGTAAGAATGGCAGAGATCTCCGCTTTGGTGTTTTAAGTCCCAAGTTCAAGCCCTGCTTACCTCCAATGTTGGGGGCTGAAGAAGGGTAACTGCAAATGGTTATGTCATTGGGATGTCTTGTGTTCAGGTGAGGACTTGAATTTGGGGCTTCAACCAGCCAGTGCTTCTCTAAATCTCTAGATTCACAGCTTTCATGTTCACATAGTACAAATAATGAGACCTTTTGTCAGACATGACCTGGGAAAATTAGGGTGAGTCTTCTGAAAATGTTGGGCAACAGTTCTGGGAGGGGACCTACAGCCCAGCCCCATCCATCTCTGGGAGGGGCTCACTCACATGGCCAGCAATGGAGGGTCCCAGGCCAGGCCCATTTGCTGGGAGGAATGGTTAGGGCAGGGTGGGCAAAATGTGGCCTGGGGGCCAGATGCGGCCCACCAGTCCATTGTCTGCAGCCTGTGGGAGCCTGAAAAAATTTAGAAAATGAATATTTATCTGCCCTGGGCTGCCGGCCATGTGGCCCTCGATGGCTTGCCAAAACTCAGTAAGTGGCCTTCTGCCCACCCCAGTAGTAGAATTGCCCACCCCTGGGTTAGGGTGTAGAAAACCAGGGGTCAGGACTCCTAGGTTCTTCTCCAGCTTTGTATTCTTGGGTAAGTCACTCTCTTGCTTTGAGTGCCTCAGTTTTGCCATCACTATAATAGTGATAATACTTAAGGACATAGGATAAATGATTGGAGATAGCTGAATGAATAGGTCGTCTCTGTGGTCTAATGTGTTAATGACTCAGGCCAGAGTTTGAGCTATGGAAGGCAGCTTGGCTCAGCTTGCAGGGTCCCCAGTAACAATCTGTAGTCATTGGAAAGGGGGGAACTGCAAGGCATTTAGTCGGTGATGGAACAAGGAGTGGGTATGTTTAAATAGTGTCTCTATAAAACTTCCTCATCCTGATGAGAGCTAGACTGTGAGATTGCCTGTAGATGGTAGAGCTAAGGGTCCTGGTGTTATATTTTGAGAGCTAGAGGCTGTGTGTATTTGTAGTGTGGGATAGTCCACCTCATTTAACAACTTAGGGTGGAGTTAGAGCAGGAAGAGGTGAGGTGATTTGCACAAACCAAGGGTCTCCTGGCTTCTATTCCAGGTCTTGTAAAGAGCAGGTTTCTGCATAACCCTGCCCTCAGCATGAAGTGAGTTGCTTAGGCTATACTCTGCATGAAACCCTGCCCCTGTGCAACAACTTTCCTTCCTTAGGGCTGGGCTAGGCAGACTGCTGACCAGCCTGCGATCAGTATGTCTCCTTCAGACCTTAAGTGACCCTGCTGAAACCTTGCTTTGCTTCCTGTTTCTGTCCTGGTTCTAGGCCTTCCTCATCGCCTGACTGCATTTGGGTCTTCACCTCCTGATCTTTTGACCTACCTTGCAGACTTTGATTCTGGCCCACACCTTGAATGGCAGCCCTACTCTAACCATTGCTCTGGATGATCACAGCACTGGACTTCTTGTTAGCTAGGCTAGGTGGTATCCCACCTGGGAGTAGGGTGGCCATCACAGAGGACAGTTCGGTTGTCCTCTGCCCTCTATTGATACGAAACTGGACACCTTTATGTTCTCTATTTTTCTCTTGAAGAGGAAAATGGAGGACATAAAGTCATCGGGTTTTGTATTGACAGAGGACAGAGCAGCAGAAAACTGGAATGTCCTCTATGACGGCCACCCTACCTGGGAGGCAGAAGAGTTGGTACCTGCATGTTGCTCTATAGCCACTAGCAGGATTTCCAAGCCAGTAGATGACAGACGAATGGTTACTCCATCTACACAGCCCTGCCTGAGCCAATCTGAAATGCTGCTGATGAGGAGAGGCCAAGCTCTGCTATTCATTTTTAATCATTTCCTTGTCCTGGGTTTAATTGGCAGGCAGTCGGAGCTCCGAGGCTGGGACAGCCATGCATCAGATACACAGAGCTTTCCCTCCTGCTTTCATTGAGCAATTTCCTCACACTGTGCTGATTCCCAAATTTCCTCGCTGACACCCATCCCTCTTCTTCTTCACATCTTGGCAGTTGCATCAGGATCCCAGTCTATCAGGTCAGCTGGAAAGTCTTCCACACACAGTGCCGTCCCAGGCACAGCTCATCATGAGCATTGGCTCTGATGAAGCCAGTTGTACGGAAAAAAAAACGTCACCAGTCCATCTACTTGGAACTGTGATTTCTGCAGTTCACGTCACACTGAATGATCAGCGTGCTGGTGACTGGGGCTGCCTGGCTGCACACGTGAGAGGAAGGATGAGAGGAGAGAGGTTGTGATTGCCCTTGTACCGTGTCTTCTAACACAGTGGAATGAATGGGATGACCTGTTGCCTGGCTGACTTAGAAACATTTTCATCCAGACAACAGGTCAACTTCCCATCGAAATGCATGGATTGACCTGATGTCTGGCTGACTTGGAAAACTTTCCATGTTCTTTCATGCTGCCTTGTGCTCCCAAAAGCCTCCTCTTTGAAATTCTTCCTTTGCTGCAAGACACATCACAGAGCGAAAGCCACTGCTAAGATGTGACAAGATCTGAACAAAATTCTCCCTCCAAAATTCTTTTTCTTTGGAGGGGAGAGCGAGATTCTGCAACACCAAATCATCCGTGTTGATTTTGGCAGTTTGTGCTTAAAAAGGGGGGAGGAATCCAAATATAAGGTTTTCTTTGAAACAAAATGTTTCCATTTTGCAATGTGAAACAGTTCTTTGAAGATGCCCTTGCCTTTTTCTTAAAAGAAAAAGTTAAAAAATGTTTGATGATGCAACAAACATTTGGGGCAAGTAAATTATTTTGGGACCTTTCTGTTCACGAAATACTACAACCACCAAAAAACAATGGTTTCCTGTCAACTCAAAACTTTTTTTTGTTCTTTTCGGAGCTGCAAGTGAACTGAAAGTACGCTGGTTGGCACAGCCCTAGCTGCCACCACTGCTAGAGGCTGGTCAGAATCATCCTTTTGTTATAGTTTATTCTTAAATGTGTTACATGAACCCCAATGACTTCACTGTACTAGGTGCTGTACAGACCCAGAGTGTACAGGAGGTCTGCTGAGCCCTGCTATTCATTTTTATTCAGATTCTTATTTGGAGTTTAATTGGTCAGCCTCAAGCACTTGCAGTCTAACTCCATCATCAGTTGTTTGCATCCACAGGTTGTTTCATGTCTTATAACTTAGATTAGAAGCTCTTTAGACCAGAGACAATTTTTCTCTTATGTGTTTACGAAGTGCCTTGTACCCAAGGGGTCCTGGTTTGGACCTAGCAGGGCTACCATAATGCAAATAACAAACAAAAATTCTGGGCCCGGTTCTCATTCATACCACCTTCATACCACCCTGGTAGTATAAGAAGGGCCATAAAATAGAAGTAAAATATAGTTATATCCCCTTTAAAAGCCTTTTCACTGATAAGGCATGGCCCACTGGGTGGAGCACTGAATATGGCCCCAGGAGATGTGTGTTCAACTCCTGACTCTGCCATTGGTTTGTTGTATGACCTCTGGTAGTCTGCCCCAGCGCTCTGTGCCTCAGTTGCCCTACCTGTGAAATGGGGATAATAATACTGCCGTCCTTTGAAGGACTGAGCTTTGTGGCTGTCCAGTGAGACATGTGCTGTTAAATGACAATTGGGTCCTTTAACTATTGGCAGGCACCTTGGCCCTACACTATCTGTGTAATCCATGCACCTTTGATGGTTTATCTCTGCAACCTACTGCCGCCCTTGCCCCCTGGGAAGTATACAGGTGAGGCACAGAGAGATCAGAGGGCTTATCACCTGGGATGGAAATCTGGTCACTTACTTTGGAACCCCAGTGGAAGTCTAGTAATTTGACCCATGCACACAGGGAGTTTGGCATACAGCTAAGAACAGGCTACAGAGTCTGCAGCTTTTATTTTAGCCTGTATCAGGTGGATACATTCTCAGGAAATCCAAGTGCCTCACAGACATGAATGTACTTACCCTCACACCACCAGGGTGGGACTATGGGTTAGGGAAACTGAGGAACTGAGACTTGCCCAGTGTTGCAGAGGAAGGATTTGGATCTAGGCCCTTAAGCAGAAAGGGATCTCGAGTCATGACTCCAAGATGAACATGGGCCGACAATGCGAGGTCACGGTTGGCAGGGCTAACTGGACCTTGTCGTGCATCCACAGTTGGATCTCAAGTACAGCCGGGGAGGTGATCCTCCCGCTCTATGCGACGCTGGTCAGGCCACAGCTGGAGTACTGTGTCCAGTTCTGTGCGCCCCACTTCAGGAGCGATGCGGACAACATTGAGAGGGTCCAGAGGAGGGCCACCCGCATGATCCAGGGACAACAGGGCAGACCCTACAATGAGAGACTGCGGGACCTAAACCTGTTCAGCCTTCACAAGAGAAGGCTGAGGGGGGACCTGGTGACTGTCTATAAAACTCACTGGGGGGACCAGAAGGGTTTGGGGGAGACCTTTTCCCCCTTGCGCCCCCTGGCATAACAAGGAATAACAGCCACAAGTTATTGGAGAGTGGGTTTAGATTAGACAGCCACAAGAACTACTTCACAGTCAGGGCGGCTAGGATCTGGAACCAACTTCCAAGGGAAGTGGTGCTGGCTCCTACCCTGGGGGTCTTTAAGAGGAGGCTTGATGCCTACCTAGCTGGGATCATTTGAGCCCAGTTTTTTCTCTTGCCCTGGCAGGGGGTCGGACTTGAAGATCTACAAGGTCCCTTCCAACCCGACTTCTATGATTCTATGAAGCCTTGCACGAGTGTCTTCATGACATGCCCTCATGACTGGAACATCCTTTCTGTGGTCCTCAGGTGAGGGAGCTCCTGCTTTAGACAGAATCAAAGCCCTGCTGTCACTCAGATACCATCCTGTAGTCCTGGGAATCATATTAACCCTGGTGTGGGCCAGTCATTCCAGAGCAATGGTTTGCAAACTCAGGTCTATGCAGGCCTTGCAGGCAGCTTCTGAACTGCCCCTGTCCTCATGGGGAAACAGCCACTAGTCTCTGAGCAGTGCAACTTTCCATTAGCTGTGGACAGCTCAGCTCTTTGTTGGGTTCACTGTTTGCTTTCCCTACCACAGGGACTGGGCAGGATCAGTGTCTGCAGTCTCTTCCCCAGGGCTTTGTTAAGCAGTGGGATTTCCATCTGCTCCTCAATAGGGCATACACCAGGGGTCAGCAATGGTTTAGGGCAGAGTGCCAAAAACATCTGCAACTTTGACTTGTGAGATGTTGACAGACCAGAGGCAGATGGCAGGGGAGCTGCAAGGGGCCTGATCCTTGATATGGCAGCACAGCCCTGGCCTCGTCCCCAAGTGCCAAGCAAAATGCTTTCATGTGCCATGATGTAGCACCTGCACCAGGGGTTGCCTACCCCTGGTATACACCTATTCAATCCCCTTCCCTCTGCAGGTCTTACCCTAGGGCAGCAACCTGGTCCCATGAATGATGTATGGGCTTTGGAGCCACAGGTTGGGGTTAAACTCACAACTATGCTGTATGATATTTAAATTATTCCCCCTCTCTGTGTTGGGTACAAGTTCTTCTAGACAGGCACCGGGGAGAGCTTTGAGTGACTGCTGCTAGTGAGGAGCTCAGCATAGTCAAACCCCTGGTTATCTGTCCTGCTTCTCAGATCAGTTCTGTTGTCCATGAGGAGTTCCCTGCTTCTATGGCCAGGCTTCTTGGAGTACCAGCTGGGGACTTTAAAGTTCCTTTGGGTTATATCTAAGTGAGCCACAGTTGCAGCAAGATAAATGTATCCTATATGTACACATATCATGGGGTGTAGTGGGCTCCTAATCTTGGCAGAGTGTTGTGGTCCTGTAAACAGCACACCCTTCAGCCTGAGTACCTTACAGGACTCTGAGCCAAAATATCTAGTTACTTTTCAATGGCTTATTAGAGATGTGGTGACAGAGTGGGTCCAGTGTCTTGCTGTGGCTCTGAAGGAATGAGTTCAAGCCCTGCTCTTGACTTATGCCACAGGCTTCTCCCAGTTGACGCAGCTGTAAGAGGGCACCTGGCTGTTCAGGCTAGGGAGGTCAAAGGCAACTGGATGTGATGCTGACCATATTGCTTCCTGTGTGGCTATGGAAGCTGGTGTGCTACATCCACACTGGTGTTTTGGGCGTGGATGGACATCTCTGATCAGAATGCGTTGTAACTCAGCCCTTCCTCTCCTGCCCTGTTCTATTATTTTTATGCTAACCTCCTCCGAATCCTCTCCAGTTTGTCAATCTCTGGAAAGCCTAAATGAAGTGAAGCCCAATTGCAGTCATTTCCCAGTTGAACTGCTGGGTGCATGGGCTGCAAATCCTTTGGCCAAAGCTGCTGTTTTTGGCAGCAGAGGACTTTGCAGGACTGTAAGCTCTCTGGGGCAAGGACTGTTACTTACTGGAGATCTGTGCAGAGGCTAGCTGGGTGGGGAGCCCGTTCTGGCTTTGGCTTTTGATTGGTACCTCAGTGTAATGTTAAATCATAATGCTATTGTTTTGTCTGGAGCAGTGAGACAAGCTGCCATGCATTTGCTTTGTGCAGGATCATTAGCTGAGAATACCTGATATTGTTATGTTGAGAAATAGTTCTCTATCTCCATGGCAGGACATAATGAGGTGTTCTTCTCATTGTACCTTTCACCTTGGCAGCACCTGTTTGTCCATGACATGCCATGACTGACAAGGGAACCCACTTGTGTCCATCCCGGAAAGGGGGATTGACTAGTGAGAGGTGGGTAGGAAGTAACTTGGCTGAGGGATCAGCCACAGAGCTGGCATAAGCTCTTCAGCCTCTTGCTTGAACTATTTTAAAAGTTTCTCTATAAGGTGCCTTCCCCAGGTGCTGGAAGTAGCTATGCCTGAGAGATTGGCAGTCAGCTCCATCCTCCCCAAAGCAGGGACTGTCCAGGGGTGATCCCAGGCCCCTTCCTTCCCTAAGAGTGATGGGTCTCTGGGAGAAGCAATCCTGCTTGTCCCTAAGATCAAGCACCCAGCACCAAAGTGGGTCCCATCCAGACCCCTCATCCCAGGAGCCCTCCCTCCCCCTGCTTGCCTCCATTCCCACTCTCTCTTTCCCCAGACTCTTCTTCTTTGTCTGCCTTCCCTGTCCTCATTTCCTCTTGACAATCCCTCTTCCTAGGTCTCTCTTCCTTCCCTCTTCTCCCTTTCTTCACTCTTCCCTTTTCCCCTTCTCTCTTTCTCCACTTTGTCATTTATTCCTTTCCCCCTGTACCTGCTCTCTGGAGCCCCCCATCATCTCAGCATCCAGGCAGGGTCCTCCCTTCATCTCCTCTCCCCTCCTGGCTGTCTGTCCTTCCTTCTCTCTCTGTCTCCAACCTTCTCTCCTTCCCCCACCTCCTCTGACTGTCACTCCATCTTTCTCCCTTCTGCCCGCCCCTCCTGCTCCCCCCTAATGCGCACACACGCTTTGCTCCCAGGTCTGGGTGCCCCTGGCAGATCAGTAAATGACAGGAGCACTGACCCTTGCTTTTTGTCAGAAGATGTAACACATGTTGTGTTTACCAGCTTTCCTTAGCGGTCAGCACACATCACTTCCACGCCTTTTAATCCTTCTGATGAAGGAGAAGCCCTCCTGGCCATCAGCCCAGAGACTTGGCTTTCCAGAGTTACACTAAGCTGTGTAGACAGGGATTGGAGACACCCCAGGAGCACTCTGAAGGGAAAAGCTTGTTTTCAGAGAAAATCTGGTTCCCTCTGAAACAAATTGCGTCTTACAGGAATCAGACAAGAGGTCAGAGAAAGGCGGGTGGGGAGTGAAACGGACTCTCCCCATCCATGCCCCCACTTCCCCCTGCCGCTGTTCTCCTCTCCTGCATTGCTGCTTTCCTAGAACTTGCCTGCATCACAGGGGTTTCCACTGCATGGATGGAGGTGCACCACGCTCGCATGGGCTGCACCACTGTGACGAAGTGATGGTGCTTGTGCACTATGTCAGTACTTATTGCACTGATATGGGCACACCCAGCAGGCAGCCCTTGTGCATGCTTGTGAATGCTGATGTAATATGTGATAGGACTTGTTCGGCATGTCTAGGCGAGGGGAATTTTTGCACAGATAGAGTCATGCCTCATGGACCGTGGTGTAAAAATGATTGCACTAGTGCAGTGCATCTACACAATGGGAATATATTGCATTGATGTTGTTGTATAAAAATGCCAGTGTGCATCTCCCCACCTACCCTGGAGCCTGAGCCCTGAGAATCTGTTTGTGAGGGCAGGCATTGTCTTAGTGCAGGGGCGGGCAATTATTTTGGGTGGAGGACTGCTTACTGAGTTTTGGCAAGCCATTGAGGTCCACATGACAGGCAGCCAGGGGCAGATTAATATTAATTTTCTAAACTTTTTAGAGAACCCGCAGGCCAGATGGAATGTCTTGGCAGGCCACATCTGACCTGCAGGTTGCATTTTGCCCACCCTGTCTTAGTGCCTGTCAGTGGCTCTCAGCAGCCCCAGCAAGTCCTGAAGGCAACATGCTAGGTGTTTGGGGGTAGGAGGTAGCTGGAGATCAGGAACTAACAGGGTTCCCCAGATGTGTGCTATGTGCTGCAAGCCTCAAGTGAAATATGAAGGGCCAGGCATGTAGGATAAGAGAAGTAAAGACACTTCACTTCTTCAACTCCCCCCCAGCACCCCAAACAATTCCAGGAAAGCCAGCTTTGCCTTTCTTCTGCACTTGGAACCTCATGGCGAATTTGTCACAAATGCTGTTCGTGCCTAGCTCAGGGCTGGATCCCTTCCAAGCATGTCACCCTCAACATTTAGTGTCCATCTGTGTCCCCCATCTCCTATCCTATTTCCATCTCTCTCACACACACAACCCTCCTCTCTCCCCATTGTCTAACCCAGCCACAGAACCACAGCCTTTGGCCACAGCACACTGCAGTGTCTGTGAAACCCCAAAAGGTTGGCTGCATCTTCTGCAATAGACAGGCACTTGTCTTTGGTCACTGCTATGAAGGAGCCAGTGAGGTTTCCAATGCAGCTGTGTTGGACTAGAAGGGTCTAGAGCATAGTGACCAGTGAGTCCTACCCCATCTTTATACACCATGCTACATACACAGATGCTTTCTTGTTAAGCAGTTTAACACCTAGTGTAGACAGGACCCAGCCATCCTTAACACTTATGGAAAGTATGCTAGGGTTCTGGTATCTTGTTGGCACAAGGTTAAACGACCTGCCTTGGCTAGCAACACAGCCATGTTCGACACCATCTCTAGGGAGTGGTGGGGAATTATAAATGGTACCTTTATGTCTTAGTATAAGCCAACCCTTACTTAGAGACCAGTTTCCAAGCAGCAAAGTTTTGCTGTTTTCTTCCTTGGTAACAAGTTTCAATACATCTGTTCTTTACTAACATGGCTCAGGCACTTTAGAAACAGGCTTTCCCTACCCACAAATGACCTCTAAAAGCACCCTCACAGTTTTTCTCGCCTCACGTTCTTATGCGTGCTGTTTTGCACATCTGCACTCTTGTGCTCTTTGTCTGGCTGCTCCCTGCTTTCAGTTTTCCTCCCATGTAGACACTGGCTTGACACTGGTGCCTGGATTCCCCAACAAACTAGAGTCCTACGCCTGAAACCACTGATATGTAGAAAGCATAAGCATGGAACAAGGGCACAGACATTGAAACATTAGGTGTGAAAAAGTGTGGTGACTAATTATGGGGAAGAGATTTCTGAAAGCAGAGCGGTCTTTAAAGTCACAGGCAAAGGCAAGAGAACCAGTGGCTGGAAGCTGAGGCCTGCCAAATTCAGAGCAGAAAATAAAATATGCATTTTTGAAGGTCAGGGTGAATAACACTGCAGCAAGTGATCTGCATCCCAGTGGATCATCTTCCGGTGGACTGGATGGTTTTCTAAGCTATGGGCTCTCAGTACTAATTTACATGCTCAGTTTGGAAATTCCTGGGTGAGATTTCCTGGCCTAGCTCTGGAGGTCAAACTAGATGATCAAAATGAACTCTTCATGCCTTCAGCACTATGAATCTGGGTTGACTTTACCACGGGGAGACCTGAACCTGAAAGCTGAGGGAGAACTGCATTCCAGGACCAGAAAGTGGGAGAAAAGGAACTTTCTTTTTGGTTGGGGTTGATTCCCAAAGCATCCAGTGGTTTTAAAAACAGACTCAGGCTGGAGGACAGCAAGTGTTGCTTTCTGGGGTCTGCAGCCTGATCTGTGTTGGGGGAAGTTGCCCCTTGTAGCTACTGGTTTGTATGCATCCACACCCAGACTGGAAGCTGGCAGACCCTACTCTCTCATCTGCACTACAGTTTTGCCAAGAGAACTCTCTATTTGGTGGGCAGAGTAACCCCATTCTTGCTGGTGGCATAATGTTTCTGCTGCTGTCCAGCAGCTGACAGAGGCAAATGTAGATCATGAGCCAGCTTCTGGGGTCCACTCCGCTGCTAGTGCCTTCCCAGCCTAGTGGCCCAGCTGAGGGGCATTGCTGGAGGCGTGCGGGTGTGTGCACTCAGTCAGTTGGTGGTGACTGTAGCTGTTGCCAAAACTCTGTGGAGACCTAGCCCCAGCCTCTCTGTCTCCAGAATAAATCCAAATAACCCATATCTCCAGGTGACACAGCTGCCAGCACAGCACCAGTGAGAACATGCTCCAGAGCCACAGTGCTGTCAGCCTGCCCACCGTGCACTATGTCCTCTGCCACCACAGGAATGACACATAGCAGCTAAGTGTAGACAGGCACGGCAACACAGTGGTGTCAGCAAACATTGCCAGTAAAAGCTCTGATAGTGAGGCCTTTGCGCGTAGATGTAGCTTGAGCCATCCAGCACCTCTGCAAGAGCAAGACAGCTCCATAACTTCCCAGAAGCCCTCTGGTTACCTATGAGAGAGGTCAGCTGTTCCTAAGCTGCTCTGAAGTCCATGAAAAGGCTCACTAAGCAGGCAGACAGGCTCTGAAGCTCCTGTCACTGATACAGATCTGGAATTTGGAGAGCCATTGAGAGCAAGAGTTACATCGGAGTGAAGGACCCACATGGCCCATGTGTTAACCTCTGGAGAGGTGGGGCCAGTTTTAATGGCATCACATAGTAAAAAGGATGTATAAAGGGAGGGAACTGAAATGTAAGCCAGTTTCAGCACCTCCAAATACTCAAAGCCAAAAGTTGGCCAAAGTATAAGATGGGCTTAAAACCCCATGACATTTCAACAACCATAAATTGTGGGTCCTTTAGTTTTTCTGGCTGGATTTTGACTCCTTAAGAGAGTCAAAATGTTTTCAAGCTTTTCTTGGCTGGTGTGAAGGCTAGACTTTTTCTTAAATAAAGAGACCCAGTCTGAAAGCTAAAAATCTCCCTCTCCGATGACTCCAGGACATGGAGCTTTCAGAGAAAATACCAAAGACAACAAGAATCGCCATAAGACCTCAAGCGCTGCTTTCCTCAGCATCACATGGTCATGATCTCTTCCAGACAGTGAGGTAATTGGTATCTTGCTTCTTTCATTTCCCCTGGGTTACAACACCCATGGCAGTGAAAGGAGTTGCAGGTTTTGGTGTCACCTGTTCAGTAAGGGCATCCTGGCATCCAAATCCCTTCTGATCCTCGTGTCCCTACATGGCAACGGAGCTTTGCCATGCTGGAGGTGACAAGTTCCAGATCAGATCCTGGACCCAGCCATGTGTGGACATTTGTGATGGCACATTTTGCAAGAGACCTCTGTGGCTCTGTGCCCTGACTGTATTCTAAATAGGGGAGCCGCATGCTGCCTACTGAGAAATCTTCCCTCACAGCTCCGGCAAGGTATGGGATTCTTTGCTACTTCCTGTCCTAAAATTGCTGTACAGCATAGCTGTGTCCTGTCAAACAGCTGCAGGGCTCAGTTCTTTGATCCTTAAAGTGCTAAGACCTAGGGAGAGAGAGATGGCTTGCACATCTCTTAGGGATCTCTAGGTATGGAAGGTGCTATATAATAGCAAGGTCATTTCACCGACCCTTGGCTACTTAGGAATCCAGTTGTCACTACACCTGCAGCTGTGGGGGTAAGTTTGCATCCTAAAAGCACAGACTACAGCCACTTGGGCTAGGGGAGAATCTCCATCACCTGCTGGCAGTGGAGGGTCCATGACCAGTGGGGTGGCTCTGCTTCCATCTAACAGAGGGCAGCAATGATACACTCCCCTCCCTAGCCAGCTCCTGATGCCACATTCCTGTGATGCCTGAGCATATTGCAGAGCCAGGGGAAGAGTCTGGGCAGGAGCAGGATGCCTCCAAGTTGCGTCATGGCATTTTGCATAAAGCCTTAAGATCTTGTATGTGTGTGTGTGTGTTGGTGGGGTGGGGGATGGAACTGAAGGAGGTGTAGGGTGGGAAGAATATGCATCAAAAAAGAGGGTGCTCTGACCTTGGAGTTGGCTGAGGCAGGAAGGGGTTAACCCTCTGGAATGCTTCCCTCTCTGGGGTTGATCAGCAAGGCCATTTTTGGATGGCACCAACTGGAAATATGTTAATGACTTTTCTTCCTGTTCCTCTCCATTTACACTGAAAGCTGCCTGGTAACCAGAGCCCACTTCCTTCCCGAAGATTAAGCAGCCGTCTGCTCATTCCCCTCCTTGACTGGGACACTGACTGGGAGCTAATCCTGCCCTCCTAGGGGTGGCTGGTTAGAGCCAGTGATTTATAATCCCCCGGCAGGTTCTTATGAGGTCCTCCTGTCCCAGCATCCCCTCTGCAGCTGCAGCAGGTGCAGCAAAGAAAGCCTGAGTAAACAGCCATAGAGCCCTGCCTTCAATGCCCAGCCCTCTTGCTGAAACTAAACTGAATGCACCAGGCTTCTGGGAATGTGCAGGGTTAATTTAATGGGATAATAGATAGCCAAGAGGTTGCAAAGAAGAGAGAGAGCAGTGGGATGGGGACATGCATTGAATATTAGGTCACGTGTCTGTGGAGGCAAGAATAAGTGTGCATGAAAGCCCATGTGCAAATGCACATAGGCATGTACAAGGCACTGTCAGCCAGCATGGGCTCACAAGTGGACATAAACCCATGCAGGAGGGTGTTTGCAAGTGAGCACTTGCACGTGGGCAAAGGACAGTGTTGCAGCAAAGGAATTTGTTTGGCATTTTGTGGTTGGGTAGAAAAGATGCTGCTTGGTCAGGTTGCTTCTGCAGCACAGATCCATAGCAATGGCAGGGGAAATACCTTTCTCCTTGGCCTTGAGTAGCTCAGTGTAGGTAGAGGGGGAAGTCCCTTGCATTGCAGGCAGGCTGACCCCGTCAGTCTACAAATAATTCCAAATATGAGGATCTTGATGACACAGTTTATAGTGATGAGGGATTGCTCTTGGGCTTTCCCCCTAACTTGCTCCTTTGGCCTTTTGGCTAGGGGCAGGTGAGACTGGGGGGCATCTGAACTCCAAGGCCTCCAGGCTTGGGGTTTGCCCGTAGGATGCCTGCCATGGATTTGGGAGTATCTGAAGCCCTAGACTGAAGAGTCTGGGAGGTAGGATGCTTGCTGGTGGTAGCATCACGCAGACGTAAATGATTGAGCTCTGCTCAGGCGACAGAATTCCAAACTGATTTGGCCTGAGACGCAACATTTCAACAATAAAAAAATCTACAGCAATGAACAGAGTCATCTCAGCTTAGTGCCCCTTGAGAGAAACTGCCTACTATTGTGGCTGATCACCATTTGCAAAACCTGCCCACCAGCTCCATATTTCCTAACAGGGTCTGCTGGCCACCACCACAGCAAGTCTTGCCTAATGGTTTCCTTTGGATTAACGCATCCTGCTCCTCTGTCTACAGGGATTTGAACTTTGCAGGGGTTCTCACTAGCACCTAGATATGAATTTCCCAGTGGCGCCACCATGCTAGAATGAGTGAAATCACCTCATCCTCCCCATGATGTGAATAGCCCTCCCCAAAAATAATCTAGAATGAGTGATTTTGTTAGGGAGCAACTCAATTTTCCATCTTCTTTGATCTCTGAGCAGAGCTGGACAAACTGAGGAGAGGCCTTTCAGATGCTGCTTTCAGGGCAAGAGAATCATGCTGCCTCTCTTCTCCCCACCCCCAAATTTCAGGCCAGCCTGGCTCACTTAGTGAAGCTCTGGTATATGCTACTGTGGTCAGAGCTACCCACAAATTTGTCATCAAAATATTTGGGGGAGCAAAAAAAGTGGATTGTAGACTTTTTTTTCCCTCCTCTTCCACTCCAGCCCCACAATTTCCATGTCATTCTTGGAAAAGCCTGGGGGGAAAAGTGTGGAAAAAAATGACTATGGAAGATGTTGGGAAGGGGTTTTTGTTAAGAAAGAAACAAAAATTGGCAAAGGGATGAAAATGTTTAATTTCTTTGGAAAATGTTCATGTTCATGAGATTCCATGAGCTGTGATACTGGCGGTTCTTCCAAAGTAGGAAGCGCTGGACCTGGGAGGGGAACCTGCTGAGGAAAAACCCATGTGGTGCTAAAGACTGGATAGGGATTGGTACATGCATGGCAGGATGCTGGAGGTGCTGTGTTACAGATGAGAAATAGAAGTCACACCTGCTACTCCAGGCTCCCCTGGAGGTTACTAGCATTGTTGCTCTGGACACATTTCCAAAGTAGCATCTAGCTCCCTGCTCTGGAACAAAACTCCCTCCCTCCAAAAAGAGACAGGAACCAGCTTATCTTTTATCTAGCACAGCACCTAGGCAGGGGTGACCTGTAAGGGATACATCCAAGCCTGTGCTTTGCCCCAGGAGTGAAGGGAGCTAGCTGGCAGACAGATTGTGCCCAAGCCAGGGCCAAAAGTCATACTGGGGAAAGGAGTAAAGTTCAGATCTGCTGGGTCCAACTCTTCAGCCCCCCTGAAAGGAAACACAGATTTATGGGTTTCTAAATCATGCTTCTTTTGTCCCTTGCAATCCAGCATGAAGGTTCCTGCATGAAGGGATGAGGGAGGCCAGGGCCCAGGGCTGGGAGCTCCCAGGAGGCAGGCAGGCAGGCAGGCAGGGGGTAGCATTCTTGCACACACACAAACAGGGTGAGTCAAGCCATCAGCCCCTGAACTGAATAATTTGCCATTTCCTAACATTATAATTAGCTGGCAACTCTTCCACCCGGGTCGGGGGTTGGGTACAGGGAGGGAAGGATGTTCTCCGGCAGAACAGCTGCCTGGTTTCAGGATATATCGCACTGAATCCACAATGTCTCTTCACAGTCAGATCTGTGAGTCCATGGGGGACCGGGCCAGGGGAAAATGACTCTAACACATGATATGGTGGAGCAGATGGGGGGAGCCAGGGGGTGCGGAGGGCAGAGAGAGGCACAGTTAATGCTTGACGGGTTCTCTTCTCCCCCAGGCCTTCTCGCCCCTGAGTCTCCGCGCTCCCCATCACCCAAGCATGCTCTCCCCAGCTCTGTTGATCAAGTAATACTCCAGGGCTGCTTATTGGCACTCTGTGTCTTGCCTTCTCCCCTACCCAGCTGAGCAAAAGCATCCAACCTTGGGGTGGGAGTGGGGCATGAGGTCTCCAGGCACAGGCCTGTAATACCTGAAATAACCCTGTCTCTTGGGCCCTGCCTGCTCTTGGTGCTCTTCCATTTGAGATGCAGCCATGTCAGTCCAGAAACAACCCCCTTCCCAAGGCACTGCCTCTTACTGCATGGCACCGTGCTTGTTGCTTCTCATTCCCGCTTCAGCCTTGCTCAGAGAGAGCCTCCAATACTTTGCTCCCCAGCCCAGCCTTGCAGTCGATTCACAGTAACAGAGACAGATGCCAGTTGTAGCATCCCTACTAAATGCATAATGAATAGTAAATTCAATAATAATTTTATTATTACAAATGATTTGTTTTGGGGTATTGGAAAATGGTTTAAAGCCTGCCCTCAGAATCCCTAGTACTGGCTGATATCTAGCTTTAGCTTGATAACAGCTATTGTGATGTGGTCCTCAAAAACACTCCACAAGCTTTTTATCATAGAAGGAATCCCTTCAGCAGCCAAAATGCAGCCACTTCTGGGATGCAGCGCAGCAGTTGTTTAAAGAGCATTACATCATGGTTTGGGACAGGGAGTGAAAGAAAAGGGCTGGGTAGAAGCTGTAGTAGGGGGATGCCAGGGGGATACCACTTAGTTACTGAAAACAGAATAGACCCAGGAACCAGAGGTATAAACCTTCCTGCCTCTGGGATCAGCATTTGCCAGGTACTCTTTAGTCATGTGCTAGGACTGGGCACCACCTAACTCACAGGCATATGGTGGCCACAGGGTGGTAGAGACAATACCTGCTCCATAATGCCCCAGGTGCAGAGGGAACTAGGCACCTGGAAAGACTCTGTAGTCATGTTCCCCATACATCAGTGTCAGGCCCTTTTACTACTACCCATCATCTCCACTGGGTTTGATCCCTTCCAGCTGTTTCAGGGCACAACCTTCACAGAGGGCACCGCATCACTGACATTAATGTGGCACAGGGCAGTATGTAGCCATAGCCACTGGTTGGCTGCAAAGAGCTCCCAGCTGGTGGAGTCATGGGTCTGACTCAGAGCTGTGGGCTTGTGTTGTACTCACCATTTGCCAGCCTGTGGCCAGGCTGTCATGGCAGGGCCCTTCTCAGTGGTTGGCAAGGTGTATGTGTGTGACAGTGGGACCCCCAGCAGGCCAGATCCTGCTACACAACACCAGGCTGTAGAGTGGGGTAATGACCTTGACTAGCCCATGTGCAGGGTATTGTATTAGCCTGCATGCAGTTTTGTCTGTGGCACTCCAGAGCAACTTAGATGGTGTTCAATTGGGGCAGGGACCATTTGAGAAATACCTAGACAGTACCTGATGCAGCTGATGTGAGCTAGGACATGACCTTCTCTAGGTCCCAGGGAGCCATGTCAATTGACACCCAAAAGGATGCACTCCATTAATGTTGGGGCTGCACCAGTTAACACCAGGTGAAAATATAGCCCATTCAAGTCTGTAGGGGATCTACCCCGTTAATTTAAATAGTATTTTGCTGATTTATACTGGTTAGCGGTCTGGCTTATGGATTGAGAGGATGTGTTTCCATTTGATGTCAGCTGGAGGTCTGGCCGCTTTATTTCAGTGAAGCAGTCTATATCACCTAAAATCTGGCCCATGGATCCCAGAGAAGCTAGGTTGGTTCACACCAGCTGGTACCTGTGGGATCCATGGCCCTATGTTTGTGTGCATGTATTGATACCAAAGCCTGCAGGTGGGATCTTGCCACCCCTAGTGACTGTGGGAGTGAGAACAGACTCCCACAGGTCCCATGTGCACAGTGGGCAGGGCAGCCCTGTGTTTTGGGTCTCCATTCCCAGCCATGACTGTGTGCCAGTTTGAGTGTGCGATGATTGTGCAGCTATTTCCAGCTGGGTCAATTGGTACTTTCACAGCAGAGGTTGCCAGGTGGCAGGGCTCTGGCTGCCAGGCTGTGGCTGGCTTTCATGCCTCCCTGAACTTCACTAAGTTCATAGCAAAAGTGAGATGCAAATTCTTCCGAGGGGGTATTTTTTCCTGAGACCAAATTTAGCCGTTGTGAACCCTATTGATTCAGTTTTCGTTTTGATAATGAAAACAGGAACAACATGATTTAGCAAGAAAAAAAAGAAAAAAAAACCCAGTTGATCCTCGGTTCTCACACTCCTGCACATTTGTGTTCCAGAAACAAACTTCTTCTGCAAGGCCTGGTCTCCAGTTCTGAGTTCATTCAGCAATGGACTTGAAAGGCATCATGATGGTTGCTTTTGTTAATGATTTTTTTATTTGCCTTCTGACCCAGTGGGCCAGACCTCCAATGGATGTAAACCAGCAGTCATTGCAGTTATGTTGATTAACACCAGCAAAGCATTGGGTCCTCAGCTGCCTGCCAGGACAGTTCAGCTGAAAAACTGTTAATGGAGTGGTTTGAACATCATAGTTTTTATCAAAATTGAAATGTTTTCCAGGAATATATCAATTTTGGCTGTATTGTGCAGTTACCATAGGTCATCTTATTATTTGTATTTCCTTTCAAATTTTATATCTAATATTGCAATATCCATATTAGAATATGAGTTAAAGTATCTATTTATTGATTAAAATATTCACGTTGTAATTGTGTATGTAACGGGTCTTTGTTATACACACATGTACAATATACATATTAGTGTTTATTAATTAGATTAGGAGACTGTTAATAGAAGATTGATATTTAATATCTTCCCAACAGGGTGAGTGTTTTGGATCAAAATGTTACGGTGTTGTCACGATAAAAGATTCGTACCTTTGCAAAATGAACAGGTTTGAAATTTTTCACAATTTCCGCTCTTTTAGGAGATTTCAGAATGGTGGGTTTTGTTCCAGTGCTGAGCACACAATACATTATCATGCTGGCATTGCCCACAGAGTGGAAATTCCCCTCTCCAGCCAGCTCGGCTCCTTTCCAAGCGTGGGAGGCTATGCCGATGATACAGAGAAACTTTCCCTGCTTTTGCACCTGGTGAGTTGTATTAATAGACTACTCCCAACCACTGCACAAGCTGTCCTTCTGGTCTTGTCCACATGGTGTAAATCAGGGGGACCTCTGCTGTGGCACAACATTATACTTTCTTTGTATTATTCTAGCATGTTGGAGCCCCAATCGTGGGCCAGGATCCCATGGTGCTAGGTGCTATACAATCACAGAACAGAAAGAAGGCCCCTTACAACTTTAACTACAGGATAAGCAATAGCAGATGTATGGGGCACACCAAGGAAGTACTGAGACAACATAGGTCAGATTGTGCCTTATTTTTCTTACCTATAAAATGGTGACAATGAAGTCTCCTTTGTACAATACTTTAAGATCTGCTCATGGAAAGCTCTCCAGAAAGATCTAGTTATATGATGGGGAGCAATCTCATCACGCCAGCTGTCTAGCCATTGTCATGGCAAAGGGGAAGCTGATAAAGGATATGGCAGGTAGCATGTTACAGATATGCATCATATGTCTCAGAGGTGGTTCTTAGTGCAACAACAGTGTATTATAGACCAGGGCACTAAGCAATCTATTGACTTGCTGGAGCCTTTTTCTTGAAACAGTAATTAACCATTTATTATCCCTCCATGGACCGTTTATAAGTTTGAGAAGACTGGATCTATAATGTGGCTTTGTTTTCATCCTTATGAGCACTGCCACTGAGGCTGATGGAACAGGCCCTCGGCTGGTCTTAATCGGGATGGTATTGCAATCAAGGGAGCCACACTGATCTGCACCAGCTGCAGAACTGACCCTCTATTGATCTGGGGCCAGATCCCAAGAAAAGAGCTTGAATAAGGTCTTCAGAATCATGCCTATGATTTGTGACATGGACAATGCATGTATGAATCCCCTACAACAAGATCAGGCCCCACAGTATATGTATCCATTTGTATGGGCCAGATTCTCAGCTGTAAATCAGCATAGTATTAACAGGGTAGCTGTGCTTCAGTTCAGCTATCTACAGTAATTGATACTGGCTGAACACTTGACACAGAACATGTTGATACAGATTCTCAGACATCGCTTGGATGGATAAGTAGGTGGGGGGACAGGTGTTGGCTGGAGGTGATGGACTGTCTGCAGAAGAGTCAACCTTTTGCAGAAGACCCGTGCACCATTTAAACTCCAGCTCATCCTTCAAAATAGGGCCATGGGATGAGTGTGATTCCACCCCTCCTCCCTGCCAAAAACCTAATGACGACTGGTTGGAGGCTTCATACGTTCATACAGCAGTACAGTGCCTTCAGTCTCAAAGCTTTTCAAGACATGAGGAATGATACAACAATGCCCCAAAGCTTGTTTAAATCTATCCCAGTCATGCCATTGGTCCAATAAAAGATATTATCCACAAAAATTCAAAGCTTTTAAAGGATAGTAATGAAATAAAAGTCTAGTGCATTTCATCTGTTTTTCAAAGGTGGAGTTAGAATCATTGTCCCCATTTTACAGGTGAGGAAAGTGAGGTACGGAGTGCTCACAGTGCAAACATTGGCCCTAAGCAGCCTCTAGAACATAGGTGCCCAGTAGACTAACTGGATGGAAGGAATATATCCATATCCAGCTGAAATGTAACCAGAGCCAGGTTGAGATGTGGTGTCTGTTTTCGAGGACATCGCCATGCATTGTAGGGAAGGAAGAGTGCAGTATAAAGGGCTCACTGTAAATACTTTGGCTGGAGGGTGATGAAGTCACCTCTTCAGAAAAATTCTGGAAGGGCAGTTAGATGCCATCCATCTCTTCTGCCTTCTGGTATTTTTCTCCAGCATTTCTCTCTGCTCTTCTTTCTTTCCTCCTCTCCCATTACCTTTCTTTCCTTCTCATTCCTTTTCTCCCACCTTGCATTCAAGTGCTCTAGTTTTGGTACCTCAGTTGCCCTCACTGCCACAAACTCCCAGCACCTCAGACAAATTAGCATTAGCCCACACCCCAAAACTTGGGCACCCCAAACCTTGGGCACCCCAAAGCTTGTATTAGGTTCAAGTCTTCCTTATTAATGCCCAGCTCCTTGTGGGAGCTGTCTCTTAGTACATCTCAAAGTAGGAGGCAGTAGGATTTTGCAGATAGGGATACCTGGACACTGGGTGGTGAAGTGACTTGCCTGAGGTCATTTTGTAGGTCAGTAGTGGAGTCAGGAGTAAAGACACATGCTGTGGTTCCTGTTTACAAGGCCATACACGCACAGCAGCAGCCAGTTTTGAGCTGAAGATTATGGGATGGAGAATCCACCCCTTCTGACATGATTCTCCTGAAGAAACAGGCAGGACAAGGCAAGGTCCCATCCAAATGCACGTTCCATCTCAAAACAGCACTTTGTTTGCCCATAAGGCAGCTCTCCCCCCCTACCTGCAATGATAGTTCACTAAGCTAGAAACATCCTGTCTGGTCTTTACAACTCTTGGCTAGAACCTGGAATTTCCTCCAGGGCTCTCCTTGTCAGCATGACATATTGAACGCCAACATGATAAATTTATAGCTGAACTTCAACTTCATTGGGCTTGAACCCTACCTCTCTGGGCTGGTTTATCTTGGTTAACACTTGTTGGTTTTTCTTCTGTGGGTGGGGAAGAAACACTGGTTCTCCTTGCTACTGTATCCATTGTCGTTCTCTGCCCTTTCCTCTGGAACCAAACTACATTGTGTCTCATGTTGGGTGTTAGATTCTCCTATAAAAGGTGGAGAAAACTGAATAATGGACATCTTAACTAATATATAAGGTGGCTCAGCTGGTTATAGGACACAAATATACGGTCCAACACCCATTCCTACCCTGAACCTGCATTAATCTCTCTGTCACACTTCCACCCCATGCATTCACTCTCTCTCTCTCTCTGTCTCTGTTTACCTTCATACACAGCTATCTATCTCCCTGCCTATTTGCCTTCCTATCTATCCTCATACACCTCCTTCATCTACATACCTACCTATTTATCTACTTAACTATTGATCCCATGCCTGCTTGCTTTCTCTTTTATTCTGACTTCTCCAATGCAGCTCATTAAAAATAAAATCCAAAGTAAGCTTTTAGCCCTTTTCTTTGAAATAGGAACCAACCTTCAGGTGTGAATTATGCCTCCCTCTATCACCTTGGGGGAACTTGGGGTCCACAGAGCTGTAGCTATTAGAGATGTGAAAGACCCACTGAATCCGTGGACTTCCTTTGCAGGGGGTGAGTGGACCACGGTGGGCTTGTTTCACTATCCAGCCTCACATGAAGTGTCCCAAGCACTGGGGTTTTCACTGCAAACAGACACATAGGAGAGGTAGCAACATGGTCTACAGGGAGAATACTGGTACCTCAAGGGAGAGAGTGGAGGATTGCATGCATAGTTACAGGTTTATACATGTAAATTCAAGCTTATACACAGCAAAGCGGACATATACAGGAAGACAAGCACAGAAGAAGTATAATATGTTGATGTCCTTTGATTTTTTTTTAGGGGCACTGTATCTCAAGAGGGCTGATCTCACAGCAGGAGGGGGTGTGTGCCTGTGAATTTATCCTCCCCGGCGATGGTAAAACAGGAATGAATTAGCACGTTGTGACGTCAGGGGAACACATGCTGCAGCACTTTGTTCTCTTCTCCTCTTAATGAGTTGTTTGCTCCCCCCCCCCCCACCTCATGAAGTTTTCCTGATGGTAGAATTTGCTGGAAAGTTCCTTTTGGGTAATAACTTTGATAGGAGAGTTCATTCTCCCTGGTTTGGGCTTTTGCAACTTCCACTCATGAACTGTTGTCCAGTGTGCTAAGAAACAGCTTCTGTGCTCCATTCCATAGGTGGTTAAAGTTTAAAAAGCAGCTGCAAATGCTGGTGTTGGGGGAGAAGAGGGGGCAGAAGGATCTGTACACAAGGTGTGTATTAAAGTTCTGAGTGGTACAATGTCTTTATATGTCAGTATGACTCTGTGTGCAAATGCACATGTGTATACATGTATGCACACACATGTGTGCTTGCATTGTCATGACACAAGTGAAGCAGATGGAACTTAGGGCTCCTGGCTTCAGGATATTGGATACCCCATGGCTTACTGTTCCCAGTCTGGGGGCCCCCCATTGTAAAACCCTAGAATCAAGCAGCTGCTTAAATATTCCATGTATCAGGTCTTTCCTCTCCTAATTCCTGGGGGATTACAGAGATGAGGGGAGCTGGCAGGGAGCCGGAAGAAGGGGATGGGGGAGGGCAGGGGGAGGCTTTACATATAGATTTAAACCAGGGAGGAGGAAGCCCTCTAAACAATTCCACTTGTGAAAAGACTGAAATGGCTGCTAAACTCTATCTGATGGGGCAATCCACAACCCCCAGCCTGACAGCCAGCCCCATCAGCCAGGGCTTACTCAAGGCATCATAGCAGGGGGTGTCTCATCCACCCAAATACAGCTCCACTTCCCTCCCCTGCTGCCCAGCCCTCCACAGCCTTAACTCTTCATTTCCTCCTGTCCCCAGAGATGGACTTGTCAGAGCTCCTAGAGCCTCAGCCATGGCTGGGCAGACATAGGTGTGGTGGAGTTGATGGGGGGACACCCTTCCTTTGCTCCCCACAGCTGCCTCTCCCTTTCCAACTGCTGTACTCTATGGTACTCTCATGATTCCTAGTGAAAATAATGGGCATAGAGAGGGTCCAGGGCTAGGGGATTTAGGGACACAGCAGATGGCAGATTCCTTTGTGAATGCACCTTAATAATTTATTGGTATTGCAGTAATGCCCCTGTCACAGATCAGCCCCACATCACAGTACAAACCCAGCAGGGATGGCCCCAGATGGCTACTTTGATAAATGTTGCCTGGCTATGTTCAGGATCTGGATGCCCTTGCTCATGCTGAGTGGCACCTTTCCCCTTCACAGTCAACAGCACTTGCTCATATGGCAAGATACTGCCTGCTGTGAGGGTAGGGTTCAGAACCAGGCCTGGTGTAAAAAGCATCACATTTTGGGACATCAAGACTGAGAGAGAAAGAGAGTGAATGGCTGAAATTTTCATGGAAGCTTCCCCGAAGCTGGTGGGTCTAATGGGCAAATAGGGATGTTCTCAATGTGCCAGGATTTTGGCTCCCTCAGTAAGGAAGGAGGCCAAGTGGAGCCACTTGTTTCACTCCAGATGTATGGGCTGAGAAGCAGAGATTGGTGCTGGTTAAAGGGTGTCAAAGTGCTTGTATCAAGCTCTTCACCCATGAGGAGCCTCTAAAGAGGGGCTGCAACTGACAAGAGCTATCTAGAAATATAAGACAATAGATAAGATCAGAAGACCTCCCAGTGGAGGCAGAAAATGACCTAGTCACAGATACGCTGACTGCTGGAACAGACCTGAAGTCACCAGCCTCCCACACATAGAGCCTAGCCATGCCAGCCAGAGGGCCCCTTTGGGGCTCAGGAGTGAGCAGGATGGGGCTACGTGCACTGTGTTGTTCCATCACCATAGGGTGGCCCCAGGGACAGTAAAGGCAGTGAGAAAAGATTCATAGATGTAGGGTGGGAGGGAACCTGAGCAGATCATCAAATCTGAACCCGTTCCAAGGGCAGGTATGAATTCTGGGCTCATATGAGCCAAGCTAGGTAATTATCAAGCCTCCTTTTAAAGACCCCCAGGGTAGGAGCCAGCCCCACTTCCTTTGGAAGCTGGTTCCAGATCCTGGCTGCCCTGACTGTGAAGTAGCACCTCCTGATGTCTAGCCTGAACCTACTCTCTATCAACTTGTGGCCATTATTTCTTGTTACTCCAGGAGGCACTTAGGGGAACAGGGTCTCACACCCATTCTCCTCAAACACTGGCTGGAAAACCACCCTCCCCCCATAAAAGTCCTGCTCCAGGTGAGGATCAAACTCACAACCTCAGCATAACTCACCCAAGCACTGTTGTATAAGTACTGCGCGCTAACCAATTGTGCCACTGGAGCAGTCAACCATGCAAGGAGATGGAAAACAACATCCATCCTAGTGGCCTCTTGTGTTCACAAGAGTAGAAGGAACACGCTCTGCCCAGCTCTATTCAGTTGGCAGGACCACTGGGGGCTGGGCACTTTTGATAACCTGCCCATCATTTTTGATGCTGATATGGGAGCTCTTTTTTTAAAAATCTAGTGCCACAGACAGGCTGATTGATGAGTGCTTAGAAACACAGTCTGATCCAAAACCCAGTGGATAGAACCCCCTCGAACTCAGACCTATATTTCTGCAAGATTCTACATTACTTCTTTAAACTTTTATTTTTGAGGGGCTGTAACCGTATTTCCTCATCTGATGCAGAGACTAGAGTTCCAGCCTGGCAGGAACTCTTAGCAAGAAGCCTAGGGCGGGCGGATAAGACTGAAGAATCCCCCATGTTCCATATGTATTCAGTGTGATCTCCGCAACAGCTAAATTCACAGAGTCCTAATGCAGAGAGAATGTCACAGGCCAAGCCTGCTCAGCTGGAGATGTGGAGATAAACAGCCCTGTGAAAACAGTCTTTATCAGTGTATACATGGAGAAGGGTATCCCCAGGTGCATGGGTGAGAGGGAGCCTGAATCCCTGGCCAGCACCTCCAGCATGCTGTGCTTCTACTGGGAATGGAAAATATTGATGGGCACTCATATGAAAGAGATGTCAAGGGCAAAGGAAGAGGCTCTGTCATAGTGAAATGCTGTTGTGATCTCTGTGCGGCATGGGACAGGGGGCTGCCTTTGCTGATGCAGGGCAGGGACAGATCTATTTCTCTGCCTCTGGGAGATGCATTCTATCAAGGACAGTCTCTGGATTAAAAGTCTTTGAGCTTGCTTGTGGGCTGGCAGTAGGATCTGTGCTTGGAGGAGTCTGAGCTGGGACTAAGATAAGAGTGTGGGTTGGGTGTGGGCTGGATAACTGCTCTGGAGCACACAGGCTGAATCTCCATGAGGTAGGGCTGGAGTTTTTAGGCTTCTTGAGCATTCGATCACCCCTCCCAAAAGTGGCAGAGAAGAAAAGTTCTTAAAGTGTTAAAAATACAGTCCTCCCCCCACGTAGCCCACAGTGAGAACTCATGCTTCCCAGTACATCCAGTTTGAATGGGCAAGGCAGGACCCTGCTTAGGAGGCAAAAGAAAAATTGCTACTATGTCAGTCACAGACATTTTTCCCAGGATTGGGACCCTCTGCATTATCATCCTTTCACTCCCATTCTTCCTCACTTCAGAGTAAATTTACACCCAGGACACATGGCCCTTGAGCCCAGGAAGAGTCTGACTTTCTTCTGTTCAGATGGGGAGGAGGTGGGCATCTCTATTTGCTTTAAAGCCTGCATCTAATTCCCCTGCCATTTACACTAGCATCATGCAATGGAGTCACTTCTGATTCACACTCGGACAAGTGAGAGGAAATGCAGGATCTGTTGTGACCTGTATTTTTTGTTGTTCTCTGTACTAAGTCTCAGAAATTTAGTTTTTATTTTAGGTGGAAGCTTTATTATTTCTTTTTCTAGCTTCAAAATAAAGCAGCAAACCTTTCTGAAAGGCACCGCCAAGGAGTTTTAGACTCTGCATTTCAATCAGGTGGCAGGTACAAACTCTGATGAGAAAAGAAAATTCTCCTTGAATGCTTTTCTCAAGCAATGGTGAGAACAGACTGCCTGCTCTCTGCTGCGTGGGTATAAACACTCCATGTAATGTTGTTGCTATCACTGCTGTTAATTATTATTAGTGGCGATGGGTGTCGTGTGTATTAATAATTAAACATTAGTGTCTAACACCAACAATGGCACCACCATGTTCTGCTTGAGAAACAGAAGGTGAAAGTGACCAAGAGAAATTAAAGTGACAAAACTACATTCCCTATCCAAACTAAGAGAAATGCAAGAATCACATATTAATAGTAACTTTGATTTATACTGCTACCTCGGCGGCAATATTTGAAGATGTTTTTGGTAAGACAGAAAAAGCTCCAGGTTTTGCATGCATGAGTTTTATGGTGACAGTGCCCTTGTAATAACTCAGTTTTGTAAGAATCAGTCTCTGCCTGTCCTGTCTATCCCATATATTTCACTCATCTGTCTGTCTGTCCTTGTATCACTCACCTGTCTTTCTGTCCCTCCATCACCTATCATATAATCTTTCACTCCATCCACCCATCCTACTTGCCCACATCTCTGTAATATGGGATGCCTTACTCCATGACTCCCCTGAGTAAGCCTTCCTCCAAGCAGCAGTACCAATGAAATAATTGGGATTATCCCTGTGATCCCACCCACATCCAGTGGTCTGGACTGTTATATATATGAGTACTGTAGTCCTAGCTCATGAGTTATCCTGTTTGCTTTAGTGTGCTAGCTCCAGGGCCGTCCCTAGTGGGGACATGAATTGGGGTGACTGCTCCGGGTCCCACATGTCGGGGGCCCCCGCAGAGCTGGGCAGAACAGCCGCAGTGACTCTGTCTTGCTGCTGCTTGCTTCACGTCCAGCCACTTGCTCCCCACCCCCGCCACCAATGCTGCCCATGGTGGTGGCAGCTTCTTAAAGTCCAAGGCACATGGGATTGGAGCAGGGGCAGGGCCCCACATGGGCTGATTTGCCCTGGGCCCCGCACCCTGCTCAGGTCAGCTCTGGAGCTCACAGGGGTTAAAAGGGAAATAATGTGGAGTGAAGTTAAAACTACCAGGCATATTGTAAAATAAATGTTGTTACCCATCTTTTTCAGCAAGACCCATCTCTTGCATTTAACTCCCTCCACTGAAATAGCCAATGTAAAAGTCTCCCAGAGTAACTAAACTCCCTGATTTAGGATCCCCTGCAATTCCAAGGCCCTTTCTTACATTTTACGGACATGAGTGGCTTTATCACTGCCACAGTTCCAGTGTGCATTCAAACATGCGTAAGTGTTTTCAGGAGAAGGCTCTTTGAGCTGGATCTTTTTACCCTAACTCCTTGGGAATGCTAGTGCAGTACCTTCCCCATTGATTATTGAAATAGTTTCAGTTACTCGAGTTTATTTCTGTGGAAGGGGGTTTATAATGTTTATTCTCTTGGTGCAGGGCACAGACTGAGCCAGTCCGTGGCAGCACAGCATACCAGTGCCTCTTAGAAGATGTTGTCTTATTCCCCAAAATACCATGCTTGGGGGTTTTTTTTATAGTAAATGTTGAGCTGTCATTCCTGCAAAGGAAGCTTCAGGAACAACTAAGGTATAACCAATGCAGGGATATCAGGGAGTGTGCGGGGGCCCTGGACCACAGCTCTAGAAGGGTGTTAACAGTCTCTCTCACTTCATTGAGGGGTTAATGCCAATGCCCTATGTCGGAGAGTTAAGCATCCACAGTGTTGACATCTCAGGAATGGCGCAGTCTGGCTGTTTCCCGAGATACAACCACTGTGAGATGCCACCACTTCTTCCCCTCCCCAGTCAAGAAAGAGCTAAGTTGCAGAACCCAGATGAGCCCATGGGCACATTCAGGCCTCAGGGAAATTTGGGGGCATCTTAGAACGCTCTCCTGAGCACTTGTCTCATTTTAAGACCCACCAGGGTTTTATGCATGGAGCCGGGGAAGAGTGCAGACACCTTTTCCCCTCCCCTTGATTCAACTAGACAGACAGACATGGAATGATTTTTGTAGGTCACAGAGGCAGAGTTGGCCTTTGTCCAAGGTCACAGCCAAGGCCTTTGTCCAAGGTCCCAAGCTCTGGGGTCACACTTATCTATGTTAGTTCCGGTATCCAATGTGCGGAAGAGGGGAGGAGAGGTCTTATACAGTAGACTCACCTGGGCCCCTGCGAGCCTAATATTGGCTCTGCCTGGGAGAGCAGATTGGTCCCAATCTAACCATTGGATACATGCAGGCATACCTGTCTGCACTGCACTGGCATAGGTGCCAGGTGTACTGAATGAAGAGGTAAAGGCCCACTCCTGGAAGTACTTGGACCATTGTTAACTTGGTACACAGGAGGCAACCCAGTGAAGCCAGCCTTCAGTACTGATGGGCCTGGAGCTTTGTGGAAGGAATATCGAGGTAACTGCCTCGTTCCAATGGGACTTAGGCACCTACCTCACTTTGGCACAGGCAGCCTCTGTGTGTGGCATGCAACAAATCAAGGACGGGAGAGGCAGCACAGTAGCAGATAGGGTGAGAAGCAGGCAACAGAGCTGGAGATTGGGCAGGGAGCCCAGAGTAGGAAGCAGAAAACAGAGCAGCAGATCAGACAGACAGAGGGGATTGGAGTGGCACAGAAAGTGTGTGCTAATAGGTAGCACATCTACCAAGAAGGTTGGCCCCCGCTGCCCTATTGTGACCCCCTTTGTGTGCTGCAGCTCATTCACAGACACCAAACACTGCTAAATGCCCACTCATTAACACGGTCCTAACCCCAGGGGTCCAGTTTCTGCATGATGCTGTGTCCCTAACTAAACTCTTGACAACCTGCAAATGTATGTGCCCTCAGCATCCCAGGGAGCAAGTACTGTTGATTTTTTTAATTTTTGGTGGGGGAGGGGGGTCAGTGCAGTACATTGTCAAGAGGATTCCCCAGCATCCAGTTGCATCCCAGCACTTGGATGGCTTTGATTAGCTTTGCCCCTGGCAGAGGGGGTTTTCTGTGTTCACCTGAAACCAGGCCAAAGGCAGAGTAGGCAAGGCCTTTATGGACCTCTGCCTCTCAACCAGGGTGCCCTGATGCCCGGGAGTGCCTTGAGATCCTGTCGAGGATGTTGCATGGTGCAGGGCTAGCACTGGCAGCTGTGCAGACAGGATTCACAAGAGATGTCCCCTAGGACTCTGCAGTCTTGCGCCCACCCTGGCCCTGCTGGGAGCTTTTGGGACACTTGATAGTATCATAGAAAGTTAGGCTGGGAAATGACCTCAGGAGGTCATCTAGTTCAACCCCCAGCTCCAAGCAAGATCATCCCCAATTAGATCCTCCCAACCAAGGCTTTGTCTGCCCAGGTCTTAAAAACTTTCAAGGGTGGAGACTCCACCACATGCCCCCTCCCCCACTTTACCACCCCCGGGCAGGGAGAGACGAGAAGGCAGGATCCTCTTTTAAGGCGCTGCCTGGGGGCGCGGCCACGAGGGGGGCGTGGCCAGACAAACAGGGGCGTGGCAAAGGAGGAGAGAGGCGAGTCCGGCCAAATGGGCGTGTCCAGAAGAGCAAGGGCGCGGTCTGGAGGGCGTGGGCGTGGCCAGGCGCGAGGGGGGTGGAGCCCGCAGCTCCAGCGCTGGGCTTCAATAAGAGGGAGGCAAAAAAGCAGTGCGGGGCAGGTGCTGTTGTTTTGTAGGGGAGGCCCCCCCCCCCGACCACGCACCCGGTGCACGAGGCAGCGCAGCGCGGGGCCCCGCCGGGATTGTCCGCCCGGAGCCGAGCGCGTCTCCGCCGGGCGATGCGGGGCAGGGATCGGGGCGGCGCGGCGGCGGCGGCGGCGTGAGGCGGCCCCGCGCGGGGCAGCGGCGGAGCGGGGCCGACCCGCGCCCCCACGTGCGCCGAGGGAGCCCGAGCAGGTCCATGGGCGCGCTGGAGCCCGCGGCGGGAGGCAGCGGCAGCGCCCTGGCCATGCTGAGCGCCAGCGACAGCCAAAGTTTTGCCAAGGAGCCGGCGGACGCGCAGGGCGCCAAGGAGCCGGCCGAGCTCAAGCTGGGCAGCGCCGAGCGCTTCTACTACCCCGAGGCGCCGGGCGCCGAGGGCTGCCCGCTCAGCCTGCCCTACGGCGGCCACATGCTGCCCGGCGGCTTCGGCGTGAGCGGCGCCGCCGGCCGCTTCCTCAGCCCGGCCCTGAACAGCTGCTCCTCCTACCGCGCCCCGCCGCCGCCCGCCGCCGCCGCCCCTCCGCCGGGGGGTCCCGGCTACGCGGCCGAGCCCTACCCCGGCGGCGCGGAGCTCTACCCCGGCGGCGGCGGCGGCGGGTGCAGCACCGGCGGCGGCGGGGAGAGCTGCTACCCGGGCTCCGTGCAGCCCCTGTTCCCCCGCGGCCCGCTCTACCCGGTGCCCGGATACCAGGTGGCCGGGAAGGTCCAGGTGATGCTCAACAACTACCCGCTCTGGGCCAAGTTCCACAAGCACCAGACCGAGATGATCATCACCAAGCAGGGCAGGTGAGCCTGGGGGCGAGGGCTGGGCGATCCCCCCGAGAGGGGGTTGGGAGGGTTGGGAGCCCACCTGTGTGTGTGCGTGCCCCTGCCCCTCTGGGGAGAAGAGCGAAGGGAACGGACATCCCCAAGTGCAAGGCTTGGAGGCTGCCCGAGGTGGGTCTCCTCCAGCGTCTGTGCAACCCCGGAGCTAGCTCTCCCTGGTGCAGAGCAGGCACCTCTTTGTCCCCTCCATACGTGCGCCAGTTGTGGGACATAAGAGCTGCCATTTGCTGGGTCAGACTATGGGTCCGTCTTGCCTCATCTGTGTCTGAAAGCGGATGCTTGAAAGAGTGAAGGGACTGGGTCTGCCCTGACTCTCCTCCCCTCCACTGTTCCTCTCTCACTTGCAGCCTCCAGCATTTGAGGTCTAGTTAGCTGTGATTCAGAGGCTGTGCCCCTAGCTCTCATGCTCCAGAGCTGCTGGATGTAACCCTCACCCCCCCAAGAATGTGTCCAGTGCCTTTTTTCCCCCCTGCCCCTTGAGTCTGGCTAAACTATCAGCGTCCACAGCACCTGGAGGCAGCGAGTTCCGCACTTGGATGACATACAGCATAAAAGGAACTTCCTTTTGTTAGTTTTAAGCGCTCTACCTCCTGGTTTCATTTTGTGACCCCTAGTTCTTGTCTTGTGACACTGCGAGGGGCAGAGTGGCAGGGGCTTGGCACTGCAGTGGGTTACGATGCGGGAGCACGGCCCAGCTGCAGGTGTCTGTTGAAAGGAAGTTTCTTTGTGACTGAAGCGATCCTCAGAATGCTCTGCTCCCACAGGCTTTTAACCAGAAGGGGTAAAGGGGCCAGGCGTGCACCAAAGGGCAGTAGTGACAGGAGTAACTAACCCCATCCTTGCATAAGGGTCAGATCCCAGCCATGGCTCCACTGGTGTGAAGCAGACGCCCTCCACTGAAGTGCCCTGGGCTCCCTTTTGAGTTTTCCCCCAGTGTATCTAAGAGCCAAAGTGTTTTAGATTGGTGTAACTGAGATCAGAATCTGGCCCACACCAGCTTGTGTGCGTCTCATAGCTTTGATCTTCCTCACACATGCACACACTGGAAGCAAGCTGTAGTGAACTCTGATCACCTTGCCCAGCTCACATCCTTTGTTTCTGCTTGGGTGCCCAGCTCTCCTCTGCCACCACAACTCTCTGGGCCCTCTCTGGTCAGGTACTCCCAAGGGGTCCCTGGAGACCTGGTGCATCATAGATACCCAGCTGATCCCACGCACGTGTGTATTTCAGGAGGCTTTGAGATGCCAGGCTGTGTGAGGCATGCCAGGCTGGTCCACTGGGCAGCTGCTGTTTCCTCCTGGTGCCGTCTTGTTCCCTTTGCAGGCTTGCCTGGATGCTGTGCCAGCTAGTTGAACAAGCACAGAGAATCCGAGAAGCAAATTGAACTGGTGCCAGAGTTCATAAACAGGCTGGGTCCCCAGGCGGTACATGCTCAGGGTCACAGGAATCCAGGGCTTCAGCAGACGCTAAAATTGTTTCTTCCTTTCTCAGGCTTGTAACTTTAAAACAAGTCAGATTTTTAACGATGCTGATAGGGGTGACAACTGGAGCACACATCCTCCCATAGCATGACTATGCTGACTTTGGGGGCCTTGCACTAGTGGGATATGAGTCCAGAAATGCCTTGCAATTGTGTTTCCAAATGGTTCAAGAGGATGAGTCAAAAAAAGACTACACAATTCCACTGAGCCTTGTAGTGCTCATCATGACCAAGGCCTCTGACTTTGGGTACGGGGCCTGTTTAAGTAAGGCTCCAAGGAGTTATGATGGGATACCTGTCCACCCCACGCTTTCCTTGCTTCTAGTGCTTTTTGCGTTATTATTACAGACAAGTGCACTCCTGCCTCTTTTAGCAGTTTGCGTAGAAGAAGCTTGCAACTATGGTTTTAAGTTGCCTCTCAGGAGCTGGATCAAGTTGTAAACACTGTTGCTTAAACAGTGAATTACTTTCCAGCGTGCACGATTGTGCTTGCAAGCAGTCAGATCCTTTGCTAGTATAACTTGTCACTGCTCCATTGACTACCATATTGCTACACCTGTTTTCCACCAGCAAAAATCTGGCTTCTGCTTTTTCACCTAACCTGCCTCCCTTCCCTTCCATCCTGCTCTGGAAAGTTTCTCCCAAGGTCGGTATATTTTAGAACATGGTCTTTAACTTATTAAAGGCTTGAGCTACTGCTACTACGAATCCACTCCTCAGTCCAAACAACAGCTCCAGAAATGGCCCCTTTGGTTAAAGGAGGGACTCAATTTTGCTCGTTCCTCATTCATCAGACAAGGGGCTTTTTCACTCTTTGCCTGCTGCTGTGATGGGGCATTTCCTTCTCAGCCAGGAGGTCTCAACACCTATTGGCTATCTGTTTGGTTTTTTTGTTGTTTTTTTTTCTTTCCTTTTCTTTCTTTCTCTCTCCCCCCGCCCCTTTCTGTTCTTTCTTTCTCCCCCCATCCTTTTCTCCTGCTTTCTTTGGCTTAGACAGATAGTGTCACTTTGATGCTGAAACCAACCTGCTTAATGTGTTGAAAGTCTAAACGTGTTAAGGCTGGTTCATTTCCCACGCACATTTCCAGGCCTGTGATCCTGGGGGAGGGGGGGGCTTCCCCCTCCCTTCTTGTACCACTTAGGGCGATTCAGTAACATACCATCACCATCAAGGGAAGCGGGCTGGGATACCCAGCCAGATATAGTGACAAAAACACCCGGAGCTGGGGGGGGGGAACCTAGCGAGCGCTAACCTGGGCTAGAAAGCTGAGCACTATGTTCAGCTTTCAAACCCCAGTGACTCAGTTCCTCTGAAGATGGGGTGGAATGTATTTTGTTTATATGTTTGCAGCACCTGAAATGTTTGGTCTTTTTTCTTTTGCTCCGGTCATATAGAAACCTACTAAAATATCAGCAAAAGAGCTGGCTTCCTCTTTCCTCTGAGTGCAGAGCTAACCCTCTCCTAGACGAGACTTAGCTACATCTTTTTGATACCTGTTGGGTGCACTTCAGCGTTTTATTTCACCCCTCTGAGCCTTTCCCTTGCTGAACTTAATTTGCTTGTCATTATATTAATCTGTTGCCGTATGGCATTTAAACAAGCCATTGCCCAGAGGTGGCTGCATTCCAGCAGGGGATGAAAATGATCTCCTATCTAGGAAGAGCCCATTCTTATTTTCCTTTAAGTAAATTAGAAGGCCACGGCCACACTTTATGGCAGTAGGAGCGAACTCCTATACTTGCAAATCTGGGGAGTTTTGAAAGCATTCTGAGGTCTGTCTTAAGTATGAAGTTGCTGGCTAAGATTTTTTTTTTGGAAGGTAGTCAGTGATTTCTGGGTTGCCTCCACTTTTGGGAGGGCAGGTGTTTCAGGGGCCTGGTTTCCAGGAAGCACTGAAAGCTGACTGACACAAGGCTAAGAGCCCTGCTATGCACAAAAAAAAAAAAAAAAGAAAAAAGAAAAGAAAGGTGGGGGGAGGAAGGGCTAGTTGGTTTGAAATTGTCACGGGCACTGGGAGTCTGATCCAATGAAATGGTGGCTATGCAGAAAGGGGATCAATACCTAAATTGAGTTTTTACCCAGATTCAGTTTATTCCCTTAGAGGAGAATGCTCTTGGTTTGAAAGATCATTTTCTCTGTTAAGTCTTCTTCCAGTTGTGAGGCCAGTTGATAGACAGGCCCAGCAGAGAGGTGGCTTCTTGTGGAGGCTTAACTAAGGGAATCATGGGCAGTGCTGTTTTTCTTAGGATGCCTTGTGAAGTTGTGGGGAGGAGAGGGATCTGCACGATAGTCATTGAAGTGCACAGTTAGTAGCATTCTCTGTCTGCCTCTGAACAGTCCTGTTGTCAGCCCATTGTGTTGCTGTAATACTACAGGAAGATTGACCAGGCTGAGTATGAAGCGTGGCTTCAAGAATGGTTCCAACTGTGATTAGGAGGCTGCTGTGTATGGGGTGATTCTTGTGGTGTTTGTGGTCACATGTATATAGGTAAGGCAGAGACCATTGCCACACACTCTCTGAAATTGGAGGGCTGAATGAGTACATCTGCCTTGCTTCCTCTCTGCCCCCCCCCCCTTTAGCCTTTTAAGTGTACCTCTGTTTTGGAGCTGCAATAAGGTCTCTCACCTACTGTTATAAAAATGGCCAAGAGGAACAAAACTTTGCATGTGATGGCAGGTGAATGCTGCGAGGATCCTGTGACTGCTTTCTAGGATCTGGATTCATGATTTTTTGGGGGGGAGGGAGTGAAGAGGCCACTGAAACTGCTGTCAGGGTCACTTCTGCCAGAGTCTTTTTACTGCTTCCAGTTGTAAAAAAAAAAAAAAAAAAATGGGACCTAACTGTTCCCTTATTTGGAGGAATGTTTCCAACCCCTCCCCCACCCTAGTTCTAGTTTTGTGTTCCAGGTCCAGGGGTCTCATCTTTCATCCATTGGAGCCATAGTTTCTTTTGCCATCAGGTCAGGCATTTGGTCCTCAAAGCATCACACTTCGCCTTGGTGCCACCTTTGTGGTTTGGCCTATTGCCATACAACGCTGCAGTTACTTTCTTTTAAACAGGGGCCTGGGATAAATTTGGCCCCCTTTGGATTTGTTACTGAAACCCCAGAGCCAAGTCTCAAGGTCCCCTTCCTCACTTTTATACACTGAGAGTTTGTCTGTGAGACTAGTGTGCTGCAGGCAGGGAAGTTCACTGGTGTGTGCCTAGATGTACCAGACTGGTCCAAAAAGGGGCAGGTAACGCCCCTCCCTGGCTGTAAATTCAGTCCTACGCATAGAGGGGTCCTGTCAAAGTTGGTGGGCCTGATCCTCTGCAGAGCCACCTCCTTGTAGTCTCCAGGGCTTGTATGGGTACAGGGCTGTTCTACAAAGGGCTTCTCTTTCCATTATTCATATTGGTGCAAGGAGGGTAATTCTGACAGTCCTTCCCTTACTTGTATATGCGTATGTGTGTCTCATACGTGCACCCAGCCGTGGTTATTGTGGCTCTGCACCCTTTCATCAGTTCAGACTCAACAGCAGGGTTTTCATTGGAAGATGAGACATGCAGGAAATGAGCAGCCCACCCGCCGCCCCTCCACACAGGGTGTTTTCAACCCAAGGGAGCAGGCGGGGCTGCATTCTGTGGTGTGCTGAACAGGGGGAAGGGGTTGGGGGAGGGAGATTGGGGTTCAGCAAACCTGTTAAGGGTGGTAGGGGGTCCACCCCCAGCACTGGAATCTCTCCTCCTGCTGTGGTGGAGCATACTACAGATGGGGCAGGGGCATAATGGAGCTCCAGGAAAGATACGTCCATGCATAAATAACTCTGCTGATGCCAATAGAACAGTGTCATTTTACATCTGCTGAGGGCTAACCCAGCTGAGAACCTGGCCCTGAGACCTTGTGACCCTGCTTGCAAATAAGGGGCCTCACCCTGGGGTTCTCACCCCAGCCCTGGGGATCTTTCCACCCCAGCTGCTCATTTTCATACCCTTCCCCCAGGACCCAATGTCCTTCCACCCGAGCTGGTCTGTGCCAAGCCGAGGGCCACGTTGGTTTGGCGGAACTTGAAATGCTCTTGGATTCCTGTAAGTCTCTGAGTGTGAGTAGGGGAGGGAAGCAGAGTCGGGGGTGACAGGTACATGGTCAGGACCAGAAGGAGGCCTGAGTCTGCACCAGCTCAGACTCTCTAGTCTGAACTAGGCCCAAAATATCCTTCCATATGAGCACCCACATAACCTTCCACCAGCGCCCACATGCCAGAGCAGTGACACAAGGAGTGCTCCACAACTCATCTCCACACCAGATCCTTCCACCCACAACCCCTCCTGGCCTTTATGGCAAGCCATTCCCTTAACCACCCCCCCATCCCTCCCTTCTGCTGTGAAACCAAACAGCTTCTCTGCCCTCTCAGCCCCTTGTACACATAATCACAATGCAACTGTGTGGGACCTTGCTAGGGAATAGATGAGCGAGTTCAAAAGCATTGCAACCTACACACATGGTAGTAAAGCGCCACCTATTTTAAACGAGCACTTGAAAGTCAACCTAGGCTGCCAGTCGCATTTCTTCTTGCTCTTTCCTTAAAGCCCATATGCTGATCCTCACCTGTGTAAATCAAAGGTCTTTTTTCCCCAGTATTGTGCCATGCATCTTAGGCAGCGTTTCCCAGTGAAATCAACACGGGCAAGTTCTTCTCCGAGATGCAGGGAACTTCAACTTCACTGAGCTTTAAAAAATAAATGCAAGAATTTGAGTAGCTTCCTATCTCACCCTGAAACCCCACTACTTAATGTTGTCCTTCTGTTTTGGCAATCACAGTTTTGTATATAAAAAGCATGTTGGTTTTTCTTTCCTTCTAATTGTATAAGATGCACACAATCATTGGGGGAAAATTGACTCTGTGGGGGAAAACAATGAAGTTGACTATAGAGGAAATGGTGAAACTGCTGTCAAATGCACAGAGTAAACAAAGTGGAAAAAGATATATCTATATAAAAATATGTTTTGGTTTTTTCCCCTTCTTTGCTGTCTCATTTACAGTAAGCTAGAATGTTGTTTGTAGCACAGTTGCATTTTAAAAATTGGATGCATCATTTTATTTTTAAGTGGATACAGTAAAATCCTCCCTATTGAAATTGATAGCTGAACTTCAGTGAATCCAGCGTTTTGCCTATCTAGTCTGTTTTTGTGGTAAAGGCTGTTTTTTCAGAAGTGTGTGCGTAGTGTCTAATGTGATTCTCAACCAAGGTGCTGGTGCCATGAGATCCTCTTAAGGGTACAGTGGGGTGCCACACAGCTTTAGCATGGTGAGGTATGCAAACACCTACATGTGGTTCACAAGATAAACCCAGAGATTTCAAGTAGGAATCTGTGGTGTCAAAACCATTCTGATGTGTTCTGGGATTTCTGAGTTCTTTGCAATAGAACTGCTATTGTTTTTCCATAGTCAAAAAAGAGTGGAAGCTATGAGTTGGCATTTCGTTGGAGATGCCTTGAGCCTAAAAAGTTTGGAAACCAATGGTCCACTCTAGCAGGGCCACTAATCTTCCAAGACCTACATGTCTAGTCTGCATACACAAATTGTGCACCATTTAATGATACCGCTTTTAACCAAAGCAGTAGATGCCCGTACACCACTATCAAGGTGCTTATACTAGTGTAACTAGCCCTTTATTGTAAAATATCTTAATTCACATGAGCTATTGTGTTAGTGTAACAGCCTGGTTTAAAAAAAATCATACTCCTAACCAAAACAGTGATACCAGTACAAAATCTGTGTGTAGATCAGACCCAAGACACTACCTCAGTAACGATGATGATAAAACATAACTGTGCTTTGATGAGGTGGTATCTTTTGCCAGTTACTTAAGGCAGGGTTTTTATGCAGATCAAGCCTCAGATACAGGCTAGAACATAGGGTCTTAAATCATTCTTTCTGTGTGTGGGGGGTGGGAGTGAAATTTGCCTCGAGAGATAAAACAAGCCCCTTTAGTGTAAATGGTAGATTAAAATTCCAACCACATCAAAGTCTCCACATGCTCCAGCTTCCCTTAAATGTGTAATCTGTTTCTTTATTAGTTATATTTTTGGGGGCAGCTTGTTTTTTTTTCTTTTTTTAATCGGGGCATATTCTTGGGGGGTGTAAATCTAATTGTCTTCATTGCTATCAGTTGAGGCCATGGTTAGTGACAGCCACTGACAGTCGCGTGTTGCTTGGTAGAATTTCTCTCTGTTTGAGCTTTAGGAAACAGAAGAGAAGTTTCATTCTCGTGTTCAGTGGGATTAATGCAGTTGTTTGGTGAATCTAATACACTGATTGCTTGTAAAACATTAGGGTACAACTTGATTGTAAGTGATTGAAATGGCTCATACTTCAGGGAAAACAAGCTGGTAGGAACAGGAAGAAACGGAGATCACGCAGTACATCTCTAGCTCGGGCATTCCCTGTGTCCAAAGTAGAGTCTCTTTGCACAGTTTAAGCGACTCCTAGTATGGAATAAGTGTTCACATGAGGGGGGTCAAGTTATTTATAGGTATTCCAGACTTTTTTGACTTGTAGACAAGCCCTACTTCACTGGGAGTTTCTTGTGTTTTCAACTGAAACATCTGGCCACTGCAAGAGAGTGTGAGAGAGACTGACTGCAGAAAGACTGACTGCGTGTGAAAGAACAGCAGGCGACAATGGTTCTCAGTTAGATCTGCACCACTGATATCTCTTCCACACAGTGCTAATTAAGCTTATCTTTGTTGCATCTCGCTCTGCAAAAATTGGGGTTCTGATTCAGCAGTGCTCTCATGCATATGTTTGAGTCCCATGGGCTTCAATGGGTTTTAGGACACACTTAGCTATAAGCACACGCTGTTGTGTTTGGCCGAACTACGGGCTTAAGGCATTGTCTTTTTCGTAAGTGCCAAAAGAGTGGTTTTGAGTCACCCAGAAACTTGGGTGTTAATTTTGAAGCTTAGTTTCCATTTATCTTTAGGCATTTTTTTCCCCCTGTAGGGGGGGAAAAAAATCCCACCCTGAAAGTAAGAAAGAAATGGTGGAACTGGGTATCAGCCCATGTCTGACTTAATGTACAGACATGGGTTCATTTTAAGGGGAGTTGCTCTATGCTATGCTAGGTCTGCACAACTTTTGCAGGACCTTAAGTATGGACACAATGTTTATAAGGCCTTTGTGGCAGGAACCTCTCTCTCTCTCTGTCTTTTGTTCTGAGTTTGTACAGCACCTTGCTCCAGGCAGTCTGGATGCCCTGAAGAATGATGGTGTTACAGGAAGCAGACATTTTAAAATATATAGTAGATGGCTAACCGCAACACTGAGAATGGGACCTGGGCTTTGTGTGAAGGCTTGAGCTCAGATCCAGCTGTGAGATTAAAATACTACCTGCTGGGGGGAGAGGGGGTGTAGAAGGATGCTCAACCAAAGGGAAATCCAAATAATCATGACCTGGGTTTTAAAGGGGCCTTTCATTTGGGAAGGGAGTTTGGTAGATGGGATTGGTCCATGATCTGAGAAGACCCAGCCCCTGTTCTTGTCCAGACTGAAGGTCAGTCTCATTGGGTCGGATATGCATGAGGAGAAATGGCATAGCCTGGGGACAGGGAATTGGGCTTATTATGACTAGCAAAGTCAGTGGAGCTCAGCTTGATGCCACCAGCACTACTGACAGGAAAACAGTCTTTAGTTCTGCCTTGGCATTGGCATTAATATTGCAGGGAAAACTCTGTGTGTGCTCTGAGCCCTGAAGTGCCATATCCCCAGTCGTTCCACTGAGGGAGATCAGTAGATTCATGTCCATTGAGAAGCTGGCCCTTGGAACTAATAAGGGGGGATTTACCGGTGAGTACTCAGGAGAGTGTTTCTTATGACATCCCTCCTGTATCTGGTGCTTCTCCTGTGGTGACGCTGGGGTCTGCGCAAAAAATCTGGTCATGATTTGAACCTACCTCCCCACTTCATGCATCTGCGTGTACTTCCGTTTGGGTGGGGATGTTTCCATGAACTGGGTCCAGCAAAGGCTTCTGGCTGTTCTTAGTGGTACCTATAAAGACTAATTTCCCTGTCCCTTTCCCTTACCTGTCAGTTCCCTGAGCTCATCTTGTGTCAAGGCATTCACCATGGTGCAGCCAGATTGGCAGAGGTCTGGTGGGACGAGAGGAGCTCAGTGTGTGTATGTAGAAAGAAGCTGGACTTTTGCCCTCTCCCCGTCTTACGTAAGTACTATGCATCTATGCTGCAGCAGCATGGACGGTGGTGAAAGAAATAACCCTGCACAGGAGACCTTGGGCTGGGACCTTCAAGAGCTCAGTCTATTGGTCCTTGTGGTCGTTTGGGCTTAGCAGTCACTGACCTATCAGTTTAAGAAGTCTCTACTTTCCTGTCTCAACCCTTGCCTGTCTCTTTTTGTGGTTTTATCAGCCTCCCAAGCACTTGAATGACTAATAGTGGTGGGAGTGGGGGGTAAGAAGGGGTGTTTGCCCCATGGGGCAGTCGCCCCCTGAGCCTCCCTGGCTTTGCATCTTGTGGGTGCTGCCCCCACTCCCGGCAGGCAGGCAGGCAGGCTGAGCAGGGCCAAGGCATGACACACCAGCCCTCCCTGGAAAGTATGACTCAGCTGCCAGAAAGGGCTCCGTTCTCAGTGCCGCTTGAATGTATTTTGGTTTCTTGTGCCTCTACCAGCTCTGATCCCCCTTAGGAATAAACAGGACAGGCTGCAACCCAGAAGTAGGGCCCTGCAAGCTCACGGCCTTTGCTGATGCTAATGCAAGGCTACAGCACAGTGGGACTTAGATCTCCAGTGCTTCCCCTGCCTTAAAACGCTCAGAAGCATTTACAGTGATCCAGGCAGCATCTGTTGTCGTCTTTGCAGCCTGCTACCTTGGCGTCCCAGGTTTCCACCAACAGGTCAAGACATTGTGTTCTCCTGAACTTGGGACTCCCTGGGGACACAAAACTTGCTGCTTGCTGCTTTGGAGCCAGGCTCCCCACGTGCGTGTAAATCAGCCATGCTCTGTTGAAAGCAGTGGAGCTGTGCTGATCCTCTATGTTGGCAGTAGTGCCCCAGCTGAGACCAAGCCCCAATGTTCCATGCTTTACATTGGCAGTCTCAAACTGGGGACTGTCAGCTCTGGTGTGCTAGGTCCTGTACACACACTTGATGTACAAGGAGAGGACAAACAGATGGGGCTAGGTGAAGGTGAGGTTGTGGCAAAGATGGTTGTACTCTGCTGCAGTCACCAGCCTCGGGTATCCCATGATGATTAGCTTGCCTTGTGGGAGCTTTTTGTGGCCACAGCCATGGACCAGGATCAAGTGATGCTAGATTTTACACAAACACCAAAGACTCAAGCAGTCTCTGCCCCCCAAAGTCCTAGAAAATTAAGCTGAAAGGGTCCTTGAGAAGTTGCCTAGTGCCTCCCCTTGGCTCTGAAGCCATGTCAACACACCTAAGAGCCCATGACCTAAGTGCCAGGTGAGACAGCAGGTGGGAGGAATGAGACTGTTCTTAATACGATGGGCCCTTCTTTCAGGTGACCGGTTGCTTCACTACTTTTTAGGCATCAGGGCAAAGGAGTGAGGTGAAGAGAGCAAGGAGGTGGCCTTGTGGCCAGGAGCTTCTCCCCCATGTGAGGCGCAGTCTGGGAGGAAGGATGTGGGAGCTCCCATAGATGAAGGAGATGGAGACTGGTCTGCTGGGCTGATTATAGGGGCCTCAGCAGCCTGGAGAAGTGCTGAGGTAGTGGGGTAGGCCATGAGGGACTTTGGTTGTGAAGAGTAATGGAGAAAAGGGCAGCTAGCGGAGATGGCCTAAGGCAGGACCAACATAGATGAGCTAAAGAGCACAGGCAATAATCTTTACAGCATGATTGTATTTGAGCAGGGCAAGATCCCATTTATCTTGGCTGGAGAAGAGGGTGTTGCTATAGCTGAGATGTGGAGTGAAGAGGATCCTGCCTGTGTAGATGGATAGGAAAAGATGCTATGCAAAGACCTGGCAAGACTGGCACACCCTCAGAGATGCTCAAGCCCATGAGTGATACTGGTACAACCCTGTGAGGTGGGAGAAATGGGGGATGGAGCAGGGAGGGTTTGTTGAGGATGTTGAACATGGCTGGGCCTGAAGGCTTGGGATTCATTTGAGAGTGAGAAGTCAAGTGCGTGACTAGGCAGATGGCTGATCTGAAGGAAGAGAAGATAGACTAGGGGTGCAGGATGTCCATTCCAGGCAGGGTTTCCACCAGTTGTGCAGAGTTGCCTGAGGACAGGTGCAGAAGGAACAGGTGATGGGGTGAGCCAGGGACACCATGAAAAGGGAAGACAAGTGAAGGTCACCTTCCCTTCCACCATCATGGAGGAAGCAGTGACTGATGGGCCAGGGCAGGTGTGGGTTACTGAGAGCCAGAAATGGTCAGGAAGTGGGAAATCCTGGGAGGGCAGAGCTGGGTGAAGATAAAGGTGGGTGAGAGCTGGACAGGTGTAAACCCATCTAAATTGGGTCAGATCCCCATTCTGGCTGCCCGAGTGTAAATCTGACAGCCTCCACCTGAATGACCTGGGATTTGCTAGGGCAGCTGCTGACTTGCTCAATACTAATGGATCCACAGTGCTTAGCTCAACTGAAGTGAGGGGGCTGGGCTGGGGAACGTGTATGGAAGCTGCTGGGCCCTGGTGGATTGGGTCCAATTCTTAACTGGTGGAAGCAGAGCTTCACTGACCCTGCTGGGGCTACTCTGGCTTATGGCAGCTGGGGGCCCTGTGCTTTGAGGTGTGTGGCAGAGGTAAAGATGAAGCAATCTGCCCCATGTAGTTCTGAGGAGACCCAAGGTCACACCTGGCTAAATTGAACCAGACAAGGGATGACTCCCACTCGCCCTCTTCAGCTTCTCAGTTAGGAGGAGGAAGGAAGCCTTTTTCCCCCCAGCATACTGCAGCACTGAAGGGATGGGGATGGATGCAGATCTTGGCAGTGCCAGCGTAAATCTGGAGTCAGGGGGGTCCCTTTGGATACTCCCCTGGGTCAGTGAAAGGGGAACACCAGGCTGCTGATGGCATGGGGGCTGCTCTGGATTTATGTCTAGGTAACTGAGTTGGGGATCTGATCCCTTTCTGCTTTCCATGACACCCATTGCGATCAGCAAGGAACAAGTCTGGTGTCGGGGGCATCCATTTCAAATAAGCTTAAGTAGGTGGGGTGGGCGGGGAGAGTGAGGACTACATAGTTCCCATGGGAGCAGGTGTGAGACATCTTTATTGAGGACTGAATGCCTCTGTTCTGCCAGGATGCCTGGATCCCAGGGTTTAGGAGTGGCTTGTTCTTTGATCACCTCTGGTGTCAAAAGCTTTGGAGGGGGACAGGGTTTGCTGTGGATTCTGGAGTCTGGATTCCAGCTTGGCATCTTGGCTAGTCCCAGACACTCCCCTGACTGTCTCAAGGGGTAGAAGGTACTGGGGCAAGACAGTGGCTTGTTTACTGGGAGGAAATAGAGGCATCTGTGCCAGGCAGGGCTGTTGGTGCAAGGGATGGAAAAGAACAGGTAAGGACTTTTTTGAGCACTCCTCAGCAAAAAGGCTTTAGGAGCCAGAGCAGAGACAAAAGACAGCACAGTATCTCCCCCCCCCCCATCAATGCCAAAAAAGTCCATTCAGGAAACTGCCTGGGTGTAGGGGTATGACCTTGCACTAAGGGAAGACACCTAGGGAGAGGGATGGTGGGTGGCTTCTATAGTTATACAGTCACTCAGACCAGCTGGGAATCTGACCCCAAAGCCATGTCTTCACTGAAGGGGGAAAAGGGTGTTTTCAATCTGTATTGCAACCCTAGTGTAGACAAGACAGCTGTGGTTTTAATTGGGAGTAGATGGTCATGGTAAATCTTAGATGCCCTTATTTGCTATTTAGCTTTTTCAACTAACACAGGATTAATCTACAACCGCCTTGTCTTTTATATAGCAACGTAGGTTACAGTTTCTTCTTCTGACTTCCCAGCCAGATGACAGTGGGTTTCATTCTGCTTTTGCTTATGCTAGTATAAACTCAGAGATGGATGGAGACCTGAAGAATAGGTACAACTCCTTCAGTGCGCTTTTTCATTTGGAGAGTAGTGCTGGGTGGGGACATAAAATAAGAGGCATCTTGCAGTCACATACCCTTCCCACTGCAGGCTCCCAAAACCCTTTGGCCCTGTCCATCTTCTTTCAGATGTGGGTGCTGCTAGTAGAGTTCTACCTCTGTTCCCCCATTGCCAGAGAGGTGGCCAGAGGACTCGGTGCTGTTGACTGGTGTAACTCCATTGGAAGTGACAGCGCTGTACCAAGCTAAGCATCCAGATGCTTTCATTAAGACTGAGAGAACGATGCTGCTTTTGCCTCTTGCCTTCCTGTGTTTTGTGCAGAGCCCAGTTCTGCCAGGTGGATGCCATGCACTTGTCAGCCTGGCTGCTTAGCAGACTCATGTGAGCTGATAACAAGCCTCTGTAAAAGCCTTTGCTTGTGCAAAGATCCAAGCTATCTTCACAGGATGTGTTCTCCCCTGGGGAAGCCAAGGTTAGGTGGGAGATCACCAGTCCCTTGTGTGCCCTAACTTTGCCATCCCAAAGCATCCAGAGATCATAATGATGTGCCGCCTCCTCCCCCCACCCCTCAAAGAATCATGAGATGGGCTTAAAAATGAAGACACTTTATTTAAAAATTTAAAAAGAAGAGAAAAATGGTTTTTTTTTCTTTGCCATCTGGTTTTTGGGTCCTTAGATGACACTGAGGCTGTCTTATCAAGATTTTGTCTATAGCCACCAGGGTAAAAAAACTCAATAATAATAAAATGGTAACTATTATTATTATTATTATTATTATTATTATTATTATTTTATTACCTTTTTTTTGCACATAACACACACGCACTTTCCCCCAAAAACCACCTGTTAAAAATCACACTGTGATATATGATAAGAACATTTCTGCCAGTTAGGGGCAAAAATGAAAATAAAATCTTCAGGTAGCTTGGGGAACAGAACAATGAGCAGGTTCTGATTCCCTAGGTGTTGCTACTTGGTTACTTACAGTAAGGTATGTACTTCATTCTACCTTTCAAAAACAGGAGGTGAATTATATCCTGGTGTGTGTTATATGGAAGAAAATATGATATTTAGATTGATATTCTGACCTATCAAGGAAGGCTAAGTGTGACTTACAGTGACTGACAAACAGCCCACAAATAAGAAGCAACGGTAGACTCTCCAAGTGATACCTCAGAACTTGAAAATTCCCCCTGCACTTCTGGTTTTGTGCCTTGTAAATTGTAGTATATCGTGCTAAAAAAGCGAACATATTTTTACACAAGTCAGCTACCTTGCAGATGCCACCTGACCACAAACTTAAATCTGTTGGGCATAAGCTGGGCTTGACTGTGCTTTAAGAGCCAAACTCTTCAAGAAATAACGTGACTCTAGAGGCAGGGACTTGGATCAAATTCTTGGAAAGTGATGGGGCACGTGATGAGCTTGTGAGAGCCAGTACCAGGGCAGGGCCTGGGTACACCAGGGAAGTAAGCGTGCTTTCACTCGTGCCAGATCTCACCAGTTTAATATTAGTTTTGTAAAACATGCTGGTTTCTAGTAGTGTAGCTAGGGCTAGGTGAGGAGGAGACCATCTTAGAGAGGTAGAGACAATGGCAACTGCCACCCAGGGTGTAAAACTTCCTAATTACCTCTGCTGGTTTCCTGAAGTAGACAGGGTCAGGGTTTTAACATCAGTAGTTTTTGCTTCAAATGACTTCACCCTGGGCAGTTAGCTAACATGTCTGGATGCTTCCCAAGTGCTTGTGGGTTTCCCTTATTGCAAGGGTTTGTGGCTGTAACCTTCTCCCAAGGAGCTTGGCAGCATTTTCCTTCATCTGGGGAAACTGAGGCAGGGGCTATGGGCATGACTTGTGCTCAAGTTCTGATCTGGGAAAACTGACCTTAAGTAGCTGGCACTGGGGACAGATTCTCATATTTCCTGTTCAGCAAGCGCCTGCCTGAAGGGGGAGTTTTGCGAGAGGTCAGATCAGGGCGAGCCCAAAGCTGTGCTGCAGCAGGGGTCAGAGCTGGGCTTGGACCTAGGTGCTCCCTTCTCCCAGCCTACTGCTCAGACCAGGAGGCCATGCAGAATGTTCTTGGTAGATTTTCTTTGATTCTCTCTTCAAGGCCAGTCATCACCCTAGCTCCAGACATGGGCTATTTGTAAGTACAGTATTATTATTATTATTATTATTATTACTACACATCAAACCCCAGAATAAGATGGACACCTTGTTTTTGAAAGGCAAAATGAAGGGGGGGAAATCTTTCTTTGTAGTAAGTAACTGAATAGCAGCAGCTATGGAGCAGAGCCTGCTCATTGTTCTGCTTCTTGTGGATCGTATGCAGACTTTGCTTTTATTTTTGCCTGGGAAACAGAAGAAACTGCTCTTACCATATTTCTCAGATATAATGGACACCGATGTTCAGCAGCTGGTTTTTGGGGGAAAAGGTGTGTTGCACATGAGGAAATATGGAAAGTGGGGAACCTCAGTGAGGAGGGAGATGAAGTCCATTAGGGACCCCTGGACTCTGCTGTCTTGTGCCAACCCCTGCAGTGCTAGGGCTACATCTGCACTACAGGGGCTGCTTCTACTTTAACTAGGGGAGCAGGGTTCTGATAGGAGTTTAGTGCCCCCTTCTTCCTCCAGTTGGCAGAAGCTGCTGCTTGGGTGTTTTATTTTCTGGCAGAGCTACCTCTGCAGTGGAGTGTGACATTTTCACACCCTGCTGCTGACAGGGCTCTGGTGGCAGAACTCCTTATTGTAGATGAGGTCTAAGCTACAGTCATAAGGGCAAGCAGATATCATGGTAAGCATGATTTCACAGGCACCACTATGATTCATCCCCTGCTCATGAGCTAAAGGAGAATCACCCTTTGCAGTGGAGGGTCTGTGAGCCATAATCAAGAAGTTTCACGCGTGCTAACTTACATCACGGTAGTGTCTAGGGATGCCAGTCATGTCTCTGTGCCAGGTGCTATCCAAACGTACGATGGGAACTCTGCATCCAAAAGAGTTTGCAGTGTGAACAGGCAAAACAAGAAGGTATTTAACTAGAGACTAGAAGGGATTTAGTGGCAGAGGCAGGACTAGAACCTAAGTCCCTGTTTGTCTCCAGATCTAGCCACTTGGCTACTACATTCATATAGAGCTATTTGCTGCTGCCTTTTTAATGGTATAAAGCTAAAGGTTGTTTCCAGTTGATGATCTTTTAGCCCACCCTGGTCCCCCAGGGTTGGTACTGGGATTCTGCCATTGGGCAGGAGTGCTGTCGCCTGAAGTTCAGCCTCTGAGCCTGGCAATCAAGTCTTGGAGCCTCTGACACCATCTATCCCTGTGCTGGCCCAGCACCCTGGCAGTGTCAGCCTGCCATTGCTGCTCACACAGTGGGGGCTAGCTGGTAGCTACAGCTATGTGCAGGAGGAGGCATTTAAGGGGGAAAGACTTGGATTGAAATAGTGACCCTGGTTCACCTTTGTTGTGCTGGGTATATACCAGCGTCCCTAGAAATTCCCACTTCTAGTGGTTCTTGCATTTTTGTGGTGCAGAGGCCTGGTTCCCCATTGTTCTGTACCTTGTGTGGTGATATACTGTACAGCAGGAAAAAAGTAGATGGCAATACTATCTAGTCAGGGGCAAACTTCAGTGGACATGTCTACATGAGACGCTTAATGCACATTAGATTCATTCTATTAGTGCAGCTGGCAAAAAACCATGCTAGTACACTAATGCACAGTAGACTCAGTCTAATGCTCATTAGCATCACAAAAAGTGTTCATCTGTACTAATGCGCAGTAGTGCCAATTTATAGCACCTTAAGTTAGTATCTGTTACGCTTAATGCACCATAATTATGGCATGTTAATGAATGTGTAGACATGCCCAGTGACCGTAAATCAGTAGAGCTCCTACACTTGGCTTTCTAGCTGAGGATCTGAACTAATAAAAATCAGCTGCTGGATGGTTGTAGATTGGGCACATGCACACCTAGAAATGGCTATTCACTGTGAGGGCCTACTTCAAAGCAGGGGCAGAGAAGCTTCCTCTGGCATTTCTGTTCAGCTGAGGGACTGTAACAGGGCTTTAAATGTGTATCCAAAGCACCTTACAATCACTGGCCTTTTCTCTGTGACCATAGGGGACAGGACTAGGAGCAACACACTCGAGCTGCACCACAGGAAATTTAGGTTAGCGAACAGGAGGAACTTTTTCATTGTGAGGATAGTCCAGGTGTGGAATCTCCATCCCTGGAAGCTTTCAAGAGCAGGTTGGACAGCTATTTCTGACTGAAGTCTCTCGGTTTGGTTCTGTAGTGCTCAACTGGAGAACTTCCACATGTTATGAGAGACCCCGATTTCTCCCCCTCTGTTCCAGTCACCTTGGGGAATGTTGGGATCCTGATCTGGAGTCGTATTATACAGCTCACTTGTACACTATTATCATCAGTAAGTTTTCATAGAAACCTGTGGTGCAGGGGGATTGCCAGTGTTTGATGTGGGCTTTGTAATATGCAGCACAGAGCAGGTCCCAGGCAGATCCTGCTGTGGCTTCTTCAGTTTCAAGGGACCACATTCTTAGCTGGTGTAAAGTAGCAGAAGTTTTGGCCCCTTTTCCTGAGGCCAGCTTGAACTGTTTTACTTGTGTGTCAGTGGGATGGGCAAGGAAAGCCTATGAGACCCAGAGACCTGTCTCTTTGCTGCCTAGCCACGCAGTTTGGAAGAAGCCCTGAGTGAGTGTCTCTTCCCCAGTAAAGTCCCAGCAGTGCTGCCTTACCTGGTAACCAGCTGGGCATTTTTTTCTGCCCTCTCTGCTATCTAAATCTATGACTTGACTTGCACACCAGGCTGAGGGCTGCCATGTGGTTTTCACATGCATGCTACCCTCAAGCCACTACTCTTCTCACTCAGCTGGGGGATCTGTACTTAGCCAGCTTTCCCTGCCTGGCAGGGCACTGTGCTCCTTTTCCCCTCCCCACCAGTGGTGCCATCCTTTGCTTCAGTTTAATTCCACTGAGATGACTGCCAAGAGGTAGCCCAGGTTCAGGGGAGATGATTTGTTTGCTGAAGCAGAAACATACCCATGTGGTACAATGGTTAGATCAGGGGACTGGGAGGTGGGACTCCTGCCTTCTGTTCCCAGACTGCTATTTCTGGCTCTGAGCAGAGCGCAGAGAACTGAGGCAGGACTCCTGGGTTCTGCTGCCGGCTCGGTTGCAGTCTTCCTGTGTGACCTTGCAGCAAGTTGCTTTGCCTATTCGTTACTTCAGTTTCCTCCATCTTCAGACTGGGGTGGCAGCATTGCCTGTCTCCTGCATGGAAGTGGGAGTTTCTGGGCACTGACTTTGCCCAGTTTTTTCAGATCCTCAGAAGAGATGCAGGGTGGGACTGATTCCTCTTGAATCTGAAACCAGAAGGAGCCTCCCTGCAGTCTCATAAAATAACTGAACTCTTAGCCTGGCATCCTTAAGTCAGGTGCCCTTGGGCTGCCAGCTAAAGCAATTCATTTAGCTAAGTCATTCAGTGCAGAGTCAGGCTCTGAATTCATTTGCCGCCTTCCAGGTCCTGGGGCCGCAAAACAGCCAGGCTGTGCTGACATCTGTGGGGTTACAGCCCTTCTCCCTTCCCCCATGGCTGCGGTTCTGGTTCACACAATATTTTGGTGCACCTCTGTGTGCCTCATAGGAGGTTGGGTTTGCATCTCCACCCCTCAGGGCAGACAGAGGCATTGGGAAGAGCTCTGGGGAGGGCAGAGAAGCAAAAATAAGCGTGCATGGGTTCATATGTGTGCAATTTGTTCCTCTTGCTTGGCCACAACCCATACGTGCGATTTGACAGAATTCAGCAGAAAAAATGCCAAAACAAATAGCCCCAGAGGAAGTTTCTGAGGTTCTTTGGGGCCTGTTGGCAGCTCCGAAGACCCCAGCTTCCTGACCTGACATTGCCACTGCAAGGCTTGGGAGTATTGGGTGTGTGGGGAAAGAAGTGCAGTGGAGTGGGCGAGCCACATGGTACCTAGGGATAGGAGGAGTGGGTGTGTGAAGTGGTTCCACACACCCATGGAAACTACCGCTATCTGAGATGTGTTTCCACTAGGTTTACCCACTAGCTATGCAGCAGTGTAAGCAAGTCCAGTTTGGAAAACACCAGTTTTCTCCAATGGAGCCGGATCCCTGTGCCCGAAAGACCAGGTTAAAAATCGGGAAGTGACTCTAACATCAGTCTTGGTGTGAGAGGGACGGACGATAACCAAGGGGCACACGTGTGCATGTTTGTTGATATTGTGGTAGTGCCTACCAACCCATTAAAAGCAGGATCCACTTGTGAGAGGCGCTATTCCAACCCAGAGCAAAGCTACTCTGCTTGACACAGGAAAAAGATCATAGCTAGGCCCCCAGCAAACAACCGTAAGTTTCAGAACAGAAAAGCTTGCCAAGCACAGTTGGGGCGGGGGGGTCTACTGCTGAACACTGGCCACTTTGTTATTTGGAAGTCAGATGTGAATGAATGCCTTCCCTGGGATAATGGGAACTGCCTCATCGATGTTGCTCCTGTTCCTAGCATGTGGACATTATAGTATGAAAGGCCACTGATTAGACAGCATGAAGATGAAAAGGGCCTGATACCCAGCTGCGGCCATTTGGGATGGTATCAGTGATGCCTTTGGTTTCCCCCGTGGAGGACCTACGCAGTAGGTCTCCTTTGTTGTAAAAACAATGGAGCCACTGGGCTGGGTTCTGTTTGCTTTGCCTGGTATATGGGGCTATTTCTCTTCCCTTCTCTGGACGAGCAAAATGCTGATAGCTTTTTTTTTTTAGTGCAGTTGCCATACCAAAGCCAAGTAGATTCCAGTGAGCACCAGCCTGAGCAAGTGCTTGGGATAACTCTGCAAAGCTGTAGAAAAGCTATTTCAGTTTGATGGGACCTCTGGCCCTCAGGCCCCAGCAGCCAGAGCAGATTTAAGCAGGCTAAGAGCAGCTATAGGCTGGACATCACAAGGAAGATTCCTATCCAGGAGCAGGAGGAGGTTTTGGAGCAGCCTCCTAATAAGAACAGTGGGGACAAAAGTCCTAGCTGGTTTTTGGATGGGGCGTTCTCTGTGAGGCGAGGGTTCAGTGTGACATGGTGCCTGCAGAAGCAGGAACTGGACTTGTTAATGTGACAAGACTCCGTTCTAGTCCCAGGTGGTTCTTTTGTCATAGATGCTGTCAAATCCCAGACATCCAGTCTCCTGCCCACTGTAACTATCAGCACCCCCTCCCCAGCCATTCCCCTACATCCATTAATAGATCACAAGAGTCCTGCCTTCCAGTGCCCTGCTTGAAACACTTAACCTTGCCCCTCAGCAGTGAGTTACCAACTCCCCACTTTCCAAGAGGCTCTCTCTGTATGAGGGCTGCCCCTGCTGCCTTGCTCAGGCCTGGGTAACAGCCCTTTTGCTCTTGTGTCCAAGGGTCTGACCCATGCAGAGCTGATTATTTCCATCCCAAGTGGACCAGGGTGATACAGGAGACACAGACGATCAATATCAGGGGCTGCCGCTAACATGATTTTGGAGACAGTGGAAATGCCTGTCAGCTGGAGAAAAGGATCAAAACATTGTCATAGCAGTGAGTTCTGGACTTACACTACCCTGACAAAGGGTCAGCTGTGTTACCTTCTAAATGCTCCTAGTCACCCTTAGCCCAGTGACCCAGGTGTGGGGATGGGATGGGCAGGGCACCTGGGTTCTGTTTCCAGCTTTGCAACTTTCTCTGGGCCTGGGTTTTCCTCGTGTGTAAAATGATAGCCCCACTCCTGAGGTTTGCATAGCTTTGTTAATGGCTTTCTGGCCCTGTGGTGGATTTGAGAGGAAGAGAGCAGCATTCTCTCCTTTCCCCCACCAGCAACTCTGATACAACAGAGATGGAGAGTGACAGCTGCATCTAGAGGCACAAAGATACAAAAGCCTATGGCACAGCAGAGGGACAGGACAAAATATGATCAGTGCGAGTTGAGGAAGAGAGCCAGGTCTCTTGAGTTCTGTGCCATTTGGATCGGACTCCAAAGTGGTTCTGTCTGCTCTGGGCTGTACTTTCTCTAAGGCAGGATAACTTGTGACCTCCTGTTGCTGCTGTGTTTGGCTGCTCATATGTCTTGCCTCAAAGGTGGCTTCATTTCAGATAGCACCTGCTGCTTTTAGAGTTGCAGAAGATGCTGTATAGGGCCTGATCCTTTTCCTGTTGGAAGTCGTTGGCAAAACCCATGTTCAATGGGACCTGGAAGAGGCTCAGTGAACTCATCTGGTCCTACCCACTGCATGGGCTTATCAGGCAATATGTGGACAATACAGCCTGAAAAAGGCACCTTCACATTCTTCTTGTGCTTCCAGGAAACCTGATGGTGTGCAGAGCTATAACCTGAGGGGACCTCTTCTCCTGGCACAGGGATCGTGTCTCCTTGTGCCTTGCTGAGCTTCTAGGCCTGTCTGGGCCAGATGAAAACTAGCATGGGCTCTGCTGAGGCAAGGAGAAGCCATGCTTGAAACACTTAACCTTGCCCCTGAGGCAAGAAGCCATGCAGGTTTCCACCAGCTGAGGATCTGGCTCTTGGTTCTTTGCAACGTGGAAGTTGCTGAAGATCCTAAGATCCTCAGCTGCTCAGGCAAGTGCATAGAAAGAGCCCCCCTATTCAGCCAGCCAGCTCCCTCCTACCCAGCCCGGATCTGCTGTGAATTGCTGTGGCAAAAAGCCTGTATCGTACAGTATAAATAGCTCCATGTGAGAGGGGATCAGCAGATCCAGCCTCCTCCTCACCCTTGGAGCTGCAAACCCAGGCTCTTAGGATGAAACTGCTCCCCCCTCCCCCACTACCCAGGGGTGGATGAAAACCTAGACTGGGGGTGTCACCAGTTTGTCCATGTCAGTGGAGATGTGTGTCTCAGATCTGGGTTGCAAAGGCTGGGGTTCCAGTTCCGGCTTGTTGCAAGGGCAGGGATTGGGTTTGGCGTGGTCCTGGGTTTCCGGGACAGTTTGGACCCATGACTTTAACTTGGGCTGGTAACAGTCTCAGCTGTGGAATGGGCAGGACAGCTGATGCAGGCAAGAGCCACTACATTTGTCTCTGAAGAAGGCAGTGGTTTGAGGCTCTCTGGGCCAGGGATGATGCCCTCCTCTCTTCACTTCTCTGCAAATTCTCCTCAGTCCTGACCCACAATCTCCCCTTACAGTGCCCCCCACTTACCCTCCCCTTCCCCTTTCCAGCTCAAAAAATGAGGTTTCTTGTGTATCAGGTTTTAAAAATATCTGTTTTTGTTAGAAGCTCAAGTATTTGGGGGTGTTCTCAAACATGGGGCTTGTTTCTGAATGAAATCAGGGTCTGGGTCAGAGGCAGGAGATGTGGGCTGGCTCTGCAGGGACGGACTGTACTCTGGGCAGGCTGTGGATGTGAGCAGGATCAGGGATTAAGTTTGGGGGTACAGCAGGCCTTGGGCATGGGCAAGGGCAGAGCATAGACACAGAGGATGTTGAGGCTGGTGGGGTGAAGAGGCTGGAGATACGGAGCTAGCGAGAGGCCAGGGACTGTCTGTCCAAGGTAACCCCTGCTGACCAGGGATGTGGTGGAGGGAGCCTGGCAAGGGTCCTCCCTGCCCAAGGGGCAGTCACCAGAGACAGCAGCACAGGGATGTGAAAGGAGGCTTGGTTTCTGATGGGCTTCTGTTCCCAGTGATCCTCTCGTGTCATGACAGGGGTTTTGGGGCCATTCTGAGAGCAGGGAGGGGTCTGCCAGCCTTGGTGCAAGGAGGGTCCCAGCCCTCTGTCCAGCCTGGCCTGCCCATGGGGGTGAGGCCTGGGTATTGGGCTTTCCAAAGATGTTTCTGAGAAGCAAGCCCTGCTCCTGCTTTGAAGAGCTGGGTCATCCCACAGAGCCCTGAAATCACTCAGCCCCAGCACCTGCTTTATGAGAAACGCCGGCGCTTCAAGGAAACCCAATGCCTGAGGTGGCAAAGCCTATCCTGGTTCCACGCCGCACCCCCCTCCCACACAGTGCCATGGGAGGCCGTGCACCGCACCCAACCACGCGTGGGGACCACACCAGCCGTGCCTCCACTCATCAGCTTTGAGCATCATGTGCTGTGGCAAGCAGGCGGAGGAGAGCGGGGGGGTGAAGTGGAGAAAACAAGCAGAGGAAGGAAGGAAGCGAGAAAGACAAGTGGAGAGAGGAAAGAGAGCGTGAAGCAGAAGGACGCAGAAGGGGATGAGGGAGTCAAGAAAGGGAAGGAGGGAAAACCCGTCCTGCCTGGTACACTCTCTGGGCAGTACCAGTGGGTCTGGGGCTGGCATAACCCCTTCCCAGGTCAAGTCTTCTGCTGGGTCTTGGTGTTTCCTCTTGCCCCCTGCCATACGTAATGGCACCCATGCCCAGCCAGTCCTTCAGCTCAGGCCAGGCTCTGTTCACAGGCCCCTCCAAGTTCACATTGGCATTTTCCAAAGGAGAGAAGCCAGATGAATATTTAAACGAGGCCTTTAAAGTTTAAACAGTGACAATGCTCAGAGCTGGTGCATTTAGCTGGGGAAGTGGGGAGCAAGTGGTGGGGGGGTGAGAGTAGAGCATCAGGGTGTCGCACACATCTCTCCTGTTGTGCTGAGTGTGATTGGTGGTACTTGTGTATATGTGGTCACTGGTTCACAAGCTCCATTTATAGTCTTGGTTTCCCCCCTGCTCCCCCATTTGCAACTCCTAGTGTCATTTAGACTGATGAAAAGTGAATGTAAATCACCAGTGTGATCTTGTGAAAATGATTAAATCAAGGTACAATGCAACATGGGAGTTGGTCTGGGGGGTGGCGTGTACAACTGATAGTGTGTGTATGTGTTTGCTAGAGCAGTGGGGGCCAACCTTTTTGGCGGGTATACTACAAGTTAAGCTTGATGCCTTCCACAAGTGTCACTCTGATCCTCTCTCCCTTCCCTGTGCCTCCTGCCTAACCTGCTGCTCTATTTTCTGTTCCCTTCCCTATCTGCCACTGTGCTGCCTATCCCCTCCCTGATCTGCTATGTGCAACACCAAGAAACTTCCCACGCCACTTGTGGCAGGCATGCATGCATGCCTCAAGTTGGTTACCCCAAGCTGTGACTGACTGATGTGTTCTGTGACTGATGTCTACTAATCCTGTGTGTCTGTGTACTTAATTGTATTTACATGGCATGTGAATCTGTGCATGTAGGCATGTTGCCTGTCACAGCTATGTGTATCTGTGCATAGATGTGTGCTCATGCCTGACTCTGCCACATGTTGGAGGTGTGCAGACATGAGTGCATTTCACGTGTACTGTGGCATGTATATGTGGCTGTGCGTACACACTGTAGGTGCTTTGTGTCTGAAGGGTTACCCTAGCCTCAACCAAGACTCCCAGTTGCAGCAGGAAGCCAAAGGCAGCTGGCATGACTCCAGGGATAACTTCCAGCTGCCATTACTAGGCTGCCCTGGGATCAGGTGACCTCTACCTAACCTCATCCCTGGGGCCCAGCACATAGTTAGCAATCAGTTCAGCAGGCAGGCAGGCATCTTGCCCAAGGCTGCGTCCGAGACCCTTGTGCCTCCCCACCCACAGCACATCTTTTATTCACCAGCTAGTAAAATATTCACACCTTTCTCCCCCTCTCCTGTCTGCTCCCTCCTTCACTGTCCTTTCCATATGGAGCCATCTTGTTTGATTGATGGATTATTATTGAGCACCAAGAGATCCTAGACACTGGGAAGGATGAGCACTGAGCAAAGACCAACAAAGGTTGGACTGGGACCAACCTTGGCCCTGCTGAGACCTCCCTGTAAACCCTTGTCTTGTACTCTTGGAGGAGGTGAATTTTACAGTGGTGTGCCTGATGCCTAGGGTCTTCCATCTTGTCTTCAGTGGGAATGTGAGGTAGACCATGAGGGCTCACATTTTCCTCTCACACGTTCTTCTTATATAACTGCTTAGGTGCTCCCTCTTGGACTGGGACCCACTGGCACCAGGTACTGCACAAACAAGGAACAATAAGATGGCCATAGAAATCAGAAAAGTAGCAGTGGAAGGGACCTCCAGAAGTCATCTAGTCCAACCCCCTGCTTGAGGCAGGGTCATTCCTATCCAAACTGTCCTATACAATCCATAATCTAAACTCTTCATAAAATTACTGTCAACTCTTGTCCAACATTAGACATAATACCCTAACCTGCCACAAGCGAAGCAGGGGAACCACAGCAGCCAGTGTCCGTGCTAGAAAGATGCTCATCTCCACTACTGTAACTTTCCACTAGCATGATACCTTTGTCCTTCCATGGAGCCCCCTCCTGATTTACACTTGGGTGAGGGTGACCAAAATCCAGTGGTGCCAACTTTTATGATTTTATGGAGACTCTTTGGAGGGGTGCAGGAAGTTACTCACCTGAAAGCCACGGTTTTGGGAGTTGAGTGATTCTGAGGGAAGCTTGGCTTTCATTTAAAAAAGAAAAAAAAAAAAGAGGTTTCTAGCCCTCCTGATAGCAGAAAGAACCTTGCAATCCTGACTCTGGAAAGCAGCCCTTTTTATAGCCAATCGTGATGGCTTTTGGGGGTGTAGGGAGGGAGGATGGCTGACTCCCAGCTTCTAGAAATCTTGGAGCTAATGGTTCTGGTGGGAGGCCAGAAGGGTTTGTTGGTGTTCCTGATTTGACACCTGCATAACTGGGCTTGATTCATTTCTAGTTTACTCCTATGTAAACTGGATTTCCCACTGGAGCCAGCGGCATATCACCAGGATAAGTAAGGAAAACTTTGGGTGTCTTCAGTGGACCACTGTCAATGCATCTAGGTTCTGATAGAGACGCATTTAAAGCAGTGTAAGCATGTCCTATAGATTTATGTCAGACTTAGACCCCAGCATATAAAACTGGACTTTGTGCATGCCTCATAGAGTACAATAGTAAATTCTCTGCCTTTGTTGCTAATAGTACCTTAGGCCTCAATTCTCCTTCTGCATAAGTTTTACTCCTTCCAGTGATATGGCACCTTTCCAGTCAATAGGGGTGCAGTGGCAGAGTGGTCACAGTGTCTCCCTACCCAGCCAGAGGAGTGAATTTCAGCTCTGCTTTGCACTGGTGGCCAAGGGTGCCTCCATGTGACCAGTTTTAAATGGGACCCTGGTCCTTCAGGCTAAAGAATCAAAATAGCTGGATGGGATGCTGGCTACCTTGCCTGTCCATACCCCTGCCCCTCCCTCCCTCCCCCCCAGCTGCAGGCCAGTGGGGGGGGGCAATGGGCCACTGAGTCCAAGGGAACCTTGACCTTTGACACCGGTTTGTACCATTAGAGAATCTTGCCCTTAAAAACCCCAGTCTCCCCTAGTTTCCCTTTGCTGCTACTTTGCTGCTGAAGTCTGTAGGGAAATCGCTATAAGCACCAAACCAAACCTTGTCATCCAATTGAGAGTTGAAGGACAGGATGTTTCCCAGCTTCCTGCCTGTCCACCAGGCTTGTCAACATACTTATGAATCATGGAGTCAGTGGGCAGTGCCTCTTCTACACAGGACCATGTGCATGCGTGCATGTGCATGCAGTGAGTTGTGTAAGCAGTGCAACAGGAGTGGAGACTTTTGTGGTTCTGCTCTTGTGACATGGCCAGGGCTGCCATGGCCAACCTAAGAAGCCATGTCCACACAAGCAATGACACTGTCATTAGGTAAGGTGTTTGCATCTTGGCCTGTCAGAAAATGGGTTTCCTGTGCTGCAAGATTTTTTGTTGTTTCCAAAAGTTCTCCTGTCCCAAATCAGGAAGAAAACTTTAGTTCTTGCAAAAATGTCAGAACCTGATCAACAGAAAGTGAATATTATTTTTATTCAGATCAGTGCAAACATACTTTTGACCTTTCCCTACACATATCCCTTCTTTTCTCCCCCTTAGTCTTGATCAGTGGTCCTCAACCTTTTTAAACTCAAGGCCCCCATCAGAAAATGCCAGCTCTTCCTTTTCATTCATTGTTTGACTACAGGAAAAAAAACCCCCAGAATATTCCTTTCATTGCAAAGAATTCGGACAGCCCACAACAGGTCAGACATGGTTTTGCCACTATGGCTTCCTATTTGAAATCTCCGATTTGCACACCTAAGTGCTAGTTTTACATGGCACACCCCACGACACCCTTGAAAGAATCTTAAGGGACTCCAGGCTTGCATGAGCCCCCTGACTGAGGATAATTAGTCTGAATACTAAGATTTTGAAACCAATCAAGCAAACAAAAAATGTTGGGGGTTTGAGAAATATGCTATTTTTTTCCTTTGCCAAAAATGTCCCATTTTTTTATTTATTTTTAATTATGAAGATTCCCCTCCCTCAAGTGGTGTTCAAGTGAGGTGATGTGTTGAAGCTGGATGTTGCTTTGTGGACATATTCTGTTCGGGTGATTTGATGTTTGTCAGCATTAAAAAATGGTTTGTTTAAAAAAAATTCCCCGTGCAGTTCAACCCACAACCTGCAGAACCAGAGCAGCAGCTGCCTTGGTCTGCAACATCAAAGCATTCATCAGTGAGGAGCAGTGACACCACTGGCCACCAGAGGGTGCTAGCTACCCACTGGGCACTGTGGCAACCCCACTACATAGTGGCAGCTAAAAGAATTTACCCCTTCAGCGTAAGGGCCTGAAGCCGGTACGGCTTGGGGTCCTTGAGCTTCCTTCCTGCTTCCAGCTCACTGGAGTGATGTGGTTTATGGCAGTGGCCAGTCTTCTGACCTGCTGGACCTCCCCACCCTGCCAGACCCAGCCCTTGAGTGGCATGCAGTAGGAGGCCAAGTGGAAGCTTAGTTGGTATCTCCTGTTCCCCAGCTGCCTGGCTTGGGCATCTGTTCCTGCTGTGACTAAGGGGCTCAGGAGTCACTCTGATGGGACTGACATGAAGCTCTCAGCCTGCAGCCTGGCAGACCCTGCTCTCCCTTTTCTTTCTATGCTTCTCTTCCTCCCTCCCTCTCTTTCTGGTTCACATGTCCTTCCCAAGCCCAGAGATGAAGCTGAAAATAGAAATGGTGTTGGTTTCTGAACCGGAAGAGCGGCTCAGGGGTGGGGGTGGGAAGCGGATGTGGGGATGAGTCCAGCATAGAGCTGCCACCTGTTCTGGTCAGTTAATGCGCCTTCTTGAAAGGGGCTGGGCAGCTAATGCTGGGCTGATGTTGCCTCCCCTGTGTAGTGAAGTGCTGGGCAATGACTGGCATGTTCTAGCTGCCCAGGCTCCAGCTCGTTGTGTTGGAAAAGCAGCCCTAGGGAGATGTGGGGACAAGTGCAGGCACAGGAGTTGTACTAGAGCTGGTAAGTTTGTCCCAGGACTCCTGCTTGCAGTGCTGAGCTGGGAGATGTGGGTTCAAACCAGCTCTGCCATGGGCCCTGGGCAAAGATGCTTCTTGATATTCCTCAGTTTCCCCTCCCAACCCTTGGCTGGGTGATTTCATGCCTTGAGCTCCATAGGGCAGGGACTGTGTGTGTCTGCATTCATGTCCATGTCTATACAGCTCCTAGCACAGCAGGGCCCACCACTTCCGTGCAGATGACAGACTGGGGCAAACCAGGCCACAACCATTTGCCCTGCCTGGTTGCTACCACATTCCCCCCACAACCCACCACAGCTGGATACATCTTCAGGGCAGCTCCTTTCTTCATGGAGCCTGCCCCCCTGGTGACATCCCCTTCAGCACCTATTCTGTCCCCTCATATCCTGTCTCAAATGCATGGGGCATGCTGGGGGTCAGTGGCCAACCCTCTCCCCAACCCTGAGTTCACTGATGGCAGGGAAGGGCTCAGGGGGGAGGTGTCCAGGCTTACGGGTCCTCCCACTGTAATGCAACAGGCTGTGTTTGCTCCCCCTCTCCAGGCGCATGTTCCCGTTCCTCAGCTTCAACCTCACTGGGTTGGACCCCGTGGCTCATTACAATGTCTGTGTTGACATCGTCCTGGTGGACCAGCACCACTGGAGGTACCAAGGCGGGAAGTGGGTCCAGTGCGGCAAGGCAGAGGGGAACATGCCAGGTATGAAGTCCCAAATCCAGAGCCACCCACTCCCATTCCTTTCCTCTCCCCAGCCAGCTGTCTCACTCATGGGATGGAGAAGCCCAAGTCCCAACATGAGGGAACCCACTGGCTATAGAAGGATGGGCAGGGCTTGGGGCCATCTCCATCAGGGCTCCTGAGAGAAGCTAGGTGGCCCCCACAAAGTTGGTGCTTCTGCCCTCCCTACATGTGCATATGGCACATGGTGCTGGGAGATGCCAGGAGAAGAGGGAGCTAGGAGCTCCCCCACAGCAAGAGCTCCTGCACCATCCTCCATAGTGCTTCCCACCAGCTGAGGCTGGAACTGAAGTAGCTGGGAGCTCCTCATGGCCAGGGCCTGAGTAGCATCCTCTGCAGCGCTCTCTGCTTGGAGAAGCTGGGCTTGGAGCAGCCAGGTGCTCTTGTACCATTCCTGCCAGTGACTCCCACTCCAGAAGCTGGGCAGAGGACAGAGGGCTCTGTGACCAGAACAGCCATGGCCAGGCTCTCAGGGTTGTAATTCCCAAGTGGAAGGCAGGCAGGTGGGGAACAGTCCCTTCCCATCTATAAAATGGGACAGATTTTAATGAACTTCCCTGGTTCTGGTCCAGGCTACACCATGCTAGTCCCTTTGTGATGTACTGAGTGATAAGGAGCAGGAGGACACCCCTCCCTTCTGCTTTACCTGCTTGGTGCATAGAGCTTCCCCCTTTCCCCTGCCTCTGTTCTCTCCTGTCCTTACATGATCCCAGCAGGGAACTGGCTGCCCTTGACCTCTGTGGCATTCCCAGGAGCCGGGACTCCCTCTCGTGGACAGAGGAGGTTGTGCAGCAGTGCCCCAGTATCCTGTCTTTGTGCCCCCTGGTGTGAGGGGCCCAGCTTGTCCCCTGGCTGCTCGGGCAGCTCGGCCCATCCTGGTTTGGGGTAGAAGCAAGGGGGAATTTCCTCCCTTGGCAAGAGAAGATGTGATGGTCGTGAACTCGCAAGTGGTGCTCTGCCACTGGGATCCATGCTCTGAGTGGAAGGTCCCAGCCTAGGGGCTCTAGCTAACAGGAGGGGGCTCTGAGGGGCCAGCCCAAAGCTGAAGAGCATTGAGTGGAGGGAGAGGAGTTAGTTGGCAGGCTGGGGGATGGGGCAGTGTTAACCATGGGTTGCCTTGCAGGTAACCGGCTGTACGTCCATCCTGACTCCCCCAACACTGGTGCTCACTGGATGCGCCAGGAGGTCTCGTTTGGGAAGCTCAAGCTCACCAATAACAAAGGAGCATCCAACAATGTCACCCAGGTAACAGTTTCCTCCACCTGGTCCGGGGCTGGCACCACCCCCTGCCACAACACCATACAGAGCTCCCCAGTAGGATGCTAACATTGGTGCCAGCCAGGACCCCAACGGTCAGCAGGTGATCCCTCAGGGCACTGTTTGAACATCCTGAAGAGAATCCCACATGCCCTCAGCAGCCCTCAAACTTTCTGGTGACTCCAGCTGCTGCCTGCTTTTCTCCACTGGCTTTTCAGTGCTGCAAACCTGGCCCCATGCAGACTGCCTTCTCCCCAGTGTCTTCCCTCCACTGCCAGGTGCTGGCTTTTGCTACTCAGTTTACCTGTGGAACTCACTGCTGTATGAGAGCAGTGGAGAGAAGATCGCACCCTGTGGGCCATGAGGTCACTGTTCTGCTCTCCCCCCTTCCCCCTGCCAAAGTTGCCCAGTGGGGATGATGTTGGCCCATGGGTCCAAGTGCCTGATCCCTGCCCTGTTATCAACACCCCTCACCCAGTTGTGCCGCTCCCTCCACAGATGATTGTGCTGCAGTCTCTGCACAAGTACCAGCCCCGGCTGCATGTCACTGAGGTAAAGGATGGTGAGGGGGATGAGTCGTACCCCTCTGCCCACACCCAGACCTTCACTTTCCCTGAGACTCAGTTCATCGCCGTCACAGCCTACCAGAATGCCGATGTAAGTGCAGGAGGGGTGGGGGAGAGTGCCTCCCCATTGCAGTAGCAACCCCTTGAGGGAGGGGCAGGGGTACAGCAGCCACCAGAGGGTACTGTGCCAAGGAGGGCACTGAGGCTGCTGGAAGCTATGGGTGGGATGGTGGCTGGAGCATCACACTCGGCCCCTCCAGTGTGAACTGTCCACAGCCTAGACCCTCTGTCAGGCTGGGATGGGCAGGGTGGGCACTGAGGGAGAGCAAGGGGGTGGGCCAGGACACTGCAGGGGCTTTACTGTGTATGGGAGGGTTACCCAGGGTTTAGGGTGCAGGGAGGTGGGAGGTTGCCTTGGCTCCTGCTCTCTGCCCCTCCCTCATCTTCCAACATAGACACTCTCCCAGGCTCTGCTCTGTCCTTTCCAGATCACTCAGCTAAAGATCGACCACAACCCCTTTGCTAAAGGCTTCAGGGACAACTTTGACTCGTGAGTATCTCCCTTCTGTCCACCTGATATTCATTCCAGCTCCATTCATACCTCAGATCCCATAGGGAAGAACTTCCCCTTCCTCTCCCCAGCCTTTTTCTCCTCCCACTTCTAAAAAATGGCTGGATCTTCCACTGGTATAAATCCTTCTCTTGGCTTTTGGGAGAGAGATGCCAATGTACAGCCCCTTGGCTTCTGGCTCATAAGTCCTTGCTCCCCTGCTCCCTGCATCACTTATGAGCCTCACTTCAACACAGCCTCAGGCTCTGTCCCAGAAGTAGAGCCAGCCATCCAGCCAGGTGCCCCTGGGCAGGCTCATCTTCTCTCCTCGGTTTCCTATGCAAGGATATCCCTGTTACTTGAGTTTGGCCTTTGACCTGGTGTTAACCCTGAAGGCTTTCACCAAGAGGGCAGGCAGGCACCTGGAGAATCTCAGATTTGGGATTTGGGCTCTGAGATGGAGCTGTGGGCCCTTCTGCCCTTCACCCCATGGCAGAGATGCAGTCTAGTGCTGGGGACAGGGCCTCCAGTGACACGGGGGTCTTCTTCCCCCTAGCTTCAGAAGAGGGAGGTCTATTCAACCTCTGTGGCACACTGTGCTTTGCCTGCCAGCAAATTCCTCCCATCTCTCCACTGAGCGGGGCTAGGATCCCTTTCCACCCCTCAGCTCACCTCACTTCCTGCAGCACCCCATGGTCCAGGACTAGAGTTCAACCCAGAGCAAGAGACAACCCCCTCCACTCATCATCACTGTCCCCCGAGACATCCATCTTCTCCACCACCACTGCTGCAAGGTCCCAATTGACCCCTGGCCCATCTCTGTTGCCCCCTTCCCTCCCGCAGGCTGTACACGACTTCAGAGAGTGACCGCGTCACCCCGTCCCCACCTGACACTGCCAGCTGCCAGCAGCTCCTTCCTGGCAGCCGCTTCCAGTCCTTCCTACACGACCAGTACCCGCTGCCCCAGAGCCGCTACTACAATGGAGACCGGGCACCACCCCTGCCTCTACAGCACAAGGACCCTCCCCGCTGGTACTTCACCTCCCAGCAGCCCCCCGCCCCCTCCCTGGATTACGGTACCTATGAGGGCAACTACTCTGGGAACAAGTACATGTCCTATGGCGTCAAGCCCTTCACCTTGCAGGCATCAGCCCACCCGACATTGCCCTACTACCAGGATCACCACCCCTTCAGCTCACCCTCTGCCTGGACCCCTGGTCAGTATCACCCCAAGCCCAGCCCAGGGGCACTGAGCTGGTTCCAGCCCATGCGGGACTTGCGGCCGCTGCCCTCCGGGGAAGAGAAGGGGAAGGACGCAGAGGTGTGGCCCGAGCCAGCCTCGGTAAAGTCAGCCGATTCGTCAGACTCTGGGCTGTATGATGCAGAATGCAAGCGCCGCCGCCTCTCACCCTATGTCTCCAGTGCCGAGAGCTCCCCTCCGGCCCGAAATGGGGACCTCTATGACAAAGAAGGGGGTGGAGATGCTGGCTACTATGGTTTCTATGGCAACTGAGGACAGGCATGTGCTTGTGAGAGGGGCAAGGACTCAGCGATTTCTATGTGATGTTAAAATAAGTTCCCTCTTGCAAACCCTCCCCAGCCCCCAGGTCCTATCAGGGTTGCCCCAGGAAAAGGTGATGTTGGGGGGAGGGAAGCAGGAGCAACAATACAGCTGGAAGGCTGGGTTGTAGTCTCATTGGTCTGTTGCTGATCAGACCCCTCTTCACCCTCTCTTGCACACTTCGGAGACCTCTAGGCACACACCAGTCACTGCTGGATGTGTGAACACCTTTACCATTGTGCTGATAAATTGTGTGTGCTCGTGCACAAATGCACTGATGTGTGCATGTGTATACATGAACCATGTGTGCACATGAATCAGGGTGCACTCAAGTATGCACGCACTCCTTTCCCTATCTTCGTGCATAAGTCCAGTCACCCCAGTGTATGGGTACACTTTTGCGTGCTCAATCACAAGCACAGCCAGTAGTGGTGTGTGCACACCAGCATAAGCACAACTGGGCTTGGCTGTGTTCGTAAGTGGGCTCATGACCAAGAGCATTTGCACAGTCAGGCACGAGCAGGCACAGTTTTGCGCACACATACTTACACTTGTGCTTGTGCTCCCTGGCTCTCTCTGGCATGTGCCCAGATGCAGAGAATTGGTCACATGTACTCACAATACATGTGCATGTTCTCGTGGACAAATGTCCTGATATAAGTGCTCACACCAACCACAGTGCAAGGAAGAGGCACTGCACTATGTCAGGCTTTGGCTTATGCCAACCTGTAGGCCCTATTAAGCAGCTGCCATCCCTATCCCTATCACTCCTTGCTCGCAGCAGCAGCAGAAGAAATGATGCATGATCAGACACAGCCATGGACCCTAGCAGGAAACAGCTTGTGGCCTGATTTCCTTCTTTATGAGATGTGCCGCCTTCCAGGTGCTTGCCATAAAGCTGGGCTTGCTGCCTCTGCTTATCCAGAGCAAAAATTGCCCTCACAACTACTGTACGTGTCACCACTCCTCAAGGCAACAGATCTTGATTCCTGCTGTTCAGATATCATCACAACAGCATTCCCCATGCATAGTGACCTCCCACAGCAACAGTCAAAACCCTGTGGGTGGCTTAGGTTGTTCCCAGCAGGTGGCTTCCTGAGGCACCTGCCTGCTGGTGACTAAGAAGAGGTGTTTGCTCCTACTACCTTACTCAGGTTTGGCCTACCTGGCACACGCACAAGCTACTGTGTGGCTGTGGTGGCTGGTCTGCCAACTCTCCTCTATCATATCTAAAGCAAAGTTGTTGGGGGCAGGGGGAGGTCTCGTTGGCTCTACCCTGCACCTCTTCCTTTTAGACCCCCTCCCCATCCCACCCTGGAGACAAGACCCTCAAGATTCCCTCCCTTGCCCCAATCTCCCCTGTGTCTACGAGGCCCAGGCTCATGACGGGTCACTGGGCTTCCCACACCCCAAGCTCATTGGATTGAGCAGGCAGAATCCCTACTGGGGGCCAGGTCCCTTCTCTCCCATCCACGGCATAGGACCCAGCTAGGCAGAGGTGTACCCAGCAGGTTGTTCCCCTTGGGGTGAATGCGGCTGGCTCTGGTGGCTTCCCACTCCTAAGTGCCATGGAGCCCATGCCAGCAAAAGAAAACCAGTATCACTGCTGCCAGGCCTAAAGCTCATTTCCTCTTGGACAGGTGTGCTACAGGGGCCCAGTTTGGCTGAGTATGAGCTGGGTTCCAGTCCCTGTCCTGTAACTAGAGCACCAGGAACTAGTGCCAAAGCCCAGGCTGTGCCTCCTCCCCAAGACCTCATGGCTGCTATGGGTGAGACAGTGGCAGCATGCCCCCGCCCCCCCCGCATGCCCACCCCACTGCTGTAGGTCCGGTCGGGCTGGGAGGCACCAAGAGGCTGGCCACAGCATGACCAGCTCAACCCTTGCTCCACAAAGCATTTGCTGCTTCAGCCCTGGCCAGAAAGGCCTTCCCAGAATCCTGATGGGCTTCCCAGGCAGGCAGATCCTGTCCATGGCTCACTGAGGGGACACCACAGGAGTGAGAGGCTTGGGCAAGCCATACCGCCATCCAGGCAGTGCCAGGGCCAGGCTCCTGGTACTGGGATGCTGCCCACAAGTATCAGCAAATGCAGGTTGTGGTTACACAGTGGTGCATCTACCCTGGTCCCCGCTCCCCAAATCAGCCCAAAAGAAGCAAGGGGAGGGTGGTGTCTTCCAACTAAATGAAGCATTTAAAGAGCAGGGGAAATGTCCCTCAACCCCCATAGTTTCTCTACTAAAGCCGTTTGGGGAGGAAGGGGAATTCAGTCCTGCAGTAACTGTATTTGACTCTCAGATTCTCCTTCCTAGGGGAGATGCCTCCCACTCCCTCCTTCCCCAGCCCTGCAATATTTAAAAGCCCATATCCTGGGAACACTTGATTAGTATTCAAAAAGATGGATTTCTTTTGTGCAGACAATCAGAGGAAGGTGCCCTATTCCTGCCAGCAGGCAGGGCATAGCCTTCCTCCCAGCCTGTTGCCCAGGCTGCCCTTGCCATGGGCACAGGACCCCGCCCCCCCCAAATCACCAAAACTGTTTACACTCCAAAAAATAAAAAACAGCAACAACAACAAAAAAACCCAAGGAGGAAAAAAAAACATGTAGGTGTAGAACCGTGATGGTCCTCAGTGTTTGGGTGGTTAGTCGATTTTTTTTTTTTTTTTAAGAAAGGAAATTTTACTTTTGAAAATATTTATTGAAAATTTCTGTACAGGTTCCATGTGGGGTTTTTTTGTTGTTTTCATTTTGCTTACGAATTTCTTTAAATAAAGTGTAAAGCTGTGGCTAATTCAGTGCATTGGTGGGGGGTGAGTACATGCTGCTAGTGTTCAGAAACAGCAAGTGTGTGTGTGGGGGGGGTAGTGTAGAAATGTGCGTGTGTATGGGGGCTAGTATAGGACAGCATGTGTGTGAATGCACAAATGTATGTGTATGTGTGCATATGCCTGTTTATGCCTAGCATAGGCAAGTGTATGGGGGAGACAGAGAGTATGCGCGCTGGGAGTGAAAACCGTTTGCGACTACTGCTGGAGTATATACCTGTAGGCAGAGGCACATGCAAACACATGCATGCAGGCCCATAGACAAAGCATGTGCCAAGGGTCACTGTCAACAGTCATTTACAAGCACATATCTGGTATAAGGCATGGCCATGGCTGTGTGGCAGACATCATGGAGCACCTCTGGTCAGGGTGCTTCAGGCTGTGGCAGTAGTTGGGTTGCAGGGAGCACATCTCACACAAGCCTGTCCCCACCTGGCCTCAGCAGCTTACCTGTGTTGCAACCACATATGCTTATGCCCACAGTGGTGCATGATGCAAAAGACTTTGCCATGTGTGAGCTGGGAATCCTTCCCCACTGAGGCTCACCAGGCCCTCCCTAAGGGAACTGAGGCACAGAGCAGGGAAGGGATAGGCCAGGAAAGCTAAGGTGGGCCCCAGCTTCCCCCTGCGAGTCCTCTAATCTTCACTAACCTTCATCCCCATCCCCCTCCCCAAGCAGGGGACAAAATCTAGTGTCCTGGCTCCAAAATCCATCCCGGCAGACCCTGTTCTATAACCAAAAGCATGCAAGGGAGCAGTGACCAGCATCACATCTGCCTATCTCCAACATCTCTGCTGGAACAAGCAGGTACCACTTGCAGTTGGCTGTCTTAGGGGTGGCCACAGGGTTGATGGCAGGGTGTAGTCTTTGGTTCAAGTCTGGAGAAGGTTCTCACTCATGCTCCTGGCACTGCAGGAAGATGCTGTAACCCTTCAGTCCTCTTGGCTCTCATTGCTGCCCTATCCCCTCTCATCACTTTGCTCCCTATTTCCACTCCCCTCCTTGACCTCAGGGCACAAACCAGGGTCCCTGCGTGCCAGCCCCTGCACCCAGCTGTGTGAAGCCTAGGGCACACGCTAAGAGGCATGAAAGACCATGTGGACCCAAGCCACTGGGGACCAGAAGGACTGTTTCCTAGGCACCACAGCAACGTAGGCAGGATAGGGGGTTGTGAATGAAAAAGGCCAGCCATACACACCAGACTCTCCCTGGTCCTTTATTGGAGACGTGGAATGTTTGATCACAGCGTGAGGGGCGCATCACGCGGACAATGGCCAAATCCATTGACACAGATGGGCCTGGGGGTGCATGTGGGGGGTGGGCAGAGGGGTCTGCCTGCCTGCAGGCCAGCCCCACAAAGACCCAGGGCCCAAACCAACAGGCATGGTCCTATCTCCCCCGCTGGGGAGGGCATGAAAGGAGACAGAGTGCACATGAAGGCAGATGGGAAACAAGTGCTCACCCCTGCCCTAAGAGCTGTGGGTAAGACAGGGACTGGCCTGAGTTGCTGCTGAGGGAAAAATCCCACAAGGGCTCTTGCCACCTCCTTCCAGCCCCAAACACCAGGGAGAGAATGGAGCTTGGGGAGCCAGGACCCCCAAAACCCCATTCAGAGACCCAAAGAAACAAATGCTCCAGGTGGTGGGGAATATGCCAGCCCCTGACACCACACTGCCTGACCCTAAAGGCTGTCATTAGCCCAGGCATGCAGATAGGGGGCAAGCCATAAGCACTACCCAGCTAAGGACGTCACTGGACTAGTCACTGACTTTGGAAGTGCTGAATCGCAGGCTCTCCTGCTCTATCAGGCACCATCTCCCTGTGTCCATGGCTCCCACCAGTGCTACTGCTTGGTTCCTCTCCTGGGTTCTCCAAGCCCCTGAACTGCCCCATGGTGATCCCAGAGTGATCACCAAAGCAGCCCTCATTCTGGCAGGCCATTACCTTATTACCCCACAACTCCCCAGGGCCCGGGTGCTGTGCGTACAAACGACCCTGATGCTAGCCCCAAAAGCCTGTTGGGGGACAAGAAAGGGCTACTTTATTGCTTCACTCAAGGGTGGCCAGGCTGCAGTGATAGTGTGCAGGAGGGGTACAGGAACGGGGCCAGGTCCTCCCCAAGGTGGGGGTGGAAGGAGCTCCATAGGGTACGAGATAACCAGAGCCAGCCCTACACCAAGGGAGAGAGTGAAGGGGTTGTTCCCCTTATAACAGCAGTCCCTCAGCATCCTGGTCACTGGCACATTCCCTCACATGGAGTGACAGAAGGCACTGGGAGACCAACAGGTCTTTGAGCCCTGTGGGTCCAAAGGGACATCCCCCTCCAAGATGCTGATGGGAACCTGGCTCCAGGGCGGGTGGCAGATGCCAGGAGAGCTAGTGCCCACCAGGCCAGAGCAGCAGCTGACCAGTCACACACTCTTAGGCAGCCACCTTGGTCCTCTCTTGGACATGGCTCACTGAGGGGACACCACAGGAGTGAGAGGCTTGGGCCTGCTGCAGAAGCCACACCACCATCTACCAGCAGCCCTACTCCCAGCAACCAAGCAGTGCCAGGACCAGGCTCCTGCTACTAGGATGCTGCCCACAAGTGTCAGTGAATGCAGGGTGTAGTTACACAGTGATGCATCCACCCTGTTCCCCCAGAGGAAGCTCAAATTACCCTTCGCCCCTGGTCAGACTTGAGGGACGGGCATGGAGCTGCAGACAGGACTAGAGTGATCTCATTAGTGAAGACAAGCGCCAAGAGAGGCCAAAGCAGCCATGAATCCCCTGCCTTCTCCCAACTACTGCAATGCTTCCCTTCTTTGGGAGTGGGGACCAGGTGGCAGCAAAGAGGTAGCACAGCCAACTCTGCTTGTCGATCTCCCTGGGGAGCTGCAGCATTAAGACAGGGCACCAGGTCCATCCTGGGGGTTGGTGAGTGGTTCCTCCTTGTGGGCATACAAGTGCTACCCCCAAGACAACGCCTTTTCTTTGCAAACACCTCTCAGACCCTGTTCTCCCAAGGTGCCAAGGCAAGGGGTTGGGGCATATTCTACCCACTTTTTTGAGGCTGGTTGAAATTAATACAAATAATGGGGGAAAGGGAAAGCTGCCCTTACCCCACCCTCCTGGTGCCCCCTGGCTGGGGGTGGGGGGGAGTAGGTGGGGGTGTGAAGGGCAGTGCTAAGTGCATCTAGTTAGTACCTTTGACAGTCCACTATCAAAGGCCAGCCCACAGTAGTGAGGGCACTGCCTGGCCAGCAGACAGTGATGATGATGGTACAGGCAGCGGGTTGACCTGGGAAAGGCCGAGACACCTTTCATCGTCCACTGGCGAGTGCTGCTGAGGCCCAGTAAAATCCCAGGGAATCCCAGTTGGAGGGCAGGGAGATGCTGGGACCTGGTGCTTCATTTTCCTCAGGGATGTTGTAGGCCCACACCCTGCCAACAGGTCTCTGCACACCCAGGTTTGGGAGAAGAGGACACAGAGACTACAGTGGCTCCTCAGGAAACCCCTGGCTACCACAGGACAGCACTGTCCAAGTTGGTGTAGCCAGGATCCAGCCGCAGCTTCCAGTAGGAGCCGTTGCTGACCCACAACTCCTTGCCACTGGAATCTGTCTGCCGCCTGCCAGTGAAAAGGAAAGGGAGGATGCAGTCAGGGATGAAGGTTAGGAGTCTTGGCTTCTCAAGGGCAGGACCCTCCCCAGAGGGCAACCCAGAGTGAGGCAAACTCATTCACACCAGGCCTTCCCCTTCTCCTTCCCACTCACCCCAAACAATGTGCAGTGGTTCTGCACTTTCTAGGCCAAAGCCCTACATGGTCCCTCCCTTTCCTACCATAAAGCCACCAAGTGACCTGAGTTTCAAGGCAGCCAGGGTAGAGGATGCTCTCAGAGCCATTCCCAGACCTGCTCACACCAGGTCCCTTGTGTTGCCTCTTTAGAGTGGACTGGGAAGGCAGAGGTGCCCCCAGATCCCTGGGAGTAGGAAGGAGGCTAGTGGGCAGAGGCTAGTACCTGAAGAAGCGTGCCTGGTGCATGATGTTGTTCTCCTCCATCACCCTGCGTCGGTCTCTCTGTAGCTGCTCGATTCGGCGCTTTTGGGACTCTGCTGCTTGCACATTCCCCTCTTCTAGGTACCTGGAAGATAGGTGAATCACAACTGTAAGGAGCTGTAGGGGCTCAGTTACGTTCCCCACTTCCATTCATAGTGAACTTCAGGGTCTCAGCTATATTCTCACACATGCACACACCGCAGGTCTCGAGGATGTGCCTAGTCTGACCCAACACTGCTACAGGGTCATGGTGGGGTAAATGGGGAGGTCTCAGGCATGGGGTGCAGTAGTCCTGCGCTCACCGCTGGTCAGGGCGCAGCCGTGTGTCCGTGGAAGGCAGGAAGCGTTTGAGCTCTGGCGTCAACTCGTTGAGCTCCAAGGCGAACTGCGTGAAGCCATAGTTCTTCTCATGCTCCCGGGGCATGGGGTCTGTGAATGAAGACAACATGAAGCCAGATTAGCATCTTGAAGCACCCCCCACTGGCCAGTCCCCAGGGGGGTTTGTAGCAAGCAGCAAATCCCCACAGTGCTCCCATGAGGATGGTCCTCCACAGCAGAGGGCAATGTGAGGCTCTAAGCTGGGACATCAGTAGCTGCAGAATCTGGAGCGCCCACTGGGAGGCCTCAGTCTCACATGCAGGAAGAATAGACAGGGTGAAGGCTACTGCTGCCTCTTTGGAGAGGGCATCACTTGTGCAGAGATTGGCACCCCTTTATCCCCCAACTTGAGCAAGGTTGGGACTGTGGGGGTCCTGTCTCAGACCCTGCAGATTAGTCCTTCTAGGAAGGCCCCTCCCATGCAGACAACGCCAAGTTTTCCTATGAGCAATTACCCCCTCCTGATCCTTACTGGGTTTCCAGATGCACCGGCCGGTGGGGGGCGTGCCACGGAACAGCCCCTCATGCCACTTGCCAAAGAGGCGGTGGATCACCTTTCCGCTGGGGCTGAACACAGCTCCCTGGACCTCGTTGACATTGGAGCCCCAGTATCTGGCCTGCCAGAGAGGGAGTGAGGGCAGGTTAGGGCAGGAAGACGCAACTCCATGGGGCGTGGAGGGAAAAATGAGCGAACAAGGGATGAAAAAAGAGAAAATGGGAAGAAGAAAAAAAAAGAGAACAGGAAAGAAGGACTGAAAAAGGGGCCAGGAAAGAGTGGACCCATGATGGGGTCTGGGCAGGGATGAAGGGGGGATGAAGAGGGGAGGGGTAGGGGTAGGTGGAAGAGAAGGGACTCCTCCTACCTTGCAGAAGGTGATCTTGCAGTGGTAGGTGCTGTCTTTTGCGTTGCGGATGAGGACCTCACCATAGTGCTCGATCCAGCGCTGGCCACTCAGGATGTTGTGGATGCAGGATGTAACCTTGTTCCACTCAAAGTGATCCCCAAACCTTCGCCAGCAGGCAAGAGACAGAGTGTTACCACCAGGGTGGGCAGGAGCTAGGCACTGCTGGGGGTAGGGGAGGCAGGGGCACAGGATGAGGTGCTCTCAAACCACTAGGGGTAGGGCTGGCAGGAGTCACTCACTTGGGCAGCTGGACATTCACGGTCCCCACAGGAATGATCTCCAGGGACTTGCCCCAGAATTTGTTTTTCCACTTCATGTCTGGAGGGGAATGAGAAGCGACAGTCAGTGTTGCTGCTGGAGCCATTCTGCCCCAAACCTGAGCACCTGGGCAGACAGGAAGGAGGTGTGGTGGGTGCCTGCCTGACCAGTGGTTCTCTCAGGCCTAATTCTCCCTGGCTCCAAGTCCTAAGGCACGATGGAACAGTTGCTGTTCCCAAGGTGGTTCTGACCCCAACCTGATGCCCTGTTGTCCTCCAGGGTCTCACCTTGCCAGAAGATGAAGTTGTCTGACTCAGCATGACAGGCAGAGATGGGTGGGTGGTGACAGACCTGTGTGGAGGAGGAAGAGGAGTGTATGACCTTGCTTCATCCACACCAGCCCCACACAGCTCTCTCCCCTGAGCCATCCACCCTCTAAGTCAGAGCTCTGTACCCCACCCCTGCCAACTCCCCTCATCATCTCCCATCTCATCTGCAGACACCTCCCTACTGTGCCCCTCAGAGCCCTGCATAAATGGGTACTACACAATATGTCACTCAGAAAATCCACATCAGCTGTATGCAGTGTAGGGCTCACAACACATGCAAACAGCAGGCAGTTCCAATACCATCTAGGAAAGGACAGTAATGTCACCCCCCACCCCCCTTCCCCAGCAGTGTAGCCTCCCGCCCTGGTGACTTCCCACACTGCCGGGTACCTGCTCGCTGATGAAGCGGAAGCCTTTGTCTGGCCTCACACACTCATAAGTCTCACCCAGGACAGGGTTGAAAGGTTTGCTGCCAGCACGATGGTACGTGGAGGCATAGGCAGAGACAGCAAAGGCAGCCACATATACCTAGAAGAAGACAGAATAAGTCACCAGGGTCTGGTTGATATCTAGTAGTAAGGCCTGGGCTCCAGGGCATGCAGGGCTGAGAGGCAGGTATGGGGAAAGGGGCATGAAGAGGGTGGGGATGCAGGTGCAGCCTTAGGGCCTTCTCACTGGGGGTGGAACTGGCTCCACCTTCACAGGCAGTATATGTAGCATAGCTGAGAAGCAAGGGCTAAGGATGGTTGGAACTCCCTGCCACACAGTTCCAGGAGGAACGGGAAACATTCATGGGGACAATGTCTGTGGTGGGACCTGTCAGGCCCCAGGACACTTATGCTTCAGGTCTGGAGCAAACCACCTTGCCAGGCAGGGTGAGGAAGGAACATCCTCACTCAGTCCAGAGGAGAATGGGGTTCCTGCATCCTTCCTGTGGAACAGCCAGCACTGGCCTGCCAGGGAGGAAAGCTGGTCAGGGGAGACAGCTGGTCTGCCCTCCCAAAGTAGGGCAGAGGGGCTCTGTTTATAGGTTAGGGTCCTGGGGATGGGAGAAGTACCAGGCTCTCTCAGGGTGGAGGGGACTGTAGTACTGTGTTTTGCAGTGGGGTGCAAGGCCCTGGTAATGGGGGCAGGTATGAGGCCCTCCAGACTGTCTGTTTCAGGGTACAGTCCCAGGAGACAGACACCAGGTACTTGTGGGGGGATAAGCAGGATACAGGCAGTTCCTCCCTGGTGGGGCATGGGGTCCCAGCAAAGAGCAGGTACCAGGCGTTCGCAGGGGTCGGGGCTGCAGCTAGCAGCATCCAGCAGGGCGCTGTATTCAAGCTCCTCACAGAGGCGCTGCAGGGTGTTGAGGGGCTCGTTGAGCTGCACCGGCATTGACACCTTGGACAGGTCCTTGCCAATGTTGTTGCGCAGGATATTCCACAGGCTAACATCACCTGAATGGACGTTGGGGGCTGGCAAGCAGCTTCGGCGTGGGACCCCTGTAGACGCCAGCACAGGGAGGGAGAGGAGCTGGTGTGCCAGTGGGCCCCCACCCAGTTCAGACATGCCTGGCACATCCACAGCAACCAGCCCTGCTGGGGTCAGATACTTGCAGTCAGCCACAAGCTGGGGCCTTTCACCCACCAAACCCACCTGTCCAGCCCCCTTCCCCACTGCTCTGGCTACTGCCCACCACCCCCTCAGGGGCCATCCTAGCCCACCATCAGTTCTCCACAACCCACCTGCCCTTCACTACACCCATCAACCGATGCCACCCCCAAGCACTGTCCCCCTCTTCCCCACCCTACCCCAGGGCTGGTACCTTTGTGGAAGCGCCCAGCCCCCCCTGCATCCACCGTGTCTTCAGAGATGCTATTGGTAGCCTCACTGAGGCAAGACTCATCGTCTGATGCCTGGAAGGGCACAAACGTCACAGAGGCTGGGTTGGCAAACAAGGGGCTGGTGCTGGCATATAGCACCTACTGCTCAGGTTGTGGGGAGAGGAGGGGAAGACCTAGGGCTGTGTGTGGGGTGGGAAAGCACTGCTCTGCCCCAGGCACAGGTGGGGTTGGGAAGAATGCATCTCCAACAGCATGGCAGTGGCCTCAGGTTGGTTCCATTGGCCTAGCCACCTGGTGAGGGGCTCTCCAAGCCAGTGGGAAGGAGTGGGGGGCACTGAGCCCTGTATCAGACTCCAGGTTGGATGTGGCCACTGCTTCATTCTAACGTTTTGGGTCTGATGTCAGCTAATGACCAGGGCTCACAGGACTCCTCTAAGGATCACTACCACAGCACTCAAAAGCCTTTGGAGCTGGAATGGGAAGGGCCTGGGATGGGGGAGCTTTGGGATGCAGAGAGAGGGCAGCCATGAGGCAGAGGGGGTACTGGGGAAGAATCATAAGAAAGTGGGCAAAGCCAGGACCTCACAAGCTTCCTGCCACTGCAAGGTCAGATCAAGGCCCAGATAGACAGAGGGGCTGTAGTTAAGCCCAGACACAAAACAGAAGGAAGGGCTGGGAAGCACAGGATTGCCCAGCTCTATGCCCTTGAGGGAGGCTGGTGAGCACAATGGTTTCTGTGGGTCTCACCAGGGTTAGGTGCCCACTGAGCACAGGAAGACAGGACCAAGCCCATCTGGAGAAGGCCTGCAGCAGGGGTGGTGGGTGTTATTCAAGGGGCTCCAAGGTCAGGAGCAGGAGGGCCAGGGGGTTTGAGGAGGTCCTGGGGGAGTATGAAGAGGGGGCTGAAGGGGAAGCAAGTGGTGAATAGGAGGGTCAGGGGGTTACAAAGCACAGTTATTGTTAGCATCAAATGTCAGGCCTCCAGTTTATGATGAGCAGCAAGTAAGGCTATAGGAGCAATGGGCCATGGGGTGACTATGAGGATCTGGGGGTAATGGCCAGGAGGGAGGCAGGAGCTTCTCTGCCACCTAAGACACCAGAGCAGAGGAGGGCAGGAGAGAAAAAACAAAAAGAAATGAAACAGGAATGAGTGGGATTCTAGAATAAATATAACCAGCCTCCCTTCACTCCATGCAGAGATATCTGCCAGGGCGCCCCCATTCTGTGGCTCTGAGAGTCATGTTGGCAGCTTGCATGCATGTGTGTACACCCTGTGTTGTTTGTTGGGCATACATGGCACAGTTGATGTGCACACATATGCTGCATGTGCATACATACCCAGGGGCGTACACAGCTGAGTGTGCATGGAGCAGTGCATCTATGCACATATGTACCAGCAGGGCAGCGGTATGCACACAAGGACATGAATAGTAACACCCAGGTGCATACCTATGGCTGGGTGTACATATATCTGTATGTTTGCATGTATACATAGGCCAACACTTGCACCTAAAGATAAATCTGTGCCCTTGACCACATTAGATTTAGGAGCACAATGCCACAGACATCAGCAGCAGCATTAGAGATGAGATACAGACTCCATGACAGCCCCAGACCCTGTCATGCGGAGGAGCTGACAGGCACTGGGCTTGCCTGACACACTCCAGCCAGCAGAGGGTGGTGGCTCAAGGGGGGGCAACTGCATTGAGCACTGCAAGGCTACAGCTGGACATCCCTGCAGCTGGGTCCCTTCCACAGCCCCAGATACCCCAGCCTCCAAACCTCATTCTCAGAAGAGCTGGCAGACAGGAAGACCTCGCAGGCATCAAAGAACTCTGTGTGCGAGTCGGACAGCGAGACAATGCTGCGGTTGGACAGCTGCTGCTCCCGTCCCTTCACCAGCAGGGTGTCTGGCTGTGCATGTAGCAGGGAGGAAATAGGATAGTCACCTTCAGCCTTTTATGACAGTGCAGCAAGGGCAGAGCAGGATCCATGCTCTTGCTGTGGCTTCCTTTTCCCCAGAGGAAGCAGGGACAGAAGCAGGGGCAGACAGGGTGGCTATAAGGAGAAGGATAGGAGCTGGGCCAGGGGATGGGTGCAGGGGCAACTGTGTTGCTCCTAGGTGGGACTGATGGAGCCCAGAGAGTTCCTTCCCTTGGGCTGAAAGAAGAGTCCCACATCCACCGGGTGCACCGCCCAGGCCTCCAGGCTCCCATCAGGGACCTGACCCCAGCCTGGAGTGATCTGTTCCATGCTCATTCAACATCAGACCCCCTTCACCCCCAGGGACCCACATGCCCAGTCAGCACAGCCCAGCATGCAGCAGCAGGGCAGTCCCACCACTGGGCTCCCCTCTTCATTTGATCCAGATTACTACTGATCAGATGGCCTGCCTCCCGCCTACTCCAGAGGCCTCACCTCAGCTGGGGTAAGTGAGGTGAAGGAGTCCAGGGTGGCATCAGAGGAGAGGGAGAGGGAGTGGAATCGCCGCAGGCACTCCTGGTGATCCAGGCTCTACACAGACAGGAAGAGGCTGAGGAAACACATTCCGCCCACCCCAGCCTCCCGCCTTGCTGTGTGGCCCCATATACTGGCTGGGGTGAAGGGAACTTGGCAGCTGCTAAGTTCAGGGCAGCACAAAGCAGGGTAGCCCTCCCCTGCCTTCCCCTGGGGCTGCCAACATGGGGTGGGATGAATGCTCCCAGAGGACAAGGCTGAGACCCACCCAACTCACGACACTTTGGAGAGGACCATCCAATGGCAGCTGCCTGAAATCATTACAGACCCAACCCAGGGCCTAGAGTAACTCCCTTCAGGCCCTGGATGCTTGCGTGTCCTGTGACTCCCCACCCATATGTTATTAGATCCACAATGCCTGGGACAAACTCTATCCCCAACCCATGCAGGGGGCCACTGCACATCAAAGGGTACAGTGACCATAGTCTGTACTGAAAGGCCACAGTAGGACCAGCTCTGAGCTCTCTGCAGTAGGAGGGGGAGATCAGAGAGGGGGTGTTCTTTGCATCCAGTTCCTTACCCCAGGTGTGGCAGAGTTCCTGGTGCTGCCCAGGCGTGTGGCAGAGCGTTGCAGGTCCAGTGCCCGCTGCATCTCCTGGAGGCGATCCCTCTCTGTGGTCAGCACAGCCACCACACTGCTGAGGGACCCATGCACTGGAACCGGCAGCAGGACACGGGGTCAGGCTCAACCCAGCACCAATCAACTCCAGAGCTTTGTCTCCTTGCAGTGGCCACAACAGTAGAGGCAGCCAGAGGCAACCGCCTCAGGCAGGTGAGGCGGTTGCTGCTCTTGGAGCCACGGGTCCAGTACAGACCCTGCTCACCCTCCGACCCCCTTCTCTCATTATTTGATCCACCCCAAGCCTGACCCACCTTTCTGGGCCAGGACCCAGAAGTTCCTCTGCAGCTGGTTGTACTCTGCCGGGAGGCTGAAGGCTGGCTGGCTCTGAGATGGCTCCAGGTACCGTGAGAGGTTGGGAACAGAGCCGTGCAGGCGGCCCACCTAAGCAGAGAACAAAGTGGGGAATGATTGGGGGCAGCTCAGCACTTGCCAGGTGTTCTTGTGACCTCTGCCCCCGAGTCAGACCAGCAGGACTGATGGGATGGTGCCAGCCTCAGAGGCTTTCTGAATCCTGACACTGCCCTGCATGGGGTCTAGGCTCTCTTGGGAACACCCTGCCACCTTCCTTAAGGTGGGTACCTGCAGGGCAGGCAGGCAGGCAGGTGCCACCACACAACAGCTTCCTCCCATGCAACTGAAATGCACCCTGGTGATGTTCCCCCTGCCCCTGAGGCTCACATGGGGTTGGGAAAAGCTGCAAACCCCAGGGCCCTCCCTCCTCTCAAAGCTGCCAGGGTGGGGAGGGCAGTGTTTGGTGGCTGCACTCACCCTGCCAATGGTGTCATCTTTGGCAAAGCTCTGGGTGCACCAGATCTTGGCGGTGCGTTTTCCTTTCTTGGGTCTCTCTGTACCAACTGAGCCCTGTAATAAAGCAAACATGAGAGAACCTTTCTGACAGGAAAAGCAAGGGAGCTGGGGGCAGGGCAGGAGAGGGACAAAGGAGTGCTAGGGTTGCCCACTGGGGCACAGGGTGGCTTGCCAAGCAGCAAAATGCAGCCACCTCTGGATACAGTCTGGCACCAATTAACAGCAGCCCATCAACAGGCACTAGAGATGCGTCCCCACTGCCCTGGCACACTCACTGCCAGCAGCCTAGGACCACCTGCTCATGCCAGCCACATGAATGGGCTGACATCTAGGGCACTCCAGGAGGCCCATAGTGGGGGACTTAGGGTACCCAGGATTCTTCTCTGTGATACAGGGACATATCAATCCAGGTGCTGTTCCTGACCATGCTGCCAGGGATCACGGTGACCTCAGTGCCCAGCTCCCCATGAAACCAGAGCTGTCCAAGGGATCAAACTGACCCTGCTCCCTGGCTCACCTGGCTGTTGGAGATAAGAGGCGCGGACGGGATGCGGTGCAATGTCTCCAGGCTCTGGAGCATCTTGTTCAGCTCCTGCAGCTTCTCCTGGCACTCAGAGAGCTCTGAGATTTGGGGCAGAGTGGGGAGTCACAGAGAGATGGGTAAGTAGAAGGAGGGCTGGCAGGCAGGGTTGGAGGCAGAAGAGCACATGAGGTAGGGCACGTGGGTGCCGTGGGCTGTCTTCCCATACCACACAGGCCAGGGGGATGTGGCATGACCACCACATCCATGCTGAACCCCAGCCACACTGGAGCTCTGCAGCCTGCTACCTAACCGTGTTTCCTCCTGCTGCCCATCTCATACCACAGGCAGCATCAGATACTCCCTCCCTACCCTAGCCTTGCCACTCCCCACTCACCTGCTGAGCAGCGCTCCAGGCACTCACTGTTCTTCAGCCAAGTGCTCACCTTGTCCCTGGGGCTGGTCAGGGTGGACAGGGCTGGGGTGCTGCCTGATGGCAGGACCCAGGCCCGGGAGCCACAGCCCTGTGGAAAGACCCAAGGAGGTCAGGGAGTTATCAGGAGCAGGTTGGGCTGGAAGACAAAGCCTGAACACCTGGGTTCCACCTCCTAAGAAGACAGAAGGACCCCTGCACCTCTGCCTACACTCCACCCCTGGCAGTGTATGGGGGAAAACTCTCCCTCACCTTGCTCTCCATACACAGATCAGTTGCACTCACCTGTGAAGGGGATGACGGGAGCCTCGCTGTGGGGGCAGAATAGTTGAGCACCTCTGGCTTCTCAGCCAGGCGATGAGAGCAGAGCTTGGCCACCCAGCTGTTAAAGAGCTCCTGGGACTTGATCTATGCGAGAGATGGGGGGTAAGGAGGCCATAGGTCAGATATGTGTTACAAACAAACCTCCTCCCCAGATCCCAACCCCATCAAAAACCCGATCCCCCTCCCCGTCCCACTCCCCTCCACCCCCAAGTCCCACCTCTCCAGCACCCCCAGGCAGGGGGCACAGGGACAGAGTAGGTGCTCCCAGGCCAGCACCTTGAGGTGGTAGATGTTCTCCTCTGTATCCAGGTCCACACGCTGCGCCTTCTTGTTGACAGACATGACAGACAGACGGACATCGATAGAACCATGCAGCTTTCCCTTGAGGACCTGGGGTGGGAGGTTATACAGGTTCAGGACACTCATTTGATTAGGGGAGACTGGGGACTCTGGGCACTTGGGCCTCCCACCCAACCCAACCTTCCCAGAGACTGACCCAGGCCCCTGTCTAGCCCTCCACTCCCCACCACCCCCTGTCCTGCCCTGCCCCTACTACTCTGAAATATGGAATCAGTTCACAGCTATGAGGGCTGTACTCACATCCTGGCGTGTGGTGGCATACTTCAGGATCCCCTCCTCCAGCACAAAGTACCTCTGGGGGGATACAGGAGAGAAGAACATGAGGATGCAGGTGACAGAGTAAGCCATATTGTTGGTTCTTTGCACCCATGAAACCATCTCATGCCCCAAATTCAAGGGGTCCCTCTCCCCAAGCACTTGAACTACATACAAGAGTTGCTTCCCCCAGAACTGAAGCACAGTGGAGCAAAGTGCCCAGTTAACAGCCACACTGCATGGGGGTCACTCACAAAGCAGCAGAACATGGGTACCTCTGGGGGGAACACAGCTAACAGCCACACTGCACAGGGCTCACTCGCTGAACAACAAAATGCAATCACCCCTGGGGTGCAGACTGGAACCCCATTAACAGCCACAGTGCATACAGATGGCTCACCAAGCAGCAAAACACAGCCAGGACTGGGCTGGAGTATGGAAGCCATTTAAGAGTCCATGATACTTTAGGACAGGAAGTGACAGACACTTGTGGAGCTGCAGGGGCAAGAGACTCAGAGACAGACTAACAGCCCAAGCTGGGAATCTAGCCAAGGAATGGGGGGGTCAGTGGCCCAAGATTAGCAAGTTATCCACCAACCCTGGGATCATGAGTGACTGTGTACAGGCCTTCACTTTGGTTCCTAGCCTGAAAGTGGGCAGCACAGATCCCCTTCAGACCATGCTGAAACATCAGCTTAGGGCTAGTGTAGGGGGAAGAGTGTCCCTGCTGGACCCATGCAGCCACTTCCCTCCGGGGTTTCCCATCCAAGTACTAGCCTAGCCTTCACTGGTTTAGCCTCCTCCCGTGGAAGCAGCAACATGGCTGAGGGGGGCAAGAGGCTGGGGACAGAGTAGAGAATCTACCTCTGGGGGATATTCCCTCCCACTCCCTTCAGCCTCTCACCTTGTGCCAACCCTTCAGAGGCCACTTCCTCTTCTTCAGCATGTAGCCTTCTTGCCTCTCCAGCTCCTGCCCCGGCCCACTTCTGCCCCGTGGCTCATCCACCATCTCCCAGCTCTCTGAGCCCTGGAACACAGGAGTCCAAGTCTGTGGGTCAGCACCTGTAATGGGCCAGGCCCCTTCCACAGACTAGCTGCCATGAGCTTCCTGTCAGATCTCACTTACCAGCATCTTTACTTTCCTCCCAAGTGCCAACAAAGGAAGGAGCCTGGCACCTTTTGTTGATCCCCTAATTCACTCAGCACTGCAACTCCTGGGAGGACATCTCTATGGAGACGTGTTCATTGCAAGTGCCCCCTGAACCCTCGGAGCTATGGGCTACTTTTCAAAGAGGGCAGGAAACTGTTTGGGAGTACAGGGGTTAAAGGATCTTCTTCCCCCAGCCCCACTCTCCCTTTAGTCTGCTGCAGAAGATGTCAGTGGTTGACACACAACAGGATCTGCCCTTGCAATGCTGTGGGGAGCAGTCACTTGGGCAAGGGAGGGGCCTGGTCCCCATTAGCTTTCCCCCAGCCCCATCAGTAAGCAGCATAAGCCAGGCCACTACTAGATTGCATTAAAATGATCCTTATGCATCCCATGCCCTTGCCACTGTGACTGTCCATCCCTCTTGGAAGGCAGAGCTGTCAGCCCAACTGCCAAGGGAGAAGATCTCCAGCCTTTCTCCTTTTCCCTCTTGCCCCCACCCCAAGATTGGCACGGATCTCAGGAAAAAAAGATTCCCTTCTCAGTACCACTCTCAAGACAGAGCCTGATAACAGGGTGATGGGCACATCAGAAAGGCAGCACCAGACCTGGTGAACGCTGCCATGCTTAGAAGACACGGTGCTGTTGGACCTGGATGGGGCTGGTGCCCTCTTGGGGGAGGCTGGGTCCCTCTCGTGGCTGCCCATGGCTGGGGGCTTCCTCTCACCAATGATCCTCCTGCTACAGTCAGTGGGACCCAGCCTTAGCCTGTCGATTTGAAGCTGACTATGATGCTAGGCGTCAGGCTTGTGCCTTCATCCCCAGTTCGGCCACACCACCTGCAAGGAGAGAAGCCCACATGCCTACTGTGACACCTGAGCAAAGCTGCATGGAACTGCAGTGCTCACAAGAATGAGACGAGATGCCACCAACATTGCCACACTGAGGGCAGGGGGAGGGCAGACCTCCATATCCTGAGCTCCACAATTCCAGCCCATGCCCTCCTCAGTCGTCGTGGCATGCTAATCCTGGGCCATCCCCCTATCCCAACTCTGTTGAGGCGCCTTAATCTTGACCCCAGCCCCAAACTCTCCATGCAGTGCTCCGCCAAAGTTGCTTAGTGCCAATCTGCAGTCCCCTGTGATTCCAATCCAGTCCTGGAGCCTGGCCCGAACATCAGAGCCAACACCTTGATCCTGCCAAGAACAGGCCCGGGACTGTTGCTGACCATAAGTCAGGGCTGCTCAGTCCCTGACAGCAGCTGTTTGCAAACTTCTCCTCCTGGTCTCTTACAGCTCCATGGGATGGAAGTTAAAACTGAGGTGGGATCTTTTCAACAGTTTAACTAGCTGGGAGCAGATCTCTTCTGCCTCTGCCAATGGAGAACTCTGGATCCCTCTACAAGGAGGCAGGGAACCTGCCAGCTTTTACCTCACATCCTACAAGCATAATCATCACCCGGGACTTCATGGCTGATAGACTGAAACCATTCCTCCAGCCTCTGGGCTGGAGGCCAGCTTGTCCCCATGCAGACCACTACTCTGAGAAAGCATTTGATACGGGCATCTTGGTGGTTTCGACTAAACAGCTCCTTCATTAACCCAGTGCTGGGTTATGCACCAGCACATGTACTACATTGGTATTTCTTGGGTTGGAGCCTCAGCTGGGGTAGATGTGGTACTGGGAGCCAGCACAATAGGTGCCAGGATGTTCTGACTGCCACTGAGGGGCAGGGGGGCCTGTGACTGCGGTGTCCTGTAGATGATACAGTTTGAGCCCACTGCAAATTAGCTAGTTTGGGTCTCCATGAAGTGCTCTACCAGTGTTGCTCAGTGCCAGTGTGCAGTCCCCTGTGATTCCAATCCAGTCCTGGAGCCACTGAACACCAGCTGCAAATCTACCCAAGGAGCTGGGTGGCTGCTTAGGCAGCTTTAGTCTGCTTGAGCTCTGTGCTGCCATGGCTAGACAGCTAATAGGATGCCAGCCAGTTGGGCTAATGCTGGCTCAGGCATTTCTACACCACAAGGCAGTCAAAGCAGGGACTGACACAGACACACCCTAGGGCAGGGGTTCTCAACCTTTTTCTTCCTGCCCCCACTAGCATGCTATAAAAACGCCCTGCCCACTTAGCTCTGGGGCCCTGCTCACCTGAGCAGCAGCAGTGTGGCACCTCACCTGCCCCCCTGCAGTGCCAACCACATATGGAGACTGTGGGGCCAGGCCCGCCCCTGCCCCTTCCTTGAGATTCACCTCAGCCCCAGGGTGGCCAAGTCAGCTTCTCCCTGTGCTGGGCCGACCCCCTGAAACCTTCCCCAGGGGGCTACAGATCCCTGGTTGAAAACTGCTGCCCTAAGGAACAATTCCCGGGTAACATAAGAATCCCATGGCCACGCACAGACTTGAATTCTGGTTAACACCCTAGTCCTAGGACCATCCTTCACTCTCAGACTAGCTCTGTTTCAGTCAGTGGAAAAGATCCACAAGTGATGCTAAGCAGCGTCTCCCCACTGAGGCCAACTGGATTGAGGAGTAGACCCACAGGCTTCTTTCTTTTCCCCATAAACGTATTCCAAGCTGGGCTGTATTCATTTTACACTAGAACATCCGAGCCTTTCGTATCCCACAGGCCATGCAAGGTGTAACTACACCAATTTTATACCCTCATCTATACTCCCCTGTGCCCTGGGGGTGGCAGTGGTGAGTGCAAGGGAGTAGGGGTGTGGAGGGAGAGGGCAGTGATCAGTCTTACCTACCCTGGGGACTCCTATGCCAGGCAGGATGGGCGTGCTCCTGCCATGACAAAGACTCCAGGAAGCACCATTCCAGGGGCTCATCTAAGTTAGCACCCAGGGCTGGTACTCCTCTCACTTCCACCCTTCAGTTATACTACTGGAATCACAAAAGAGAGATAAAGAAGGGCCCTTTCTACCAAGGAAGGCTTGCTCCTCACAGCACACCCTCTGCCCCTTTGCTCAGTGCAGCAGTACATGTTCCCTAGTGATAGGGTTTCGCTCATGTCCCCAGAAGGCCTGTTCTAACCCCCTAAGAGCTCTCCCCCGCTGCTGAGTAATGCAGCAGCTCTGAAGTAGCTTCTCTGTCTAGGATTGCTTGGGTTGAAGGATGATGTGGAAAGGGAAAGCTGCCTGAGCTCCATTAGCATCCACATGAAAGGAGGTCCCCTCACTAGAGACTTTTTAAACTAGACTAAAACGGCGCTTGTACACATGACAAAAATTGCCTGCTTTTGCAGTTTAACTGCCTCATGCTGTACAGGTATTTTTTTTTCCTGATTTAAATGAGTTTGTTACATTGCAAACTAAACCACGTTTGCATGTAGTTTACTTTGGACCCATAGCTATTTGTAATGTTGCAGCCCTTTTTACAGGTCCCTTCCCCACTGCAGGAGAGGCAGGCTGAAGGCAGAAGTGGCAAGTGGCCCAATCCTTCCCCCCCAAAAAGCGGAGCCTACCCGTCTCCCACAGCCAGGGGGCAAGTTGCCAGCAGGCCAAGTGGCCCCTGAGCTGCAAGGGCCCCAGTCCTTCCTTCTAAGGCAGCAGGGGCCCCTGGGGCTGCCCAGGTGGGCTACTAGTGGACCAGGGGCTGCCCCAGTTCAGAGGCAACACCCCACCAGATCCAACTCTTGCCTGAGCCTGCCCACTCACCAGCAGGTTTGAGGAAGAGTTGGATCTGACAGGGTGCTGCCTCTGAGATGGGGCAGCCAGCGCAGGATGAGGTGTCATGCGTGTGAAGCCTACACAAAGCCTGCTCAGGCCAGAGATGTGACATCAGCAACACCCCTCTCCCCACCTCTATTGAACTTTTCTCCACAATGGGTACAGAGCCCTGCCACAACCCCCCTGGTGCCAGGGAGAAGAGCTGGCAGGTGCAAGGATGTCTTAGATGGCTCAGTATGTCCTGCCCCTTTATCTTCATCCCCCTCCTGATTCCAGTGGCCAGTGGTCCCAATAGCCAGTGCCATTGATTGCACCCCATGGGAGGGACCTTAAGGAAAAGCAGCACCATGTGCATGTCAATCCTTGCTGACAACCCTGCAGAGGTCAAACAGGGGTGCTGCTGACAGACAAGTAGTACCTGTGGGGGTGCAGCTTTCTCTCTCCAGCCACATTTGACAGCCCCTCCAGGTGCAAGTCAACATGCCCACACCCCCACCCCCTGCCTGGTGCTGCTGGGCACTACCCTGCTCCACACCTTTATTTGCATGAGCCCTTTGTCTCCACCTTGGCAAACAAATCTGAGCTGTCTCTGTCACTAGCCTGCTGGAGTTCCTCAGCTCTTCCCCATCTCTCTGCTAAGCCAGGTCATTCAGTCACAAGGCTTCAGAAGGCTTAACCCCTTCAGCACTTGACACTCCTCCCCACCAGTTGGCAATGCTATGAGCTGATGCTAGGCTGCATGCAAAAGCCTCCAGGTGCCCACAAAGGCAGGCATCACATTCACAACAGGGACATGGGAAGCAACCCTAGCCAAGACTGCATAGCCTATCAGCGGTGCAACCAAAAAAGAACCCAGGGCTCCTGGTGCCCAACCTACTTCCCATAGCACTTTCTTCTCGGAGCTAGAAACAGATCCCACGTCTGGCTCCCAGAGAACCTGCTGGGCTAGGTGTTGTATGTGCACATAAGATGCAGTCTCTACCTTCCTCCTGAACCACCATCCCCACCCAGAGCAGGGCACAGAGCTCAGCAGACTCCTGCTTCAAGCTCCCGCTGAATTACTCCAGCATGCCAGTGTGTGGCTGTAGGGGCAGGGATCTATTACCACCACAAAGCATGGGCAGAGTTAAAGGGAGGGAGGAGGGGGAGGAAACAGGGAAGGGAGAAAGGAGAGAAAAGAGGGAAAGCCCTGGATTTGCTGGTGGCAAGAGACAAGCCTCTTTGAGGTGCCTTTCCCTGTGCCATATGCTTCTAAGAGCACAGGGGCAAATTATGACTAAAGAGGCCAAACACTCCGTCTAACCTAGGCCCTTATCCATCCTCTAGCAGTCCCAGTCCCCGGGCCCTCGTTCCCCCATGTTCTTCCTTCTGTGGCTGCTCCAGCTTCTCCCCTCCTACTCCCCCCTCTCCCCCTTGAATGACAACACTTGTCAGCTGCCTCCCAGCTGCAGCCCTGACACCTGCCTGCCCCTAACCCCACCACTTCTCAGCCAGGGAATGATCATGGCTTCCCCCTCTGCACAGCAGAAAGCCCAGGGCTGTCACACCCTCCCAGTCAGTCTGGCAGGACACCAGGCAGAGATCCAGGAAGGACACAAACCTACCTTGGTCCAAGCTCCTGGTGCCTCCCCTACACACTTGACTCTTCCATTTCTTCTCTCTCTTTCTTGCCCAGGCCCTTTGCTCCACTTTCCTTTCAAGGCAAGGAAAGCTGTGGTCTTTATTATTTGCATTATAGCCTACAGAATTCACTGTGCGAGGTGCTGTACATACATGAGAGGAAGTCTCTGCCTTGCACACCTGAACAGACAGATAAGGGTAGGAGGGGATGAGATCTACCCAACCATGCTCTGCTGTTCAGTGACAAAGCCAGGAACAGAACCCCGGGCATCCTGAGTCCCAAAACACTCCCCCATCAGGCTCTCACTGAGGTCAACTATAATTCCTCAAGCTCTGTAGTTGGAAGGGAAAGGAGCTAGCAGGTTCTCCATCTCCCCCCTACCCCAAAATCTCCCAATGACTGTCACAGCTTCTCAGGCACGCTCCCTAGCAACTAACTTCTCAGCCACGACATCCCAGTGAAACCTGATCACAGACTCAGATGCAATTCAGGCTGGCTTAAAAGCAACATTTTCAGAGCATGCCTCTGTTGACAGGAAGGCTTATTGTTGTTTTTTTTATGTGATTTATCCAGATAAATCCACATTTGTAAATTCAGTTCAGTCTTCAGAGACCACAGGAGTCTCTCTGAGGTTGTGGGGGAGGAGGGGGGAAGCTATGACAGCCAGGACTCCTGAGTTCTCATCCAAGCTCTGCTACTGAATCATAGAAAAGTAAGAGCTGGAAGGGACCTCCAGAGGTCATCAAGGCCAGCTGCCTGAGGCAGGATCATCCTTATCCAAACCATCCTATACAAATCCTCACCTAATCTATTACTAAAACTACATAATCAACCCTGTCACATAACTACATGGAATAGCATCCTAACATGCCATAGATAAAGCAGGAGGGCAAAGGCTGTCAGTGTCCTGCTGCTGCAAGGGTTGCTAAATACACTCAAGAGATCCAAAAGAGAGGGTCATGCCCCCCCACACTGCTCCATACTACAGAGAAAAGCAGTAACCCCCACAGCCCATACCACTCTACAATGCCTTCCTGACTCTAAATGTGATCAGTCTGACCCTGAAGAGAGGGGCAAGACTCTCTAGCCAGGAACCTCTGGATTTCAGTCACAGCAGGAACACTGGCACATCCCAATCAAAATCAACCAATATTTCTGGGAAAGGCAACCCTCACCCCATGACATGTACGATAGAGAAGGGGGGGCAGGGGGGATTCCTTCCTGGCACCATGTGGCATGGGAAAGCAAAGCCCAGATGCACAGGAAATGCCTATATCATAGCATAGGCATAGAGCTAGTCCTAGACTATCCCAGACTAATGTTTGTCCAACCACACTCCTCAGGCAAGCTCTTTTCCCACCTCTGTGCCATAGTTTTCCCATCTGAAATGGGAACTCCGTCTCTGCAGCTGTGAACTTACACCCCTCTGCCCCCCAGAAGCTTGTGGGGATCTTTGGGGGGGAAGACTGACAGGGGTTATTCAGAGAGGCCAGACCCTTCTGCCAGAGTGCAGGAGCCAACCACCCGGTGTTACCCCACCACCTTTTCCAACACCTGCTATTCCCCGGCAGCCAATTACCTGGCAGCTCCACGGCAGAGAGTTCAAAGTGCATTAACCACCCCCACCCACCCCATACCTCGCTGTACTGCCGACACCCCACAGCAGGTAGCTGTGACTCAGCAACCCTAGGTGCTGCTCATAAGGAAAGATTTCCCACCTCCCCACAAAACTTGGCCTAAGCCCCACCACCTCCAGCTTAGAGATGACGTCCCAGCTGCAAGCACAGCTGCAGCTTTGTGCCAAGTGGGCCTCATGGGCTATGAATGAACCTCCCTCACCTGACCACAGAGACTGGCACAGCTCTGGCATAAGCAAACGCTCAGTGTGATGTTTAAGGCCTGGGCAACTCGTGGCATCACCTGGTTCTCCACACAGAAACTGTTCTGACAACCAGCCTGGCTCCCCTCAGCCCAGACCCACTGCAAAAGGGGCATGTTGCTCCTACTTCCTGGTGGCCAATGTAGCAGAGTCACCCAAAGCCTTGCAGCCCTGTGCAACTGCCAGCTGTGTTGCAGACAGGAAGGAAGTGTGGAATTGCAGTGGGTGCTCCAGCAAGGCTGGATCTAGAAGCGGAACAAGGTCTGATGTGTTATGGGAAGAGGGAGATGACAGAGTTGCACACATTGTTGCAGAAGCAGTCCACAAAAGTGACTTAGCTTGAGCACACTGGACTAGTGATAAGTCTCTGGTTCTGTCACCAGGTGCAAACCAAGGCAGCATGGTGGGTACTGAGCCATTTCAAAAACGTAGCTAGGTTAGGAGTGCTGAATGCTGTTCCTGTGCTCTCCTGCTCTCTGATGTATAGCTCTCCAGGACAAGACCTGCTTCTCAGTCAGTCTGTGTAGCACCCAACACAACAGAGCTTCCGAGTCCCATGGTCACCCAAACAACAACAACGCAGGCATTAGCAAAGCTACCTAAGCCTCACCATCTGGGGAAGCCCCTTTTGGAGTCATCTTCCTCTCCTGCTGTAAGTTTCTGCCATGCCTATCACCTCCGTGGTACCTGTCTGTTCTGCCCACCCCCGCAAATGTCACCCGCCTCTGCTGCTAAAAATACCTGAGACATACAGTGTTTTTTTATGCCAAAGGGCCTTGTGAACGCACCAAAACGACATGTGTGCTTCTATTACAGAGTTGCTTTGCCCAGCTGCTCCAGAATGTGGCTGCTTCTGGGGAGCAGCATGCTGCCTGCCTCAGCCACACAGTGCAGTACAGCTTTACGGGCCAGGCTGCAAGTAAGTGAAATTGCAGAAGGAATTTAAATAGGCAGAAAATAATTACCCTGAAATGAAATGCAGCCAGGATTTCAAAGCAACACCTTCAGCTCCTGCAAGAAGTGATATGGGACCCTGACTGGGCACTACAAATATGATAACATACATAATAATATACATGATAAAATTTCCATTTTCAAAGGATTGTAAACAGTGCAATGAACTAGCTTTTTGGAAATTAAGCAAGTACCATTATCCCCAGTTTTTGGGTGGGGACAACTAAGACCATAAATATAACTGGTGACAGTTTCTTGCCTTTCTTGCCAAGTACAGCACTAAGGCAAGGCTGAACACAGACACAGGCAAACTGGACATCTACCCAGGGCTCAGACAGAAAGGGCCCCTGAAAATGGTCATTGTTTAATTATTATTATCAGTATAAGTTCAACCGGGGCTGCAAGGAGTTTGGGTGCTGCACCTAGGGGGCTGGGGGCTCTCTGCAGCCCAATGATTTATTAAGCAACAACATGCATCTCTTCCCAGTAAACCAGATTAGGACCAAGAGAGCTTCCTCCCCGACACACAGACCCCCCCGCATCTTAGCCTTAACACGAGACACAAGAGCCTCACCTCGCACACAGGACTCCCACTGCCTCCCAAGTCTCCCATCCGAACACTGACCCTCGCCGACCCTGCTTAGCTACAGGATGCGCTCAGGGCAAGGCGCGTTGCAAGCCGCACGCGGGCACATGTGCCCCCGGCTGGCCCGGGGTTGCAGGGGGACGCAGCCGGCTCCCGGCCGGCAGAGGAAGCCGCTGCTCCTTGGGCTTCACCACCGGGGAGAAGGGACATGCCCCAGCACCAGCTAAGCCGCAATCGCCCGGGGCCGCCCCCAGCATCTCGCTCCTCCGCCGCCACCTGCTACCGCGGGCACCACCCGCATCCTGGGCGCTGCTGCCTTTCCCCCCCCAGCCCGCTACGGCGGGGCAGCTCCCCCGCTCCCAGCAATCGCGGTCCCCGCCTCCGGGCCCGATCCCAGCCCGGCCCTGGGCGCGACTTACCCGGGCGCCCCGCGGCAGCCGCGAGCAGGCGGCTCCTCCCGCCGCCGCCCCGCGCTCCCCGCATCCCCGGCAGCGGCGGCAGGAAGCCGGAACACGGAAGCCGAGGGCCGCCGGGCCCGCCTGCCCGCAGGATCCTGCCTGCGCTCGGCGCTGCCCCCTGCTCCGTGGAGGACTCCCCGACGGCGCGGGCTGCGGGGGGCAGGAGGCGCCCGAGGCAGACAGAGCCCCCGGGGCCGGGACCGTGGCACCGGCCCCACAGGACCCCTGTGGGCCGGGAGACCCCCGCTACGGGGCTTCCTAGCATCCCTGTGACGGGGCTCTTTAAAGGAGAATCCTTTTTTAAAGTTTGTTGATCTGTTTTTAGAGCTGGTTAGTGATCCTTTCATCTATTCTTGCAGCCCACTTTTGGGTCGTGACCCACCCGTAGAGAAACACGAATCTAGTCCAATCCCCTGCCTGAGGCAGTACCAACCCATACTCTAAACCCAGAGGCATGGGCAGACAGAGGATTTTGAAAAAGGGTGGTGCACATAATGTGCATCACTTATCTCGTGTAACACAGCACCTATTTTTCTCCAGGTAAAGAGAAACTAGAAACTTTACAAATGTGCTAGGGGCCAGTGTATTCACTTCAAGACAGATGCAAAAACTGATATGATATACAATATATGGCAAAGTTTCCCAACACCCAGGCCATGGCCCAGTATCAGGCCATGAAGGGTTAACCACTGGTCCGGAAGTCTAGAAGTGACCGCTGTACTGCAGACCAACAGCCAACCCTTTATTATACTGAGCATAGAAAAGGCTTGGCTTTATACTGCAGACTGGCAGCCAACCCTCTTTTATACTCAGTATAAAAAAGGGTTGGCTGCCAGTCTGCAATATGCCAGTCACTTCTGGTCTGCAGCATGCCAGTCCATGGTTTGCTAGTCTGCAGTCACATCTGGTCCAGGGTCTAAAAAGTTTGGGAACCACTGATATATTATGGTATATGATATGATATGACTTTATTGGGGTGAGTTAAAAACAGTCTGCATGGCTATGAATTTGAAGCTATACTACCAGAAGCAGCTAACATACACCAGAATTACAGAAGACAGACTAGCTTGATTGGTGGAACGTGGAACATGGAGACCATTAAAAAGGAGGGAAGGTTAACAGCTGTGGAATGATATTTAGAAGGGATCAGGTGGATTATAAGGCGCTATGAAGTCAATTGGCTCCCTCTGCACTGCCTGGCTAGAAATGCTGCTGCCACTGCCAGACCCGCTGTCTTTAAACTTTTGGGGATGGGACCAGGAATCAAAGAAGGAAGCAATGACATCCCTGCCCAAAGGTTTCTGAAAGGAACCCATAGCATCCAAACCATTCTGACTTGCTGTGGGCTTTCTGAGTTCTTTGCAACAGAAGAATTGATCTATATTTTTCCCATGGTCAAGAAACAAGTGAAAAGGAAGAGCTAGCATTTTCCAAGAAGTACCTTAAGTCTAAGGGGGTTGAGAACCAGTGGGCTGAGCTTTCTCCTTCACCTGCTGAGCAAGTTCCTCCAGAACCAGAAGGGAAAACTGTTGCAAAAAAACTCCCTACATTTTGTCCATTTTCCCCATTAGTCTTCTTAGGCCCCTTGAGTTCTCCTTCAAATAAACTCAAAAAATTGCCGCGTTCCAAATAAAATTGATTTTTTTCTTTAGGTTAAAGATTCCCCCCTTCTTTTAAATCACAAAAAACTGAGTTTTCCCCACAAGTGTTTTAGTCCAAAAACAATGTTTCTACAATAAAAAATGAAAAGAAAATGCCAATGGAAACATTTCAGCCAGGACTAAAGGTTTTGTTTCTTGCACCTTCCTAAATCTCAGTCCCTTTTAGACAGAGCTTTTCTATACAGGTTCTTAAACCACATGCATTGTAATATCCAATGCCCTTATAATGGTGGAGTCACGTGACTGAATGCAATCTGCTGTGTTTGTTTGCCTGTCCACATGGGATCATCCACAAAGGATAACAGCAGAAAAAACTTGATGTTGAAATCTCTCTCCAACACCTTTCACTGCTCTCTGCACCTAGTGTCATAACTGAAGGGTCCTACCACTGATGAGGTCTTCACAGAAGCATGTGCCAGATGGGGTAACTGTGTCTTTCAGGTGTCTTCTCTATATCCCTCTCACAGGGTTTTCACTGTTGTGCCTTTTCCCCCACCCCCCCGAATTAGAGCAGATTTCAGGGTCTTCTTTTTGACTCCAAAACTCCAGCAGAGAAATCCAGTCTCTTGGCCATGAAGGAACTGACAGAAAGTGAATCCACAGAAGACTCCATAAACTACACCATGCATGCTGCAATCAGTAGCTGAGGGAATTTTCATTCATGTGAAATTGGGCTACATAAATCACCTTCCTGTTTAAACATAAAAACCCATGGATGGTTTATAGGTTGTAGTGGCAAGGCACCAATTGAGCACTCAAAAAAACAAAGCCACCATTAATGTTCGCAACTTGCATACTGTTGACTGCTGCCTGTTGTGGTCAGCTCAAATATGCAGAGGGGGGGGGAAAAAAAAACAAAACAAACAAATGTGGTTTTCAGGGCACAAACCAAATTGTATCAACCATAAAAGGAATCAAGCCACACATCTTGCTCCTTCCTGAACTGCTACAGAGCAAAGACATGAAGAACTACTCCCAGCTTGGGAAGATCTGATTGGCCATGCATCCTTACAGTGCCTAGGACAGAGCTGTCTCGAGTCTTCCCTGTTCAAGCTTCCATCCTTAACAATGCAGTCTCCCTGCCCTCCAAGGCCAGAGGGAGGAATCAGCCACCCTTATCAATCAGGTTATCACAACCACTATGATTTAGATAGCATATCAGAGGAATAAGAGCTGTGGACAGCAAGACAGGCGAGATGAAAAGCCTATAAGCAATGCCAAGTGGGTGGAAATATCACGTCTTGGGCTACCCACGAAGACAGGGGCTTGAGGCTGAAGCAGGCTGCAGAAAAACACATGGTCTAGACATTTTCACACAGGCAGCTGCAATTGCAAGAAAAGGCCAGCCTCTGAGAAGGGACTGTAGCCTTCTCCATGTAGGGCAAAAAGGTGGCTGGGTGGGTCAGAAGCAGGAAGCAGACAAGCTTCTGTTCCAGGGTCTACCACATCCTGTTGCTATGACCTAAGAATAGCTGATATCACTGGTAGGAAGGATAAAAGCAAAACACCCCCCACCCTCCAGTTGTATAGAGATCTTATATGACTGATAGCAATGACTTCACCTTCGTTCTTTGGGGTTTTCCTATTTATTAAATGAGAACTCTAATCCCCTCCTCTCACAGGTGCAGGTGCTGAAATTTTAGTATTTGTAAAGCACTGGGAAATACTTCTATGGAAGGTACTGGAAAAAAAAAAAAGTGAGGCTTATTTACCCTCCTTTTCACAGCTAGGTAGAACCCATTTCCTGGAGATATGCACAGCAGCCAGTTGGAGATAAGATCCACATTTAGAATCATACAAAAATTAGGGGTGGAAGGAACTTCAGGAGGTCATCTAGTCCAACACCCTGGTTGAAGCAGGACCATCTCCAGCTAGGTCATCCCAGCCAAAGCTTTGTCTAGCCAGGTCTTAAAAACCTCCAAACACGGAGAGTCCACAACCTCTCTGGGTAACCTGCTCCAGTGCTTTACTATCCTCCTAGGGAGAAAATTCTTCCTAATATCTAACCTAAACTTCCCTTGCTGCAATTTGAGACCATTGCTCCTTGTTTTGTAAACTGTTTTCATTGGGGACAGATGACCTCCATCCTCTTTTGAACCCCCCTTCACATAGTTGAAGGCTGCTATTACATCCCCTCTCTGGCAACACAACTACCAATGCAGCCCAGTATGCCATTAGCCTTCTTGGTAACAAGGGCGCACTGTTGGCTCATATTCAGCTTATTGTCCACTGTAACCCCCAGGTCCTTTTCTGCAGAGTTGCTGCCCAGCCAGTCACATCCAGGACATATTAGTGCATGGGACTGTTCCATCCCAAGTGCAGGACTTTGCACTTGTCCTTGTTGAACTGTATGAGATTCCATTTCGTCCAATCCTCCAATTTGTCTAGTTCATTCTGAATCCTAGCCCTACCTTCTAGTGCATCCACTACTCCTCCCAGCTTGGTGCCATCTGAAAACTTGCTGTGTATACACTATGCCATCTTCCAGGTCATTGATGAAGATATTGAACAAAACCAACCCCAGGACCAACCCCTGGGGCACTCCACTTGATACCAGCAGCCAACTATACATTGAGCCATTGATTACTACCCTCTGAGCCTGATGCTCCAGCCAGTTTTCTATCCACCTTACAGTCCATATTTCCTTAGCTTGCCTCAAAGAATGTTGTGGGAGACCATTAAAAGTTTCCTTAAAAAAAAAAAAAAACACACACAAAAAAAACAAGGTATACCACATCCACTAGTCTCCCCACATCCACAGATTTAATGTCTCAAAGATGAAGAGAAGCAACTAGAGAGCTATATCTTCGGTTTGCCCAAATCTCCCAGGAAATCTGCATTATACTCCAGCATAAACTATACAGCTTATCCCAGGAGAAAAAATGTCACAAGTTTCAGCCCTTGGTCTGGGCTCAGTTGGCAAAGACCAAACCTTCCTCCTTGATGCTTATGGTTTCTATTAAAAGTTTGGTTGATGTTGGCTCTACCTAAAGAAAGCTACAGTCTAAAGCTTGGGGATGCCAGTCACAATGCATATGGGAATTACATCAGAAATTGCAGGTAAAATAAAAGCAGCAAAGCCTCACCCAAACCCAGCTCCCCCACCAGAAAAAGCCAGTGAGGAAGAGCTATCAAACAATATTTAATACAGATTCTTCCCCAATCCCTGGGGAGATGGAGTCTGTGACATGCTAAATTTGCAAAGTTCAGTAGAAAAAAAACTGAGGAACTAAGCACAGACAGAGATTATGACTATAAAGGAACAAGAAAGCACCAGCTTGGAACTCTGTTTTACAGACATTTTTTTTTTAATCTGTTCAGAGGATGCCTAAGCAATATGTTCACTACTACTGCAGGGTGATCTCCAGAAATAAGCCACAAGGAGGGGGAAGGTTGGTTAGTCAGTGCTGAACTGCGGATTAATATAGGATTTAGGTCAAAAAAGGTGTTTCATGTGGGAGACCTGTACACAGAAGAGGACACAATCCTGCTCAAAATAGACAGTACTCTGTTCATACTGGTGGCTTTGACCCAGGAGCTAAGATCTGCTTCCAAACATTTAACTCCCTCTTGCTGGTCAGCCCAAAAACATCAGCAACACCACTTTGTTACTCTATGATTGCCATTCTGCAATCATCATGCTGCTCATGATCTGCTGGGTTTCAGTTCAAGCCCATTTCCTCTGGTCACAAGTTAGTAGCACCTGAAGGTAAAGAAAGTTGCCAGGTTGCAGTACAGGTGGGAGGGTGGACAGCTGCTATACACACTTACATTCCCAGACCCTTCGTGGATCGTGGAGATAGAAGCAGGAGGTTTCCTCCACTGGAAAAGGGCTGCCCTTCAAGGAATTAGACTTTCCATTCTATTCATGATTATCATGGATATTCACTATGCTTAGCACCAAAGATCTTCAAGCCCTCTTTTCAAGGGCAGGGATTTTTCTCCACCCCTAGAAATATTTCAAGAAAAACAAGCTCTCTTGAAAGTGTTGGTTTACAATGAAACCACAACCTCTTTTCAGTTTAATGAGACTGGATCCCTCCCTCACATGCAAATTCTGTTTCACCAAAAAATATATTTTCCACCATAAAAACACCAGCAAGTTTCTCTATTAGCTCTGGTACTAACCCCAATTCATATCATTAAAATTCTGCTTCTCTAAAATGCCCCTGCTGTTTCAGCTGAATGCAGCATCTTTTTCACTTCCTGTCCTAATCTGCTGAGGAGTGTTATTGTGCAGTTTCACAGCTGGTGCCTTCCACTGGCTGCAATGGAACACTCTTATTTTTACAGAGGAACACAATTTCTCTGTATCCTTTTTCAATCTTGCCAGGCCCAACAATTCAAACATTGCTTCCCAACCACCCACCAGTCCACTTGAGTATTGTAATATCTGCCTTCTGCTTTCCTCTTCTTCAGCTTGACAGTAACAATACTTCTGGCTAAGGAAGCCCAAGCATGGCTACTTCTGGCTGTGCCATTAATGAACCAAAACACAAGGAGAATGGGAGACAGGGAAAAGAGAGACAACTTCGCACTCCCAAACTCAGAGACAGGGATGGGACCTGACCACTTCAAACATGGTAGCCTGTAGCATGAATACCAGTCTAACTGGCTGGCCCTCAATCTTTTTCTTAATCCTACTGTTTGTATTAAGAGTTGACTGGCTTCTCCCACCAACCTCACCCAGCCCAGACGAAACATTTTGCAACATGCCTTTATGTACAGAAAGTGGCGATCAGTGGACAGGGTGGCAGAAGCCAGCATCAAGGGCTTCCAGAACTCTTGGCAGGACTTGGCTCAGCTGGGCATTCTCCCTTCTTCTCAGTGTCCCCTGATCCATCATTCTGCTGCTTAATGTACTGACTCAGCAAAGCTGTAAGGTACACAGAGTTGCTCTGCAGGACCGTGCACGTCTGGGATGGCACAAGAACAAGAGTACCCACCACTTGCCCTTGGGCAAGCTCCAGGGAGGGCAGCTTGGAGTAGTTTAACACCCCTTGTCTGCTGAGGATGGTATTTTCAATGCAGGCACCTACAAGACAAAACAAGAGGAACAGGCACTACTGAGTACAAGATACTGGCAACAAGGTGAAATTAGGCAATTAAAAAAAAAAAGTCAGAATCTTTTTATTTTCTACAGAAGCATTAAAGAGAACATCTAATACTAGATGACACAACCTCCATCTTGGGCTACATCTGCTGGTGTGATGTGGAGCAGTCAACAAGGCAGTGAACTAGAAGACAGGACACCTGGGGCCTCATTCTACTGAAGTGCCATAACTCCATGCAAAAATCCCTTACCGTGTCTCTTCTCCTCACCTACCACCCTTTATCTTTTCTGTTTTCATTAAAAGCTCTGTGGCAGTAACCATCTTTCAGTATGCACATACATGGGCAGAACTTAGTGCAAAAAAGGCTGCGATTTCAGCTGCTGCCTTTAAAGGCTCTGGTAACATTAGTAACAACATCTCATGCTTTTCACACAAGCTGATCCAATAGGGGAAAAGTTCCCATACTGCAGAGCCGCTGCACTCGAGAGAACTCTTACCTAGGAGAACTACTTCTGGCACCCTTTTCAGTATCCGCAGCATTTCCTTTGCTTTGGTTTCTGGACTCACTAGCAGGATATTTTTTCCCACGAAGAGAGGGAGGAGATTCTTGTACTTGGATTCTGAAAGGAAGGCTCTCATTATCTGAAAGAGGGAGGCAGGTCTCAGTATACAAAAGGGAAGCACAGATCATGCTGAATTTGCCATAATAAAAATTGATGCCATCCCAAAAGGCACCTTTGTTAACCCAAAAATAGGATCTGCCTAAAGAACACACCCAATATTGGAGATCAGCCTTCCACTACACTTTTTCAGCACAATCAGCTTGAAACTGGCTTCAATTTAGACCAAGTAGTAAATGACATCAACTTCACAGTCAGATGTTTCGCTATCATTCACTCCTCAATATTAACAGCCTTTTCTAAAGCAATGTATTCAATGCTCCAGAAAGAGCAAACAGTGTTCACACTCAACAGTAGCTGAATGAAGAGCCTGTATGCTGAAGACTGTTCAATAGTGTCATCTAGGACTGACTGCAAAATCCTGCTCAGTAGAGCAAGCCAGAATGGGTGAAATACACTTGCATGCAGAATACTGCACTTGGCTCCCCAATATTCTGGGAGGCAGCTATTTTCCATCTGAAGTCCTGTATGGTTTGGGACTCAGATCTCCTTGCTCCCTGTGCAATACCTGGAAAGCCAAACCATTTATAGCAAGCTGGAGTAGAGCAAGAGGCAGGGCATTCTCTGTGGAGGGTCCCCAGATGTACAACCTGCTCCCTCTAGCAGTTTGCCAAAGTGTGCTGGCTTTGGAAACAAGCTCCATTCTTAGCTTAAGGTTGTCCAAACTGGCAGCCCATGAAGGGTCTCTGGGCTCCCTGATTCCCTAGCTGCCATTTCTTGCCCCTGCCCCAGGTCATGGGATGGGGTGATATGATGCAGCTTGCATGGTGCTGTGCAGCAAGGCAGGTTCCCGTGCATGCAGAGTGCAGTGGGTGGCAAAGCACGCTGTGGGGTCCATGTGGCATGTAGCCTCCATTGGTGCAGCCCCTGGCCACTTAGAAGTTGGACAGCCCTGTCTTAGGCCATTTGCTGTGGTGGAACATACAGCTCCAGCTTCAAATCTCATGAATGCATGTAATAAAAACAATGCTATAACTCAAGTCAAACACCATCTACTCTAGGTCATGGTAACCCTCTTGTCTGTCTTACAATCTACCATCACAGCAACTTAGGCAAGGTTTGGAGTACAACGATTCCAGAGTACGAGCCACCTGCAGTGCCCAGTTTAACCACACATAGCACCAACCTACCTCATTTGGAAACTTCTTAACCCAAATGTTATGCTTCATGAGATGATAATTCACGAGCTGCATTTCATCATTGGAAGGAGAGTTGAACTGACAAACAGCAATCATCTTGCTACTACGAAATATCTCCCCAACCTGGCGACGCAACAGTTTCGCATAGCCATTCTCCTGAAAGACCAAGAGCCAGTATTTACCACATCCTGACTTTGACAACTGTGTGGTCTTTGAAGAAACAGTGATGAGCACCAAAGGCAGCAGTGATCAGCTAATAAGAACGTTGTTTACACAGTATCTCACAGTGCTTTAAGGCAGTCATTATTTCTGTTTTCCAGGTGAGGAAACAAACAGAGAGAGGTTGTATGACCTGTCCAAAGTGAGACACAGTCAGAGTATGACAAGAATCCTGAATCCCAGCCATCTACTGTAAATCACTAGACCAGGGCTGCCCAACTGGAGGACAGCAGGTGGCCCCAGGTTCCAGTTTGGGCACCCCACCTGGCAGCTGCTGCCATTAGAGTCTACACGACACTCCCCATTCTCCAGCTTCTACTGACTGACTGCACAGGCACATGGCTGGAGGGAGACTCAGGGACCCTGTGTGGTGCACTGGGGGGTATAAATATGGTACACTGAGGAACCTGATATTTGGCACAGCAGCAGAGACCCATATGATGGCTGCATGCACGGCACACCCCACCCCCAGCCTTAGTACAGCATACGATGCACATAACACAGAGCTTAGGGGAGGGGGGGGGAAGGGAGGGTGCGACCCATGCAGTGTGGGCCTGGGGGCTCTGCAGCCCTTGGACAGAAGTTGGACAGCCATGAGAACATGGAACCCAATGTGACAAATCGATAGATGTCAAACACCAACTGTACCACTGACTTTGGGGCCCTTTCAAAACAGAGGGCCAAAACCAAAAGGATGCAAAACAGAACATCTGCAAAGGCCAGTTGGGGGGGGGGGGCAGGCAGTGGAGTAAGGAATCTGCATGATCCTAAAGCTTGGTTTAAAGGCTACCAAGAAGCCAGGCTCATAGCAAACTGAGAAGCCAAAAGGGCTGTAAAAAGGCAGGGAGGGTTTGAAGGGCACCAAGTACAGGTAGCTCCCATCAGCTTCAGTGTCATGGCTGGCCAGAAGGCAGGCCAAGACTCCCAGCACCTCTTATCACAGGAGAAGCCAAGCCCATAGCGAACAGACCAGCCAAACAGGGTGCAAAGCAAAAGGGAGGTCAGAAGGGCACCAAATGCAAGTAGCTCCTGTCCAGCGCCTGGAAGGCTGGCCCCAACACCCAGTGACCCATCAGCCCCAGGAAAGCTGGACCAATACCAGGTGCCCACGCAAAGCCAGGACCAAAGCAAGCCAGCCAGCCAAAGAGTCTGCAAAGCAAAAGGGAGGTTCAAACATGAAGGAGGATGGGAGACTGGGCTCTCTGCACAGCTCAACCAAGACAGATGCAGAAACCAGCTGCGGGCGTGGAGCAGGAGAAGCCCACGCACCAGAGCCGGGCGGAGGGGCGCGCTAAGGGCTCCGGCGCGCCCTCGCCTTTACCTCCTGGACGGGCACGACTGGTGGGGTGATGCAGTGCGGCGGGACAAGCGGGCGGGGGGCGATGTACTCGGTGACGGCCATCAGCTTCTGGCGCTCGAAGTGCATCGCCTTCCAGTGCCGCGTGACGGCCTTGGAGGAGGCCCGCACCGGCTGCGACCGGGCCGCGCCTGGGCGAAAGCAAGACACGGGTCAGGGTGCGGCACCCCCAGGCCGCAGCCCCGCGGCATAGCCCAAGGGGATGGCACTTACCGGCCCGACACAGCCCCCTACCACGTAGCACTACAGCCAATGCCACCGCCATCTTAGGTGAGACAAAAGCCGCGGGGAATTGTGGGTAATTAGAAAACTACCTCCTCCCACCCGTAACGGAGGCAAGGTCCTGTTGAGGTAAGCCCGCCCCCGCGAAGCTCCGCCCCCGCTGACGTCACCGCTGCCCCCTGGAGGAGCCCGATGCCGGGGCGCAGCTGTCTGTCTCCTAGCAACGGGCGCGCGTGGCCTGCAACTCGCCCCCCGCCCGGCACGGGAAGGAGCCCAGGCTACGGCGCGCGGAGAAACCGCAGGGCGCGTGAGTGGGCGCGGGGGGCGGCGCGGGGCGCCCTGGAGGTTCCCGGCAGCCGCGCTGGGGGGGGAGATGTCTCTGCCGAGCTGACCCCGCACGGCGTCGTCCACGTGCCGCCCCCACAGACACCTCTCATGTACTTTCCCTCATATGCCCCTCTGTTAGGAGGCAGCCCCATAACAGACACGGGTGTTTGAGACAGGGACGACCAGAGGCTCCGGGAGCAGCGTCCCCCTAGAGAAGGGCACTGGTGCCTTTCCCGCTCAAACCCTGCCCTGTAAAAGCCACGAGGTGACACTTCCCGAGGGGCCTGCGTGTGGGAGCAGTTGAGAACCGTGGCGCCCAGCCCCGGGCCTCAGCTTCTGGGCTAAGACAACATGACTGAGGGCACCTGAGCACACGGCATCCGGGCCCAGCACTTGCGTGTAAGCCTATTTGGTGCATCAGGGAAATGGTCAGCCTGAACCCGTGGACACTCTGTTGTTGGTGGAGGTTACTAAGTTGCAGCAAGAGTTGTTGGGGCAACTACAGTAAAACCAGGGACCAAAGGATCATAGGAAGTCACTGGCAGCACCAATCCCTTGATTTTAAGATGATCTCTAGCATGGCTCATTCACGGGTCGTCAGGTGACTTGAGTCCAATCTTTGAACCGTGGATCTGTCTGCCAAAGTTGCAAGCCTTTCCACAGGGAAGAGTAGGCTGTTGGCTGGGATTCCTCTACTGTTCCTTCCTCCGCTCTCTTTTCTCTGTTTTGAGGGCAAGACGCTTTACCTCGAAACGGGCTGCCACTTAGTTGAGGTTGTGGCACCACTGGAGTTGGCTAGCAGTGCTCCAAGGGGGGACGCTAAGCAGAGTACACCAGCCAGCACCCACTGGCTCAGACAAGTCCAAGGAGTCAGTGGACGGTACCCAGTGAAACTCTCCCTGGAGACCCCAACAGATAAGGCACAGGAAGATGGCCCCACAGTCACCAGGGCCCCCACCTGGCTGGAGTCTCCTTCCTGGTCACATAGACAGGTCAGCTTAGCTAGGGCTAGGAGGAGAGTGACCAGGAGGTCCTGGGACTTGGTGGGGCCATGCGTGGAGAGTGCATAAAGAAAAACAGGTGGGGAATAGTGCAATCAGAGTCTCAGCAGAAAGTTCTTGAGGAGATGGTAAAGGGGCTGGAGCCTGGCACACTCAAGCTAGGGGACTTTTGCACATAGGATACCCAGCTGAAGTTCTGTGGCCCATGGATATTTATAGACATAGTTATTTGATTTGGACATTGGAAATATATGTACCAAAAAAATAGGAATGAGACCCAGTGCTCTTCACAGGCAGCTGTGGCTCTGGGTTACAAAGGGAATGCACGCAACAACATGGTTTTTGCAGAGGAGAAAAGTGAATCACAGAGAAGTGGAGTAACTTACCTGACTCTGTGTGCAGGCTGGTGGTAGAGCCAGGGACCAAACCCAGTTCTGAGTCCCGGCCAGGTGTGCTGTCCTCCAGCAGCACATGGGGAAATTCCACTTCAGCCAGCTGGAATTCATGCCTTCCTTCCCCAGCTAATGGGCTGGAATAAGGGCTGCTGCCCTGTGCCCTCCTCTGCATTCTGGTAGGGGATTGGGTCATCTGATCTGAGTAGACTGAGATCTCTTCACCTAGGCTAACTCTCACAGGCTCCTTCTGTGTAAGTCTGTTCAAAGTTAGTGCAGAAATCAGTCTTGGCTTATGGCGTCATTCCACTCCCAGCAGATATGGGGAAGTTGCACCCTATTAAAGAATACTGAAAACTGCCTTCCCGGCTGTCTGCCTTCTCCCTTGCAAAGATCAGCTTTGTCTTGGCACTCCCACACTCCAGCTGTTGTTTCTACCATGTAACATTGTTTTGCATGTCTCTCTCTGGAGGTCCATGGCCTTGATGACCCCCACAACTATCCGCTTGGACAGGAAGAACATTCATGCTATTGGGAACCTGCAGGGCGGGAGAGAGGTCCACAGCCTGTACCTGCAACAGGTAAAATGCTTCACCACACTCTTTCAGATGTGGTGATGGCACCCCCTGGAGATCAGCTCTCATCTGGTACAGAAGCCAGATTCTTATACCTAGTAACTCCCACTGCAAGCAAGAATGGATTTTATTAGTGGATGTTAAGAGTCCATCTTACTTAGCCATCCTCTAGTACTTTTCATATATAGTGGATCTTATACTAACATGAAAAACCAGTATCATTGGTGCTGTGCTACACCTGGGAAAACCAAAGCACAGAAGGGCAAAGTGACTTGCTTTAAGTCACCCTGCAGGTTAGTGTCAGAACCAGAAGAAAGTTTGTCTGTGAAATAAGGTTGAATTCTATCTACTATGCAATTTCGCAAGATTGCCATGTATGTTGGGATGAATGAGTCTATTCTTGAGAGGGAGAGAGACCCTAGGGGTGAGAGATTAGAGCAGTGATTCTCAACCAGGGTTCCCTTGAAGGGAGCTTCACTACCCAGCTTGTAAGGAGGAAAGCACCCTCCTCTTTCTGGTTCCCCATGCCCGCTGCAGCATCTCACAGACCAGCAGTGTCCTCCAGCTGCTCCTCTGGGGACTGCTGTCCTCCTCACCTTTTGGCACATCTGTGATTCTCCCTACTCTGAGCAGCATACTCTGCTGCGGGCAGGTAGACATGTGGATAGAACCATGCTTCTCAGCGCAGATCACCCCCACGGCTTCTGTGCTCCCAGAGTCAGTGGGAGCGACTGAGGGGGCAGAGGCTCTGGTCACTGGCATGCACAACCCCAGGGGAGCAGCCTTAGCTGCAGGCTCGACCACCTTTACCCCCTCAGGTGTGGAATAGAAGCAGGGAGTGGAACAAGCAGGATACAGCAGAGCAAGGTCCTGCCCCCACCACCCTCTCCTGGCACCAGCAAGATGGGTGATTCTCCAACTTTTTAGTCTCAAAGCAGCCCTCCATCACTTTTCTGAATTTATATTCTAGTTTACTGAATCTCAGCTTGCACCCCAGTGTGCCACAAAATTTAGAAAAGTGGTGGAAGACTGTCTTGAAGCTAAGAAGATTGAGAACCACTGAATTAGAGAGGCAATGACAGGTATTTTAGGCCCACATCTTAAGGGTTTTTTTATTTTGTTTTTAGAATCATAGAAAAGTAGGGCTGGAAGGGCTCTCACAAAGTCATCTACCCCTGTCTAAAACATCCTAAACAAATGTTTGCCTAACTTATTTTTTAAAATTTCAGGAACAAACCTTTACTCAGCTACAAGACATAATGCTCCAAACCTCAAAAACCACCTTTAACTTGCCACATATGATAGAGACGTATGGCCTTTGACTGAGACATGAATGAACAAACAAACAGGACAGAAAAATGGGGAAAAGCATATTTGATTTTTAATTTTTTGCTTTCAAAGATTTCGGCTATTGAATAGAGTATTATGGGGTTAATCATATAATTGACACAACTAAGGACATTTAGGTTTTAAAAATGATCTGCTTTTTAAAGTAATCTTAGAACACCTTAGTTCACCTTAAAATATAATTGGTACAAATCTCAGTACTGCTCTGGCCTCAGCTATCTGGCAGACGTTGTGAGGGTGATCTACCTGTTAAAAGCCCATTTTGCAGTTGGATCAGTTCATGAGAATCCCCCCGTCCCATGCAGAGCCCCATCAACTTTAGGGTCTGTGTGTGGGAATCAGGTTGCGGATTCTGGGCTTTCCATTCTGCTTCTGAAAATACTTACGCATACAGGTGATTTCACATGTTTGCAAAGCTTACACACATTAGAGAACTCTAAGAAAAGATCCACTCATTCTTTACTTAAAGCTTCCATGTTTTGGAAGCTGCATGCATGAGTCTCACTCTGACAAACAGATGCTTTACATGTTTTACCATGACTGTAGAGACTGCTCCCCAAACTCTTGAGTTTGGGCAATATATTCTCTTTTACTGTTCTCTACTCTCACTAGTTATAATAATAATAATAATCTTGGATCCTTTTAGGAGCATTGATTCTTTTCCTTCCCTGCAAAGGCAGCCTGCCTTGGAAGGATCTATATGGGACTGGGAGTCAGGAAGTTCTCAGTCTTACCACTTCTTTGCTGCGTGACTTCAGAGCAGCTGCCAGCACTTAGCTTTCCATGCTGTTGCATACCTGGCCCTCTGCCTTCGTGACTGTTTGCCCAGGGTGGCAAGCATGCTGGTAATAACCACTGTTATTCCTTATTTCATTTTTCAGAACCTAATTGAGAAAATTGAGAATCTCAGCTGCCTTCCCAACTTACGGTATGTGGGCTTCTAACAGCAGTATTAACTTCACAGATTGCACCTCAGAGAGGCAACTGTTGCAGTGCAACTGTAACTGCTGTCCGCTTTTGCCAGTGCTGGTGTGTTATCTTCAGATCAGCACTGTTTTTTCCTTGGTGGGGGTGGAATTTGATGTGTGCACTGACTTTAGTGTTCTCAAATTAGCTCAATCCTAAGACCTTGGCCCTGGTTCTTTGAATGCACATAGGACTTTGTCCTCAGGCTCTACATTTTTTCAGGCAAAAATGCAAACTAAATGTTTTTTTCTTTAGAGCCATTGGATCAGATCTCTGTCTTTAGGCCTGGACTCATTCTAACAGAAGGGAACAGGGAGATTTCAGTAGAAGTTAGATCAGGTTCTGGAAGATCAGCATAGGTTTTCTCTTATCTAGCACAACATAGGTCCATATAGGAATGTTTTCCACAGGAAGTCGCTTGTATCTGTGATTCCTCTTTGTATTCACTGAGGCAACTCCCTTATCTCCTGCTCCCCATGCTCTGCAGGTTCCTCTCACTGGCTGGGAACCGCATCCGCATAGTGGAGAACCTCCATGAGCTCCAGCAACTGCAGTTCCTGGACCTGTCACAGAACCAAATTGAGACACTGGATGCTGGTACGGGAGGTGCACAGGGCTACCGTTGTGGGACAGAGCCAGGCATGCCCTCTTGTCAACCTTTCTGTAGTTTTCAGTAACTTTGTTCTTAACACACTTTCAGGCTGAAGCCATCATTGCTAATACTGCTGCTTCTTGACAATTGTGCACTTTCCTAGTCTGGTCCAGCCAAGGATCCTAGTGCAGAAATAAATTGACTCTTATACCATGTGCTTGGTACCATTATTGCCATTACAAGGCAGCAAGAGAGTACACTGCTTGCTGAAGTTCACACAAGTCAGTGGCAGGTCTAGGTATAGAACCCAGGAGTTCTGCTCACCAGTGCCCTATTTTAACCACTAGATACCCACCCCCTTTCTTCCCCTAATGATTCTTTTTTCCATTCTACCTTTCATCCTTTATGAAAGTAGAGGCTTTCTTGTCTTATCTTTGGTGAAGTACCTCTTGAGTGTCCCACTAATGGTGATAATATCAGTAGTACAGTACTACATGCACACAGATCTGGGTTACACACATGCAGGCCTGCATGGGGAACTCACACAGTGAAAGATTTCTTTTTAGATCAGTGATTCTTAACCAGAGCACCACAGCACGCTGGGGTGCCCTGAGATCCTTTCAAGAGGGCAGTGTGGTGCCACACAGTGTTGGCTATGCAAGTGTGATTCACCAGATAAACCCAAGCACGTCAAATAAGAATGTTAAAAACATTCTGACCCAGTGTAGTCTTCCTGAGTTCTTTACAACAGAAGAATTGCTTTGTTATTTTTCCATTGTCAAAATTGGAGTAAAAACTAAGAGCTGGCATTTTCTGAGGGGGGCCTTGAGTTTGTTGAGGCATGCCTTGGGCTTAAAAATGTTGAGAACCACTGTCTTAGATCCTTAGAATCCTGCTACCATTCAGTCTCAGTGTCTAACACAGGGATTGGCAACACATGGCCTGCAGGCCAGATCCAGCTCATGGAGCTGGCAGGCTTTGGCTGTGCCCCTGCCTGTGCTACACAGTTTCCACCTGTGCCTGTGTTGCTGTCCCTTTTCCCCTCCCACTTCTCCAAATGAAATATGGACAGTGTCCAGCTATGCCAAGGCCATGCAGGAAGCGGCAGCAGCACAGATGCAGTTTGCATATGCCTAGCCCTGGTACAGCTTTCCATCGGCAGAAACTTGCTGCAAGTGGTGACAATGTGGGTGTAGCTCCCAGATGCCTTGCTTGGCCACAGGGAAAGCACCCTGCCCCTGATGCTCTGCTGAAGCCACCTGGCCTATATCAAGTTGGAGCTGAGCTGTTCCAGCCTGCAGCTTGTAAAGGTTGCTCACTGCTGACCTAACAGACAGTGGGCACATCTACACAAGACACTTAATGCTCAGTAGCCTAATAACACTGCAGTAGTGTGCCAGGCAAAAACCATGCTAGTATGCTACTGTGCAGTAGTATTAAGCTACTGCACAGTAAGTATCACAAAAAAATGTTCACTGGTGCTACTGCACAGTAACTGTAGTTAGTATATTTAGTTAGTACTTCATTAGGCAAGTACTAAACTAAATGTGCAGTAACTACTGCACATTAATGAACATGTACATGTGCCCAGTGAGTCCTAGAAGATGGGCCTCCCAACAAATTTTTTAACCAGAACTCGGCAAGCCATTGCTCTTGCCATGACATTCCATGTCCTCTCTTACATTTTGCGTCTGGATTCAGCTGAGCCCTTGAGCACACGCTTCTCCTCCACTGAAGTCAATGGGACTTAAAACACACTTTGTTAAATCAGCCTCCAGCTGATTTTTATTTTCATTTGGGCAGAAAGATGACAAGGTACCACCATGGCAGACACCATGTTTACCTCACTCTCAGGTACAGCAGGCCCGGCCTACACTTTGTGCTTCTAAAACCCAAAAGGGTGCACAGATTAACAACACATCCCTTCATTTAGCTGGGTACTCCCCAAGAAAACCAAAGTTTGAAGGGTATGCTTTCAGGGCAGAAGACTGTCTCACTATTCATCTCCCTTCTCCGGAATCTTGGAGTTCTCAAATGGACCCTTAGTCTGTGGCTGAATGAGCCAAAGGAAGGAATGAGATTTTAAAATACAACAGGGCAATAGCAGGGGACTGAGAATCAGGCCTGTACTCCATTATGGACTCTACCGCCCTCACTATATGATGTTAAAAAAATCATTTCAACTCCATGCCTCTGTTTCTGTAGGTACAGAGGGATAATATACCTTTATCCTGAGCAGGTGTTTGAGGCTTAAAGCTTGTGAAGCTCTTCAAGAGCTACAGATAGTAGATGCCAAAGCAAAGCGAGGCAAAGGTTTTCAGTGACTTGCAGTCTAACAGAGTACCCAATTGATAGCAGAGAACTCAGAAGGCCCCCACTCACATTTTTTCTTCCCCTTGTTCTGTGCAGATGAGCTGCCACAGAGCCTCCTCATTCTCAACTTAACAGGAAACAGATGCACCAACCAAGATGGCTACCGGTGAGTGAGAAAGCCCCTCTCACCAGAGTTTCATGGACAAGAATTAAGTTACTCATCTTGCTACAATCTTCTCTGATCCCATTGTCTTTCATATATGAATTGAAGTGCTAAGCAAGGTCTGGCTTATTTAGACTTAGCATGTGGATGGGAGACCCTTTAAAAGGACACAGTAGAGGCAGAAGGAGCAGGTTTCTTCATGCAGTGCCCCAAGTGAGTCAGTTGCTAGTCACAAGGTAGGGCTCTGTCCCAAAAGGGAACATGGCATAATGGACACTGAGCAGTACCAGCCAGTGTACCATTCACTAGTTTCCCGATTTCAGTTTTGTTCACTTTCCTGATTATGTTTTTGTCAACATGCAAATAGTATCCTCCAGCCTGGGGATCTTAAGTCACTTAAGCCTTGCCTCACTCTGCCCTGCACTTAAAGTAGAGTTTTTAAACATTGCTACTGGTTAGGCTCTTCTGCAGGGACTTGTCCCCCTATGGTTTGCACTGAAATCTGTCATTTAACTATAGCTACTGCCTAGCTGGAACAGCAGCCATGACCTTTGTCCCCAAGCTGAGATCTTTACTACATGTGCTAAAGGGCACTAGATCTACTACTAGAGATCCAGTAAATGGCAATACTCATAATCTTATGACCCTAGGGAATATTTTGCAAGAGTTCCTTCTCACACTGGCAACTCATCAGATTCCAGAGTGGGCAATTCCCTCTCCCTGAAATCTTAACTAAGTATAGTGAAATTTTCACTTTCTGCTCAGATCCATAGTAGACAGCTGCTGCTGTTCAGTTTGACATGCAGCTGTCACATGCCACCCTAGAAATAGCCATAATGGGTAGAATGATCCCAGAGTGCACGTTCTGTGTAAAGTGCTTTGAGAGATGTGAAGGAAATGCACTGTATTCTTTTGGCCTTTCCAGGGAGCTGGTACTAAGGGCCTTGCCACGTCTTTTAGAGCTGGATAACCAGACTGTCTCCAACTGGAGGAATTCTGCTCCAGCAGAGGAAGAGGAGGAGGATAGGGGAGGAAAGGATGGAGCTGCTGTTGACACCGACTCTGAGGAGGATTATGACATCTCTAAACTGATTGGACCTTTCACTGCAGGCAAAGGTACTTAGATTACTGCTGTCAGCCACTGAAAGTAACCAGGGCAAATTTTGTTCAGGGTACAAGGGAGTAAATCCAAACCAACTCCATCCCTTTCTCCTCCAGTTTTGTACTCTATACACTATTTGGGGCTATATGTGTGCGTCAGTGCTCATGAAAGGGCCTGTACAGCCTCTCATGTTCCAAAGGTGGGGAAAACCCTTCTGCTCACCAGAATCTCAGCCAAAGATGGTCAGCCCACATGCCTGCAACACCACCAGGGGGCACTGGAATGATATACAGGGCTCTGTTTAACCCACCTGTGTACTTCCTACCCCCTTGCTGGTCTCAGTTGCAGAGGGGTATTTTTTATCTTCTCTCACTCCCCTTCCTCGGCAGACTTTTTTGCAGATCTCCACCAGGAGCTGACCAGCCGGTCACAGAGGAGGAGAGAAGAGGTGCTGAAAGAACACCAAGTTTGCATGATGGAGCTTGCAGAATGTCAGAGCCTGCTGCAACCAGCTGGGCACCCCAGCTCAGTGACGTGGAAGGACTGGAGGGCAGTGAACCCAATGAAAAAGGGAGAGACACAAGTGAGATCCTCAGCCTCCAGGCCACTTGAGCCCCAGCTCAAACCCAGATCAGAACCTCTGTCATCTACTCCAAAGCCTGCCAGGCAACACAGTGCTACAGATGCTCCCCAGAAGGCTCTGAACAAGACAAAGACCCAGCTCAAGCCCCCAAAAGAGAAGGCTTGCATTGTGCCTAAAGCAACAGCTAGCAGAGCCCAGAAGTGACTGGAGCCCAGCCAACTCCCTCTCCTGCAAAGACACCTGGGACCTGTCACTGCCCACACCATCTCCAGACCCACAGAAACAGCATCATGAAGAGCATGGCTGACATGTAAAGCCCCTTTATTTTAGCTTATTTGTCTGTGGCCTTGTGTCCCAATCTCTCAGGGGATAACAGGAGGTTGGGGGTAAGTGCTGCTCAGTAGTCAGTTTGTACAAACATCAGCTCCTTCATTCTCCACAGGTAGGTAGGGATCATCTTCATTCTATAGAGGATGGAAGGCTACTAGCTTAGCAGAACTTCCTCCAAGGAAAAAGCAAGTGAGTACAGGTAGCCCAGCCACCAAATTCAGATCTACCCACCTAGCTGAGGCTCTCCCTTTTTCCAGCCTTCCTGATCCCATATCAAGATACTCAGTACCAGAGGCCCATTCAAATGAGGCCACTATTGAAATTTTGGACTCCAAGAGAATGACAAGTAGTAAAAGAGAAGAGATGGCAGCTCACATTGCTGGGGGCAGGGTCGGCATGGCCAGGTCAGGAAATTCCGGTCCAAAGGTGTTACCTCCAGTCCAGTGTCAGCCCCAACATGGCAGCAGAGTGACAACCCACATGGCTTAAAGCTGCTACTGTGCAGTGATGGGCAGCTCTGGTCCAGTTAAAGCAGCAGTGTTCAGATGTGAGGTGAGGAGTCAGGATTGGGACAGCAGCAAGGGGCTTGCATTTGTCTGAAATGCTCCAAGCTGCAAGAAAAGCAAAACAAAAGAGAAGCAACATCCAGATCCACTAGGGTGAGCAGAATTTTGATACAGGAGGCATGGTTTCAAGGGCTAGGGGTGGGATCAAATTCAAATGCACTCTTGAATATATGTACCCAGCAAGCAATGCTCCACCTTGACTCATGTGTCACCATTGCCTTGCCCAGTGGAACTTGACTTCCCCTGGTGGGACTTGCTGGCTATTTGAGCCAAAATCTAAGGATGAAAGTGGCTTCAGGTTTTCCAGAGGAGGACAGGATACCAGTGAATATAGTTAGTGCAGCCCCTCTATGCTATGCTTCCTCAACCCTGTAAGTGGCTAGAAATATGAGTCTTCAGACAGCCTGATGAAAACTTTCCCTTTTGGGACGGGTGCTAGACCCCTGTACCTGCCACATGGAAACTGGGCCACAGGGGTCATTTCCACAACATCTCTCAGAGATTGAGTTGAGAAGGGATTTTGCTCTGTTCATCCAAGACCCCTGCTCAGACTGGTATATCTTGGATGTGGCTCTGAAGGGATCTCCTGAGTCACACTCCAGGATCCTGCTGCCTCAGCCAACCATATTATTCAGTCCCAGTCTCAAACCATCTTCCAACCAATAAAGAGCAGTGGGAGCAAGAAATCCTTGGAAAGGTTTCTGCAGAGTCTTGTGTGTCTGAAGGTCAGAAGTTTCCTACCAATTCCAGGCCTCTGTTTATCCAGGACCACATTTATGCCCATCTACTCTTGTAAAAAGGCAAGGGGGCAACTGAGGTCATGTAGGCAAAGAAAATCAGTGCACTGAGCTGACAATACCTCAGAGCAAACCACCACATGAGGAGCATGGGCAGTACTGAGGGAGCCCCTGACAGAGAGAAAAAGACAAGCTAAAGGGAGGGGAGTAGTCTCCAAGTCCAGTCCACAAAATCTGCCATATGTGTCAGTCCTTCCCCAACCAACCACCCACCTGCTGCGGGGCTTATTTGTAGAATTTGATCTCCGTGTCTATACAGTCAAAGAAGAGGTCTGCCAGCTCCTCCGGCTCCAGGGTGATACCACCTGCCAGCATCTCCTTTGCAGCCTCCAGGCCCTGCCTCTCCAGATCTTGCATGGTCTGCTGGAGCTTTTGGCCCTGCTCCTGCCAGGTAGGAGGAAGAGAGGAGAGGGAGAGACAGAAATTCAAAACAGCCTCATGGGGGCCTGCTGCTCCTCATGACAGCATGGTTTAGGAGCAAGTCCACTGATATCCATGGAGTGACATCAAGCCAGGAGGAGAATTAGGGCCCAAGCCCAGTCCTTCCCCCTCCATCTCCCAGAAACCACACCCTGACCGCACACCAGGAGCTCCACATCTAAACTGCCTCTTATTATGATGCCAGAACCCATGGAAAGCAGGAAGAGCTCAGTGCCACAGCATCAGGCCCAGCCACCCATCCGCATTCACAGCACTCAAGAAGCAAGCAGAACCCCAAGGTAGCTAGGGCATGATCCCTGAGCACTCAGTCACCTGGCCTGTCTGCATGAGCTTCACTGCAGCTTGGTGCTCCCGATAGAGTTCATGCCTCCGATCAACTCTGCTCTGGAATCGAGGGACCTTCTTAACAGGGTCCTCAGCACCGAAGCTTGGAGACCTCACCTGGGGCACTGGTGTTATATTGGCAACGAAGACAAAGGGTTTAAACACAGACCTGCAGGCCAGGAAGGGGAGAGAAGCAGAAACTGTCAGGGCCTTCACCCAATCTCCTGGATGCTAAACTGTTCCCAAAGCTTCTCAGGTCAATATGTTTTGGCCATATCTTTCCCTGGGTGCTCTCTCCCCACCCATGTCTGATTAAACTGATGCTCTACAGATGAACTGGGGGAGTTGTAGGTATTGATCCAACAATGGGATGGTATGAGAGTATGACAACGTAACACCCAGGATGGCATCACTGTTTTAGGACCCAGTTTCTGCATTCTCAGGGGCTTCCCGTGCACTCAGAACCCACAGGACAGGAGCCTGGATGCTTGCTTTAGGAACTGAAGATCAGTATCCACCACGGCACTCCCACTTTGGATGCCTGCAGTGAGATCATCCCTGGACTGACTACTGATGCCTGGCAAAGGGTTGAATAGGGCCAGGAAAAAGCTTGTGGTTCAAAATCACTCAAAGACTATAAACAGATGTCACCAAATGAAGTACATTAGCTGTGCTGGAAAGTGTCCCAACACAGCTGATCTGCTTCATTGGATAAAAAAGCCATTGCCCATTGTTGTGCAGGGTCAAGCCCTGCCACTCCCAGGAGTTTCCCTGCGGTTTCCCCATTTGCACACAAGCATCTGAGGAAGTCAACTGGAGGCATTCCTCTGCAGATGGGAGAACGCAAGCAGGTGCTTGAGGGGCCAGATCCTGCTTGAGTATTTCTGAGGCATTCAGGATCGGGCCCCTTGCATCCCAAGAGCCCCTGCCCAAAGCACCTGGACAGCACAGGCAGCTCTAGGCTGCCTGCACTCTCCCACTCTAAAGTAAACAAATATCTGCCACAAAATAGCATAAATTCATACCACTTATGTCACAGCCACAAATTCTGGGCATTTGTGGTGCAACAAGGGGCAGTGATGTCTGTTTGCCTGGCTTTAATGCTGTCATTAAACATTTTTATGTGGCACAGAGGCAACATCTGTTTCCAGCCACAGCCTTAACATACAGGCTAAAGGTGCAATCCCTACCTGGTGCTGAGCATTCTCAGGGAAGCCACTGGGAGTGGAAACTTAGACCCAACAGGTCTGTTTAACTATCACATACCATCCTCTTCCTGGTTTATCTGGCAACCTAGAAGCCAAGACCCTATTGGCAGCTGCGTCACTGACCTGGAAGGATCAGGGGTGGCTGTAAAGAAATGGATGCAGGGCAAAGCTGGGTCCTGGGGAAGGATGGACACCATGCTACCTGTGGTGCAGAAGCCCTCTGAGTCCACACAGATCCCGCTGGCCTTGTCCCTGAGGATTCCCATGATGGTCTCTACTGTGATGTGGCCTAGCAATGTGAGGAAAGAAACAGAATAACCAACTCCATAAGTGCTGGGGACCAGGCTTCCCCATCAGCTAGCATTGTTAGGTCACTGCACCCCCAAAAGGAGGTGGGACTGACTGGGTTTCTTGGCAGAAATGACAGCAACCACCAGACAGGCCTTTGTCCTCATGTGCCTGGTAAGCAGACATGGCACTGCCCTGGCAAAGGCCAACAATACCATTCCCAAGCCCGCACCTGCATGCTGCTGCAGCAGCTCCCGGCCAGCACAGTACCGAGCTTTGGCTGCCTCCATGCGGACAGGCTGATGGGTGAGTGAGAAGATCTCAGCAAAGTTGAACTCGCCATCCCCATTCCACCAGCCCTGGCTCTGGGCATGGTGCCTCAGCTTCACGTGTTCAGCAGCAATGTCTGTGCCAATGCTCAGCTGGTTGGAGATATTTCGGGCCCCTTCTGGAAAAAGAATCACTGGTCACGTTAGACTGTGTTTGAGAAGAGGGTTCTTGGAAAGAGCCCAGATCTGCCCTGGAGACAGGAGGCTGCTGTTTACCATCACAGCAGAAGCCACGGCAGGGCCAGTTTCTTGGAAGCTGTCCTACACATCTTCCTGACCCACAGAGACCCCTCTGAAGGAATGAGAGGGTTCCAAGGGGAAATACTTATCTTCTTTGTCACCAGGGAGGACTGGCAGCTGGTGGATTTATAATACAAACTGAGCCAAGACCCTCAATGCTAAGGCCACCAGAGACACTGGATAGAAACCTATCATCTGGCCTCCTCTGGATGAGACTCAGTAACCACGACATGAAAGGGTCTATGTTCATCTGAGTCAACCAGACCTCTTGGTTCTCTCTCATCTTTCTGAGCTGTTTTTTTTTTTCTTCACCCTCCCCTATTTCCCTGCTGGGATGGAAACAACGGTGTCCCAGTCCAGCTGGGACTGGAAGAACACACTGCTTCCTCAATGGCACCTCCAGCCTCACCAGTCCTTTGGCATATCCCTCACGTATATACTGCTAACCTCTGATTTTCTCAGCTGCCCAGTACCGGCCAGCCGTCTCCAGCACCCAAGCTTCGGTCCGGTCTGCCAGCAGGAAGGTGTTATGATAGATGAAAGGGGTGGGCTCTTCCTTGCAGCTGCCTCCTTGGCCATAGCGCTCCAGCAAAGCTGTGATCACCTGCATAGCTTCATGGGCTGAGCGGCCCCTCTCCAAACCTAGCCTGCAACACATGGAGCAGAAAAAGAAAGAACTGCAGTAGGATGGAGGTAGGAGTCCATGCTCCGCTCACCTCCCTCCCTGCCCAAGACCCAAACACAGACTCCTGCAGGAAGAGGAGATTCATAACACATCCAGAGAATGCCATGGTCTGGCTGCCAGCTGGGCAAGTGGACAAAGCATAGGCATCATGCAGCTGCCACTGCATGGGTACTGAGAGCTCAGCAGATCATAGATTTCATAGACATTAGGGTTGGAAGGGACCTCGGAAGATCATCAAGTCCAGCCCCCCACCCAAAGGGCAGGAAGTCAGCTGGGGTCATACGATCCCAGCAAGATAAGCATCCAATTTGCTCTTGAAGGTGTTCAATGTAGGTGCTTGAACTACCTCCGATGGCAGGCTGTTCCAGAGCTTGGGGGCTCGGACAGTAAAAAAATTCTTCCTTATGTCCAGCCTGAGATGGTCTTGTAGTAGTTTATGACCGTTCGACCTCGTCATCCCTTGGGGTGCTCTGGTGAACAAACGTTCCCCCAGATACTGGTGGTCGCGCCGATAAACATATAGGTGGCCATCAGATCACCCCTGAGCCTGCACTTTTCCAGGCTAAAGAGCCCCATGGCTCTCAGCCTGTGGTCATAAGGTGTTTTCCTGACCTCTGATCATGCGCGTGGCTCTTCTCTTGACTCTCTCAAGCTTCTCCACATCCTTTTTGAATTGTGGAGCCCAAAACTGGATGCAGTACTCCAGCTGCGGCCTCACCAAGGCCGAGTACAAGAGGAGAATGATGTCCCGGGATTTGCTTGAGAAGCATCTATGGATGCAAGCCAGCGTTTTGGTCGCTTTACTAGCCACAGCATCGCATTGGAGGCTCATGTTCATCTTGTGGTCAATGATGACCCCCAAGTCTCTTTCTTCTGTAGTGCTGGCCAGTGTAGCACTGCCAAGCCTATAATGGTGCTACAGGTTTTTCTTCCCAAGATGGAGAACCTTGCATTTTCTGGTGTTTAACATCATCAGATTCTCGTCCGCCCATCTACTGAGCCTGTCCAGGTCAGCCTGGATCACCCACCTGTCTTCTGGCATGGATGCTTTGTCCCAAAGTTCGGTGTCATCGGCAAACTTGGCCAGTCCGCTTCTGACTGCAATGTCCACATCATTAATGAAGATGTTGAACAATATGGGTCCAAGGACAAAGCCTTGGGGGACCCCACTGGTCACAGGACACCATGATGAGTGACTGCCATCAATTACAACCCTCTGGGTCCGACCACGGAGCCAGTTTCCCAGCCAGCGGATCATGGTGGAGCCAAGGCCACAATTGGCCAGTTTCGCCAAGAGGTGATCATGGGATACCAGATCAAAGGCTTTTTTGAAGTCAAGATATATGACATCAATCTCTTCTCCCTTGTCCAGGTGATAGGTCACCTAGTCATAGAAGGAAATGAGATTGGTCAAGCAAGACCTACCCACAACAAACCCGTGCTGGCTATCCCCCAGGATGTTGGCGATGGCCAGTCCATTAGGGATGGCCTCTTTAATAAACTTTTCTAAGATCTTCCCTAGGATAGAAGTCAGGCTGATGGGATCAGATCATAGCCCAGCAAAGAGAACACCTGGCTGATAACACTGAGTAGCCCAGGCACAAATCAGGGACTGTGGTTGACAACCATGGCTGTGGTGGCTCTCTGCCTCCAGATCCCTCCCTTTCTAGCCCATCTCACCTGACCAGGTCCATTCCCAGCAGAGCCTCCTCCTCTCCAACAGGCTCCTTGGTCCACACACCTTCATTCCCAATGCAGACCCCATGCTCATTGGCTCCCATCTCTGCTCCCCACAGCCAAGCCGGGCGGCTCAGGATGATCGCATGGGTCTTCTCTGTTTGGTCAACCTCAATGTATGTACACTAGAGAAAGGATGGGGGAGAGGCCGGTTGGCAAACTGGACAGCAAGACATGCTTTTTCCCTGGTCCAGGGGCCCAGATGCCCCCAGTGCAGCATCCCCCGTTCTTCCCCAGCACTTGTTGTTCCTGGCACATGGACCACTCACCTGCACCTTGGTCCCACTGGAGTAGGCTGCAGCAGGGAAGTAGACGACTTCCTGGACCTCATTACTGGGCCGGTCTGAATTTTTGCCAAAGATCACAGCCTGGGAGGCGGTGGCTGGAGGGAGGGCCACGAAGCAGTCACAGGAGGAGGGCGCAGGGGGGATGTGCTCAGCCATCCTAGCCAAGTGGGGAAGAGACAAGGCAAGTCAAAGCTATGCTAGTGAAAACTTGTCCCTGCAGGAAGTGCATCTCAGCTGGTGCCCCCACCCTCTCCCATAGCCAGCCAGCTGCTTCCTGACCATGGAGCAGCCAGCGGGAGCCACCTGTGCCAGCAACCGCAAGGGGGGAGAAATACATCCTCTGCCACCGAGGTCCAGGGTGTATCCTGCCCTTTTCTCTTGACAAACTCACCCGCCAGGCCCTCTTCCCAGGGACCCCAAGACAGGACCGTGGGGTGGGCAAGCTCCTGGGCCCTGGCAAGTCCACAGCCAACTCAGCTGGGGCCTTTAAAGAAGAGGACCCCAAGGTCACTCTCCCCCACGATCCCCACCCAACCCCTTCTGCGGTTCTGGCTACGGGCACCCCAGCCCCGGTGCTGCTGTCCGCAAGCCAAGCTCGCCCCGGGAGGGCCGCGGGAAGGGGCGGCCTGGGGCTCCCACCGGGCCGAAGCAGGCCCCTGGCAGCTACCCGCACGCCGACAGCCTGGCCAAACCGGCGCCAGCTGCTGAGCAGGGAGCCTGAGCTCCGGCTGCCCGCAGCGCCAGGGGCCGGGGGCCAGGGGTTGCGGGCGGACTCCAGCCTCCAGCACCTGTGCAGCCCGCTCCGCTCCGCCCCAGCCCCGCGGCCCCCGGCGCCGCCGCTTCAACCCGCTGCGGCCGGCGACGGCGGCGCCCTGTGGCCGGAGGCTGCCAAGGCACAAGCCCGGAGAGGAAAGGGGAAGGGGCAGGACGCGCGAGGGCCTTCTCCAGCGGGCTCCCGCCCCCCGACACGGGCCGCCGGGGCCGAGCGCGGGGGCTGCGGGGCTGGAGCCGGACGCGCCGCCAGGGGGCGTCCCCGCGCCCGCCCGGCTGGCTGGCCCTGCCCCGCCTGCGCCCGCGGCTGGGGAGCACGGGGTGCGGGAACACACACACTGGGAATGAGTGGGGCTCTCTCTCTCTCTCTCTCTCTCTCTCTCTCACACACACACACACACACGCACACGGAATGAGTGGGGTCTCTCACACACACTGGGAATGAGTGGGGGTCTCTCTCACATACACACGCACACACAGGGAATGAGTGGGGGTCTCACTAACACCCCAGTGAGGTGTCATTGGGATGGTCCCTCACTAACACCCAATTGGGAACAAGTGGGGCCCCTCTAAAATCCCCATGGGACCAACTGAGATCTCTCCCACCACCGGAATGCCCCGGATCCTTGGATGTCCCTTCTCCTCCCCTCTAGGCACAGGCGGGATGTCCCCATTTGGGATGGGATTCGGTAAGGGCAGCCATTCCCTCTCACCTCCTTTTGCCCCCCCACCTCCCTCCCGCCTTTGGACAGCTCAGCCTGGCCCCTCTTCCCAGGCAAGAGAGAAGTGGGGGCTTTGTTACCCTTGGGAACAGGTGCCATGGGAAGCCCTGGGGGGGACGGATGGAATTCTCTCAGGGTTTTCTCTCACCCCATTTCTCTGCTCTCATTTGCAGTGCAGCCTGGTTGCATTGGCCAGAGGCTGGAGGGCAGGGTGTGGGCAGCTGCATTCTCTCCCACCGTCTTTAGAGTCGTTTCTCCAGCTTTGTCCCTTTCCTCACCCCCGCACACTGCAGTGGGTGTCACGGCTGTGTAGCATGCCCCAGATCAGTGCAAGTTACACTGGCTTTGTCACACCTGCTTGCCAACCAAGGTAGGCCTGCTTTGCAAAGTACACTGTCATTCCCATCCCTGTGGATTTGGCCTCCAGGCTGGGCGATGAGTATCGCATCCTCTCATGCCAGCCTTGATGTAGGCCAGAGACACACAGGAAAGTATCCAGATGGCTGCAAACAACAGCAAGAGAGAGAGAGAGAGAAGCTGGAGGAGGGTGGAGAAAGTGAGGAAGAGACGCTTAGCAGAGAACCGGACTCACTGGCTCTGTGGCCTGCTTCTTGCCTCTAGCCCCATAACTCATTCATTGCTATTTCATCCCATTGCTTCCCCTCCCCTGAGGCCGGTTCTGCCAGGCCAGGCTCCCTCTGCTCCAGATCTCCGTGTCAGATACTGGGTGTCTCCACTTCAGGGCTGTGGCAGGGGGCAAGACTGATCCCTAATTCCTGGCCCCTTTTCAGGTCTGGGAGCTAACCAAGGCAGGCCTGGCTCCTCACAGGGATTTGTTAGGGTAGTTCCGCTGTAGGCAAGAAGGTAGGGGGTGATGGATGGGTTGAGCTCGCTGCTAGCACCCTCTTGGCCCATTCTACAAGAAAGGGGTTCTCACCTAGTGTTGGGACCAGAGCCCATGGCTCTGCCTCGTATGCCCAGGAATCACAATACCCACTAGCTGTGATTTGGATAACTGTGGCCCAAACCCCAGAGAAAGTGGCTTACACTGATCCTGGTCTCGACAAATCCCTTCCCACTCTCTGCCCTGAATAGCCACAACCATATGTACCTGTCTTGACTTGCATCCAAAGAGTGGTTAATGTTGCAATGGGCAGACAGACCGACGGACTGATCTGCCTCCGGGGACTAAAAGGCAGCAATTGGTCTGTTGCCACCCAGGTAAGGTCTCTCAACAACCCTCCTGGCTGGCTTTGTAGTGGTCTAGCAATCACTGCCTGCTGGGTACCAGGCAGTGACAGCCCAAGGGGGTTGCTTGGCTTCACTGTGATGAATGTAGGGCTCAGAAAGGGACCAGCTGGTTTTGCTGGGGCCCCATCTGAATAGCTCAGGGGAAGAATGCAGGTCAGTAGAGAGAGCAGGGTGCAGAGAAAAAATGCCTGAGCCATGCCCAGACAGGCTGTTCCCAGCACAGACACCCCTTCCTTTTCAGTTGCAAATGTAAATATTCGGCTGTGGGGGAAAACACCTCCAACAGCACATAGTGCAACAGAGCTGTTCTCTGGCTGCTCACAGGCCTGTGTGTTTCTTTTTGTGGGATATCTACCAAAGGTGCTCATTTAACAAGAGCTTAATCCAAACCAAATTCCACCTGGGGTCATTCCATTTAACCCCCATACATTCTCCCTTGGTATTTCAATCAGCTACATTATCCTTCACTGTGTGACATGGTATGGCTGTACACTTTTCAAACCACTGCTATGCTCCACCCCAGAGGAAGCTGCATTTTACCAGTGGGTAAAGTGCTCCCTGTGAACAGAGCACACTGGGATCCTTCTGGACCAGATCTGCTAGTTTTAGGCCAGCTGTTACTGTACTAGGAATCTGCAATGATGATGACTATTCAGTGACTGCTGCCAGGATTTTTCAGCTCATGCATAAAACTGACTCATCATGGGGATGTCAGCAATGGCAGGGGGACGAGACTAACTGGACATCAAAGGACATCACTTGCCCCTGATAAGTTGAACACTCCAAAGCTGTTTTATTAGACAGACAGTTGATCCAGCCAGCTGAGTGAAAGGTCAGCCTCACGGTTATGGCAATGGATGGTGAGTTCTTTTCCTAGAGCTGCCACAGAGGACCTGTGTGACCTTGGGACCTCCACTTAACCACTCTGTGCCTCAGGTTCTCAACTCCAACATCAGACAAGAATGCCTCCCTTCTCCCACTTCATATGAGGGTTGTGGGCTTCTGAGATTCCTTAGGGCTGCCTTGGGCTGTATGTCCGTGTAGTCCCCAGGACAGAGCAGCTCCACCCCGCCATAAAGATAAGGGGATTGGCATTTCATTGCCCCAGGTGCTGTCTAAGCGCACACAGAAGGAGAGGCCTTGCACCACAGAGCCCATAGGCTGAATAACACAGACAAAAGCTAGGAGCCAGGAATAGAAAATAATCATCGTTGGTGCATTTTGTTAGTAAAATTGTGAAGCACTAGACAACAAAAGTCAGTGGCATTGTTCCCACTGTTCAGGTGGGGAAACTGAGCCATGAGGAGGTGATGGGGCATCTTCAAAGGTCATTCAGCTGGCCAAGGGGAAAACTGGGACTAGACTCCAGGTGTCCTGCTTCCTGCTTAGCACTCTCCACTAGAGCATGCTCATTCCTGATTGTGGGGACATTTTGCTAAGCTCAGATATATCAGTACTGGAGCCTCTTACTGTGGTCAAGATTCAAAATGGCTGTTCTGGGTGATTCTTTATGCTGGTTTTGCTAGACCAAATACCATCCAAAAGTGAAAGTGTTTGGGTAGGTCTCTCTGGCTAAATAGGGTGCACAATGAACAAGGCACTGGACTGGGACTCAGGAGACCAGATTCTATGCCCAGCTCTGCCACTGACCTGCTATGTAACCTTGAGCAAATTACTTGCGCTGTGCGGCTTTGTTTCACCCACCTTTTGTCTGCCTTACTGCTTCAAACTCTTAGCTCTTTGGTGCTGGGAGTATCTCCTAGTTTATGTATGTACAGCACCTAGCACCCTGGAATGTGGGCAGTACCTCCATGTTCTAAGACAGCAGTGTTCAATCATCTGCCCCTGGAGACCAGAGGAGTGGTGTGGGGCAGATCCATGGGCCAGATCAGATACCACACCAGCCCCATGTGCCAGGATTGGAACCCGGGGCCCTGTGCCACTCTGCTAGGATCCTGTGCACTGGGATTGGACCCCTCACCCCTGCAGCTATGTGTCTGGATATTTGGCAGCAGGGGAATGATGATACCTGTGGGAAACCCCACAGGCCAGATGACCTGGCACCAGGGGTTGAATCTGGCCCACAGGCCAGGGGTTGAGCACCTCTGTTATAAGATTATTCACTCAAAATAAATTATTATAACTCTGCCCAGCCTGTGGCACTCATGCCATGGGATCCAGGATTGGGGCCAGCATCCATTTACTGAGCATGATTGACAGCAGCAGCAATGCCAGGAAGGAGTGTTGCAGTGGCTGTGATGGGGCTGTGGAGCAGCGTCCCATTTCATCATGCCTGATCTGTGGTATGAAGCCCGACCTGTTTGACATTGGTGAGCAATGCTTCCTTCCCTCAGATGACAAACCATGTGGAGCAGCCACGGAAGAAGGCTGGGGCCAGAAAGGGAACGAAAGCCGAGGCCTAAGGCAGCCTATGGCTACTGCTTAGTGCTAACAGTCATGGGGGGCAGGTGGCATCAGGGGTGGACTCCCCTCCAAAAAGGTCAGATCCTGCTGCTGTGAACACAGCAGAAGAATAGACAGCAAGTACTTGCTCACGTGTCTCCCTTCTCCAGGGGTTGGTTGCCTTCTTTTCTATATTTCACCCCTGGGAGGCAGCTGTACACACACTTAGATCCTGCAGTCAGTGCCAAGGTGAGGAAGTGCATTGAAGTCAATCGTGCTTCTGAGAGGCCTGGGATGATTGATTCCATCCCCCTGGATCTGGACTTGCAAATGCAGCGGGGGGAGGGGATCAGGAATGTCTGGGGGGAGGTAAGAATAAAATGAATAAGGAAAAGAATAAAATGGTCAGCACTTCCCTAAAGTTGCAGGCTTCTCCCATCTTCTCTGGGGTTATTTTTATTAGGCACCACCAGTACTAGGTAAACCTCGAGCCTGGAGGCTATGATGCAAAGTGCTGTATGCACACTTGGGACAGGATGAAGTCAGGAAAAGAAACCCAGCTGCTCTACCCAAATAATTCTGAAATAGTGGGAATCGGGGCTGTTTCTAGACCCAACGGTTAGAAGAATGGACTGAGAGCCAGGGCTCCTCTTCCTGGCTGGGGCTGGAACAGAGGGCCTAGAGCCAAGATTTCTGGATGGTCTGTCTGGATCTGGGAGAGGGAGGAGGTCTAAAGGCTAGGGCAAGGGACTTATGAATCAGGAGTCCTGAGGTCTCAGCTGTAATGTAGGAGGAAGGTGGTCTCATATGTGGAGAAGGGGACCAGGACCCAGAACTTTGGGATTCTCTGTTGGGCTCTAGGAGGGAATTGTGTTGTAGGTAGAAGGATCCTAAAAGCCAGGACTTCTGGGTCCTCTTTTGCACTTGGTTTAACTTTGGACACTGCATATTTTTGGTGTCCTTTTTGTAAAAAACAATTCCTACTTTACAGAGTTGCTCGTCTGCTTGCAAAATGGGGTTACCTTGTCCTGGGCCTCTCAAAAGGGCTCTGTGAGGATTCAACCCTGAAGGCCTGCAGAAGGTTTAGAGATGTCTGGATGGAGATGGGCAGAGGGTTACCACCTCAAGAGTGAAATGGACTTGACCTCTCCCTGCAGCAGCAGAAGCATCCCTAGGCTCTGGCACTGGACACTGACCCATTCCCTGTGCTGGGGAAGGGGTGACTGGGGGATAAGGAGGTTGGCCCCACCAGAGCCAGCTCCCTGCCTCATGAACTAGTGCTTCAGGGAGGCTTTCTCATCATTCCCTTGCCTCATTAAACTAGGTCAGGGCACAAGGGGGGAGATACACACAGCAGGGGAGGCGCACACACACAGGTGGAAAACACACAACTTTATTATGGTACAAAACACCAGCTATTGCCCCATTCTCTTCACAGCAGTAAAGAATCCTACATTGTTTCATCTATGGGGCTCCTACACAAACAGCTTGAGAGACAGAAAAGCAGCCCAGGACTCCATGTTTCTTGCCAGTGATCCCCACCAGGGAATCAAACTAGCCCAGGAGAACTGTGGGAGCAACCTCTTTCTGCCTCCCATATCCAGCATTAGGCCTTCCTAGTCACCCAGGCCTCCCATTCCCCTCCCAGGAGCATGTAAACAGACTAGAGGGAATGTCGCTCATCACAAACCCCGTCCTCTATACTTGGGCACTGCTCTATGGGAACTGGCTGGGGAACCCATTTATCCGGTGTCTCATCTCCTGTCACACCTTTAGCCCAGTATCTTTGTCTCTTTGATCCATCAGACCTAACTAACAAGCCCATCTAACCCACTATCTCTGCCACCCTACATCACCAGAGTTGTCCATTTCACCCATCTATCTCAGTATCCCTGCCTGCCCATCACACTGGATCTGGCAGAGGTCCACCTAATAGACTATACTCACCTTCCTACCACACCAGATCTGACTATTAACTCTTCTAGCTCTGTATCTCTGTTCCCCTGCCATGTCAGATCTGGCCAGTGGGCCCTTCTGATCCAGTATCTCCACCTCAATGTCACATCAGCTCAAATCAATGCCTCTCTAACCTAGTACCACCTCCCCTCCCCCCATCAAACCAGTGTGCTCAGCTAGTCCAGCATTCTCCCCTTCGTGCCACAATGGGCCCATCTAACCAGACCTCCTTTCTCCACTAGTTTCTGATGTCAACTGCCCTATAACATATCAACTAACTCATACTCTGCCCTGGGAAGAGAAATTCCTTTGCCTTCATCTGACTGGGACTGACATATGCCCTGAAATCCAGACAGTGATGGTCCCCTTCCAAGCAGCTTGATACATGACCTGGCCATCCCTTATATGGGTAGACACATTGCTGGGGGGTGGGGGTGGGGGGGACCATGGAGTTGGAAAATACGTGGACAAGCCAGTTCTGGGGATCAGCCTAGGCAAACCCCTCCCAGAATCCTTACAGTGCAGCAGGCTGGACTGGTTTTGGTGGGTGGGGGCCAGGGAGCAAGCTCGTCATGGCTCAGTCCCTCCCCACCCAGTTTTACTGCCTTCACTGTCCCATAAATTAAAGGCATGACTAGGAGGGGGCTGGGCTCTGAGCCATTCTTACTGCAAGGAAGGCAGCAGGGAGGGAGGCTACTGCTGAAATCCTCCTCTCCCATTGCCCTGCTGTGGCTTTCCCATCTGAACTGCTCAATGTCCCCAGCACAGCAAAGGCCAGTAAATGGCTGTATCTGCCCCTTTGGACCAGGGTCTATTCACTAGCAGGATCTGCTCCTCCATCTGCCATACATAGGCTGGACAGCTCCTTTAGGGGAGATATGGAGTTGTAGAGGGAGACAAATAAGCTCTGATCAGCTCAACCTAGCAGCCAAGAACCACCCCAACACTCAAAGGCCATTGTTGTCTCAAGGACCCTGCCTGAGCGGCTCACATAGACAGAAATGGCTGTCTCCCATGAACCCGTCAGCATGCTGCATGTTCTCCAACAAAATTCTATGGACTTCCCTGATGCTGCCCAACATTAAATTGCTTCCTCTAGTTCTACTTCTGTGCTACACTATCAGACCTGGAACAAGCCTCTACTATGGGCCATGCTGAATACTGTGTGTTGGGCCATGCTGCTCCTGGGGTTCCTCTTTGAATGCCCTGAGCAGATGATCCACAGTGTCCCCTTCAGGTGAATGGATGGTGTCAGTGGCAGTGTTCACTCTGTCTCAGCACCATGCCACAGGCAGGCCACGGCCCTAGGCCAAAACATCTGCTGGGGCACAGATGATGGATGGCAAACAGGCCAGCAGCTACAGGCATGGTGGATGCCTAGTCCAACTCCCATTGGGTTCACAGGATCAAACCCAGAGACCATGGGTATAAATGTTTGGATCCAGATATAAACTCACTCAAAATTCAACAGGATTCTGGGATTGACAGAGACAGACTATATCTGGCATCCTAGATAGAAACCCTGTTCCCCCAGGCATGATTCTGGGGATGGGACACAGTGAACCTAGATCTAAATCAACACAGCTTTTGCTACCTACATAAATGGCCACCCCTACTGTGGTCCATTACTAGCAGGACTGTAGCACAGTCTCTGTGTGACCCGCCTGGAGAGAGGCAGAGCATGATGCTCTGACTTTAGCCAGGCTTGGAAGGGTTTGGATTTTCACTGAGGAATGTGAATAGTCACCAATTTCATCCTCTACCCAGAAAATCATCTTCCTGAAATTTACAAGGAGGGAAATTTAAAAATTGAGGGGGCCCACACTGATTCCCAATATTAGCAGGGGGTGAATATGTCCCCCAGTGTTTTGCACAGGCAGGCATCTCTCATCTCCTTTTGGTCCCTGCTCTGCCTTGCAGCAATCCATAAGAGGATTTTATTTCTGGTTGGTGCATCTATTTTTGCACTGGTGCCGTTTGCTCTGAATTTGTTATGTACCTCAGTTGCTTCAGTCACTGGTAAAAACCTTAAATGGACAGTAATCTTAAGAGGTGGTATGATTCTTTGAGCTATTACATGAATACACAGGGAATCTGGCTCAAACAACTGTCAGACTTGACTGAGGGGTGAGAAGCCCCTGTGCTCACTTGTCAAGGAAACTGTGCTAGAGAGTGGAGAACCGTTCTTACAGCCTTACACAGTGACTCCCCTCTGGCTCAGCCTCGCTGCCTCCCACTGCTAGAGAGAGCTCACAACCCCTTTGCAAATTGTCCAGCCTCCCCCAACTTATGTTGTCAACAAGTCTCAAGACAACAGTGTTCAGACCCCAGCTCAGGCAGGGCTGGAGACAGCGATAGGTCCTTGGGACCATTACTAAGCACAACTGGCCAGTCAGCCCACCCCAGGTACACACTGCATGAGCGTCAGCTCTGTTTTCATCCTCCTGACTGGCAAAGCCTGGCTTCACCTTAATAATAACAATTATAATAATAATAATAATTAATAATTATTAACAATAAAATAGTCTAAAATAAAGTGTTAGCTCATACTCTGATGGTCCTGAAGATCTCTCCCCAACTCCATTAAGATCCAGTCACTCCTGAATTTAAAACCTGTTTCAGTCTCCAAATTCAGGTCTGCAATGGAATCACATTCCCCCAGTGATGTGATGGTTCAAACTATGATATCCGGCTCAAAGTACATCTCCAGGGCCAGATTCCCAGCTAGCGCAATCCACAGAGTAGCACCGACTGATACCAGCTGCAGACCTTCCTGCAAGATTTGGAATTTAGACCCATCTGTGTTTTAAGACTTCACCCCAAATCTCACCCCCAAAGACCCACCCTCCCCCCTCATCTCACATCCCTGGATTCTGCCCTTCCCCCATTACGTTGCTATGGGCAGAAAAGGCAGGTGCATTTGTTGGAAGGTGCCGTGGATGTCTAGAACAAAGATAATGGTAGGAAACACCCATGACTTAATTAAAAAATAAGAAGTCAAGTCAGAGGATGAGAGAGGGGAAAAACAACGTCTCCTTGTCTCCTTCGTGGTGAACTCCTGGCTTGATTAACTCTTCCACACAGGACCAGGGGAAGGAAAAGAAAGTCAAGGGATGTTTCCCAATGCAAGGGTATCAGCTTCCCCATCAGAAATAATCTAGGCATTCAATAAATACAGCTGGAGTGCAAGGTACAGGCTCAGAGAAGCCAGGATTCATCTTCCAGTGCAAAAAAACCCAACTCCCTGCCTGGGCTGGGGAGAGAGATAGATGGTGCCCAGCCATTCCCCTCCCTCCCCAGCCCCACAGGATTGGGCCATAGGATCGGAATCTTGCTGCTGCCTGCTCCACGGGCTTCCTGGTGCAACCATTCACCTCCCCCTCACCAGCGTGAGCTCCCCCAAGGGAGAGCGAGTGACAGCCTGGAGAGGGGTGGGTGTGGGAAAGGAGCAGGTGTGTGCATTGGGCAATTGCTCAAAGACCAGCCCATTGTGCAACTCACTCAACTCACCCTGGGGGCTTCCCCCCATCCCTGCCCCACAGTGACACTCCCCATGCCCAGCTGATTCATCACTGCTTCTGCCCTGTCCCTGAGGAAGACTCAGATGGATGTCTTCCCACTACAAGATGGCCCCCACCCCTCTAGCTGGAACCAGAACCCCTGAATCCTATGATGTCGCTGGATGCTTGGAGGTGGGGGGAGAGTTTTCATCCACCTGCCAATTCTCTGGCTTCACCCCCACCCCTGCCTTCAGAAGATTTCTTCACACCAACCTTGACTGAAGTCATCAACCCCTTGCCACCACTCCCCATCGTTGTTCCTGGGGTCCCCCCAAAATAGCCACAAGCAGTAGAGGGCAAAGATAGCATAGCACCCCTCCCCTCCACTCAAGAGATCCATTCCAGGCGTCCTGAGCTTTTGAGAAGATCCCTTACGTAATGCACCCCAAGGTCTACAGGTTTAGATCCCTTCACTTTTAAGGGAATTCCTCCACAACTTGCCACAGGAGCAGCAGCAGGTGGGGGCAGCTGGTGAGACCCTTGGGAAGGGTCAAGAAAGAAAAGGCTGAGCTGTTAAAAGAGGACTGGCCAAGCCCAGCATGAGCAGGTGCAACTCCATTGACTCTGATGGGTTTATACCAGCTGTAAACCTGTGCCCTAGATGGATACCCACTGGAGCTTACAAAGCAGTAATGCAGCTGGATTACAGTTGGACCATCTTACCCTCCTTACCCTAGCACTGCCACTCACAGGGTAGGCAACAGCTCTGCCTGAAACAACTCTGAGTGGAGGATGTTCCTTCACTGAGGAGGGTAAAGGGTGGATCTCTGATGGGGAGCAGAGCCCTCCATCAAGCCATGGAAGTCCCCTCCAGTCCCCAGCTCCAGGGGCCTCCCTTGAAGGTAAGCTGTTTTTAACAAGCTGTTCCCAAGCCATTGTTGTTTGATTCTCCCCTTTCGCCCCAGACCTGTCGGGGCAGGTTCTGCAAGAGGGAAGGGCATTAGCTGCTTCAGGTCCTGATTGATGTTCCTTCCAAACAACTTCCCTTGTGCCAAAAGTTGTAGCAGCACAAAATACACAGAGGCCAAAAGGTTTCTGGAGTGTGGAAGCTTCCATGGCCCGAGAGAGAGAAAGAAAGAGAGAGAGAGAGAGAGAGAGAGAAACAGGAGTGAAACCACCTCAGGGCAGAAGCCAGCTTCTGTGATCTGCCCAGGCAGGGTGGCATGGAACAAATGGGAAGTTGTGAAAGGATCAGCAGGGTCATTTCACCTGTATGTGTAGCTGGGTAGGGAAAGAAAAGAGGTGAGGATGGGGGGTGGTAGGTGAAGGAGGGTGGCAAGGGAATGGTAGGGGAGGACTGAGATGAGAGCACCTGCCTTTTCTGCAAGCTAAGCCTGACTCGCAAATCCCCAGCTTTGGATTCTGACCCCTCTCCTATGTGCAGGGGAGGGGATGTATCAAAATCTGGAGCCTGTGGCCAAGGACTTGTATGAAGGAAGCATCCCTCCACCCGTTGCTTTGCTGGGGCCCCTCTTTGCTGCCCTTCAGCACAGTCCCCCAACTGAGATCCTTCAAGTAAGAATGATCCCCTCCCATCCAGCCTCGCCCTTACCCACCCTCCAGGATCCAGTCTGGAGACCAGCCCCAAAGCTTCACTCTGTTAGATCAGAGGGTGGACCCTCCCTGAAATTCCCCCTCCACCACCCCCACGGGAGGGAGAAGCCACCCACCGTATCGTGATAGGTTCCTTTTTCCCCAATAGAATAAATAACCACTTTCTCGGAGGGGACAGCCGTGTACAACCAGTCCCATGTACAACCGGCTGGAAGGTAAGGCAGCAAGTAGGGAGCACCCCTCACATGGCACCAGAGCAGGGCAGGGACGTCTTGGTGAGGGCAGGGGCTCAGTTGGGCTGGGTGATGGTGCTGGAGCCTCCGGCATCAGGCTCTCGCTTCCCTTTCCCTGGAAGGTCCGCCCCACCCTTCCCCTCTCCTTCTGCCCCCTCCTTGGTGCCTTCATGTGTCTTCATGTGTTTGCTGAGGTGGTCACTCCTCATGAAGACCCGACTGCACACGGGGCAGGTGAACTTCTTGGTGCCTGTGTGGGTCTGGAGGTGTCTCTGGAGCTCGTCAGACCTGGTGAAGCGCTTGCCGCAGAAGAGCCAGTTGCAGACAAAGGGGCGGTCCCCACTGTGCCACCTCAGGTGGGCCTTCAGGTGGGATGTCTTGGCATAAGCCTTGCCACAGCCAGGAATGTGGCAGTTGTGAAGGTGCTTCTTCTTGGTACCATCCGGGCATGGTCCTACCCTCTCAGCTTCCTGGCAGTTTGGGCAGCGGCACACAGCCTGACCAGAGCTCCGTGGCATGGATCGTCTCGAGCTCTTTGGCCTAGCAGTGCTGTCCATGGCCTGCTCGAGAACATGGGGATCCTGTGGAGATTCAAGTTGTTTGACCCCTTCCTGGCCCATCAGGTGCTGGGCTGAGGGCAAAAGGTGGTGAGGGGGGCCACAGAGCTGGTGCTCGGTGGAGCCATAGCCCCCCAGTGCAGGCTGGAGTCCCCCCGTGTGGCCTGGTGCTTGGAGGCCACCTTGACCATGCTGAAGGTCCATCCAGCTGGATCCAGCATGGAGGTCCCACCAGGGGTTCACGCTGCTGTCCTCAGCAGCATTGCTGGGGTGTGAGGGCCTGAACCAGGGCTCATAGTGGTGAGCCATTTCAGGAGGTGTCTGCAGGAGCTTTGAGTAAGAGCTGGGAGCCAGCGGGTTGTCACTGTCCAAGTCTATTCGTGAAGAGCCATGCAGGTCATAGCTAGGGGTGGCTGAGAACTCTATGTCAGGGACCACCAAGGGCAGATGTGGGAGCTCCGGGGGCTGGAGAGAGGAGAAGTCACCTCCTGCCTCAGAGCTGACGTGAGGCTGGTAAGTCTGCAGCGGCTGCAAGTCCAGGTGGGTGGGGGAGGCACAAGGTGTATCCGAGTGCTGATTGCCAAGAGAGCCACAGACAGCTGTTATCATTGCCGAACTCCAAAGCAGCAAGGCAGCCCAGACAGACCTGGAGGGAGAAGACAAATACTGTGAGAACTCACACATTTCCCTTCCTTCAATATTAAACCATTGCCTTCTTTCCTTGGAACAGGCCAAAGTTCCCCTTTCCTCCCCGGTCCCAGAGATGAGTTGGAGTGACAGAGTTCACATCAAGACCACTTGTTCATCAGGGGCTGAGATACTATGGAGTCCCCCTCTGCCCAGAGCACCTTCCAAGGCACAAGAAGTCAAATGCATGACTAACCTTGCTCTATTGAAGTCAGCAGATCTATTCCAGGGACAAATTTTGCCTGGAAGTGCTCCTGTCTTACATCAGCTACACTGAAGAGGCACAGACTGTGCTGCAGTAACAATACTTAGCTCTCTCCATCCATAAATCTCCAAGCACTTTACAAAAAGGAATTCCTGGTCATTATTCCCAATGTTACAGGTGTGGCAAATGAAATAGAGCACTTAAATAACTTACCCAAAGTCTCCCAAGTCCTAGCCCATTAGGTCACCCACCTTCCTTGCTATCCTGCCCCGCTGGGCTAACTGTGGGGAGTCAATGTCATAAGGTCAGGAATACATGGTGACACCCCACCAGCTGCACTTAACTGGTTGGATGCAGCTCTCAGTCCCCTAATATACATAGGGCTTACTTCCTAGAGGGGGGTTTCCTGAAACAGGAGAACCAACTCATGCCAACAGATCAGCCCTCTCCCCCTGTTAACAGCATGAACTATTGTCTCAGGCCTTGGCTGTCCTGGGGTAGCACCTAGCAGCTGTTGTCACTGGTTTCATGGGCCAGCCAAGTAGCCAGGATGACTCGGAAGGTATTTTAGAGGCTCCTACAAAGTCAGGGGTAGGCTGTTCTGTGGAAGGGGGATTTAAATATAGTTTATTCTCCCGTCCTAAAAGGCATTCGGAGACAGGCCCCTCTAATAGGCAGCTTCTGGGAAGTAGATTACAGTAATTACAGTCTCCTCATCTCTGTGGCTGGATGTGACTTGAGCTGCTCTGATCTGGGCCTGGGGTGGCAGGGGTGTGGGGAGACCTGACTGGGTATTTATAGCTTTGTTCTCGTGGCTCTGAAAAGGGATCTGAAACAGATCAGCATCATTTAGCAGCACCTCAGGCCTAGCCCCATGGGAGCAGCATGTAGGCGTTGGCTGGTCAAGGGTGATCAACCCTAGGAGATGGCCCACAGTGGTATCTTGTCCCTGGGATTGGCCCATGCACAATGTACCAAAGCAAGCCAAGCTTTGTTTCCCATCCCCAATTCCACTGAGCCCCTGGCTGGTCAGACAACACTGTAAATGAAGGGGAGGTGCAAGGCATTACAGTGACTGTGTGCAAGCACAGCCACTGCTTGGGACACAACAGCTGGTACCTCTAGCATCTCCTGGTATAGACTAGGCCAGCATCCTTTCAGTGGTAACATCCATGGTCATTGATTGCCATGGGAGTTGGGCACCTATATAGGAATTAGATACCCAAATGCCCCTGAGGGTATGACACCTGTGTCTTAGGCAGGGCCAGCCTTATGTGTGAGTGATATGGGTGACCCCCAAGGGTTCCATGGTCAAGGGGGTGCCACACACACATCTGCCTCTGACTCCCTGCCAGACTGTGCCCCACACCCCTGCCTGCCTGACTCTGCCTCTCCCCCTACCTGTAGCAGCGGAGGAGGTGGTGGTGGAAGCTGGCCAGCAGCGGGGTCTGGCAATGGTGAGGAAGCACCACTACCTGCTGGACAGGGTAACACAAGTGGGCTGCAAGCAGCACCCACCACCCCTCAACCGTGACTGGCTCTACAGTTCCTACGGCTCTACAGGCCAGCAGCACCTGCTTCTCATGTTTCTGCTGCTCATTATCATGGGCATCTGCCTGGCACTGCTCACCTTCTTTGCCTCAGGACTGGTAAAAAATGAGTCTCCCCTCACCCTTCATCCCCTGCTCTGCTTGGCCACCACCAGGGTATGCTTTGGGGAAGCAAGACTCCTGATCCAGCCCAGCAGCTCCCCTCAGGCTTTTATCTCTGAAATTTCACTAATACTACTACATTCTTAAACTCAAAGAAAGGCCGCCAAAATACAAGATTGCCTAGGCCTCCATTTTCCCTAGGCTGGTCCTGGAAGCCGTAATGGCATTTCACTCTTCTCTGCCACTTGTAAGGAAACCACCAAGCAACTTTCTGCCAGAACTGCTGTAAGCCCACAGACATGCAACAACTAGGTGCAGCCTGCAACACAATATGCAGGACTGGGATGCTGATCCTAGGGCGCAGCCTCCTCCCTGTCCCCCCTTTTCCTTGTGACAACTAATGCCATAGTGTGTAAACACAGCACCTTCTGGTAGGAGACACCATGTGTAGCTCAACTTTTCTCTGTTGCCCGTAGCATGGTGACACCTTATTCTTCTCTTGCCAATGCAGGTGTAGATCAGCAGCATTCCAGTGGCATGAACAAGGGCAAAGGTGCAGCTCTCTCCAATGGCAAAGAGCTGGCTTTCATCACACTCCTATCCAAGCACCTCAGATCTCTAATATGTTCAGACCCAGCGGGGTAGGGAAGAGCTGTTATCCCATTTTACAGGTCAGGAACTGAGTATCTCATCTAAGGAACTGACCCCAGCTCTCCCAAGCCTCAGGATAATATCTGGATCATCCTTCTTCTCATTGTCTTCACTCAGACCCATCCTAGAGGAGCATCAGGCAGAGTGGTGGCTTCCACTCCCATAGGAGATGTTCTATAGCGCACTTTGTCTGTGCTGCTACCCCAGAGACACAGGACTGGGCATCTGGTTGCCTTGCGAGGTCTGTAGAGGCAGGGCAGAGGTTTGGAATTGTTTGACGCCAGCACTCAACACCATCACAAATCAATGAACCCTGCTCCCTTCCCACAGATCCCTGTGACCGTCCTTGTTCCCCTCTCTGCAGCAGCTCCAGCACAGGGGTCTGCTCTGTTATAGCAGCATTACTATGAAATACAATATGGCATGAACAAACCCGAAAGACACACTGTCCATTACACAGCTGGTTCTGAGCAGCTAGGCTTGGACCAACAGGGCAGCATGAGGTCTTCACAACAACTCCAGGGTAACAGATGAGGCAGATACTGGCATGGGGAATTTAGGGGACTAACTGAATGCTCTACATATCTGGTGCAGCCATTTGATGCATCTTTTCTCCAGGCCCTGCTGGATTTTTACTTTGTTTATAGGGTCACAGCAGCAGGCCCTAGGGTGCCAGGACCAGACTAACCACCAGGGACAAAGCAAAAATCCCAGGAATCCCAGAGGCCATTTCCAGCCATGCCAAAGCAGCCCCATCTCCCCAGCATGTACATGGCCAGCTCCCTTCAGCAGCTCACCTTGGTCCAATTTTACTGCTCCTAGCCCTGCTCTACTTTGCTCTGCAGAGGCTGAGAGTGGGGTGTGGGGCCTTGGCTGTACATGATGGGATCCCCATTCCTTTCCCAGGAGCCCATGACTCATGCTGCCGATCTGTGGAAACCCCATTGGCAGGGCGCCCCACCCCAATGTTGAAATCCACCTGCCAGGACTGGCTCCCCCGCCCTCAACTTCCCATCCCTCCTCTTTGGGGTTCAGCTCCGGCATCACTTTAGTGGCTACCTCCATCTAGCCCATGTGTCTAGATACCGACTGCATCTAGATGCCCCATACCGAGCCTGGCAGCTCTCAGTTCAGCTGCCTCCACACCCAACCCTGGTGGGCATCTTTCCCATCCTGCTAATGACCACTCACAACCAAATAGTCCAGCATTGTACAAGAGTGACCCAACAACAAAACCATTTCCCCAGCACCCAAAGTAATACAGGTCAGCAACCAAGGACAAGAACAAGCTCTGTCCACTTTATTTGCTCCTCAGCCCTGGCCTGGAACCTCTTCCCCAGTCCCACTGTGCCCTGCATTGTGATGGATGTGTGGGATCACAGTTAAGCACTACTCCTGACATTATAAAATAGGAGCATGGGAGGCAGAGGAAGCCAACAGTGCTGAAACAGGGAGAAATTGGCATTAGAGGGTGTCTCAGGGAGAGGATGAACGCAAAGGAGGTGTTAGTTTGCCTTGAGCTCCAGGTAGACAGACATCTAGAACAGAGACCCAGGTGTGAACAAGTCCAGAAAAGACATAGTGACATTAAAACCGTGGACCTCCCCAGAGCCAATGGGAGGTCCTGGTTCCATGATTAAAGGTTGGCACCCACAAAGCCCATCACAGAGGGAGCCCAGGACACCACTGGGTTTTAATGAAATATCAGAGAGGTCTGACAGCACTGAGATGGGGAGCTGGGAAAGACCAGTGGTGCTGGCAGGGTATGGGCAGAAAGGGAGTTCACAGCAGGGATGAGAAATAAAGACCTAGACTAGGAGCAAGGGGGCATCATCAGCTCAAAATCCATACCCTGTCTAAAAGCTGCTGCCTGCTGTTGTGATATCAGATGCCCAAGAGGACTCCTTGGGGATCAGGTACCCTGGCCACAAGGGTGATAACCAGAAAAGAGAGAAGGAATAGAAGCAGCAGAAGGGAGTCACTCTGTTTGCAGCAGTGTGTTTAATGCTGTGTATGCAGTGACCTGTTCTCTGGTTTACCCTGTCTGTTTGTCTGCAGCAACAGAAGGGGAGAAAACCCTCCCTCTCTACAGCAGAAATGTGATTTAGCAGAGGGCCCAGGCAGGCCCAAAGCTGGAAAACATTTTTATTTCACCTTCAGAGAAAGGTGACCCTTGCCCAGCCAAGCAAAGAGGTCCTTGCAAGTGCTGAAATCTGAACACCACATTAGAACCGGACACCTCCCACCCCACCAACACCAGTAGGAGTTCAGCTCTGAGTCTGTCCTCCCTGGGGTCTGTTTTGGGTGTAAACTGGCTGAATGCAAATGCTGAATCCCCTATAGTGTAAGGATGTCGGGGGCTGAATTCCTACCCAGAGGGCCTCCCTCCCTCCTCATCTCCAAGTTAAGACTATGCTTAGGCTCCTGACTGTGTGGGAAACATCCTCACCACCTCAGGCCTTGTGTACACAGGAAAATAGCTATTACAGGATAGCCAACGGTGTTCACAGCAGAAGCTATCACAAGACATGTATCTACACTGAGGCTGGGATTGCAGATGGACAGACACACTCTCCTGCTTGGAGTGGACAGACACACTTCCCTATATGGGACACCAAAAAGCAGTGAGGATGCACCGGCACCACCTCACGGGCTATACCAATCTCCTGAGCCAGCCGACACTGATATCCAGGTCCCCTATGTCTACCCTGATTAGGTAGATTCCAGCCAGCTCAGCCATGCTCACCCCTGTCGCGGTAGTACAGACATACTTCTAAATGTCCTGTGCCCCCTTTGAAAGCACATAATGCTATTCCCCGCACAGAATCAGAATAACCACACAGCGAGTTAGCATAGAATAGCTCTTCTACTTTAAATTCATGCCCCCCAGATTGTTTTGTCTGAGCTTCCCGCAGCCACTTTGACTCCACACCCAGTGCTGCCACAAACCAGGCTGCAACCATGTCATGCACTGGGGTTGCGGGGGGGTGAGGGATGGCCAGAATCATCAGCTGTATTATCTCAGCTACCAGAAAGATTTAGAGAGTAAGCCTCTGTCCAGTACAGGCAGGGGAGCTGAGCTTTAATCACTCTGGCCCAGGCCTAGCTGACAGCAGCTTCTGGATGGACCTAGAATTAGGTCAGACAGGTCCCTGGGATGCAGGGACTGAATGAAGTAGTTCTGTTGGAGGAAGAGGCTCCATGGAGCAGTGACCTGGGCAGGGAAGACATGACGGCTAGGACAAGCCACCAGGAGCTAATCAAGGAGCCAGTTGGAAAGGTATCCAGGGGCCCTGATGGGATCCAAACTAACTCCTGGCTTTCCCAGCACATCCAGCTGCTTGTGAGGAGGGGTAAGGAAAGGGTTAATAACCAATCAGCTAGGGAGATACGGCAGTGTCATTCCCCTAGCACTGAGAAACAGGACCCTCCTCAGTTAGTGCACAGCCTAAGGCCTGATCCTGAGTGGGGTTGAAGATCCCCAGCTTTCAGTGAAGCCAGGAACCCCCCAAACTACTACTAGCTTCACTAGGTCCACTTATCCCTGTTGCAGCTGTCTGGGGAGCAGTGGGTATACAAGAAGATATGGTCTCAACTGATCTTCACTCCCAGGGATAGGGCTGGGTCTGTAAACAGGGTATGTCTAACTCCTTCCCCTCTGCATGGTGTGAAAAGACCCAGGGTTGCAGCTGCCAGGGGGCTTTGAGCCCAGCTATGCAGGAGATACCTACAGAGTGACCCAAACTTCCCTTAGACTCACACTGCCCAGTTCAGCAACTGGCCCTCCCATGGGACCCCATGGGAATTCTCTGCTTTAAACTTACTCACAGCCACTGTCAGCCGAAGGCAACTATTGCTTCCCAGGAGACTGTTCTTCCTGGATACTGCATCTATCCTAGGAGGCCAGCCCACCTCTAAAGGGGACGCAGTGCCTGGCACAGCTTTAAAACACAGGGAAAGAGCCCACCAAGGGCTGCCCTAGGGGCTGGGTTCAGTTTCAAAGGGAGTAGGTGACGCTTGGGTATGTGGCTACAAGGGAATCTATGTCAACTCCAATGTCCAGGTGGCAAGGGAGGCACAAGGCAAAGCAGTCACTTTTCCTGCTACCCCTCTCTCCAAGCCCCAGAGTTGCACCGGATCTAGACTTGGGAGCAGGGCAGGAAGAGAGGCAAGCTGTGATCGTAAAAATCATAGAAAAATAGGGCTGCCAGGGCTTGCAGGAGGTCATCTAGCGCTACACAAACCCTTTGTTAAAGGCAAGATCAGCCCTGATTAAACCACCCCTCCCAAGCATTTGTCTAACTTCTGTGACAGATCCAGAATTGTCCCTTTTGGAGAAGTTACTCTGCAGATGAAATAGAGATTTACACCTGGGCAACAGAACACCAATTCAGCCAAGTGACACCCTATCAAAGTCAATCATAGACATGTCCCTCACATGCTACCTCAGACTTGGGCTCAGCATTTGCCAAGCACTGTACAGACCAATCCACAGAACTCCCCCATCCAGCAAGAATGTTTGCGATGACAAACATACTTCCCTACTCAGATCAGGACAAACCTCCCCTGAAATCTCAAAACCACTCACAAGCCTCAACACCACAAACACTGGGTCAACTGAAATGTGCCAATAATGCCAAAATGTTTTATTTCCAATGTTTAACGTTCCCCCCCGCCTTTTATTTTCACATTTTCTTTTAGTATAAATTAACTTAAGCTTCTAACCCAAATATTTTCAACTAGGAAATGGAACTTGATCATTTAAACAGAAAGGAAATGTTGAAAGGGAACACTTTGGATATTTCAAAATTCTTTTTTTCTGACAATTTTTTTGTACTGGATTTTGTCAAGCTGACACGTCCCTGTGAAGTTTCACTTTCAATAAATCATTGAACAAATGGGTCCTTAAAAATTAATAAATACTAATAAATCCCCCTACACTCCTTCCCCTGCACCCTCTGAAGCATGGATTAAAAGCTTGATCACTATGTTACTGGTAGGAACAATGACGCAGAAAGAGAAATGATTTGTCCAAAGTCATGGAGAGAGCTGGGGACTGCGCTGAAAAGAGAAGGCGGCAGTTCCTAGCTCCCTGCTCTGAGCATGAGGGGTGACCTGCTCTTGGGTAGGGGGGGAAGGAGGTAGAGATCACTCAGTATTTACTGCTTTCTTCCCCCAAATCCCTGTATGCCAGGGGTCCATGCAGCCATGGTAACTTCAGAGAGGGTTGTTCAGGGCCTCGTCCTTTCAGTTTAGATTTGAAGCTGAAATAGCTAAAGAACACATTCAGAAGCCTGTCTAACATCATCTCAGCTACATAGTTGGTCCAATAAAAGATATCACCCTAAGAAATCCTTGCCTCTCACATCATTTCTGGACCTTTACAGCTACAACATCACTCTTACACTATCTAAGGAACCCAGTGGCAGACTGCACCCTCCTCTGTGTTACACTACTGCGGAGCCCACAGCAATGCTTCCCCATTAATATCCGCAGGGGAAAAAGAAATTCAACAGGCCCTGCCTGTCCCGGGGGGATACAGTTGCACAAACCAAGGTTCCAGCGCAGACACCACCGCATCAGCATGAAGCAGAGGTTGCGCTCATGTGATTTACTGTCATCCGAGTCTGCTTGTGCAGTATTTCACCAGGAGCTTGCCCTAAGATAGTTAAATTGATGTCACCATGCTGGCACCAACCATCAAGGAGCTCTTGGCAAGGGTGAGGAATGGATTCTGCCATCACTTACCCAAGCCTAGAATGGGGGGAACCTGGTAAAATCAATAGACTGACACCAGTGTGAACAGAAGCAGAACCAGGCCCTCTGATATGCAGGCTTATAGGCCATTCCAGATCAGGAGGCAGTTGACTCTGCCATGGCTCTTGGAAGCAGCAATTTGCAATCACCAGGATTGGGCCAGGGAGTGAAGATACAGTAGCAGGTGTCCTGAGAAGGGCAGGGAAGTGCCTCTTCTAAGATCACCTGCTTCCAGGAGCAGAGCCACTAAATCCAGCTGTGGCTGGTGAGCCCGAACCCATATGCATTAGCATCCCTTGGGGGGAGCTCTCCAAAGAACTGGGCTAAAGTTCAGGTACGTACGGATTTAAAAAGGCTGGTAGGTGTTGCGATCGCCCTGCAGGTCCTTCCTCATTGGTTTGTTAGGCGAATCTTTTTGCCTTCCGCAAAGGAAAATCCTCAGTGCAGCCAGTCTGATGAACGGAGCCAGTCCCCAAAGAGATCGTCTGGTTGAGCACCGTGTGTCAGGGAGAACTAGTCCAGGTGAGTGTAGCAAACACTCAGTGACTCACTGCTAAGCTCTCACCCTCTCCCCTTCACTCCTTCCCCACCTTCCCAGCTCCGCCCTCCTACCTGCCCCAGATGATTTTAACCCTTCCAGGCAGGGACAGAGTGGCTGATAGAAGCCTTTGCCCTTCTGGGATCTCTCCCTTGAAAGAGCAGGGAGGGGATGGGAAGCTTGCAGCAGACACCACAAACAGAGGGTAATTAAAGAAGAAAGAAACAACAGCTTCCTTTTCTGTCTTTTTTTTCTCCCTCCTCCACCTCCTCCAAACCTGGGCTTATTGACAGCTGCAAATACACAAGTAGCAATAAGGGAGCTTCGGGCAGGGTGCAAGATCAGTGCACAACCACTGTTTGGATCCAGGGCAGGAAGGCTTAGAGAATGTCATGACCCATGCCTGAGAAATACACCGTCCAGACACAGTGACAGGCCAGAACCTGCCTACCTTAAAGCATATACAATTATAATACAGCAACAATTAATTGTGTTTACTTCTACAGTGATGTCCATTTAAGACCTCAGAGTACTTTCTTGCCTGTCTTTTACACATCAGCATTTTGCTTGTAGGATTTTTGTAGTAGGGACAGAGCTTCCTGTTTGTACCATAACGTACTCAGTACGTTTGGATGCTGTAAAAGATAGATCGATAGATCTATCAATTGATAGATAGATAGAACTAGACAATTTCATTCACCCCAAAATTAAATGATTTCTCTTTGTCTCAAGCTTATTTATTCTTTTTGCTTCACCTCTTATTTTTTAAATGTTGGTCAGGTTTTCAGCAAAAAATGCCTTTTGGAATGAGGAGCCAAAAGAGTTTCTACGTGAAGATGTTAAAATGAAACCTGAAAGGTACCATTTCATTTTGCAAATGCCAACACAACGTGTCTTATTGCCTTGCAAACAATTGCGCCACTTCTTCAGCTCAAGAATGGTTGCTGAAACCTGTCTAAATTCCCTATAATTTGGGCTCTCTCCAAAACTCCAGTCTTCTGTGAACTTACTGTTTGTCAACAAAAATCTGCCCAGCTGTAAAGGTTGTTTTTTTTTCTTTCCCCGCACCGGTCCTGGAAGCACTGCAATACCAGGTCAATGCATGGAGTGGATGGAGCACGCTCCGGCTCCACCAACCAATACCAAAAAGAATTTGCTCAACATGAGCGGAAGGCAGGGAGAGGCTGCAGGGCCTGCCCGGCTCAGACTAGCATCCCTTGTGATAAATAAAGCAGGTGAGCCGCACTCCGGATCACAGCATCCCCCCTGCCAAAGACAGATTAGTTTGGTGCAAGCTGTAAAGGTAATGAGAACACCCCCTACAGCACCTGGTATTCCCAGAGAAAGCCCCCAGGAAAACACAAGTGACCCCATTCCAACCCCTGCACTCTGAGAGGTCACATGAGTTCACAGCAAACCAGAATGACCTCTTTGTTATCTGGCCTTTGTGAACAAATGAGGCATTCCCATCTGAATACAAAGGCACAGGTCTACTGCACTTCACCCAGCTCCAACAGACTCCACTGGATGAGATGAAAGGAGGGACCTGTTGTTCTTTACCTGGAATGCACCTCACTGAGGGGTCATAGCAGCTGCTTATAGATTTATGGCAGTGAGAATCACTAAACATGAGAGGTACCCCTCCTAGGAGGAATAGGAACAAAGGACTAAAAGCCCTCCCCTCCCCAAGCATAAAGTCCAGTCCCCTGTGTTAACATGCAATTGTTAACTGAGCGAATCCCCCAAATCACCACTTCAACAACATTGAAAACACCAAGAACACTCTCTAATATGGCACAGATAAGAGCTGGGGGGTGGGGAACGGGACGACAAAGGCAATGCTAGTGTCCTCAGTGTCCAAGCCCCTCAGGCTTAGAAATGTGGAACATTCCCCATCCCACCCCCTCTGAATGACCTCTTGTAGACTCTCCTTCAAAGCCCCCAGAAGCCAATAGGAAACTTTCTGTTGACTCCTGTGGCTCTTAAGCAGGCACATTATTGGGCTCAATGTAAAGTGGAAATTGATGGCCTGAGTGGCAGTGCAAGTCAGATTAGACCACTAAACAGTCCCTTCTCACCTTTTGATCTAGGAAACAATGAAGTTATGCAATTCAGCCCAAAGGACAGTGTATTTCAGTAGAATTAATAGTGGTGCCCCTGTTTTCATCCCTTAATGTTCCTAACAGAAGGATGTCAAATAGTGGCAGTTCTGGTGAAGAAGACCTCTGAGCACATCACTGGCTCTAATGGAAGAAGGTTTTAAGGCAAGAGCAATATCCCTCTTACAATGAAGTCACCTGGACTGCTAAAGTCTGTGAGCAAACAAACCCATCCGTCAGCAACTGTAAAGCTAAGTCATTAATGCCTCTTGCATTTTCCAGAGCTTCCTGCCTTTTATGCATCTGTCGCTCAACTATAAGCTCTTTATAGCAAAGCCTGTGTCTTTCTGTTTGTACTGTAAAGTGCCCGGGACAGACAGCCAGGCAGTACTGAGACCTTTTATATTTAATATTTATATGAGATAATACCCAAAAGACCCAATCCTTTTAGCAGGATTTGGGGTTTATTATGCTGGACACTGTTACATACAGGCATATGCAGACAGAGGCCCTGCCTGAAACACCTTGGAGTGTAATCAGTTATAAATGATAGCAATACTGTCTGCTGTTCTGGAATTCCCCCCACTACCGTGTCTGAGGTGGTTCTGGTCTGGATTTGTCCCAGAAGCACCAGACCGAGGTGTTCTCCTCCCATATACATAACCTGGTGCGTGCTTCTAACTTGAAAAAGACGGTTGATAGAAAACCCCATGGGGAGATGAAAGGCTGTTGATCCCAATGAACCCACGTCAGATCTGTAGCCAGACAGCCCAGCCACACCCTGGACCCCCTCTGATATACAATGGGAACTAGGACGGACAGGCAACAGGTGAGGGGCTGAGCCCCCCCCCCACCCCCCCCTACTCTGCATACACCAGACTGAGACTGGAAGTAGGGACTGCAGCCCAAGCTGGCAATGCAGCTGGTAGAAGGGGGTTTCAGAATTAACCCTTTTACCGCTCTCTTCCCACATGAATTTGTGAGTCGTGTTTACTACACCTAGCTGGGGGCTACTCCAATATAACTATGGCCCCAGAGGCTGAAACATTAGTATATGGGCCTCAGGTTGCTTGGGTTCTGTTCATGGTTCTGCTGCTGGATCTGCCCCTGAGCAAGTCACTTCCCCTCCCTGTACTTCTTTCAGTCTTATCTATTTAGACTGAAGTTTCTTTGGGGCAAGAGGACATCTTCTACTGGGTGCTTGCACAGTGCCTACCTACCACACCAGGCCCCAATCTTGGTTGGAAACTTTAGGCCCATCAAATAAGTACAAGTAGCAAAATTCAGGGTGATTTTGCTCTTATGTCATGTTAAGCCCATTAGAGTGTCTCCTGATTTGCATTGGTCCAATTAAGCCCAGAATAGAGCTGGATATATATTTTACAATCTCCAGTTTACCGTCTAGGTTGCCAGGCTCTGAAAAATAGGAGATGGGACACATGTTTGCATCTTTCATAAACATATGTACATGGTGACTAAGTCGCATGTATCAAGGCTGAATTTTACCCTCCTGGCCTGCATAGGAATTCGTTTGTCTCTAGGAAAAAAAAAAAGAACTCTCCTCATTTTCATACCCTCTTGCCTTTCTAATGTAACTTTCACCCCAAAGAATACACAAGAATCACCTCCCCAGCCTCTGAAATGCAGCCACTGCTGGGGTAGAGCACAGCAACTGTTTCACAGCCTCGCACAACGCAGCAAGTTAGGACAAGAAGCTCAGAAGACTGCCAAAACCAATGGAGCCTGCAAACGGAACATGCCAAGGCAGAAAGCAGTTGCCCACATGGAGATTTACCACTGGCAAAAAGTGTTAGGGCACACTCACTGCTCATAAGCAATTCCAGATTTCAGTCTCCTCCAGCACATGGCACCTCAAGCAGCAGAACGCACCCTAGTGCTAAACCGGCTCTTTGCATTTCATAGCTGTAGGAAAAGTGCTACCTACTGACACATTGACATCATTCCCTGAGTGCCTTGGTTCCTTCCAGATACTGCCCCTCCAAACACAGACCTTGCCTGAAACCTGCTCTGCCTATGACAGCCCATGAAGTGGGATGGTAACAGGCATTCCCTCTACAAGCCCCTTCCTTGCCCCCATGAACATGCATACCCAGAACTTAATCCTGCACAGATTCTAAGGAGTTACTCTATCTATCAAGGACTTACTTCCCTGGGGAGCAGCACATACACACGATGTGCACTGGAGAGCTGGCACTACACTTCCAAAAGCAGCAGTGCAGGGAAGAATGTCACAGGCCAGGAGGGGGACCCAGACACTGTCCAGGGAAGTGGAGAGGCTGCTAGGCTTGCCAAATCCTTTCTGAACTGGGAGCTTTTTGTACAATCTTGGAAGTGCTGGCATGGCTGGGAAAAGCTCTGAAGGGATCAGAGTTCCTGTGATCCCACAAGAAAGAGGGATTTTGTCTCCAAGGGGCTGCCCTGGGGGCTTCCTCTCCTTGGAGAGGGGAGCGCCGGGAAGCGGGGAAGATCCCTGAGATTTCCTGTCCTATTACCAGAGTGGACTGTAAACTGGCAGGACCTGGCCCTTATTGTGAGTCTGCAGATGGGTCTTTCCATGCCAAAAATCATATCACACTTGGCAAGGGCCAGGAGCAGGGCTGAGAGGAAGCTTACACAGCTGCAGGCCCAGCTAACAGGTCAGGGCACTGCCTGGAGGAAGCTAGCCCCCCTGTAATTCCAGTTTGCAACCAAGAAGAGCTATAAAAAGTGCTTATAGCTTTACCCCAAGGTTAAAACCCTTCCATTACATGCTCATTTTGAGAGGCATTGAAGTCCAAACCTCCCAAACACCAGTGCAGAGAATGGAAACAACAATTAGTTGGAGAGCTCTGACTTTGGATAGTAGTTTACCGGCAGATCTGGGTGAGGTCACAGGTCCCAGTAAGGCACCAAAAAAAGCCAGCATTAGCACACATAATCCACCAATTTCAAAGGGCCTCACCACATCGGTAGTGGTGATGATGATGACACCCATTCTCTAGGTGGGGAAACTGAGGCACAGAGCAGGGTGGGGAATTGCTCACAGTCACACAACATATGGCAAAATGAGCAACAGGACACTGGAGTCCTATGCTCCTGTCCCCTGCTTTTACCTATGAAATTGTACTCTCCCTTCCAGAGCTGGGAAGGGAACCCAGGAGTCCTGACCCCTTCATTCCACCTCTCCTAATAAGAACTGGGGAAAGGACTTGAGGCCCCTAACACCAAATTGGATGGACTCAACTAACTGTCTCCCTAGGGCCAGGAGTTTAATGTACCAGCTCTATGTGATAGCTAAATGCCTAGGCAAGAAAACAAAGATCTGCTCAGGGTCTGAGGTCTCCCCTTCCTAGTGCCCATGTGGCTAGTGTGGCTAAGGCACACCAATTTCTGTAGCCAATGACATAAAAGAGCTGTGGTTGCTGTCACATCTGACTGCTTTTGGCTTCCCAACAGCCAAATAGCAATTTACAGCCAAGTCAACTGCGATGGGGGGTGGGGCATCCTCTGATATGATCCAAAACAGGGTTCAAACTCTCACTTCCAGAGCTATCTTAAGACTCCTTAATGGCACTGCCATCACTCCACCCTTTGAAGGGCTGATACCTGCCATGTAGCTTATGGATTGGAGGGTCACATAGCCCTTCATAAACTAGATACAAGCAATACTGCTGAAGTGCAGCCACCTCTGGGGAGGAGAGAAGACAAGCAACCAGTACCCAGCATAATGGAGCTTGGGATTTCCTCCTCCCAGCTCAGACAGAAGTGAGACTGAACCTCCCTTGGCAGTGCTTGGGCCAGGGCTGGATGCGGGAATGCAGGACCAGTGTCTTTTGCCTTTATTATTGTTCCGTGCTGCAGACTCATATAATCAGTGGAGCTGCACTAATGCAGCCCAATGGCTGTGAACCTACATGAAGGCATCAGGATGGGTAGCGCTGGAGTGAGACCTGTTCCCCTCTCAGGAACTTTTGCACAAGTCTCCCGGAAGAGACAGGCTCAGGGCTGCTCTCCCATCCCTAGCACTAGAGGCTCAGTGCCTGCCGAGACCACACAGGTGGTGTAAATAATGTTAATGCCAGAGAATTACCGTGGGGGCATTTCCTCACCAAGCAGCGTCTGAAACACCGAGCCGTGCCTTGAAATTACAGCTAATTACAGAGCCCATTTGCATAAATTACAAGGCGAGAGGCAAATTCCTTCAATCCCTCCCGTGTTGCTTAGGCAGCAGGTTCTGCTCCAGCCGTTCACTGTGCAGAGACAGAAGCAAGAGCTGCTGGCGATGGGGTTGGGGCAGAGGGGGGGTCAAGGGACAAAAAGGAGGGGAGCAGGGGAAAGAAAGTTCATGGAGCTACCAAACAATAGCATAGGTGTCATCGAGCGGCTAAAATGGCTCCTTGCAATGGTATCTCTGGTCCCCACATTCTCTACTCCAGGGCCTCTCAGCTGTATTCTCTTTCCATGCCTTCTCAATTCAAAGACTCCCTCAACCCTTTCAGAATCAAGGCCTCAAATTTTCTGGTCAGCTTGGCTGCTGTACACAGCCTCAGAAAGTCAATTTAATCCTGAGCAGGGAGCAGTCTTGGTAGCACAGAAGTACCCTACCTTCTTGCCATCCCGGCATCCAAAACTGCCCCTTGCACAGGTGTGCATACATTAGAACAGCCCTCAGGTTGCTGTACCTAATGTCAAGCTTCAGGCCTGCTCCAGCTGGTCCTAGGAACTGAGCAGAATGTAAAGCAGGAGAGTGGCTGAAACCCAATTTACCCCACATTCCTGAGCTGATTTCAACACATCCAAGCTAGAGTATGAGTCCCTGCATCTAGGTTGAAAAGATGAGCTGCCTTCAGGGAGGGAGCTCAAGGCCATGGAGCCATCCCAGACCAGATCTGCATGATGGACCAGATCTGCAGTTTGGACAATGGAGAATTTCATCACTGTCAGGAGCAGCCTTCACCCCTCAACCTGGACCCAGGCAGTCATGTCCCACCCAGTTGTAGCCACACTCACACAGCAATGCCTTCTTATTCTAAACTACTTTGGACAGCTCCACTATAGGGATGGAAAGGGCTCTGCCCCTGCTGCCCTCTTAGCCCTGCTTCAGGAAGGGATATGGACCTGCTGCTGTCCCCCATTTAGATGCAGCTTCCAGCAGTGTTTCTGCTCCGATCTCTCTCCAAGCCAGAAAGTGATAAATACTGATAGACTGGGGATGAAAGAGTTGGGTTTGGGAGCAGACCTCAGCTGCTTTGTTGGGGAATTCTATGTCCATGAATTTCCATGATACCTCCTAACCTTTTCCAAAGTGTTGACCTGACGCTGGTTAGTTACAAACCATCACAGCCTTAGCAGAACCTATCTCTTCATATCAATTACCCAAGCAGTCGGGCAAACCCACACTGTTGCCCTCCTTCCCCCTGGACCTCTAGCAGCAGCTGGGTACTTGTTCCTCTCCCCCTCTTCCTCTCCCCCTCAAGGTCGCTTTTGTTTGGTGGTAGCAAAATCCTGTGCTCAGCACCCATCTCCAGCTCCCTCCCCAGGAGACGGCGCCTTGTCGGTTGCAGGCGGGTAGGTTTTGAAGTCTGCAGTTCAGAGCCCTTCCAGGTGGCTCGGAAGCAGCTCTGTGGCTCAGACTCCCAGACTCTTGTCTGCAGCACCCGCCGGGTCTCCCATCCTTTCCTCAAATCCCTTCCTCCTCCTCCTCTCCGTCACTTTAAGACTTTGCTTCCTTCTTGGGATCTGTAATTTGTTCTCTGTTTCCTTTCTCGGGAACAACTTTTGCCAAATGCACCTTGATCCCTACCCACAGCCCCCACCACATTATACCAGACCAGAGATCCCTCCCCCAGCTCTGTTGATGTCCCTCCATCCCAACCTGCACCCCCCTTCTATTCCAGTTCAGGGCACTTCCTCATCCACAGCCTTGCTGCAACCCGTCAAGCCTGGCTCACAACCCTGTCTGTTCCAGTTTTGGGGTCCCCCCATAAGCAGAGCTGTGCCGGCGTCCCTCACTCCTGGCCCATAGCCTGCCCTGTTCTGCCACTCCCCACATACACAGCCCTACTGACACACCCTGCTCCTTACCTGGGCCTCCCATCTTGCTAGGCCAGTCACAGAAACATTGCTCCCAGTCACTTGGGTGGCACAGAGAAAGGGGCGCTTGGGAGTAATGACCTGGCAGCTGAGGACAAGGAGGTAGAATGGCGAGGGGGAGACAGAGAGAGAGCACCTGCCAAGCTACTGGGGGGCAGACAAAGCTGAAGGCTAGGGACCCTGTGCTGCAGAAGCTGTATTGAATAGGGGCCACACCAGCAGTCATGCTCATGCTCGCTTTAAACATGTTTAGCTCAGGAACCAGTAGCAGTTTAGCCACAGCAGTGCAGAGCTCAGGCAGGCTACAGCGCCTGCCTGAGAAGCTAAGTGAATATGGGCTGGTTAGCCCATGTCAAGCTCCGGCTCCTGCCACTACATTGCTAGCAAGGCCTAAGGTGACTAACTGAAAACAGCTACACCTATGCTGTGCATGTACACACACACAGAGCCTGGGCATTGAGGTGTTTTCTGCATCCCCCAAACACACACAAACACACACATGCACCCCCCCTCTTCAAGCTGTCTTCACTGCTGCTCTGTACAGCATCCCTGCTCTTGTGCATGTGTTCATCCACATAAATACACACCCAGCCTCCGCATTGCTTTTGATCACTGCATTGATCTGCCTCACACCCTCTGCTGCCAATGTATATATACACATATGTATGTATGCACACACAGTCACACACCAGACTGCCTGCCCCACACTCCTGGCCTGTGGGACACGCACCCACATGGCATCCACAGTGCCGGCAAACCCAGCTCTCCTGACAAACAACAATTTGTTTTATGACAGAAGAGGAAATTGCCTTCAGTTTCATAAGAGCCAGGAGTCCTTTTGAAGTGATCTGCCCTCCAGCAAGGGGAGGGACCTCTCTTCTTCCTTAAATTCCCTCCCTGCCCCCCTCCCAAAAAACACACCTTTAATTATTGTTTGGGAGAAGCTCCCCAGTGAGCAGCTGGGTGGAAGCAGCCAAGAGGGAAGGGAGGCAACTCAATATAGAGGGGCTCCCATGATGGGGGGAGGGACATGCCTGGATATTTCACTGCCGACCACTGAACCCCTTCCAAGGGGTAGCAATGGGAAGCTGTTCCCAGCACAAGCCAGCGATGAAAGCTGTAAGGGAAAGTGAGGAGAAGGGCTGGTTTAAATCCTTTAGCCCCATTGACTGCAATGCTGCAACACTTTACAGCATCTGGGGAACATACACATGTGTGTCAGATGGAGAGAGGGTGATCTGCAGAGATCAGTACCTCCACCCCACTTCCTACATCCCCACCCCACTCCCCACATCTCCACCCTGAGGTTCAGCTGACCCTTTGTTGCTGCTGACCTAGGCAGGATGGTCCTTGCTGGCCATGGTGGAGCAATTCCTGTTCTCATTGGTCCAAGGGGTGGTGACCATGAGAGTCCCGTGAAGGTGAGAAGAGGTGTGCATGAGGGGTCCTGTTATATATATAGAGGGGCTTATCTCTGTTCATCTCTGCCAACCCATCCTGCTGCTCCTCTCCATGCCCGCACTGACCCATATTCCTTCCTTCTCCCTCCCTGATCTCTCTTCATTCTCTCCTCCTGCCCCCCCACAACTGTACCCAGCAACCCATCCTCCTTTCTCTTCCTCTCTCTCACACCCATTCACTCATTGTCCCCTTCTCCATGCCTGTCTCCCCTTTCCCCCACAACCATGTGCCCTTCCCCTTTCAGATCCCACCCCACCCTATGTGCCTCCACAAACCGGTCTGAGAGGCCAGGTTCCATCTACCAGAGCAGCTCCAGCCCAGCCCAGCCTAGCCCAGCTACTTGGCCATAGGCAGGGAGAGAAAAGTCAAGGCACACCCAAGGACATCTTGTCCTTAAGAGAAAGGTGGGTCTACGGCATGGCATGGAGGGAGCCGGGAAAGCAGTTATAGCAGTGGAGAAACCCATCCTTCATCAAGGAGAATATCCCACAGCCTGTGCCCCTGCTGCTTTCCACCAAATCCAGTGAAAGTGGCGTAGGAGGCACTGAACTACTCCACCTCACCCCCTTCCCTGCTGGGATCCATTGTGACACCCATATACAGTCTTTCTTCCCAGCCCCAGTCTTAGACCATGATGGTTTCCTCTGCATTCATTCCCTGGCTTGTTCGAGCCAAACCTCTGGAACCCTTTTTTCATACAATCATAGAATCATAGAACCTGAGGATTGGAAGGGACCTCAGGAGGTCACATCTAGTGCAACCCCCTGCTCAAAGCAAGACCATCCCCAACTAGATCATTCCAGCCAGGGCTCTGTCAAGCCGGGCTTTAAAAATATGCAAGGATGGAGATTCCACCACCTCTCTAGGTAACCCATTTCAGTGCTTCACCACCCTCCTAGTCAGAAAGTTTTTCCTAATATCCAACTTAAACCTCCCTTAGTGCAATTTGACACCATTCCTCCTTGTTCTGTCATCTGCCACCACTAAGAACAGTCCAGCTCCATCCTCTTTGGAACCCCTTTTCAGGTATTAAAAGGCCGCTATCAAATCCCCCATCAGTCTTCTCTTCTGTAGACTAAATAAGCCCAGTTCCCTCAGACTCTCCTCATAAGTCATGTGCCCCAGCTCCCTACTATTTTTGTTGCCCTCTTCTGAACTCTCTCCAACTTCTCCACATCCTTTCTATAGTGGGGGCCCCAAAACTAGACACAGTACTCCAGATGTGGCCTCACCATTGCAGAATAGAGGGGAATTATTACTTCCCTCGATCTGCTGGCAATGTTTCTACTAATGCAGCCCAGTATGTCATTGGCCTTCTTGCAGCAAGGGCACACTGTTGACTTATATCCAGCTTATTGTGCGCTGTAATCCTCAGGTCCTTTTCTGCAGAGCTGCTGCTTAGCCAGTTGGTCCCAAGCCTGTAGTGGTGCATGGATCTCTTCCTTCCTAAGTGCAGGACTTCATACTTGTCCTTGTTGAACCTCAAGATTTATTTTGGCTCAATCCTCCAATTTGTCTGGGTCACTCTGAATCCTAGCCCTACCCTAACTTTCATCATGGTTGTGTTGGGCAATAGATGGGATAAAGCTCAAGGCACTTCCTGGGTCATTTGGGGTTCAGATTCTGAGGGACCTGGACTTGGCCTCAAGTTCCATCTCCATTCCTCACCCCAGCCCCAAAGTCTGAGGCACATTCCAATGAGAAGGCTGAAAGCAGTTAGTAGTCTTCAGCTTTGGCCAGGAGCCCTGACATGGGTCTTGGGAGACCAAGGTCCTGTCCACTGACCTGTAACATGACTCTGAGTAAATCGCTGTCACTGTTCCCTCTTTTTCTGCTCTTTGGTCTTTGGGCTGGGATTGTCTCCTACTACATCTAAAAGTGAAGAACAAGAAATGGGAAAGAGAGGTTTAGTGTTCTGGTCCTTGTACCCATATAGGCCTTGCTTTGCAGAACCACAAGCCTAATTTAACTTCTGTATGTCGCTATGCCTCCTCAATGGGTGTGGGAGGTCTTGGTGGCAGAGACCGAGTCTACATAGCATTCAACATGCTCTAGGTTCTCAACCTGGTGCTGCAGTCTCAAGCCAGGGGGGAGTAAGAACTATGTCTGGTGCCTCTGAATGTAGCAGGACCTTGACCTTATCCTCTCATTCCCGGCAGTTTCCCAAATCCTGAGAGGTGGGGAATGGCCTCTCTCGCCCCCATCCCACCTTGTCCCATCCTGCTGGATGTGGAGCTCCTGAAAGGAAGAGCTAAGCATCCTGATTTACAGCAATTTGGCCCCAGCTGATGGACAGCCTTCACCAAACACACTGAGCAGTGATGGCAAGGCCTTGAGAAAGGTTCAGGCTGCACTGCATCCCACCTTCCCCTCCAGCACTTCTCTGAGAAGGATCTCCAGTCCTGGTTTACAAAATGCTAGTGGCCCAGCACAGCACAGCTCACCCCTCAGCAAAATATTCTTCTGTTCATTCTTCTCCCAGCCTGAATGGATGGCTTCAGCAGATGGCCTCTGAAGAGAAAACTGCAAGAGACCCCTTCTGTCCACAAGGGGATTTCTGTTTTCTAACTAAGCCCACAGATCTCTGGAATATCCCCTGGGATATCTGCTCTTCCCTCTCATCAGTTCATAATCCATGCTATGCCTCAAGGTAGCATTTATCACCAGAAGTATGACTTTCTTTCAGGTTCTGACCTTTCCAACATCAATGGCCTCTCCTAACATTTTCTAAAGCGCGTTGATGGCTTTGAATAATTCAAGCTCAATTTTAATTATGCCTGTTTAATCTCCCTATCTGTGTCCAATATGCCTGGCTGCCAGCCAGGGAGGGGACAGGAGAACTTGCTTTGCCAAATTTAGAGCACTTTGGAAAAACACCAAGGAAACTATTTCAGTTCCTTGGGGCTTCACGGGGCAAAAGGCAATTTGGGATCTCACCCTTGGAACCTTTATAATGTTTGCAAAGTACAAGCTACCCTTGAGTCAGAAATTCTATATAATTATAGATAATAAAGTAACACCTACAGGCCTCAAAGGAGAACAGAGCCCCATTGAGCAAAGCACAGTATGGGCACACTGACAGAGGCAGTCCTTGCCCAGAGGAGCTCATCTTAATAAGTGGGATGGGAAAAAGAGACACAAAGAGGGCATAGTGACGGTCCTATGGTCTCACTCAGGAGCAGAGCTGGGAACACACATCTCCTGGCTCCTCTCCAGTGTTCTACCTATTGCATCTGGACATCATGTCCCACAGAACAACCCTGTGTTAGATTAAGCATCAAGACTGTTCCATGAACCCCCAATTGCTTTGCAAAACTTGTCACTGCTTTTTAAAAATTCGGGGAGGGGGGTGGTCCATGATTCTTCTGAGGGTTCCTGCTCCTCCCTCCCCCCAACCTACTCAGGGGCACAGTTTCTCTGTAGCCTGATCTGTGCACAGAGCAGAAGTAAAGCATTAGTATTCTGATCTCAGTGTTTTACTCTCTTGTTGCACTGGTGGAAATGACAGCTGGTATATATGCAGGGTAGCTCTATTCATGGGCCAGCTCTCCAGAGGGTGAAAATGGGCATTGCTTCATTGAAGTCAGTGCTGGCTTTCATGAACTGAGGATATGACCCAAGAGCTGTCAAGAAATGGGGAATGCAGCCTAATGACTCTCTCCATAAATTGCCCATCAAGAACCAATGGCAAAACAACCACAATCTTCTGTAGAGCCTGTTGTATGCTCTGTTTTGTGAGAACAGTTTCTGCAGGGCCATGACAGAATGTCCCAGACATTACCCCAGTGTGCCCCAGACAACCCAAGAGCTGCAGGAGAATGGATAGTAAAAGTGCCATGGTTTCATTGTGCGACACCGAACACATCGCAGCCCATCAGCAAAGCTGGCTGTCCTCACACTGTGCCCTTAGAGAGTGGTTCCCAGCCCACAGTATGCGGAAACCCTGGTTCAGAGCTGGTCCTGCACTGGGCTGCCAGAGAAAGGCCAATAATGATTGTGAAAGCCAAACCGGGGAACAGGTTTGTTTAATAGGCGCGATCAAAGGGAACTCAACCTGTGATGGATCCAAGCAGCGTGATGTCAGCACCCCTTCCAGGCAAAGATGACACCACCAGAGCTGGATTACCCACTTGTAAATTACACCCTCCCTGGGTTACAAGCACTGAAACAAGAGCTGCCAGCCACTTTCTAATTCTTCGAAGAAATCATTAACAATGGTTAATGATTTAGGCCTGAACAAGGAGATCAACTTTCAGCTTAAGAAGCTCCTGTAATTGCCCTAATTGAGCATAGGTTTGGACTCACTTCCTTGTTCTTATTGCACCGGGGAGCCTTTCATCGTGACACCTGGCACCAGGCACTGCTGTAAAAATGAAACCCAGGTGTCACTGGGGAAGCACACTCACACCCACGGGTGGTCCAGCCATGCTTTCTGCCTGGAGCGACTGGTTCTTGGAACAGTGGGATAAACAGAGCAGCACAGGTCCACTCCACCCAGCAGAGTTGTGCAAGTCAGAGACTCCATCTTGTGATTGAACGAGGGGTGTTGACCCTACTGAGGACACTGGTGGACAGAAACTGAACTCATTAGAGCAACTGTTAGAGCTGGTGAAAGAACAAACCCATTGGCACCACCTATTCCCACTACACAGCCTACTGTTGAACTCACACACCACATCAGCCCCATTACGTCCCATACCCAGACCCACAGCATCACTTACTCCCAAAACAGTGAGTCCCACTGATATGCTCATGCTTTATCAACTGCATTGCACACTGAGCCCTTCAATGCATGCTGCATGCATGGCATCAGCTCCAGTACCAACAGTCACTCACAGATGCATACTTGTGAATATGCACACAGTAGAGGCATTCTTATATTTCAAAACCCCTAAGCCAAAGATCCCAGGATCCCCAGCTTCCATTTCCAGCTGAGCTGTTCTCCAGTAGCTGCAAGTTACCTGAAGCAATGGGACTGGGCCTGCAGGTTCAAAGTCTAAGGCAGGGTGGGGCTGGGATAGTTGACAACATCCATAACACCTATAACTAGCCTAGTGTTACCATCTCACAGATCTTTGGGCAAAAGTGATGCACTAGGGCACTAGGTTCTTGCCACACAGATACACATCCTTTTCCCCTTCCTTGCTCACACACATACACATGGTGTACACACTCAGTCAGTCAGCATGTGTGTAATCGCCATGCAGTAGCATCCTCAGTGGCCATGTACAGTTCCTGTAATCCACCACTGAACTTAGTCAGTGGGCAGTCATTGACAATATGCAACATTGTGTGTGTTTTGCCACAGCTACAGTCTGGGTTGTTGTGAAGACCAAAATGGTGGAGGCTGGCCATGCAGACCTTGCCCTATCTGGAACCTATACAGCAAGGCTCACTGACAGCGTGACAGGTTGAAGCCAGGTGGGCAGACTGTAGGATCTGTTATAAGGAACTTGTTCAGTGGTGATGTTGACCTCCATTCCTCACAGCAGAAGGTCTCTGCAATGCAGTCCTGATGCAGAAGTTTGGACCATGGTGGGTGTCACGATGTTAGACGTGTAGCAGGTGGATTTAAGAGATCATCATACAGTGGCAGGCTTGTTTTGGACTGGATATTCTCCAGTAGCTTGCTAGTTGCAACTTCCCATTGGATATGAAGGGGAACAATGTTGCTCAGGACTGGGAGTCATGGTAGAGAGGTCAATCGAATCGTTCCTGAGATGATCCACATTGTTGAATGTAGCTGCACATGAATGAGTTTGGTGTATGATGACTGATTCCAGCCTCGTGCGCAGTACTCTACTGCAGAGTATGAGATGGCAAGAGCTGACATCCTTAAGTTTGAGGCTCTTGCACCCCATGCTAACCCAACCAGTTTGTTAAGGAGGTTGTTACTTGTTGTAACTTTCATTGCTGTCTTTTTCAAGTGTTCATGATAGCCCAGCGTCCAGTCTAGCATCACACCCAGGTAGACAGGTTGTACTTCGTGCCTCAGCCTCTGGCCATTCAGGTAGATGTTCAGCTCCCAGGCAACACTGGCATTGCATAAATGGCAGGTCATTGGTGTAGAAGTTGTACAAGGCCAGAGAAAGCATAGATCCCTGAGGCAGTCCATGGTCTGTCTTCTCCAGATGTATACACTCACATGCACACACACACACACACACGTCATGCATAGGCCATGCACACTTAGGTAAGCATTCTGTACCCTCACACTGCACAATCCTGCCAGTCCCCAATCATCCAAAAAACTCACACTCACAAATGCATCGACCAAGCTCAGTGAAGTCACCAGTTACTTGCACCAGGCTCTGACCCAACACTAAGTTAGGGTGAGTTTTTGCTGTTGCTACTAAAGTCACTGGAGTCCCCTGTGGTGCAATGGTAGAATCCTTATTTGCCACACAGGAGACCTGGGTTCAATTCCAGGACATGTATACAAATATAGCCATGGAGGCACCAAATATCTGGACTCAGTCTGGCCTTTGGATTCTGACTCAGTGGCAGGGATGGAGGGTCTGGGTGGCCTCCACTGCTCCAAAAACCTCCTGCCTAGGCATGGACACTAAAGGCATGGGTGACTTTACACACATACACCATGATCTGGAAGGATCAACAGTTGCCAAACTTACATCACCCTTCATGAAAGTGACAAATCTGGGCATAGAATCATAGGAAATTAGAGTTGGAAGGGACCTTAGGAGGTCATCTAGTCCAACCTCCATCTGAGCTGCAATGTGGAACTTACAAACATTACAGATAACAGTTTGATATTTCATGGACGCTGTCACTTGTGTGCTGTTTGGCAGGCTTGTTTCATGCACTATAATGCCCACAGTGGCAATGGATCTGTGATATCTTTATTTTCAGAGTCTTACCCCTTTAAAGCACTGAGGTCTATGCTGTTGAGGTTAAAGAAACCCCAGAAAAACTGTCTGCAGGGGGACAGATGGCCTGCTACGGTAGGACACACATGCACTGGACTCTACCTCCTTACTGTAGAATTTTGTTTTTTCTCTGTTGCTGTTGTCTTCAGCCTAAGGTAAAAGTGGCTGCTGTTTGGGTGTAAGTAAAATGGGCTATACTTACAAAACATGAGTGCCTAACAAGATCTAAGTGCTGAAAACTTAAATCAGACAAGTGTGGCCTGAGAAGTCAGAGGCATGTGTTTAACAGTGAGGGATACAGCTCCTCCAGGGATGGGATAAACTTTCAGCTGTGAGAAGCCTTTAAAGCAGTGGGCTCTAATCTAACCCCAAAAAGCTGGATTCACTGCAGGAGTCACTAGTTGAGTTATACATGACAGGGTTGGACACAGCGGCACAACAGGGCAGTTTTGTGCTTCGGACAGCAGCACAGTGACTAGGATAGCAGTGGCAGCAGCTGTTATTTTTGCTTACCCTCTAAGTTGGCACCCAGAGCTAGTGTCCCAGTCTGTCCACCCCCCCCACCCTTAGTTATACTACTGATTGGACAAGATCATCTTAATAGAACTTTTGTGTCTCAAGATCTCTAAAAGTAAGGAAACCAACTGGACTTCCTGTAAAATGTTGCCTATTTCTAGAAACAATGTAATGGTAGCTATCACTGGGCACATCTACATGCTAAAAGTGCAATAGACTAATTCTACTGCATATTAGCTTGTCATAGCGAAAGTCATGTTAATGTGCTAATGTGCAGTAGAATTATTCTACTGTGCATTAGCATCACTTAAAAGACATGAGCCGGCACTTCTGCACTGATTATCATGCATTTAGTACCTGTTATTCCAGGTAGTATACTTAATTCACCGTAATTACGGCACATCAGTGCACATGTGGACATGCCTACTGTACTTTGCAAAGCAGATCAGTATCAGTTACTGTATTTTGGGGGTGGAGTCTGAGGCAGAGAGGGAAAATGCTTCACCCCAGTGCCAGGCGAATGGCAGAGCAAGGAATGGATCCTAGGTGTCCTTAGTCTCAGTCTAATGCTCTGCTCACTAGACTGTGCTGCCTGTCCTTCTAAAAGAAATACAAGTAAATTCCACTGGTGACTTTACCCTCTTCCTGAATTAGAACCTGATATTGTATCCATCCAGGTGGAGTTCAAAGCCTCTGCGGAGTATCATGGACTTTGGTAGGACCCCAGGAAGATGCAAAGTTCCATCCAAATGGCCTTAAGATATACCCTGAATTCTGGTATCGTTGTCTCAGAAAGAGCTGTAGAGTCCACTGCCTGGCACTGAGGGCACCTGCAGCTGCAGAGCTACTAACATAGGGCAGGACCTGACAGCTACTCATCATTATCCTAGCATAGTCCCAAAGACAAATAAGAGAAACAACCTGCCCCAGGCCGCCCATCATCCAGCAGCAGGGGGTCTTTGGAGTCTCAATCCAGCATCCTATCCACTAAACTAAACTCCTTCCCTTAGAACTAGTGGGCCAGCTAGTTTGTCTGGCTGTGCTGGCTTCATCCTCCCTAAATTATCCCTGATGGATAGGTGCCACGTGTCAGCCTTTGGTCTCTGCAGTGATCGCTTCTAACTCCCTGAATCATACAAGCCCTACTGGGTCACAAAGATCCAATTCTCACAGCAGCTGAGCTGGCTGCCTTGTTAGGCTCAAGCCTCCATTCTATGTCACCACCAGTGCTGCCCCAGGGACTCTGATCTTAAGGAGCTTCTGGAGTATGTGAGGATCCTGAAATCCACATTGAGTTTTTATTCAAGCAGTCTTTTTTGATATCAGGAAGGATTTGCTTGGCTTGGGCCTGATTTTGTTCTGAGTCCTGTGTGTTTGTAATTAATTAAATGGAGTGACTCCAGGTTTACTGCTGGGTCTCTGAATGCAAGATCAGCCCTAGAGCCTATAACAGCTTTGGATATAATTGCCTGTGACAAAGAAGAGAAAACCTGCCACATTTCAGTGCATTACTAGGTACAGGTGGGCAAAAAGAGGTAGTATATGCTAGACAGAGCACTAGGTTGGAACTCAAGAGACCTGTGTTCTACTCCTGGCCCTGCCACTGACTTAATAAAGGGCCCTGGTCAAATCACTTCCCCTTCTGGAGCCTCACTTTCCTTATCTTCAGAATAGACCTAAACAATCTTTTCCTCCATTACAAAGTGTTTAGAGAGCTGTGCAAAACCAAAAAACCTGTATTTTTTCTCAGTTCAGTTGCTCAACAACCAAAAAGATCCAGAATAAAATTACATATCAGGGCAATCCAAAAAAGTTTCAGATGTCTCACTCAAACAGAACTATCCAAAAAATTCATGTGGGAGTAGACAAAGCTTTTATTTGTAATGCTTTAAAATATCATTTAGAAAAATGTGGCCTTGAAACCCTGTTTTGAAAGAAAAGAGTTAAAACATTCCCTCTTGAAAACATCAGCATGAAATCTTTTGACAACTCTGAATTTTCCTTTCCCCTCACTCCACCATTTTTTACTTAAACTGTTCAATGAATTTGATCCCAATTTGGAAATAGTTTCAGTCACCCAGAAATTACATTTTTCAGCAAAGAAGCTATTCATCTGAAGAATGTCACCTGGCTCTATGTATACTATATACTAACTATTGGCTGTTTCTTACTGACTCAAGGACCTCCTTGAAATCAGACCCTGCAGACTTCCCGAGAGGAATGTAGTTTAATTCTATTAATATACATAGGAAACTAAACCACCAACCAGTCTTGTCTAAGGACATTATGAAGAATCCTGAGTCCTCCCTATGAGTAACTCATGCTTAATTTCTACTGATATACACATTTCTATGACCAGGTAACAAAAAGCTTAGATGTGAAGGAGAAAGTCAATGTCATCTTCTTGGACTTCCAGAAGGCCTTCGACACAGTGTCCCACCCAATTCTGGTGGGCAAGCTGAGGGACTGCGGCATTCACAAATGGCTCCAGGGGCACACCCAGAGGGTGGTGGTGGACAGGTCAATGTCGACCTGGGAGGGTGTGGGCAGCCGAGTCCCCCAGGGCTCGGTCCTTGGGCCGGTGCTGTTCAACATCTTCATTAGCGACCTGGACGAGGGTGTGGAAAGCACCCTGTTCAAGTTCGCTGATGACATCAAGCTGTGGGGTAAAGTGAATACACCGGCAGGCAGGGACTGCATCCAGGCAGACATGGATAGGTTAGAGAAGTGAGCGGACCTGAACAGGATGCAGTTCAACAAGGACAAGTGCAGGGTGCTGCACCTGGGGAGAGGGAACCAGCATTATGGTTATAGGTTAGGGGCTGCCCCTCTCGGCAGCACAGAGGCAGAGAGGGATCTTGGAGTCAGGATTGACTCCAGAATGAATATGAGTCACCAATGCGATGAAGCAATAGGCAGAGCCAACTGCACCCTATCGTGGATCAACAGGGGCATCAATAACAGGTCCAGGCAGGTCTTGCTCCCCCTCCATGCGGCACTGGTCAGGCCGCAGCTGGAGTACTGTGTCCAGTTCTGAGCACTGCACTTCAAGAGGGATGTGGAGAACCTGGAGAGGGTCCAGAGAAGGGCCACTCATATGGTTGGGGGCCTCCATGGCCAGCCCTATGAGAAGAGGCTGAGGGACCCAATTCTCTTCAGTCTCCGCAAGAGGAGACTGAGGGGGGATCTTGTGGCTGCCTACAACCTTATCAGGGGCCAGCAGCAGGGACTCGGGGAAAGTCTGTTCACCAGGGCCCCCCTTGGAGTCACCAGGAATGAGGGCCACAGGCTGAGGGAGAATAGGTTTAGGTTAGATATTAGGAAGAACTACTTCACTGTAAGGGTGGCCGGAGCCTGGAATAGGCTCCCCAGAGAGGTGGTGCTCTCACCTTCCCTGGAAATCTTCAAGAGGAGACTGGATGGGCACCTGGCTGGGGTCTTATGACCCCTCCCACCCCCAGTGCTCATTCCTGCCCATGGCAGGGGGTCAGACTTGAAGATCTGTCTAGGTCCCTTCCAACTCATTGATTCTGTGATTCTAAGACTGTCCCTATATTATGTTCAGGGCAGTGTGACTCCCCCACTCCCCTGCAAAGGTGTACAGGACTGGGAATGTTTTTGTTCTTGGATCTGAGAAGGGCATGTGCCTAAAGCACTGGAGATGGGCACTCTGGACTCTCGGGTTCTATTTCTATAGTCACTTAACCCCACCCTGTGAATCCAGTGTTGTCAACATTGCTGTCAGAGGTGTGACTGCGGTACATACCTGGGCTTGCTTCAGTCTTACAAATCCAAGTACTTATAGCAGTGAAACTATGATGGTGCATGCTTCAGCCTCAGAGAGCATCCCCAGGACTCCAGACAGGCTTGCACAGCCCGCACTGAAGTCCATGTGAGCTGGATTCAAGCCAGCTCAGGGACGCCTACAACCTTCTTTGCCACTGTAAGGGAGGCACAGCCTCACTTTCCCTCATTCTAAGGAGCTGCCAGGCCCAGTAGGCAGTAATGGCCTTAGGGGAGGGCAAACTGGGTGACTGCCTGGGGCCCCACACTTTAGGGGCTCAAATTTTGTGTGGGTGAAGTTTTTGCAAGGAAGTGGCTCATTAAAATTAAGCCTCTAAGGGGCCCCAAATGACTGTCTTGCCCAGGGTCCTAACAACCCTAAGGCCACCATTACATCACGTGGGAATGAGCAGGTGTCTCAGAAGTGCTTTGAGGTGTGGTATCCATAATGAGTATTAGAGAAATGAAAATGCTTTAGCCAAAGAAGCAATGGCCCCTTATGCCTCTAGTTCTTTGTTTGCTCCACTGTGTTTATCTTCATTATATCATGAACTTCCTCATGGGTCCACGACAGTGTTAGAGAGATGGGTAGAGTCAAATGAACCGTCTAATGAGAAATGCATGAGTTTCTCCTCACCAATGGGACAGACATGCTTTTCTGTGCCATCACATAGCACCAGTTTCCATCTACCAAGCAGTCCCAGCTACCAGTTCAGCACCTTGTGGGCTGGTTCCAACCAGTTCAGCACCTTACAGGCCTGGCTCTGACCTACTATCCTGGTCTTGTGCTCAAGGAACAGCATGTGTAAAAGGGAAGAGCTCCAGTCACATTGGGATATTTTCTGCCATATGGCCCCCTTTATTTGCATTCTCAGTAGAGTAGTCTAGAACTGGGAAGCAAATCCCTTATTATCCTGGGTGACCAGGAATGGTACAAACAACTGGGGTGGGATGACATGGGTAGGGGGAAAGGACTTGTTCTTCAGATATGCATCTGTGTACTGTGGCCAGGCAGTACTACAGAAGGCAGGGCTCTTCACCCAGCACACACTTCACCAGAAATATTGGAGTCTATTTCCTTTTTTGGCCCTTCCCTTCTACAGAGATAGTCTAGTGGGTAAGCCCTTCTGGAGACTCCTCTGTCCCCCTTCTGATGGTCAAACACCTTGGTCCTACATTTATTTACACATGCAATCCAGATGCTTGGGCCCTTTTTGAAATGTTGTATTCTGTTCCCTAAATGACTGGGAAATGTCCAATGTAGAGCAGATTGGGAAACAGAATTGTCTGTTATCCTGCAAGAGCATAACAATATTGGATGCAGAACTGGAGATTCTGCCATTTCTCTAGAACACTGCTCATGCTGGAGCAGCTTCTCATGACCGTGAAGGTGGACTGGTCAGCAGTGGCCATGCAAACACTGCATCAGCTGTTGGTTGGGCAGGAGATTGGCTTCACTGTACAAAATATTGATACTCTGCTCTCCAAGTATGCAGAGAAAGCCCTTGATTTCCCCTACTCCTTGAAAAGAGATCAGATGATTATATTTCAGAGTTTCTATTACACAAGGGAAGGCAGGGGCAAAAGCTTGCTTTTATCAGATTTACTTTCAGGAGCACCCCACACCATGGATTTGCATGTGGCTGCGTCCTTTTCTCTTTAGCTTAGAAAAGTTCCTTTATGGGTCCTCTTTCTTTCATCAAGGCAACTTACTACTTCACTCAAGGCCTCCTGGCTTGTGCCACTTAATCACTGACCGTTCTGACATGTATGAAGTCTAAAACCAAAGAGCAATCTAATTCCCTAGCTCTCCTTCTTCTCCCTCCCCTCACATAGTACAGATAGAACCTGAAGTCATTATCTTAATGGGAATATTCCCCACCCCACCAAAACAAGATAAAAACCCAAGCCCAGTTTGGGTGCAGTTCTATGCAACTGACTTCTCCTTGCTTCGAAACCGAAGGGATGATGAGGTCGAACAGTTATAAACTCGTGCAAGACTGTTTCAGGCTGGACATAAGGAATAATTTCTTTACTGTCTGAGCCCCCAAGGTCTGGAATAGCCTGCCATCGGAGGTGATTCCAGCACCTACACTGAACACCTTCAGGAGAAAATTGGGAGTTTATCTTGCTGAGATCCTATGACCCCAGCTAACTTCCTGCCCCTGGGGCGGGGGCTGGACTTGATGATCTTCTGAGGTCCCTTCCAGCCCTAATGTCTATGAAATCTATGAAATCTATGTTCCAGTGCTTGACCACTCTCATACTCAGAAAATTCCTCCTAATCTCAACCTAAATTTCACCTACTGAATTTTGAGTCTATCGTTTCCTCTAGAAATATTGATTCCAATCAATTTTTTCATTTGGATTTCTCTCCCTGACAGGAAAATTGAAACGTTTCCTCGAAATCAACATTCTTCCCATGGAAGATACTGTTTCATTCCAGCTACTTTTTCCTATAGGATAATTTTTTGTACAAAAAAAATATCCCAGCCAGCAGGAATGAAGTGGCTTTTTTGGTGAGCAGACATCAAGATCAAATCCAGAACAGCTTTGAAGTAACAGTTTCCCAGGCCCAGGTTAGTTTTAATGCATTCTCTGAGCTTTTATTGGCCTTTTCTGGGCATGTTTGAAACTGTCCATGAAATCACGGAGGGGGGTCTCTGTTCTTCTGGGCAGATTATAATCTGTCATCACCAGATACAGGGTGAGGGAGGGGACTCCAGAAAAGGGGTAATTTTGAGTGGTGGGACCTATGTAAACATAGTTTGAACACTTTGTGTTTCTATAAAGTCCTTTGTAAACATGGATAGAGCTGCACAACAGTCCTGGGAAATGAGGGGGTGAAATGATTTCTAATTTCAGAAGTCACAAAGAGGTTTAGGGACTTGTTCAAGGTCACCTATCAGTGGCACAGCTGGGAGATGAACCCAGGAGTCTGGTCCCCGAGTTTTGATAAAGAATCTAAGAAGATCCAGGCATCCTGACTCCCATCCTACCTGCTTTAGCAGCTAGACAGCACATCCTCCCAACCCCAAGAGAAGAGCCGAGGCTTACCAGTCCCTCTACTCAGACTATGAGACCACAGTAAGAATTCCCGAGTCCTGGTTCCCCCTCTACCCACTTCCCTCCCCGAGGGATCCCACTTCCCTCCCAGAGCCAGACAAAGAACCCAGGACCTGGCCCTGAATCCTTCCCAAGATTCCAGCCCCTGCCATGTTACCTCTGTCAGACCAGGTTTAGTCTGTGGGGGGTGGGCAGAGTGGAGGGAAGCAGCGACAGGACCCATCGGAGGGCCGGGTCTGGGAGCCGAGCCCGGCTGCCAGGGAGTGAGTAAGTGCAAGAGCGAGCGAAGAGGAGAAGGTAATTAAAGAGGGAGGCACTAGCCACAGCAAGTTCCCACAAATGAAGGCCCCGGGGCCATAGACACTACACAACAAAGCACCGAGCAATTATTTGGCTCCAGTGGGAGGTGATGGTCCCATTTGGAGCCGGTTTCAGCTGGCCACCCTGGGGCTTTGCGGGGGTTTGGCACAAGGGGTTATGGATGCTCAGGAGCAGTGTGTGTGAGCATCCTGCTGACGGTGCCAGCCCTCTCCCCCTCCCCATGCTGCAGGTAAGGGGCAGAAAGGCCCACCTACCTGAGAACCTGCTTGGTTCTCAGACTGCTGCATTTTGAAGACAAGTTGCTGGCAGGGCAATGGGAGTCAAAATGGTCCAGAACCACACGGATGGACTGAGGATAACAACAACACCACCGGCGGGGAGGGGCAACTCAGGTCATTGCTCATCATGGGTGTCTTGTACTTGCCATAGCAACCTGCCCCAGACACCCCAATACCCACTACAGCAACCTGCTCTAGACACCGTGACAATAGCAAACCACCCTGGACACCCTGACACACACCCCAGCAACCCACCCTAGACAACATTTCAACCCACTATAGCAACTTGCCTTACACACCCCAATATTCTCCACAGCAATCTGCCCTGGGCACCCCGCCACCTGCCACAACAACCCATCTTGGACACCTTTACACCCACCACAGCAACCTGTCCTGAACCCCTTGACATGCACCACAACAACCTGCCCAGAACACCCCACAACCACTATTTACAAACCTCCCCAAACACCCCAACACCTGCCATAGCAACTCACTCTAAGTAACCCAAAAAACCACCATAACAACTTGATCTGGACACCCCCACAGCTGTCAAAGCAACCTTGTCAGAATACCCCAACACCTGCACCCTGCCCTGGGCCTCCTGACAACCAGCACAGCAACCCACCCTGACACTCTGACACCCACTGTAGCAAACCTTCCTGGACATCCCAATACCCATCATAGCAACCTACCCTTGACGCTTCAGTACCTCTGAATGGTTGAAACCCACACCTATAGCCAACACTTGCTATGACCCACAGCTCTCATAGCAAGTCATCCTGGATAGTCCAACACCATAATAGCAAAGACTGCACAAACAGTGTTCACCTTAACAGAGACTAGAACTCTGCTGTAAAGACACAGGCCTCGACAACTGGAACAAAAGGAAAACTCCCTCACCTCTTTACAGATGTTAGTCCTTTATCTTCTCTGTGGGCTCAACCACTAGAGAACAATATAAATCACTGCCTCATACCCCCAAAGCCAGCTTCTTACTCTAGCCACAGTTAAGTACCCTCTTATTCAGACTAAATCTATTTACTATCATTGCAGCTGCTACTATAAAAGGATCTATCCACCCATCTGAGGGTGTGGACACACTGCCCGCTTACTGCTTAGTAAATGGTCATAGCTACTACACAGCATAAGTGGAGCAGACAGACACATGACATGCAGCCCCGACAGGTAGTAAATCACTCAAACCCAGGGTAAAGTTACACCTCATAAAATGTATAGTAGCTTTACTACATATGAAAGTTACTAACTACATGGGATGTGCTGTGTGCCTACCCCCCTCAACAGCTTCATCTGGGGCAGCAATCTGCTCAAGGTAAACCTGCTTACCTGCCACCTAGTGGCCACAGCACCTTTTGCAGGTGTCTGGCTTGGGAGAGCAGGCCATGTGTCTGCTTCTTACTGGGCTTGTCTACACGTGGCCCTTTTAGACAGGATTAGCCTAAAATCACCATTTAAAGTACATTAAGGGTGTGTGTCCACACATGCGCACACTTAATGTGCCTTAAAAATGGTGATTTTAGGCTAATCCCACCTAAATTTGATACCTGTTTAAAGCAAGGACCAAATTTAAGATGGCATAGCTAAATCAGATTAGCCCACGTGTAGAAACTTAATAGGCATTAATGCAGTGTGTGTCAATGGATGCGGGGTGTGTATGTTAGCACGGTTACACATGCGCTAATGGGAGTTAGCTATGCCAGCCTAAATGTAATGTACTTTAATGAGCATTAGCACATCTATGTGTAGATGTGTGCCTAAAGCATCTTAATGCACCTCAAACAAAAGCACATTAAGTTTAGGCGCATGTAACTACACATGTAGACATGCCCCCTGTGGAATACGTTTACTATGAAGTATTGTGAGCACATCTGCATGTGTAATTAAGGTGCATGAATAAACTTCAGAGCTTATTTTCCAGAGTTTATTGCTCTTGGGCATGCTGTTTGCAAGTGCACCTGGGACTGCAGCACACTGAGCCAACCAGATAGGCGATTTGGTGGGGGGGCAGCCTGCCAGCCCAGAGCTGCTTCCCCCAGTTCAATGTGCTGTGGAGGGGCTGGCTAGGGCATGTGGGTGCTCCAGCACAGGGTTAGCCAGCAGGCAGCCCCCACACGGAAGCACCCTCGTGCCCCAGCCAGCCTCAGCAGCATCTACACATTGTTGCGGCAGAGTAAAGAACTCTGCCATAGGATAATACCTGTGTTCATAAGTAGATGAAGATGTTGAGACTTTACTGCAGAGCTAATTAGTCTGCTCCGCAGTAAATGTAAATTAATCAGCGGTAAATTGTATTGTGTGGCTGTGCTGCCTATCACCTAAGTCTCATTTGTTCTGGAGGGTTACCTAAAACCCACCAAACCCTTATGCGTGGAAGAAAGCATGGGGGGTTGCCTCCTCCCCACCATAATCTGTCCTTCCCATATTCCCAGAGAATGCAGATCACAGCCCCTGGGCTGCACCACTCCAGCAGCAGCAGAGATGGTTGTGGCTTGTTTCTCCCCAGCCATTTTTTAAAATTTAATTTCTATCTGAGGCCAAATTAGCCAAAACTAATTCCATATCCAAGAGTCCAGAACCGTAAGTGGCCCTACTATCAGCAAACATCCTCCACCCACACCTGGGGCTTCAGATGTCTCCAAAATCTTTGGTGGGCATCCTACTTGCAGGCCTAAGCCTGGAGGTTTGGGGTTTGGATGCCCCCAGGTTTTGCTTGCCCTTAGCCATAAGGCCCTGCACCATGAGGTTGCTTTGGTGTTGAGCAACCTCAGGGCATGGGCAGGGGCCCTGCAAGGAGTGCTGGAAAGCGGCTGTTCTGCCTGACTGTAGGTGAGGGGCCTGGTTCTCTGCTGCTCTGTGCTTTGGAGGAGGGTGACCACAGCAGTGCATACAGCTGCAAAGCTATACAAGCCACTGGACCCAGCTGTCTGCTCACCCTTGCAGACTGGAAGCCCCTCATTCCTCATACTGTCCTGTTCTAGGGACATTGATTCTGTTCCTTTCTCTCCCTGCTTCCTGTGTGCCTCCCTTCATACCCTTATGCTGTTGAGATACCCCAGGGGCTCACAGATTCACCAGGGCTATTTAAGCTCCTTTATTTACCAGAATGCTCTGGTCATGCTCCTGTTGGTAAAGTCCAGGCAGCTGTTTTTTGAGATTCCGAAGCCCTCTGAAATAACCTGGGCTTTGGATTGGGCCCGTAACTCAGCCACAGGATTGATTGGGCTGGGGGGATGAATGTAAGCCTCAGCCATGTGAGCCTTCCCCTCACATAATGTGCCACTTTTTCACTCTTTGCCCCCCACCTCCCGCTCCCCCGCCTCTCCCAGTCCAGTCTCCACTGTCTCCTGGTGTGTTTGATGCTCAGACAGCCCCTCCTCGATCTCCTTCTCCCGGGAGAGCGGAAGCCGAGCCACAGACAGATAAACACAGGTGGGAAAGGGAGAGCGTTGGTTTATTTATGGTATGGAATCCACCCACGGCGACAGGATTCCTAATGCATTGTAGTCACTAATCTGGCTGGTCAGAAATGAAGTCCCAACTCCCTTTCCCCCCCACAGCTCCTCTGGGCCTGAGCCAAACAGAACAATGGGCCCTAGTGAGGGCATGACCATCCCTATTTATGAAACCCTAAGGCTCCTTGCCCTGGCCCAAAGCACCCTCTCCTGAGCCCCAACCCTGCCCCACAATCCTGCAGTTCTCCACCTCTGTTGTCCTGATCTCAGGCAACTCACTTGACACTTTGCTAGTGCCTGGCAGACCTGTTTTAAAGCCGTCCCCCTACTCCCATCCTTAATCCCTCTAGAACACTGGTACCAAATCCGCATAGGGATGGTAAGGCACAGGGAGATGCCAGGTAGAAAATGACTTTTGCTGTTTTAGCCCTGTCTAAAGACAGTGCCCCCAGAAATGCAGCCCCAGCGGTGGCTTTTGGAGGCAGGACCCTGTGGTGGATGGGACTGACTCAAGCTGACTCAGCACCTGCGGGTGGCTTGAAGTTCAGACTCCCTGAGGTTCAGGGATTTGGAGGCACTAGGAGCCAGACGGCTCCGTGCTCCTGAGTCATGGTGGGGGGAGAGATCTTAAGGGATTTGGGTTTCTCTCTGTGGGGGATGTCACAGCTCAGATCTCTGCCCACTCCCTGGATAATCAAGGCAATTAACTAATTGACAGCCCAAAGCAAAGTCCTCTGGGCGCCTTGTGTGCTAGCTGGGAGGAGACCCCATGCCTCAGTCCCTGTCCCCTCCTGCCCTACTCCCTTCCCTCCCTACTGCCCTATTCCCTTCCCTCCCTAACTCTCTCACCTTGCACTCTCGGTCCTTCAGCCCCTTGTCCTCCCCACCAGCTCCTCCCACCATTATCTGACTGCTCCCTTTTGTACCCTCCAAGCAGGGTTCTTGGACTGCCTATCCAGAGGTCACATCTGGGGCATAGTTGGGGCAAGCTCCACATCAGAGTTGGACTGGACATGTGCCTGCCAGAGTCAGATAAAGAATAACAGTGGATCCTATGGGTCACTGGAGGTGTCTGAGGCAATGTAAGCCAGGTGTTCATCCACAAGTACCTTCATCAAGCAGCACTCATTGCATTGGGGCAGGCAACCTCCCTTGGTCCTTAGGGAAAGGCTCCCACACAGCCATGCTTCCTAGACTCTAACATCTCTTTGCTGTGGACCTCTCATGCTGGGAAAGCCTGTACCCATGACTGGGGTGTAATTCTGCATGGCTCAAGGTGGCATGGATGTGTCGCCTCTACACAACAACTTCTAGCTGCAGTCCTGACTCCACGACTGCAATGCCACAGTTTGTCTACATGCAAATGTTAGTTTAGAATAAGGCAAACTGCAAATGTCAAACACAGGTGAGCTCCTAACTGCCTATATGGCCTTTCTTATTCCAGGATAAGAGTGTCACGTCCTAGTTCTACACAGTCCACACTAGAAGTACCACTTTCATGCTGAAGACACTTACTGCAGTTTAACCAGCCCACTCTAAAAACAAATGCCTAAGCATCCCCATACCAACAAACCCAGAGATAATGCCAGGGCTGTGGCAAAGCAGGGCTGCCTAGTAGATAAAGCACTTAGCTTGGACTCAGGAGACTGTGAATTCTGTTCTCAACCCAGCCACTGTCCTGCAGGGTGACTCTGGGTAGGTCTCTTTGCTTCAGTTTCCCCACCTGTAAAAAGGGGATGATGCTGCTGAGCTCCTTTGTAAGGTACCTTGAGATTTTGCTGGGTGTGGTGATCATTCATTCTCACCAAGGTGGAGAGTGCTCTAATTCTTACCCCACCCACAGCCTAGAAACCCACTGGGATACTGAGAAAGTCCCGACTCAGACAAGAAAAGCCACCTTTCTAACCCATGGCCTGTACCACGTCTTGCAAGACTCCCATCGAAATAGTGAACTGTCCCAAACCTGCTTAGACTGTGAGGGCAATGGGAATCCTATGCTACAGATCAAACCAGAAAAGCAGAGACAGGAAAGGAAAAGCCTGCAGAGAAATGCTGGAAATCCATAGGGGTGGGGAGGAGAAACAGATCTGACACACATGAGCCCTTGCCCATCTTGTGACACTTTCCCCAAGTTAAACTGTCTCCTTGACCAACTCTGTAGCCCTCTCAGATTAGTCTCCAAGAAAGGCCACAAGATCAGAGGGGAAATCCACCACAGTGGTAGAGGTAGGAAGCAAACCCAGGGCTCCTAGGCCCTAGTCCTGCTATATATGCCACAGTGCCTCTCTAAGACCACCTACGGCTAGGCTTTTGTAGCTCTCTCCCAGCTAGGGCAGATAATTGCCTTCACCCCCACTCCCATCCAACCAGGCTATTTCAGGGCCATTTATTATCTGAGAGGTGCAGCCATGCCGGGCTAGTTCAGGAGGCGATTCATGGCTATAATTGGATAATTTACTACAATTAGCCTCTGAAATATTTATAGCCAGCCCAGATTTGCGGAGTAGCAAGGGATACTGCATAGCCTGGTGTGGTGTGATCCTGTAATGAGAGACGCTGCTTTGTGCATCCCCTTGCAGAGGGGTGCTGAGGGAGTGTGACGTAGCATCTCCCAGCGTCTCTTAGAAGACCAAGCCAGGGTGAGGGGAAGGTACCAAGAGTTACCCAGTTGTAGAAGCACCAGTGTGATGGTTGCTGAGCTAGTCAGTTCACCAGGAGGTTTCAGAGTGAAGAGCATGAGCTGCAGCATTTTGAGCTAACTCTCTGCCTGGAGCTCTACCCAACCTCACACTCAGGGTATCCTGCACAGACAGACACCTATTACATGGGAGTAGCAAGTGGGCTCTCCTGACCCATCCCACACCCCTGTGTCTTGCTCATGGTTGTCTTAGTGTCCTACTCTGCATCACTGACTTTGGTCCTTCATGTGAACAAACTGGGCTCCAATCTGGACAGTCCTTGCTGCTGTGATGTTCAGGGGTTTCTGGAATGGAACAGCTCCACCCCTGTGAGAGCGGTGACTTGTCTCCTTGCCTGTGCCTGCTCCATTGATGATCCAGTGTGTCTCCAAGGAAGCTTACCTCTTGCCTTACCCCTTTCCATAGCAGGTCATAGGGTGATGGGCTGAGCCTCAGGATGCCTCTGGTGGCCTCACTGCTTGGGATGGGGGAAGAAGAAACCCTCATCCTACCCTAACAGCTAGCTTAAGCATGGGTCCTCTCAGCCCCTTTCCCCATGAGGTGCAGAAAAGGGAGGGTAAAGGTGCAACCACTTTAAAGCCCCTCACCCCACTTCCACTGAGGTGACTTAATGTCTGCTACTCCATGCCAGGGAGAGCGCTCCCCTGAGGGGGAAGCCACAAGGCCCTACCCCAAGTAACTGGCTCTTAGAGCAGCCTGAGGGCTGCCACTGGGTAGGAATGCCCACAGATTGCTGTAGCAAGGGCCACTCTCTTCTTCCCTGAGTCCTTAGGCATTTATGCAGAGCCCTGCATGAGCTGACACTCATCCTACCCAACAACTTGGATGGAAAGTCATAGTTGATGGAAATGTGGCTTCCTCTCTTGAGCAAGGGTCTCCCGCATCAACTGCACCGTCCTCCCCTCATTTAACCAGGCAAGTACCTTTCTTCCCAGCTTGCCAACACCAGAAACCAGGTTAGTTGCAGGACTGGGACCAGAACCCAAGAGTCTAGCCACATTTCCTCCCAGTGCCAAGGAAAGAACCCAGAAGCCTTTTCAGTCTCCTGGTCTAACCACTAACCTGCAGTCCCATTCCACAGCAAGAGACCCAATTCAGTACCCCAGGCATTCCTATGCTCCTTCCAAAGCCAGGAACAGATGAGAGCCCAGGAGCCCTCGTCCCCTCAGTACCCTACTCTAGGAACAAACCAAGATCTTCCATCACCCTCCCTCTTTTAACAATTACCCTGTACTTCCTCTCCCACCCCAGGGCTCCCCAGAGCCATCAAAAAGGATTAACTCTTGCAGCTGCCAGCTTGCTTACTCTTGAAACTACTAGAGCCTCTAGTCCTTTATACGCAGGGGACCCATCTTAGCTCCGACAATGCAGCTCAGTTCCTCCCACCCCACACTCCAGTCCCTGGGGTCCCTTCATAAGTTCACACCCTGCTTGATTTCCTACTCATCCCCATTCACTCCCCTCTAAGCTCCCCATTGCTCAGGTAGTTTCCTAGTATGCTGGCCTACTTCCCTTACAGCTACTTGTCTCCCACTGCATTCTCCTCCTTCAGATCCACGGACCCTTCCTAGCCCAGTTTTTTAGGCCTATCGTAACCTCTGGCAGTGAATCCTCTATAGCCCTGGGCTGAGAAACTTCCACTGGTGGGCAGTAAGAGCCATTCAGCTAAAACAGTGGTGCTCAAGCTCTGGCCCACAGGGCTCCTCACGGGTCTGGAAATTTGGCAGCAGGGGCGTGATGGCAACTGACACTTCCACTGCTTCCCCTCCACCAAATTTCTAAGTCCTGAGGGCCAGATGACATAGCCCTGTACATGGGGCCAGAGCCAGGCCTTGATTCAGCATATGCAGTTGGGGCCACACACTGGGCTGGGCCTGCACACTGGACTGGGCCCAGGCCAAGTCAGTCCCACATGCCAGATCAGGCCCACAGACCAGATCCAACCCTTGAACTGACCCCACACCACACACTTGGCTCACACAGCTGAACGGTTGAGCACTACTAGGCTACAGAGATAGTCTAGTGGAGAGAGACGCCATGTCATTTGGCACCAGAGAGGACATCATGGGCTGTAAGGATGGTCCCTGCAATATCCACGGATGGGACCCCTGGGGTCTAAGGAACCTTTGCCTTGAGCACCACCCAGGCTCCACTGCCCACCCAAGGCTCTGAGAGAGCATGGGACATGCACTGTGAAGGAAACAGCTCTTAATTCCCGCCCACCAGGCCTTGGACCTGTGGCTGTGGAGCGAGTCAGGACCCGCCTTCCCTACCGCAGTCCATGGGCTGGTGATGAGGGGGAGGAGGTCTGTAAAATCCTTTGCCTGCTCTTTCTGTTTGAAGGTAGATCAAAGACCAGCTGGAATCCTAGTAAAATCTCAGCAATGTGCTGAATTCTCAGGCTGCCTGGGAGCCTGTCCCAGGAACTGTGGGCTCCACAGTGGTGCCATCCCCAATCCCACACCTTTGCCCAAGGGTGGGAGTGGGTGACCTTCACTTCATGGCTTGCCTGGATTGTAGTATAACAGTTGGCTTCCTTAGCCTTTGCAAGGTTTCTACTTTTGAGCCTTACAACCTAAGCAGCACTTAGTTGGGATGCGCTTGAATGGGAGACCTGTCTTGAATGCCTTGTACAACGACACTAAGAAAGGGTGTAGATCAGTATTTTTCAACCAGTGGGATGTGTTTCTCAACCACCAGTGGGACTCAAAGGTTGTGTAGGTGGGACTTCAACTCATTGCCCGATCAAAAAAATCAGTTGTTTGCACATCAAGATGAATCAACAAATACCTTGAACAATTTTGTGGGTTTTTGTTTTTATCATAGTGGGATCAGGGTTTTTTGACAAAATGGTTGGTGGGACGCAAGGTGCAAAAGGTTAAGAACTCTGCGCCTGTAGCAGATGTAGATCTGCTGGTATAGATGACTTTGTGGAGGGTGCTGTCCCTTCTGAGTCAGGATGAAGCCCAGGGTGGTGCTAAGAGGTGCTGTGCTACAGGGAAAAGATAACTGAGTACGGTGAACCATTTCCTCTGGGTCAGAACTGAAATCCAGTGGTTCAATGTCATACTGGCGGTGTGGGGGGAACACTGTCCTGATAAAGGCCTTATCTTCCAGATGAGACCCAGAAGTACTGACCAGTTGTGCTCATAGTGTGTACGTGGCACTTTCCCCCGCCTCCTCTTCCCAAGGAGACACTAGTTCTGCTGCCCTTAATTAAATTCCAATCTGGGGAACTGTGTTCTACTTTCTAATTAACTTTTCCAACAGGCTGCAAAACACACTTCTTTATTTATTTTGGTAGCACATTTGCAACCTATTCTAACTTCCACAGAAATTAGTGGGTATCTTTGCATCGATTTAATGGGAGCTGGCTTGGGCTGTTTTGGGAGGAAACAGGTTCAGGGGTATAAATACTTAACTTACTTCATCAAAGCCAAGTCTCTCTGACTTTAACGGGACCAGCTTTGGGCCCATAAAGTTAAGTTTTTTGCCAAGGGATCATTGTTCTGTTGTGTTTTTACAGTACCTGGCACAATAGGCTCCTGGTCCATATCTCACCCTATTAAATGTTGCTGCAATTATGACAATGATCACATTTATGATAATGATTGACGGGCAAGTAACTAATATTATTCAATAACAGCTCATCAATATTTTTTGTTTGTTAAGTACCCAACATATAAGTAGTTGCTTCAGATGTTGGGACCATTGGGTACATCAGATGTATATTTAGTGCATTTTCCTGGACAATGTGTACTTTGCAAAAATGCCCAAAGCGATCAGATGAGCCCATATGATTATAACGGAAAGAGAGGACAAATGCATGGAATAGAATTTTTCTGTATTTACAGATTGTGGCCAGACCATCTGTTTGGCAAATATCATCCCACCACATGGGACAGAGCAAGTAAGCACTGCAGAAAGCCTGAGAAACCCAATTGCAAATGCTGAAGTGTCTGATGCCCCCTGGAGTTTAAAAGTGACCTCTTCAGCAGCAGAGATTGCTAATCAAGTTTCAGCAGGGATCCGTTTTCAAGAGACTTCTCACCCCCCATCATGCCAGTTTCCTTCAGAAGAGGCCATGGCAAACAGTTCACTCTCCCTTTCAGCAGACACTCTCTGCCACTGTGTGACACAGGATACTGGGCAAAAAAGACATGGTAGGATGGTTTGGATAGGAAGGGTTTGGATAGGGATGATCCAGCCTCAGGCAGGTAGATGATCTCTGGCAGTCCCTTCCAGCCCTACTCGGACCATATGATTCTATGGTCTGACCCAGTGAATGGCAGCTCTTACGAGTCTGGTCCTGGGTAAATGGGCCAGATCAGAGACAAAGGCCCACGTGAAGGATAATGAGAGATGCTGGATGCTGAGAACATCTGCAAACTTGGACCTTCCTGAGATGCCTAAAGGGAACTGAGTTCTGTTGCAAATCAGGTCCCCTGTGACAGCCTTGTCCTGAGCTTTTAAAAAATAGAGCCAGGGACCATCTGGGAACAAGGAGGGAGTGGAGATCATCTCAGCTGCCTCTTTCCTTCACCTCTGCCCCTTTACTCTTCAGTGGTAAACTCTAAGAAGCAGGAATGTGCCTTCCTGGCTATGTGGGCTAAAAACATACTAGCTGATCTAGGAACTGATTGTCTCAGGCTTTGACTTGCATCAAAAGAGGTGCTGGACGGATCATGTGCGTCTTGAATGGCAATTACCTTGAATTAGCCCTCATCATCCAGAGAAAGCTGGGGGTGGAGGGATGGAGTTGTTGGCAACTCCTCCATTGGGGGATGATCTCTGCCATGGCTCTTTGATGGGTCTTGAAGTGACTAAGAGTCCAGTCCTTGAGCCACAGATCCATCCACAGAAGCTGCCAGCCTTTCTGCAGGGGAGACCAGGCCTCAGGCTGAGATTCCTCTCCTTTACCTTCCTTTGCTCTCTCTCCTCTGCTTTGAGGGCAAGATGCTTTACCTCAAAACAGACCGCTGCTTAGTTGAGAAAGCAATGCCATTGAAGTCGCCCGGCAGCCAGCTCCTCCTAGCTCTTAATGTCGGCATCCATTTTCTCGAGGTGTGCGTTCAAACGTGCCCTTGTCACAGTTCCTCAGGCTGCCGCGAGACCTCAGGCTGTTACTAAGCTGGGAGCACAGCACTTGTTTTAGGAGTCAAGAGTCAGGCATCCACACATGATGTCGAGGATCACCAACTCCAGGCTGGTAACCCTAGCTTCAGAAAGGATCCTGACACTGGTGTGGCCACCCTCCCATTTGATGTGGAGGATTTCCTGGGGGCATCTAACCCCTCTAGGCTCTTGAGAAGACGATGACAGGTCACCCGCGTTTCATATCCATCGACTGGCGGGGAGCGGGGCAACAACAGCATTATGGACCTGGACCTTGGGGTCTTTTTGGAGACTGTGAGGGACAAAGGCACTCATCTCCCAAAGGAGGCACTTGCGCACCGGAGCTCCTCATTCATGTTCCCTCCGGTGTAGTCTACAATCAGAGCATCAGGGAAAAGGAGGCTGGAAGGGACCTCAGGAAGCGTCTAGTCCAACCCCCTGCTCCAAGCAGGACCAGCCCCAGCTAGATCCTCCCAGCCAAGGCTCGGTTTAGCCACGTCTTAAAAACCTCCAAGGATGTAGACTCCCCCGGCCGCCAGCTCCACGGCAGCCGGGCGGAGCCGGCCAGGCAGCACCCCTTTCGGGACGGGCGCCCTCTAGAGGCTCAACTGAGCCACCTCTCGCCCTGAATGGCTCCATTCCGTGCCAATCCATGCCGGCATCCACCAGTCGCAAGTGTCCCCCACTAACTCCGACCTCTTTTTCCAGCCCGGTTTTCACACCCGCATTTCTCAAGCCATGACAAGAGGTGCAAGGGCCTCGCCTCGCTCCCAATTGGAAAGCCGCGTTGTCCATCAGCAATCCGCACCTCTCACTGGACGCGCCTATCTGTCCGTCATTCCCAAAGCCGTCGCCCATTGGCGGAGCCGCCATTCCATCACGGGGGGGCCGCTGGACGGCTTAGGCGTCCATCAGGGAAAGGATTGGCCAGCGCCGAGCAGCCAAGGCTCTCATTGGCGGGCAGGCGCGCGACTCGGGTACGGATTGGCCAGGCCTCGCCGGAGGGGGCGGGACCTGTAGGGTGGTGCCCGGGCGGCCGAGGAGGAGGAAGATGGCGCCGTGAGGGGGTCGGAGCCGCCGCCGCCTGCGCCGCAGCCGGGTCTGTGCCGCGCGCTCGGGCGGTCGCGGGCAGGGAGAGGGGGAGGGGCCGTGCGGGGCGGGGCGGGGCGTCGCGGCAGCGCGGGCGGGCGGGCCCGGGGTGGGGGCGGGGCGGGGGCTGCCGGGGCGGGAGCGGCTCCGGGCGGCGGGACCGGGACCCGGAAGGGGCGTGGGGCTACGCGCCCCGCCCCTCCAGCGGCGCTTCCGGGCGCGGGAGCGGCTCCCTGGGGCTGCACGAGTACGGGGTGGGGTAGCCTGCTCCTCGCGCCCCGCTCTCGGGGTGGGGAAAGGCCGGAGCTGCGGTGCTGCCCTGCCCTGCCCTGGCAGCACGGGGACCCTGGCGCGAGGAGTTGCGGGACACCGAGAGCCAGCACGGCTGTAGCTCTGAGAGGAGCCAGGGCTCCCAGTTGCTCACCGACCCCTTCCAGCTGGCGGTCTGGAGATGCCGTCTCTAGCAGGGGGTGGGAGGTGGAGCCCAGCCCGGACCCAGGGCCGCCTCTGGCTCTGGGAGTGAATACCAGGTACCCCGTGTGTGGTTCCAGATGGCAAGTCCAGGAGCCACTGGAATAGGCCTTTTGACCGGGGGCCTGAGCCCACCATGGACAGCTATAAGCCCCTGTTGGTGATTGGAGCTGCTAAGGGCATATCACTGATTACTTGGGACAAAAAAACAAAACGGACAGGAGTGAGGGTCTTAGTTCATAACAAGCACACCAAAGGGATGCTGAGTATAGAGCACCAGACAGTGCCCGCTGGCCATTGAATGAGTCCGAGGAGTCAGTGGACACTACCCAGACATGTGCATGGATGAGAGACAGGAGAGCGGCCCTGCAGTCCCCAGGGGTCCTTCCAGCCGGGAGCAGGTGGAGCAGGACCGGATGAATGTGATGCCCACTCCAGTCGCTCCAGGACACACTGGGTCTGGAACGTGGGGCCAGTGCATGGGCCTGGACCAGTACCATGTCACTCCTTTCTCCCACAGAGCCAGATGAGTTTGAGACCCCTGATCGTGAGAATATTCAAGGGATGGGGGCTTTCAAATGGATAATCTATTTTTCTTTGTAATCCTCTGTGAATCACTGAAGTTTCACATGTATAGAAGTGGGCAGACTTTTCCGTGTCCTTTGGGGATATTGGTAGAGGTGTATTCATTAATAAAACTAGCAGTAAAGGATAAGTAATAGGTCAGAGTGAAGAGCATCTGTCTTTGCAGCGAGGATTAGTGAGCCTTTGGAACAACTTACCTGGGGTTGCGGTGAACTATCCATCGCTTTTAGGTCTAATGAATCTGGGCTGGATATCTTTCTTGAAGAGATGCTGCAGCTCAACTAGAAATTAGAGCTTGATGAAGAAACCACTTAAGTTATGCAGGACATCAGGGTAATTGATTGTAGCGGTCCCTTTAGGCCCTGGTGTCTGTCAGTTTTGTTTCTCCTCTGCTAGTTGCCTGCATAGGAAAAGAGTGAAAATAAAACATGTATCCTTCGATGCATACAACATAAACACACAGGACAATTATTTTTCTGTAACTTTTTACAAGTTTTAATAGTATAAGGCAGTAGCTAGTCTTGTTTTTTTACTGGCAGGCCAGCTTGGGTCTGACGCAGGCTTGTGCTAGGACCTGCTAGCTGCCACTGCCACTTCTCCCCATCAGTCAGCCTGGAACACACATGAAGTTCCCTGTTGCTGCTGCTCCTTCTCCCTGCCACCTGGCCATGACCCCTTTTTCTTGTCAAGCCTGAATTGTGCCCCTCAGAATGTAGAGCCAGATCTCTGCTCACAAACTGTGTGCTTACTACTGAAGTAGATAGAGTACTGAGTATCTTGTTGGCATGAAGCAAATAATAAATAAGCATTCTGGAGGGTATCATCTGAGTAATAAAAAGGATTTCTCCCTGCATTGACTTGTGGTTTTAATTGATCTTTTTGAGTTTTCTGAATCTGCTCTCTGACCTCAGTAAAATTGTCTTTCTGACACTGTAAGAGAGGTAGGTTCTTCTGCTATCCTTCAGTTGTTTGACTGTGAGACAGTTTAATATAGTTTTCTTTCTTGGTCTTTGTCCTCAGTAGGAATGGGACCATGATAGCTAAAGCAGTGGTCTGATTTGGGCTTAGTCAGCTCTAGGCAGGTAGAAAGGACTTTCCAGGCATTAGGGTACTAACGTGGGGTCAAAACTGTGCCACGAGCTTCCAGTATGACCTGGTTCAGTCATTCAGCTTTTCTCTGCCACATCTATCAAATTGAGACAGTGCCTCTTTAATTCACAGGGAGGTTGTGAGAATAGATATACTCAAGATCGAGGCATTTCAAACATTACAGTAATGGTGCTAGATGGGTACCTAAGTTAACTAGATCAGTGACAGCTGCACAATGCGCCACTGAAATGGGGCACTGTATCTTTGTGAAGGAATCTGCCCATGCTAGTCAGATAGCAGGATGTGGGACATGTTTTGATACTGAGAATCAAGAGCTGCCTTTTATAAGCATTTGCCCTTCTGTCACAGGTTTTTCCTGCTACAATGAAAGTTGTAGTTCTAGAGCAGTGATTCTCAGCCAGAGTGTTGCAATACTGATTTGCTGCAAGATGCTCTGCAATATTAGCACTGTTAGGTGAGCAAACGCATACATGATAAACAAGATAAACCCAGAGATTGCCAGTAGGAATCCATAGGGTCAAAACCATTCTGACCTGGTGTAGGCTTTCTGACCTCTTTGCAATAGCAGAATTGCTCTGTGATTTTTTTTGTGTACTTAAGAAGCAAGTTAAAAATAATAAGATCTCACATTTTCTTAAGAGGGGCTTTGAGTCTAATGTGGGCTGCCTAAAACAGTTTGAGAATCACTGGATTAGAGGAAAGCTCCCTGATAGAGAGCCAATTATGGTTAGGAAGAAAGAAAAACAACTCTTCGCTTTATATTTTTTATAGACTATTGAAGATAATGGCACAATTTCAAAATAAGTAAATTCTTGTGACAAGTGAAGGAGCCGCCTCTGAAAAAGCCTACCAATCGTGCTGGTGCGAATGTTCCAGCTGGCTGCTAACAGGCATTACTACTGGCTGGAAATGGGTTCTCATTTCCTGGCGCGATTGGTAAGTTTTCTCGTTCTTGTTCTACAGCTTGATTGTTCAGATTCCAGTCTTGGGTTGTCCCCAGACATGTCACAAACTGACATGGTCTCTGAGACTTAATCAGCCTGCCTGTTTTTAAAGATTTCAGATAACAGGGTATCTTACCAGTTCATAGTGCCCCATTTTAGTATCGCAGGGTATCTGTTCTAATAACTTGATAAAAGAACCAGTGCTCCAGCCAACACTCTTCAAAATATCCTTCTTTCATCATCCTCTCAGTGGAGCAAAAGGAAGGGATAAGGAGGGTATCATTTCAGGCTGTGTGGCTCAGTTTTCTCCTGGCAAGATACTTTTTGCATGGAAGGGTGCTCATGGCAAGCTGGGAGAGGGTGCCTGGTGAAATTTTGGGTTTATGAAGCAGTGCCCTTCAAACACCAAACATTTTGTTTGGCACTCAGCTGTCTTTGTGGGTTTGTAGAAAGGCAGACTGATCCTCAGCTGTTCACCGACATCCCCTTGGTGAATAAATGGGTTGCTCAGAGCAAATGACAATGAAATGATTTACAAATTATGACTGGTTGCCAAAGGGTAGCTGCTTCTGCATGTCATAAGGGTCGGTAGCCCTCAGGAACATAAACTAGGAACCAAATATTCTAATAAATTACAATCTTGTCCCTAAAGTTTGTATTGGTTTGATACCTGAGCTATTGGTAGCTAGGTTTAGGCAGCCATACTGCCCTGAGAATACATTTATATTTTGCTGCTTCTTCAAACTATAAAACTGGTGCCAGGAAACATTCAGCAGAAACTGTTAGTGAGACATTTACTTGGGCTTCAGATGGCAAATGCAGGGAGAGAGAATGTCTCCCTACATTTATTAGCATAATTTATTTCAATGGATTAGTAGATCCCACCCCCTTGTCTGTCTGCCAATCTCTCCCGCTCTTGCTCTTTCTCATTTTTGGCGCACTTAATATTGCTCTTATTTGCAGTCAGGGCTCTTAATCCTTAGCAGTGCCCTAATTCTGCTGGGAAGGGGGGTACAGTCATTGAATTTGGGCAGCTGTACAAGCCTCTGGCTTTCTGGGAAGAACATGTCCTTTCATCAAAGGCCAGCCAGCTAGCTGGGTGCAAACATCTGATACTTCAGTCTCCAAGAAGTTGCCGCAGTGAGTGAGAGCAAGTGACTTACAGGGAATGGCTTCTCTTTTATAAGAGTTGATGCAAATAATTTTCTATCTAACGATGTCCCAGACTCCTGGGACTCTACACTGACTCTGGGGATTTATGCACTTGGTCATGGCAGGCTGTGAAAAAGTCTTCACTTGCTTTGGAAGGAACCTGAACTCTGCCTCCTGCTCAACTGCCTGCCTTTGGAAGGCAGACTCCTTGGCGACTTGGCTTGTATCCTGAAAGCTCAGTTTTCTTGCTGCTCTCTCTGCCCAGTGAAAGGCTGTGCACTGCCCAGAGGGAAGTTTTCTGTTTCTGGTGACCCACATTACTTTTGTAGACCAGTCAGGGCAGCACAGGGCAGCCAGTCCAGCAAGGAGAGGGAAGACATTGCAACATTACTAAGTGTCCATTTTCCTTGATTAGTTTAATTGCCTGGGAAATATATAAATAACCCTTCTGGCCTGGAGCTATATTAAGATCTAAAGACTGGCTCCTGTGTTAACTAAAGCATTGAGATACACTGACTCTTACTGTCACGCCTCACATTGATAGAACACTCTTACTTTGATGAAGTTGCCAGGTGTCTGCATTCGCCTCACCACCCCCTCCCGCTCAGCACTGTGTAAACGCAGAACAAAGAGACTCTCCCTGCTCTAAAAAAAAGCTTGCAAGCCATCTCTAAGCCAAGAGACTACAGGTGGATGCAGAACAAGGAAACACAGAGAAGCACAAGGAAACAGTGACTGGACCATGGTTGTCACAATGGGCAGTGGCTTCACCCTAACCAGTGTTCAGATTTTTTTTTGGAGTTATCATGAGGAATGATTTTAAGGAGAACAATGGGGTAGCTTTGAATAGGTGGCTCTTCCCATGCACTTGAAAAGAATGCACTAGTCAAGATCTGTCCACCTGGGTCTGAGCTGCCATATACCTGATGCCACATGGAACCCAGGGGCTGCAGAGCCCTGGTTCCCTTTCAATAATGCATTATTGCTCTTTTTTCTTAAACTGAGGAGACAGAGCTGGGGAGGTGTTGTGTACCTCATGGCCTCACCTTTGTCTTGTTTCCTGTTGTATAGAAATAATACCTGCTGTTATGTTTCATGCTTCCCACTTAGAGTGTCTTCCCCCATGTTGCTGCTTGGGACGTTAGGTGCAGTTCATGGGTAGTGTGGATACCGCAGCCCTGGTTTGTCTGCTGTGGATCAGAGGCTGTGACCACACAGATACTATTCTATCCTTCACCATTGTGCTTGGAGCTGGCTAGCAAAGTTGCAGCACAACCTGCCTCCCCATATCTAGGTCATCCCAAAATTGTGCTATTGAAATCCCAATCCAGTTTCACTGTGAACGGGTTGCTTTTGCTCACAACAGCAAAGTGAAGCATACTGGAACTAAATGCTTCCCTTCCCCATAAGCTAGGAGTTGGATCCTCCATGGCATGCATAGGACTCTCTTCTTGGACTTCAAAGTTTTCTCCTGCTTATGGGGCAGTAAGCACTTCAGGTCTTGTCCTCCCTAGCAAAAAAATGTGCGTTGTTTTTACAACTAGTGCATTAGTGATCTTGTATTACTAGTACAAAGCATTATTGTGTGTGTATTGCTTAAATTGCCTGTTGAGGAAAACCAAAGGCTCTCTAAGGATTTTCTTGAGCTCGTGAAGCCATGTGCTGCTGTCTCCTTGCTCAGCTCTTATTACACATTAGCTAACGTGATAAAAAACCCACATACTTCTGTGGTGTGGATGCCCCTTTGAGTTGGGGTTGGTGCAACAACAGTATTTCTTACAGTGGATGTCTGAGGTCACTACTGCCTTTGTCCCCTTGAGATGGGATCCTGGCTGCAAAGGGCTCCTACCAATGAAAATGTTTTATTGAAGCCACTTTGTGGTTTCAAGATCATCACCGTATGGAATGAACTTTGGAGTGTGGAACTTGTTCCACTTGACATTTGTCTGTGCTTGTGATATATATAATTTGGTTGGTCTATAAGGTGCAAATCTACTCTGCCTTCTACTTCCCAGCCTTCCTTTTGAGCAAGAGGAGTTTGATAGAATACCATGGTCCCTATTTTTTGCACCCCTTTCCTGCCTCCTCTTACCTCCCTACAATTCTTCAAGCAGGGCCCTTTAGAAGTGAGATAATAAAATGGAAGTTCTGCCCATGCTGGAGTTTAACCCACACTGAGTCCAGAAAATTATTTTCTAGCACAGTTTCAAATTGTGTTTTTTGGCTGGTCCCTGCTGAGCACCAAAAAACCTACTAGCTGTGCTTATGCAGTAGTTATTGTTTTGGCTGGTACATTGTGTTATAAGCCATATGAGGTTTAATCTCACGATCGTGCAATTTGAGCTCGTTGTCAACCATTCTTATTGCTCCTTCAGTCCAGTTCATCTCTGTAAATATCACAGTACTGTCTTCTTGTCAGCTTCCAGGATTTGAGTCTTTATATTTTAAAAAGCTACCCGAACATCCATATTCCTCAGGCATCCATAACTCCCCTTTTCAAATCAGTTGTCTTTCAGCAATTGTAATGCAGAGAATTTGGGCTTAGAAAAGCTCTCCCTGGCATGTTGTCTAGGTAAATATTATCATGCTATTGAGCCATACAAAGAATGGTGAGCGAGGGAGACCGGGGAACTTGCCAAAGGAAATGTCATGCACAAAATGTCTTTCTAGGCTAGGACAAAAGATCCTGCAAATTCTAAGCATTTCCAAGGGTCTTTCCCTGACTTCCCTGTATTTTAGCCTTTAGAAGAGAAATCTTTTAGCTGTCCTGCCTGCAATAATAGCCTTCATCATTCACTGGTGTCTCGCTGGAGTCTGGAGAACAATGCAGGCCATCGGACTGAGAATCTGTGAATTTGTCCCACTGCACTCAGGAGGGTGTTTTATGGAGAAGCCAGATTTTCTCTGTTAAATGCAAACTATTAACTATATCACTGCCTGGCTATCAAACAGGATGCCTCCAGCCATTATAGTATTTGTCAGGGTTGGATGCTAGGTAGCAGGAGTATTGTGTCCAACTCTATAGAGCAGGGGTGTCAAAGATATGGCCCGCAGGGCATATCTGGCCTTCAGAGCCCTATTGTCTGGCCTCTCGTGCTGCCCAGGAGTCTTAGATTGGGACCCATGCATAGGTTTGGCACGTGCCAGACCAGCCCTGCATGCTGCACAGGGAATGTGGGGCCAGTATGGTGAGCATTGCTGATGGTTCTGGAGGCTAGTCCAGGGTCCATGCTGCTGCTGTGCTTCAGGCCAGTCTCAGGCACATTCTACCAGCTGTGCTCTAGACCAGTCTGGGGCATAGGCCCATGAGACCTGATGAGTTTGACACCCATGCTATAGACCAGTGGTTCTCAAATATTTTTGTACCATGACCCATTTGTAAACATTGATGACCAGTCCTAAACAAGTAAATAGTTTAAATAGATAACACACAAGTATTTTGGCCCCAAAATACTTATTACACACTGCAAATTAAAGCAACTCAGCAGTCTTAATTTAGAAGACAGAAATAAACATAATCTCTAAATGCTTCAGTCAGGTATGCCACTTATGGGTAGGTAAAGCGTGCTCCATCTTCCCCTTCACCCCCACTTTGTGTTTGCCACTGTAATTCCAACCTCATCCTGTCCCCTGGACTATTCTTTCTTCTTTTTCTAACTCCACTTGTTCCCCTGCCTCAGCCCTGGCTCTATTGAAACCATCCTCCCTGCCATGTGTTCCTTTTGCATGAAGGTCTGCAGCTGTTATTTCCTCCATGCCCTTGCGTACAGTAGCATTGTTCTTTCAGTTTCCCAGGCTAGTACTACCAGCAAGGTGATTCCAGCAGTTTTTTTTATTCCCTATTATTCTATATACACCATGACTTCTAAGTGCTCCACACTGAAGTACTCGACCCAGAATGGTTTTCTCTTCATTATTGAAATGTTACCCCTATTTGATATTCCCAAGGTTTAGAATCCAACAGGTAGGAGGCAGCAAGGTCTATTAGACAAAGTGCAGGTGTGCAGGTGTCAAGGTGTCTCCTTATCTCTGCTGCCAAGGTGCTGTGTAAGGTGGGACAGGTCTTCACATCTCTGTTCTCCTTCCCATCCATTGTCTCCCCAGTCTGTTTAGATTAGCAGACATTTAACAGCAGGGATTATCAGTCACTTCCTCTATGATTACACAGCACCCAGCAGAAGAAGGCCCACTTCTCAGCTGAGGAGTCTATTCTGCTGCTGCTGCTAAAATACAAGTAAAGAATTGGGAGGGAGGAGGGGTGCCTTACTATTTCCCCTGTGTCATACAGTCTATTGCTGCTGTTTGTTGGCTATGCCAACTTCATATTCTCTTCCCAAATTAGCAAAGATACATGCAAAGTCCAAAATAACTGATTGGAGGAGAATATAGAAGTCCCGCTTTGTATAATTGAGCCATTAGTTAAGTCACTGCTGGGCTCTTCTAAAATGGCCTTGACATGTCTGAGTTAGTGAGATGCCAGAAGGCAGAGCCATTATGTGATATTTGGGTGCAGGGGCCAGACCTGGGTAGCGATGAGGCGTGGGTAGTGACAGAAGCATAGGGGTTGTCTTTCTTATTTTCAGCATTGTCTCACTTTTTCCTGTGTGTGCTTCCTTCTTGCAGATTCAGAGGACAGTATGGCTGCCACGGCTGCAGTCAGCCCTAGTGAATACCTGCAGCCTGCTGCATCGACAGCACAGGTGTGTACAAAAGCAGGAACTGGCTGTGCTGTTAGGGTCATGGGCACATTTCATTTTCCAGCACCCTCGAGATGAGTGTCTCCTGCAGAACTTTCTCCTTTATCTGCAAAGTTGGATGATGTTGATTTAGGAGGAAGGCCAGTTCTTTAAATGCACCACTGGACACTGCATCTCCCAGTCCTGCCACTGACTCTCTCTGTAGTCTTTAAGAAGTAATTTCCCCTCTCTGAGCCTCATTTTCCCCGTCTGCTTAATGAGTTTGGTAATAGCAGCCCCTCTCAAAAGGGATCTGTGTGGCTAATGCACATAAAATGCTTTAAAGTCACAAATGCACACAGAGGATGGAGTTGTACCAGTATTTCAGGGTTCTGACAGCTTTGCAGGGACCATAAAGGCTTGTTTTATAGCTCACCTGACATCTGAATCTGATGCCTTGCTGCAATGCACGTCTCTCATTCCCATCTCCTTTGGTTCTTGCAGGACTCTCAACCTTCTCCACTAGCCCTGCTTGCAGCGACATGTAGCAAAATTGGTCCTCCAGCAGTGGAAGCAGCAGTCACTCCTCCTGCCCCACCTCAGCCCACTCCTCGAAAACTTGTCCCAATCAAACCTGCACCACTTCCTCTGGGTTCCAGTAAGAACAGTCTTGGAATCCTGTCGTCAAAAGGGAACCTCTTCCAGATCCAAGGGTCTCAGCTTGGGACCTCATATCCTGGGGGACAGCTGGTTTTTGCCATTCAGAACCCAACCATGATCAACAAAGGGGCCCGGTCATCAGCAAACATCCAGTACCAGACAGTCCCTCAGATCCAGGCTGCAGGAGGCCAGACCATCCAGGTGCAACAGAACCTTGCCAACCAGATTCAGATTATTCCCGGAACCAACCAGGCTATCATTGCTCCTTCCTCCTCTGCACACAAACCTGTGCCGATCAAGCCTGCTCCAGCACACAAGGGAGGGGTGTCATCAGGGCAGAGCGCAAGCAATGTAGTCAAGTTAACTAGCGGCAGCAACGTGACACTCACCTTGCCTGTGAACAACCTGGTTAGCAGCTCTGAGTCTGGGACACAGGCACAGATAATAGAGAGCCCATCAAAACCCAGCAAAAAGACTAGAAAGAAAGCTATGTCGCCAGCTCAGACAACAGCCATGGCTGTGGCTGAGCAAGTGGAAACAGTGTTGATAGAGACAACAGCAGATAACATCATCCAAGCAGGCAATAACCTGCTCATCGTGCAGAGCCCTGGCTCAGGCCAGCCAGCCATGGTCCAGCAGGTTCAGGTGGTCCAACCCAAGCAAGAGCAGCAGGTAGTACAGATTCCCCAGCAGGCCCTGCGAGTGGTCCAGGCAGCCTCCGCCACACTCCCCACCGTCCCTCAGAAGTCCTCTCAGAACTTTCAAATACAGACAGCTGAACCAACTCCTACCCAGGTACTGCATCTTGTGGACACATCACTGTCTGGGAGATTCTACCTTTGATTACTGACTCAATGCCAACATTGTGCGTGTGTGTGTGTGAGCATTTGCACATATGTGTGTATATATGAGGCAGGGCAGCTGAGGGGTATTGCATGAAGCAGAGATTTTCTGCAAGAGGTTCTGTTTCTTGAAATGTCCGGGCAACTTCTCCTTTCAGTCTGTCCAGATTTCCATATTTCATAAGCTTAGTGAGTTGATGTGTCACAATAGAAGCTTTGGGTTTGTGTCTGTCTGTTGTACAGACAGAGGCTGATACCACTAGTATGTTGCAAGCAACCAGCGTAGATGCTTTCCAGTGTATTAGAAGCCTTTCTTTTGACAGATGCTTCCAAGACTTCTGATTTTACCTAATCTGCTCCTGTCTTTTGACTAATTAGTTTGAAGAATCTAGGGCCACTACCATGCTGGGAAGGTAACAACAATATTAATGCCAAAAATGCTGGATGTGAGGGGTATGTTGATTGCATTTAACTCCTCATGAATTGTAGGCTTCTGGTCCAGTCTGCTCCAGTGAGGTATGACGTTGGGTATCGTGGTCTCAAAGGCCATTGCTCTGGCCCCATGGGTTTGGTGGGACCATCTCTGTACTCTCACAAAGCTATGGCTGGTCTGAACCCTGACTCTCCCTCCCTTCAGATCTATTTCAAAACACCATCGGGTGAGCTGCAGACCGTGCTGCTCCAAGAAGCCCCAGCCATGACAGTGGCCCCATCTGTCACCACCTGCAGCAGCCCTGTATCCCGCAGTTCCCAGACAGGAGGAAGTAGCAAAAAACCAGCCACTCGCAAAGAGCGCACCCTGCCAAAGATTGCTCCTGCTGGGGGCATCATCAGCTTGAACGCAGCTCAGCTGGCAGCTGCTGCCCAGGCTATGCAGACTATTAACATTAATGGCGTTCAAGTCCAAGGCGTACCTGTCACCATCACCAATACTGGAGGTGGGTACTGGGGATCTGATTGGGAGCTGGATGGTAATGGGGAGAGATGGAACAGATGGAGTTCCTAGAGCTTTAATGTTCTGGAGAGGCCGTGCGTCTCCTAGCTCAGAGGTAGCCAACCTGCAGCACAGGTGTCACAAGTGGCAAAGGTAGCTTCTGTGTGTGGCACGTGGAAGATCAGAGAGGGACCAGGGAGAACAAAGCAAAGTAGCAGATTGGGCAGGTAGTGCAGGGGAGGAAGAAGAAAGCAGAACAGTAGATGAGGCAGGGAGCACAGAGCAGGGAGCAGAAAATAAAACAGATCAGGTAGAGGAAGGGGGTCAGAGTGGTACTTGGGGATGGTGCAAGGCTAATTTGTGGCATGCCTGCCAAAAAGGTTGGTTCCCTCTGCCCTAGCTAATAGCACAAAAACCAGATATAAAACTCATAAGGCAATCCATGGGGCCCTTACACTTCTGTAGCTCTTTTCATCCCAAGGGAGCCCAGAGTGTTTCTCTGTATCTCTTCTAGGCAGCAAGGCTTGCCCAAGTCTCTTCCTAGCAAGGCATTGCTTCAGATTAGTTAGTTATACTGAGACCCTGCTGTTAAAAGTGGCACTTCATAGCCTTGCTAAGCAACAAAGTTAATCAAGGCAAGGATTGATAGTTACAGGTGTTTCAGATCCAGGTCTTGCTCTACTCATTCCTGGACCAGAGCTGGGTTGGAGGCAGGTAACAAGGATAGCTCCCATTTTTCTCTTACCTCTCAGGACAAGAAGCAAATGTTCTGGGGAGCTGGAATTCCTGCTTTGTTTCTAGCTGAACTGTAGCAGGAACTTCACTGAGATTTCTTCCTGATTTCTTTTGCCCTTTAGCTCCCACATTGTTTTAACCAGCAGCTAACGAGAAAAGAATGAGTGCTTAGACCCCTGTGACTTCTAGGCCCAAGAAGCCTGGGATCCCACCTTTCAAGTGGGGTCAAGCTTCAATTTTTAAAAAATGCTAGTGGGGTGTGATCTGTCAGTTACTAAAATCATGTGGGAAGCATACTGCAAATGCATTGCCAGTAGTGAGATCAGCCAAATGCTTTCAGGGCCTGTAGCATTTTCCAAGAACTGGTCATTCTTTAGTGATTAGAAAGAGGCCATAATTAATTCTGAGTGCTTGTGAATCCTGTAGTGTTATGGTTTCTGTTGGGAAGTACTCATGGTAATACTTATCTCCTTTGCTGTTCAGTTCTAGGCACAGTCCTGGCACAGTCCCTGTGTTGCCTTCTTGTGGCAAGTGGATTTCCTAGCAAAGAAAAGCCTAGCAGCCTTTGGGCATATATGGGGAGTAGAAAGAGAGCTGTGAGGCTTATAGAGTTACAACTGAGAGATCACAGACACACCACTCCTCCTGTTCCAAGATTGCAGTGCTGGCATAGATGCTTTCTCTCACAGCAGAATAAGAAGAGCAGTGCCCCTGTGGTACACTCCACTGCTGCTAGCCTTTGCCTTTCCTGGTGTGGCAGATCAACTCATTGCCTTCAGTGGCAGAGATCTGCATTTCAGAGCTCAGATGCAGTGGCTTTTGCTTCAGGGAGCAGAAGGAAAGGAAGTTATGTCTGGGGAAAGTTTCTCTGCTCTACGTTTCAGAAAGACCTGCTGGAGTTCAATGAGTTTTCCTCAGCAGGAGTTGACAGGAATCCCAGCTGGATTCTTGAGTTGGAAGCTGTTCTCCCTTGCCTGGCTGAGCTAAGTCAGTGTGAAATATGAGCTAGTATGTTCCTGTGTTGTTCAGCGAGCTGCTGTGTTCAATTATTTTTGTTATTTTTTTATTGCTTCTTTGCATAAAACCGTGTCCTCAGAGAAGCAAGCAAATGAAAGGCCATTGACAGGTGTTCAGCCCCCTGCACTGTTCGCTTTGATATAGAGTTTGCACAGGGAAGTACCAACCCTAGGCAATGGAAGGAGGTAAACTTTCATCTCTGGGGTCATCAGTTCAAGTTCAGCCCTGAGACAGTGAAGCTAGCTAGCCATTCAGTAGTTGAGATGAGTTAATAGGTGGTGGGTCCTGATCAACTGCTTGGTTGGCTGTCCTGGTGCTGAAGCCAAGCACTGAAGAATCAGGAGCTTCCACCTCCCTTCTAGCAGGGAATTCCCCGTGGTCAGTGTGGACCATCCTATGGAGAAAGCTTTGCATTGCCTCACCTTTACAAATGGCTAAAGGCCTCCTACTGGAGAGGGGCTGGTCTGGCCTGTCTTAGCTACACAGGAGGAGGTTAGATTTCAGTTGTCTGCCTGGCCCTAGTAGAGCGATTCTACCAACATTGACAGCAGTTTTCTTCTTTCCAGCCCCCATCATGTTCCCCCTGGCTCTAGCACAAAGCCCTGGCATGGCCCAGGTTCCTACATCCTTGACACCGGAGTATGGAGCGGGCACCTTAGGGTTCTGGGTAAGTTCCCGAGTTTTTTTTTTTGTAAATATATTGCACGTTTTTTCAAAGTTTCTTTTTTGTTTCCTTTTCCAATCATTCCCCACCCCAAAGGGTTAAATAGAAAACTTTGAAAAACCGCACAGTATATTCAGAAAAAAAAAAAGGGGACTTATCCGCCCCTTAAAGGGGCAGCACCATGGGAGTGGGGGGAGTTCCGGGGCCATTGTGAGGCTGCATGCTGGGGTGGCACAGAGGAGGCAGGACAGGAAGCCTGGGAGCACCTTTAGGCATCACAGTGGTATCCTTTCCTTGTATTGCTGCATAGCCTGCATGAGGAGCCTGAGGAGAGAGGAATGTGGACAGCACCAGTAGTAAGGTGTCTGCATCTCCTCGTGGAGGGTGGGGGGTCTTGGAGGAGGCACCAAGGAACATCTTGAATACCTCTATCCCTCTGCTTCTTATCCACAGGCCAGCAGCAGCTGACAGTCCAAAACGTGTCTGGCAACAACCTGACCATTAGTGGCCTGAGCCCCACCCAGATCCAGCTGCAGATGGAGCAGGCGCTATCTGGTGAGATCCAGCCTGGGGAGAAGAGGAGGCGCATGGCATGTACATGCCCCAACTGCAAGGATGGGGAGAAAAGGTGAGTGGGCTGGGGAGGGGAGCAGGAAAAGGCTCAGACCTCCCTCCTTCCCCTCCCCTCCTGCACTGTCACTGAGGGTAACACTCCCTGGCTGCCTCTCCCTCCAGGTCTGGGGATCAGGGGAAGAAGAAGCACATCTGCCACATCCCCGAATGTGGCAAGACCTTTCGTAAGACCTCGCTGCTGCGGGCTCATGTACGCCTGCACACAGGCGAGCGACCTTTCGTCTGCAACTGGGTCTTCTGCGGGAAGAGGTTCACACGCAGTGACGAGCTGCAGCGGCATGCCCGAACACATACAGGTCTGTAGCCCACTCCCCTTCCCCTCTGTGGACCTGCCTCTCTCCCTTGCTCATACCTTGTCCAACACTCCGGGTAGTACTTCTGCCTCATGCACCTCCTGCTTTGCTGAAGGAGCCATCAGGAGGTGGCATCTGAAGCTTATGGGGTTGGTCTCTGCTGCCTTCAAATTGCCCCAGCCTAGCATGACCTTCTGTTGTCTGTCCAAGGGGAAGGAGGTCTGGGCCTTGGAAAGGGCTATCACCTAGGTGTCATCTTCTGGGTATGAAGCAGGCAGTTTCATGGGTACGTTGAAGGGTGAAGCATTTAAGTCTTCAGTGCTGTGGGGCATGCCAGGGGCCTGCTTTTCAGCAGCAGCCAGCACTGGGCATCCAGGCACTGACCATAGCTCTTGTTCCCCACTCCCCTGACAGGTGACAAGCGTTTTGAGTGTGCCCAGTGCCAGAAGCGCTTCATGAGAAGCGACCACCTGACGAAGCACTATAAAACCCACCTGGTCAAGAACTTGTAGGGCCAGTGACAGAAGTGGGGCTACCTGCTGGCCCGTTAAGTCCCTCATGAAGGGTTCCTGCAAGGGTACAGCATAGGGAATGCACAGATGGCCAGTCTGGAACTCGGCAGCCCTCATCCCACTCCTGGTTTCAGCATCCTCGTGGAGGTGTCTGCACAGGGAAAGGAGTCAATGGGGTTGTCCTTCCACAGAGGCCATCCACTCTGCTGCGCAGTCCTTGGGAACCCAGCTCCTCTACTTACAGAGTATGTCAGACCTGGACATTGATTGCACAGGCCACAGCACTTAGGACCGGGGCAGAGGAAGGGACCTCCGTTTCCAAAGGAGTATGCTCACATGGGCACGAGAAACAGAACCACCTCTCACTGTGCCACAGGCTGAGGGGGACCCACCAGCAGCACTGGGCACCCCTTCCAAACAGGCCTTGTGCAAGTGGCACAAGGATACCATCGAAACTTTCTCACGACAGTCCTGCCTCCCCCGTGCGCTTGGGAAGCTTTGACATGACAGAGGGGGGCACCACTCCATGGACAGGCTTGGAAGAGGCCACCTGGCATTCTGCAGCACATTCCTACTTTATATTTAAAATGTATAAATATCTATAAATATCTATATATATATATATAAAAATATCTATATATATATAAATATATATAAACTCCTTTGAAAAAGTCCTTTTTTCTATGGAGATTGTTGCCTTACGCTCCCAGTTCCCAATTATGAACACTGTGTAACGTGAGTGCTTCTTTATTTTTATTTAATTGCTCCTTTTTAATAAGCTGCCATTCCCTTTTCCTCAGATCCTTTCCCTGCTGAAGTTTATTTTACAATAATGAAGAGGGTTTTTTTTCTCCACTGGTTTATATATACATCTATATATATAGATATCTATCTATCTATCTATCTATCTATCTATCTGTCTGTCTATATAGATAGATAGATAGATAGATAGATATCTATATATATATATATTCCCCTCCCCCCTCTCTTTTCACTTCCAAGTGGCATGGCATTTCACTTCAAATCTTGAAACTGTCAATCACCCTTGATACAGAACCCCCCCATCCCAACTGTGTATAGTGTATATTGTATCATAGACTATATTGCTTTTGTGGTTCCTACATGTTTCAAAAAACATATGAACTGTTATTTTTGAGCTTTTAAATTAAAAACAAATCCACTTTATTTTTTAGTTGTAACTGCTTGAGGTATGTTTTATGAATTAGGTGACGGATCTGTTATTCTTTATTAACTATGTAACTGGTTGGCCAGCATGGAGTCAGCCAAGAGGCTTTTCTTTTTTCTTGCTAAATAAATTTAGTCACCAGCAGCAAACCCAGCACAGCATTTGAACCCAAGGATCCTTTGTCTGAGAAGCGTGGTGTCTGGTAAGCAAGAACAACTGTTGCTGTGAGGAATCATGGAGTGCTTGATTAGTGGGGCTGGTCAGTTGTTTGTATAACTAGCAGCTAGAGAGTTCCATAGAGCTATAGACCCATAAAGACTCTCTGCTCTGAGGAGCTTACATAGGCTGCTATGTAGACAAGACCAAGGTAGAGAAGGACATAGGAATAGAGCCCACTAGGTCAGTGCTTCACCCCATGGACCATATTAATTTACTTGCATTTAGCCTCATCGTGCTAAGAGCTGTACATAATGTCAACAGTCCTTGTCCTCAAGGGGTCTAGAGCTTTTTCTACACAGTGAGTCATTCTGAAGTTGCTGTTTCAGAATAACTCCCTGCACAGACAGTTTTCAGACTAGTGTATGCAGCAACTCATGGAATTCACCACAGGAGGTTTTAGAGGCAGATAGCATGGCCAGATTCAAAAAGGGACTAGACAAATTCATGGATGATAGAACCATTAATACCTATTAAACAGAACAGTCAAGGGTGTGTCCTCTGGCACCTCTAAACCAATGATGGTGGGTACCAAGAAGGGTATGGATTATACCAGACATGCTCCACACATATTTTCTCTTGTCACTATCAGAGACAGGATAGAGGGCTAGATGGACCATTGGTGTGACCCAATATGGTGCTGCTTGTATTATGTTAACAAGACTGTCCCCAAACAGAGTTATGTTGCATTCTAAGCTTGTGCCGCACCTATTGCAAACTCATTTCTGAGTGTAGGCAAGGTCTCCCAGTTAGTAACCTGTTAGCTTTCATCTTTCAGAGCTGCTTATCATCACACCTCCCAGCAGACACACACTGGCCTAAAAGCCTTCTGGCATTACATCCAGCCTTAGTTGTGGGTCTGCAAGTCCCTCTGTCTGGAGATGAGATGAGCTTTACACTGACCTGCCCAACCTTGTACCATGACTTGGTGATTCCTTACAAACAAGCTTCCATGTGGCAAGAAGCCCTTTTGCAATACTCTCCACTCGTCAGTCTTAATCCAAAATGGAAAGGAGGGGCTGGAGCCTGAGTTCCCCCTCCAAACCTGCAGTACAGTGGGGTTGCATAGCAGAAGGCCTGCTGCTCTCCATGTTCTGTCATCATTACCCAAATGCTTTCAGTCTCCAGAGCTTTAAGGCCACACCTCATTCACCAGCTCTGGGTAGGAGAAAAATACAGCAACTTATCTAAAAAGGCTAGGAGCTCAGAAACTGAAAACAATGGCATGTCACCACTACTTTCTCTCCCATCTGCCCCCTTCCTACCTTGCCATGTTAAACCAACTTCAGCATCTGCAACTAATCATCTTCTAGAAAGCCCCAGTCTCAGCCTGAACCTGGTGGAACCAGCCAGAGGCTGTAGCAAAAAAGCCATTTGGATTTTTTTTCATCTTCAGGTTGACTTTTGGCTTGGGAAGTGGGTGTGTAGATGGGGAGGGTGAATAATAGGCTGGCAGGGAGGAAGGAATTACTAAATAAAATGATTCTGGCAGCTTCTTGGCATCTTAAGATGCTACCTTTAGTATAAAGAACCCAGAAACTATGGGGATAAACAATTAGACAAATCCACTCCACTTCCCATGAACAGAAATGACTGAGCCTATACTGTTAGAGTCCAGCCTTTATTAGGGAAGAGGAAGGATTATTTTATTTACAAGAAATAGAATATCTGTCAGAACTGAATTTCTTTACAGGAAAAAAATAATTCTCTTAGACACAGTTAAATTCTAACAGCGAGCAGGAAATGGATTTTCAAGTGATCCAAGGAGCTACTGTGTGAGGACAGACATTGCCCCAGGTTGAGAGGAGATAAAGAATTCCACCCTCCCCGTTCAATATTTCCACCTCAGTCCAATGCCTAAGACACTGGCCTAGATGGGATGGTTTTCATCTCGAGTCTGGTAAGGAATGTTTCAAATGGAACTTCTCTCTGGCCAGTCTATAGCATAGGACCTGCACTGTTCTCCACTGCCAAACCCTGGCCAGCACTATCCCTTGGACAATCAAACTTGGAAATGCTGAGGCAGCTGTGGAGTGAATGCACAGCCTCGCAGATCTGGGATTCTCCAATGGAAATTACTAGAGTTAGATTTCAAACACAGACTGTGCAGGATTTTGCTTGGCAAATGTGGAATCCCAGCACAGACCAGCTCTCCCTGCCCTGTGCATTACAGAAGATGAAATGGAGGAGTGACCATGCGAGAACAGACCCATGGGTGGTCCATCTCATCAGCCCCCTTCTCCAACAGTGGCATACTCCAGGTACTTCAGTGGAAGATAAATCCTTCCCACACTGACACCTACACTGAATTCTGGCCACTAAGCAGGCATCAAGTCCTGAAGTACAGGAGGGTTCATGTTTTGCCACTCCTGACCAGGTAACATGCCTCTTTATGAGGGCTGTCTCCATCATACCCCACCCCCAATTACTGCTGCATGGAAGGGAGCCCAGGTCAGCTTTGCTGTCATACTGCTCTCTCTGCCAGTGCCTAGGATTGTGAGGGAGCAATGGATCCTCTAAGGAGGATTTCTTCAGCGACTGGCTCACCACTGCTGGGATGGAACCTCGTGACATGCCAGCCTTCGTGTCTTTCACTCCATCTTGACGATCATTTTCTTGACTGCTCTCCTAGAGGTGCCGCACTTGCTGTTGATCACAGCATTGAAGTTGCAGCCCCTGCCGCATGCTCTCGTGACGTACTCTAGGGACAGGGTAGTGGGGCAAGGAGACAGAATGCACACTCTAATGCTTGCTGGCTTATTAATAGTGGATAGATGGATCACTCTGGATCCCAAGTACTCAATACTCTTATGATTCTACAACACATGGGACACTCAGAGGACAGATGAAAGGCAGAAATGGGCTGACCACATGCCTGGGAACAAGTACTCTGGGGCAGGGAGAGGAGGCATTTGTCTACATCATGTCAGACAGTACTAAGGAGACTTGCTGTGATACACATTCATCTACATGCTCCTACCTTGCAGCATACCATGTGCTGAAAACAAAAGTTGTGGCCAAGGCATGAGCCCAGAGCCAAATCTCTGGCTCCTGACCATGGACATAAATGGGAGGGTGGCATTAGGCAGTAGTACCACTCTAGTGGCAGCTACTTGACAGCTTTTCTGCAGTCAGTCCACAGAGTGGGGGCAAGTGTTTTTTCACAGCACCTAGCATCATCCAATATCCAATTCCAGATCTACCACCAGATTGTTACATAGTCTTGGGCATCAATTATCTAACTGATCTTACATTTACTACACCAGTATCTTGGTGCTGTATTGTGACAGTAATCCTTATGTCACAGGAACAATGCAAAGTAGACAATTAGTTAGATCCAATTTGTCAGATCCATGAGAGCATGTAAAGTGCTGTGGACAAGATTTACAGGTGATTAATGATTTTGGCTGCCTCAGGAGATGGATGCCTATTGAGATGCCCTGTAGAGGTTTCCAACCAGTGCTTAGCACTTGCACCCAGACAGCAGGGTCCCGTTGAAGTGTCTCAAGTCAGGCCCCCAAGTCACTGGCCACTTCAGGCAATACTGGTCTGTAGATACTATTTAACTGGCTTCAATGCCCCTAGCTGTGCTACATAATAGCACAACTTGGAAGGGCTAAAAGCAGCCTGTCTAAAGCATCACTCACTCTTACCTTGAATACTGTTTGGTTGCATTTTGCAATCCCATGGGCCTGACCCAGCCATGCTTTTGGCTGCAACTTGACGCTGGCCTTATCTGCACAAGCTCAGCTGCTATACTTGTGCCAAAACAGCTGTATCAGCAGATCCCCAGCATTTACTGCCAGTTTTCTGCTGGCCTAGGTTATACCACCTCTCTGAAAGAAACAAGCTATGCTCTCTTTTATCTGCACAGCTGTGTCCACACTGGGGGTTTCTAGGAGTAGCTTTGCCAGCAAGGTTTGTTTTCATGCCCCCAGCCAATGCAACTGTGCTGGCAAATTTTGTAACCTGTGATTGCTGGGCACAATCAACACTTGGGTTGATTGTGGGGCAGGGAGTTGGGTTGCTTTTGTTACTGGCAAGGGAGTGACTGAAGAAATTATGAATGGGGTACAAGCCTTTATTCTCTAGTTCCCCAATTCAAATTAAAGCATCTCAATATGATTTCCTCCCTGTGGTCTATGCATGGCCAAGGGGAAACATGTGGAGCATCTTGGGCCATATGCCAGCAAGGCAGCCAATTTACATCACCAATAGTCACCTCTGACAGTGGTACTGTGAAGCCAGCTTAGGGAGGGTCTGAGCCAGGAATGGAGCAGGTTGTCCAGACTGGAAGGGTTGCTGCAAGATACTAGCCATACTGGAGTGGAAGTTCAAAGTGCCCTTGACTTCCCTGTCCACCTGTCCTGGGATTCCCTCCCCAGCCCCAGCAAAGTCACTCCCAAATCAGTGAGAACAGCAGAGGGCAGGAGGAATCTGGATGAAGCAGCATCCTCTTCCTTCCAAGCCTGTTGGGGGGTGGTAGGGAGAGGACAACCCTTCTCAGACAGGCTCAGTTTCCACCCTCTGCTTTTCTGTCCTTTCCAAACCTTGCCTCACTCACAGAACCAGTCCCTACCTTTGATAGCATTAACCACTATGACTGGCAGGCGGATGGGCTTCTCCATGGTAGTGTTATTGTGAGCGATGCGCTGGCCAGTGGCTGACGACCTGGCGAGTGTCTCCCGGGAGAAAAAGTAATCCAGCAGGCGCCTGGTCATCAGCTTGGGCTTGTCAGTGGAGACCTGCGAGAGGTCATCCAGCTGATGGTGGGTGATATAGACCCCAGAGTTGGGGGTCAGCTCCAGCTTGGGCCTCCCATTCTCCTGTGGCAAGAGAGAGCCCCTTTGTTACTCCACTGCTCTCCCCTGCTCACTGCGGCTGCCCAGAGCCTCCTTGGGTTGCATCAGACTCCACTGGAGAGACTATGCAGGTGACATGGGACAGACTAACCCCACCCATCCTACCACAGACTTCAGCTGGAGCGTATGGGCTGCACTTCAAACCTACTACAAATCACACTGGCTTCTTTCACTTTGGCCACATCCTGAACCCAGGGCTGGCTATTCACCTACAGCCAAGCAAGCAAAGACAGAATCTCAGAGAAGACAGGAGTGGGTTTGTATTTTCCAGAGGGAGGGAGCAGTGTTGTCCAGTCAGGCAGATGGGGCATCAGAACTAGATCCTGCAGCTGACTAGCGTATGCACAAAGCCAAAGCTCAGGGTGCCTCCCTGACTGCAAGAGAGAGACAGTGCTGACCCTGCCAAATTGTTAAGGCCCTGTGAGATGTTACAGAAATGCAAATTAACAGTGCTGCGGAAGGACAGGATCTGCTGGGAGTGACAAGCGTCCTGTGCCTTCCCCTTCAAGACAGATACCATCATCACCATGCAAACCTCACTGAAGTCAGTGATATCACATGTGCAGGAGCTGCTCCCTCCCCTCCCCTCCCCTCCCTGGGGTTACAACCCATTACTGTATGCATTTTTAAATAATAAACAATCCAATAGTTAATTGTTTGCCTTCTCCAGCTCCTGCTACTTCAGGAGCTCAAATCACTTTAAAAACGTTAAGGAACTACATTAAGGAACTAAGCACCATGACCCTCAAGTGAAGAAAGGTGTCAACAGCTCCCATTTTACAGATGTGAACAGTGAGGGAAAAAGGTTAAGTCATGCCTTTAATCAATTAGTGGCACAACCTCAAGTGGAACCCAGGAGTCCTAACTTTATTCCCTGCACCAAACACTAGGCAACACTCTCTTCTACAGTCAGACTTAGAACCTGGGATTCCTCCCCCTGAATCTAATGCTCTAGCCCTCATGAACCTTCATACCAGCATTTCAATGGTGATGTCTCTCTTCCCCTTTGACCAAGAGCTGACCTGAGGTAAGGGGGAGCTTGTCTCCGAGCAGCTACCACAACAAGACTTTGAAGTTGAATCCTACTTAGCACCCCAAACATCATAGGGAAAAATCTACAAACACACCCTCCTCAGGAGAGCTGCCAGTGCCAAACTGACAATGGGACCATCCCCTCTCATCCAGGATTGAAATGTTTCACCCCCAGTTCCCAAGTGTCTGAGAAGTCCATGCATCTCAGAAAGCTCCCTGTGCATCTCACCCAGCCCCCACTGCACCCTGTGTGGGTGAAAACCAGAGCCTTGGGAATTTCAGACTCCTGCACATGGCAAGTGCCACCCAAGTGTCAGAAAGAAGGAACTGAGGATTTTGGGTGAACAGCTGTGCTGTTGAGATTCACCTAGGTGCCCAGCATCAACCTGTGAAGGCTGTCTGGCATTGGGACAGGTCACTTAAAGATACAGTGCAATCTCCATCACTGGAAGGTTGTAGGTTAAACCAACATTTGTTTGGGCTGGTGCAGACAGGGATAATCCTACAGATGGGATGATTCTGCCTCAAGCAGGGAGCTGGACTAGGTGACCTCCTGAGAGCCATTCCCACCCTATGATTCAGTAGTTTGCTGATCACCTCAGGTCACCTTTTAAGTGTCTGCCACCAGTGTAGAGGGCTCCAGGTCACGGAGGAGCTATGGAGCCTTGGACATTAAGGAGAGGAATCTCAGAGCAGGGCCCATTGCTCTAGAGGAATGTACCTTGGAGAGGTCACAGGTACTTCCCGGCTGGACTTCTGCCCAGACAAGGTACAGCCTGGAAAGGTTTTGGTTCCTCTAGCACTGAGGGACCTGAAACTGATTGTCCTGCTGGAAGGGAGGGATGGCCCTGATTCTACCCAACCCAGCATTACATATCACCCACTGTGAGGGGTAGTGCCTTCCCAAGGTCCCTATATTCAAGGCAGTGCCACAGATAATGTCCCAATGGCACGTGATCAGGCAGCCCCAGGATCACTTACCTCCATGGGCGATGCCCACACTGGCGTCCCATCAGGCAGTGTATCTTGAAGGCTTTCCTCCCATAAGCAGGTGCCATCACTGAGCATGGTCGGGCTCCCCACTCCATCATCTGTGCTCACCCAGGGGGAGAAGCTGTTTGGGACCACAGCTCGCATCCTCCAAACAGGGGGGCTCTTTGGGATGTCAGCAGAGGTGCACCTCTGCTCCCCAGCACTCGGAGAGAAAGGCTGGAGGCCACTGACCTGCAGGGGAACGCCCGGACCTGTTGCTGGTAGGGCGGGGTTCATGGTGGAAACCCTGGCTAATAAACAAGTGACCCACTGCTCCTGTCCCTCCCAGCTCCACCCCAGCCACTTTGCCTCCCCACCTCCCAGGAGGAGAAAAGGCTCTTTTGCCTGCCCAGCAGAAAGGGCCAGAAAAAAGGCTGTTGGGAGATTCAGAGAAACAACCACACCAGGAGTCAGGAGAAGCATCCTGAGCCAAGGGCTGATGCAATAAGGTGGTATAACTATCTGGAGAGGGGACACCAAGAAAGGTGCCTAGGAGATCAGGCTGGGAGCTGAAGTGATACTAAGGGGGTACAACTAAGATAGGGGCAGAGAAAAATCACAGCAACTGAACAGAGAGTCCTGCTGGGGCATGAAATCATCTTGCCTGGGAGCAGAATCCCGTTCTGAGATGTTTAAACTCAGACTGGATACAGCCCTAGAAAGTGTCCTCCATGGATACTAAGCCCCAGGGCCTGGTCCAGGTGGGATCTATGGGAGCTTCTCTTCACCTCTGGGATGTGCAATTCATATGTACCCAAGAAATTTGGGTAATGGGTAGGGGAAGGTTTTCCACTTGAAGGATTGAAGCTTGGGCAATGGGAGACACCAGGCACCTACCTGTAATGATGAGTTGCTCTCTAGCAGCCCCACCAAGCCCTTGAGGAACTGGATGTTGCTCTCGTTGATGTCTGAGGAGACATGCAAAGACACAGTTGAGCACTGCAAAGGCCTATGGGAAACCAACCATATCCCTGGACAGGCTTAGGCTGCTCAGGGGTCACTTGCAAGTCCCAGAAGCAGAGAACAGGCTTATTTTACTCAAATCCCCTTCCATCCCATCCTACCAGGCACTCCTTCCTTCAAGCACGTGCCCATCCAGATCCTAGCTAAGGAGGCAGGTGATCAGCCTTCATTGACCCAGCCTCAACATGCTTTCCCAGAAGGCCTGCCATGCTCTTCTCTGCAGCTGCTATAGCTACAGGCCCAACCCCCACCCCTGGTCCAGCAACAGGACCATGTCGGACACACTGTGATGCTCAGCAACCCTCATTCTGGGCAGGGTCTACAGCCAAGCCCAGAGTTTACACATGGACTTTCCCCTCCCTCTTCTAGGGAGAAGAGGTTTGCCTTGCTGAATCCATCGCCATGGGGCTGTCAGGCTCAACAGCTGCCTCCTTGATGTTCCGTGAAAGGGCAACTCTCCACCACGCGGGCTGGGTCATTTGAAGCCAACTGGACCCTGCTAGAAGTCAGAAATAGGAAGGTCCTTCCTGACCCTACAGAGGAGCCCGTGATGTGGCTACCCCCTGCAAGCACCCCTGCAATGCAAGCCAAGGAAGCCAAAGGGGAGGTAGGACTCTGTTACCAATGCCACCAGCGCCAGGGCCCAGGACTGTCCTCACTGTAGCCACCCCTGACCCTCCGGCCCCATTCCTGCTGGAGAGCAAGTCATTCTCCTCTTCCAGGTTCCGGAGTTGGCTCTTCAACTGCTGGTTCTCCAATTCCAGCTCCTTGATCCTCCTCTCTTGCTGCACAGCAGCCTCTTCCCGAGAGGCAAGGAGCTTCCGCAACTCTGACATCTGCAGCTCCAGCTCCTTCACCAGCTCAGCATACAAACCCGTAACCTTGCTGGCCTGACTGCTCATGCTGCTACCCACCACAGGAGCCCTGCTGCTCCACTGGCAGCAGTCCTCAAGTCCATAATCCAGGGAGGGGGGCTCTGATGGTTCTGTGCTGGGCTGGTAGAGCATTGAGGCCCCTGAATGGGCAGCTTTGGGATTGTTCAAAGTCCTCATGTGTCGCAGCCCATCCTGAGGGCACCTGCTGTGCAGATCCAGGCTACTGGTCTGGAAGATGTGTCCTATGGGGGGTGGTCCATTGGTCTCCATCCCACTCAGTGCTCGAGGGAAGTGGGAGATGAGGCTAGGACTGGTCTGGACCCCATTGGATAGCTTAGGTCTTTTCCGGCTCTTGACATCTTCCCCAAAGTGTAGCAGAGTATAGTCAGGCTTCCTGAGGCTGCTCAGAGCTCCATGGAGCTGGGTGCTAGAAGCCAACAAGAATGAAAGAAAATTATATCACACAGTCTCCAGAGTCTTCCTCATCAATGTCTTTTATGGACTATCTGCATGTGCAGAACTCGCATCACCCACCAGCAAAACACAGCCACCTCCAAGATCACAGAATCATAGAAAATGAGGGTTGGAAGAGACAGCAGGAGGGCATCTAATCCAGCCCCCTGCTCAAGGCAGGACCATCCCAAACTATACCATCCCAGTCAAGACTTTATCTAGCTGGGTCTTACTGAAGTGTGGATGATGTGAGGCAACAGTTTAAGACACCCACTTAGGCTAAGCTGTGAAGGAAAGTACTGTATTCATTTGACGCTCCCAAGGGGGATTTATGGAGGCATATAGGTATTGCTGGAACTCCACTGATGTTGGGGGTTAACTCTGCAAAAAAGTTTGTGGCTTTAAATCCAATACAAAAGCCAGCACCCTCTGCCCCAACTTGTGTCAGAGTTGAGGCAGCTTAGCACTTCTGAGACTCAACTCCTCCTGCTGACACAGGGGACAGAACATCCCCTGCTGAATCACCAGCACTGCAGTGTTCTTTGGCCTGTCACAACCAAATACACAGTCAGCCAGGCCCTGCTCATTGAAAGGATCCAGAGGAGGGCCACCCACATGATCCGGGGACAACAGGGCAGACCCTACATTGAAAGACTGCGGGACCTAAACCTGTTCAGCCTTCACAAGAGAAGGCTGAGGGGGGACCTGGTGACTGTCTATAAACTCACTAGGGGGGAACCAGAAGGGTTTGGGGGAGACACTGTTTCCCCTAGTGCCCCCTGGCATGACAAGAAGCAATGGACACAAATTATCGGAGAGTAGGTTTAGATTAGACATCTGCAAAACTACTTCACAGTTAGGGCGGCTAGGAGCTGGAACCAACTTTCTAGGGAAGTGGCGGTGGCTCCTACCCTGCGGATCTTTAAGAAGAGGCTTGATGCCTACCTGGCTGGACTCATTTGAGTCCAGTTTTTTTTCTCCCGCCCAGGCAGGGGGTCAGACTTGAAGATCTACAAGGTCCCTTCCGACCCTACTTCTGTGATTCTATGCTCAGCTTGTGAGCTGTAACAAGGACAAAGAAGCTTTTCATGCTCCTCTCAGTGACCAGGATTTTATTTTCTGTCTTGGTGAAAAGATACCCTCACCACTGCAGCATTAGAACACCTCATTGTTATTAATGGACTGAACCCTCAGAGCATGCTGCAAGGTAGAGAGATATCATCCCTATTGCACTGACAGGGAACCGAGTAGTGGGCATTCAAAGTGACTCACTCAAGGGGCCTGTGGTAGAGATAGGTATACAGGGCAAGCCTCCCAAGTTCCAAGCCAGCTGCCTGCATTACTCCATCCCTCTTACCACTCAGACATTGCTATTCTTTAGCCTTCAGCCCCCTTCCCACCTGCACTGTGATTCCCCAGCACGAGGAAAATACATTTCAACCCACAAACTATATGCTGGTGCAGCATGAGTGCCACAGCCACCCATGGATAAACAGTCTAAAAGCAAGGGTGCCCTTTGCTGCTAACTCCTCCTGGCAGCTTGCAGGACTCACAATTTACTCTTTGCTTAAACTCACAAGAGGTGTTGACCAGCAACTGCAGATATGAGAGGCAGTTCTCTAAGGAGTGACAGTCACTACTTGAGATGCACCAGACCCAAACCAGTGGCTGACCAGTGGTAGGGCAGGGGTGCTAAAGTAGGGAACATGAAATGTTGCCTCTCAATGTCCAAGTCAAGCCTGGCCCAAGTCAGTAGTGACTGATGACTACTACCTTCTGTTGGCTGGTCAGGGAGTTAATGAAAGGAGTTTGGGGCTCCCAGGATGGTTCTTACTTGACAGGTGTCCCCTGCACAAAAGCAACCATCAAAACCAGAAGTCTCTGTGACGAGCAGCCTGTGGAGACTGAACTTCTTTCATCAGTACCAAGGGGGTCCTTCCAGCTTGCCCCTGTGCTGTACACAGAGGACCTCACTGCTGTCAAGCCCCACCCTCTGTAGTGGTGAGAACTGGGTGAAGTCCCCTAAACCAAGCCCTCCCCTGTACCTGGCACACTCCGGTGGGGCATGTCTTTGGGATTCCGGGAGCTCCAACTCCTGGGACTGCTGGAAGCCAGGGCTGCAGAGAGCAGCTGCACCCTCCAGCCCTGGCTCAGGCACCTTGAATGGTAGGTGACCATCTGGCTGCTCCCCATCTCCCATCCCTTGCTCCATGGCCTGGAGGTGGCTCTGTGGAGCCTGCAGATCAGTGGCACCATCAGACATCAGCTCTCCTAGTCACAGTATCCAGCCCAGATGGAACATACTGGAGGAGAGGGAGAGAAACTCTTCCAGCTGAGACAGAAAAGAGAGAAGGGGGGCAGGGGGAAACATGAGCAGGAGAAAGAAACTGGGAGAGCGCTGTGTAAAAATACGTGGCTTTTTATCTGGCACTGTCTGGCATGCTTCCCACTATTCCCTTTGATCCAGCTGTTCACACACATGCACTTTCTCCCCATTCAAGACTAGTTTAGCTCTCCATTCTCCTCTCTGGCATCCCTGTAGCCCTCTTCCCCTTCTCCCTGCTTCATCCTCTCCTCACCCATCTGACTCCCCACTCCTCTGTCTCAACAGTCCTCTGCTCATTGCCCCCCTGTCTCCCTCTCCTCCTTCCCCCACACCAGGTCCTCCCCATCAGCCCCTGCCCTGACCATCCTGTCCCCCTATCCATCCCCTTCCCCTGTCTAGTGCTCCCTGCCCTGTCCACCACCCCCTCCCCTGACAGCTCTGCCAGTCTCCCCTCCTGTCTCCTCTCCCATCCGCTTCCCTTCGGGCACTTGGCTAATCCTCACCCACCCCTTGGCCCTGGCTGGTCTCCTTCACCCCTGTCTGCTTCCCACCATGTCACCTGTCTGAGCCCTGCCTGGACCATTTTCCTTGCCCCGTCTGGTCCCCCCTCCTCTCAGTTCCCCCTGGCTAGTCTCCCCACTCCCGCCCCCTGCCACCCTATGCACTGCCCCTTCTCTGACCCTCCCCCGGGGACACTGTACCTTTAACAGCCCCTCCATGTGCCTGTTTACAGCTCTGACACCATTTCCTGGTCTCCAGGTCCCGCCCCCTCGCTGAGCCTTTATTGGCTGCAACCGGCCCCCTCCCTGTCTCTCGTGATTGGACACTTCTGCAAGCCTTCTTATTGGCTGATGGAGGTGAGCACCATGGGGGCGGTGACCTTAACCCACCTTAGGGGGCGTGTCTTGAGTCCCACCCCCCCCGGGGGGGTGTGGCCGCGTGCTGGGGAGGGAGCAGGGGAAGGGGCGGATCCATGCTCAGTGACGCGGTGAGGAGGGGGCTGCGCGTTTGGGTCTTCCTCGGCTCCCGTTTCTCAGGACAGGGGCCCGCGCAGGAGTGCGTCATGGACCTGGGGGCGCTGCGGAAGAGTTACCGGGGCGACGATGAGGTGAAGTGGAGGAAGGCATCTGGTGGGGGAGGGGCAGGAGAACGAGAGGGGCCTGAGGTGGGCGGGGCCAGGAGCTGGAGCCTCGCTTCTGTCCGGGGAGGGGTCCGTGACGCTGCGGGGGGGGCGGGATCGGAACCTCGAGCCTTGTTTCTGTTCCAGCAGGGTTCGATGACGCCGCAGTCGCTCCGGGGCGAGCGCGTTCACACAGCTACAGGGTCAGCGCCCGCTGGGGCCGCCCCACCAGCTCAGGGAGCCGCTCCTGCCTGCCCTGGGGCTGTGGCAGCCCCACTCTGGGGCCTTGTTCCAGGGGGCCGCAGGGCTGGAGGGGCCCCAGGCAGCCGCAGCCCACCCCGGCCAAGCCTCTCTGAGTCTTGGAAACCTCCGTGGGTGGAGGCACCATCCCGAGGCCGGTGCTTGACCTGCCTCAGCCCACAAAGCTCCTCCTCAGCGCTGCCAGCTCTCTCCTGCCACCAGATTTTGAAGCCCCCCTTCCCTCCACACCCCCAAGCTCCCCCATTCCTGCACTGTTGGGTCGAGCCCCTGCTTGATAATCCACATGGTTGGATTGGGCCTCCACAGTCCTAACAGCCTCTGCTTCTGCACCCCCAAATGTCCACCTCCCCCCCCCCCAGGAGGCCAGCAGGCTGGTTAGGGTGTCGAGCCTCCCGTAACCCCCAAGCCCCTCTCTGCAGTCTAGCCAGCCGTTCTCTAGGCTGTATTCAGGTATGCCATTCTCCTGTCCCAAGCGCAGGAATCAACAGCATTAGAAATGCTCCTTCCTGCTGTGTGCTTTTCCAGCAATTTGCAACAGAAGAAATTGCCCTGTTTGTTTATCTGTAGTCAAAAACAAAAAGGGAGTTGAAACTGAAAGCCGGCATTTTCCAAGGGGTGGCTTGAGCGTAAGAAGGTTGAAAAGCAGGAGGCTAAGCTCATGTGTACTAATAGTTAAGTGCTCTAGGCTTTGTAGTCTTATTTATTCTGTGCTGCCCATCTCAGCAAAGGCTCAGGGTGGCTTACAGTAAGAAAACAAAAACTGTGGGGACCACATCAACTTAAAAGGGAGATAGACCATCAAAATAAAACAGACACCGCCCCCCCCCCCCCAATTTCATCCCCCAAGCAACATGTCATCTCAGTTTTATTCAGTACTTGCCTGGCCAAATGGTAAGTTCTTATAGCACTTCTGAAAGATGTCCAGGCTCAGCCAGTGGCAGGCCTCAAGTGGCAAGGGGGGGTGTCCAGTGCTAATGAGCAACTCCTGCCTCCTTGCTTGCAGTGACAGTGTTTTGTAATATCTCTTGCAAGTGCTGTGAAGTTGATGTGGAAATTGAAGGGTTTCTTCTGCAAAGGGTTTAACATTCATTATTCTGGTTGTTTCCTCGATTCTGTCCCATACAGGCCTTTGAGGAGAAACAGCTTGCCTCCCTCGACCCAATCAAGCAGTTTTCTGCGTGGTTTGAAGAGGCCATGCAGTGCCCCTCGATTGGAGAAGTGAATGCAATGTGCCTGGCCACCTGCACCAGGTGGGTTTTGCAAAATAGAAATGGGCAAGTAGCTTGGTGTTGTCAAATCTCTCCTGCTGGTATCTCAGGAAAAAAGTAAAGGAAGCTATTTAGTGCTGCAGTGTATTCTATCCTCTTGCTGTTAGCCTGTTTGTCTTGATCTGGGTAAACTGGCAAGTAGAAAGAAGGTGGCTTCTGAAATATTTGTGTGGAGAGTAGAGCAGTCCTGGAGCACGCCTCAGGGTTGGTAGGGGACTCTGCATGTAGAGACAGAGCTGGAAGACACCACTTCGATCATGAGGTCCAGTTTCCTGCTAGTCTAGGCAGCCAGTTCCAGTAAAGTTATGAGTGTGCCTGTGGGTTTGCCAGGACAGTGGGGCCCCTAGTCCTGACTGAGCTGGGTTGCGTGTTTGCTACAACTGGATGGATCGATAGTCTAATGTCAAAGACTGTCAGAGGTGGTACAGACCCCAGTAATGTATCTTATATGAAGCTATAAAGCAGGAATAAGAGAGGATAGGCTTTGTTTCCAGTTTCAGTGATTACTTACTTTCTTGCTTCAGGTCATGAACTAAGTTTCTCTTTGTCTTGGCATGGGCAGGAAGAGCATCTAAAGTGTGCAGTCATTGGTGTACCTGCTTCCATGACCAACAGCTTTTCTTTCCTGCTTTAGGGATGGGAAGCCCTCTGCCCGCATGGTGCTCCTGAAGGGGTTTAGTCAGAGTGGCTTTAGATTCTTCACTAACCTTGAGAGTCGGAAAGGAAAGGAGCTGGTGAGAACTGCATGACCCTGGAGCTTGTGGATTTGTGTGAAACATGTCACTGTGGGACTGGTTTACAATGTCATACTGTATCATCGTGAAATGAGGGTGGGCATAGTGCCACCAGCCAGGATGGGGGATGTCTGTGAGTATACAGTGGTAAATAGCAAGCAGCTGAAGGAACCCCTAGTTTCTATTTTCCCTCCTCTGAGGGCACCAAAACTATTTAGTTGATGGGATCTTCCTAAGTATTGTGATCTGCACCAAGCTAACACTGAGTTGAGTGAATTACAGCTACCTTGTCTTCAGTTCAGATGAGCATACCACAAATATATTTCAAATTCCAGTGTGCCTTGAGCTGCGTTGTTCCCAGCATCTTATTCTGATGAGGGTGACATTCCATATGTTAGGAACGGTATGGTCTGTAGATCATAGGTCTCTCAAATGTCTCCAAGTCCCAAACTAGGGAGCAGAGTTAGAGGTGGAGAAAGAGGATAACTGCTGTATGTTTTAAAGTTTGAAACTCTACCTAATTGAAAGTCCTTTCATTTTTTTTTCTTTTTTTTTTCCTCCCTTGCACTCTTCAGGACTCCAATCCTTTTGCCTCAGTTGTCTTTTATTGGGAACCCCTCAATCGTCAGGTGAGTTGTCGTGCCATCTGATAGCAACCAGGGATGCTCAGACCATAATGTCTTAAAGAAAGCTGTAGAGGGATAGGATCAACACCTGAACTGTGATTAGTTTGGGGGATGCCCTGGTGGGATGTGTTTGGGAGTGATGATGTCACAGCATGTTTCAGAACCATGTAAAGGTTCCTTTGTTCTGGGTGGCATTAACAGTAGCGTAACTTGTATATCAGTGTACAAAAGTGATGTGAATTACACTCATGTTTAGAGTGAACAAATGACTGGTCTACCTGGGTACCTGGTGCAGTAAATGCTGTTGATGCCTTGCCACCACCTGGCAGAGAACCAATAAATTGCATGTTTGCATTAAGCAATTGGCTTCTCTGGAATAGAAACTGACATGTTCTTATTTTTTATTTCTTCACCCCCACCCCAAGGTAGTTTTGTAACATATTATGGTAAATTCTATTAATTTAGGTGTATATGCCACGAGCCCACTCTTGTTTATATTGGTATAAGAAAGTGCTAAAGGTGTAGCAAGCTCATTGAGTACTTGGAGTGAGGTGGTGTGGAAATGGGATATAGGGGTATGCTGACCATTGTTGGGTGTTGGAGGAGATGGATGGATGTGGGTGAGAAAAAGAGAAGACCTACCTTCTCAGGCTTCTGCTGCTACTGCAGCAACATCAGCCCCATTTCTGAGGTAGCAGCCCTATGGCTAGGCCGCCTGCAAGCTGACCCCGATACCCCATTTGCTTCCTTCCTCCCCACCCCCAGCCCTATACGTACATATTGGGTACAGGTCTGTGCCAGCATTGGCAAAGATTTCCAAGGAGAGAAAGGAGCACCATTCTGCTCATTCCTCTTGCCCTCCTCCCTTCTCCTTGCCCCCATGGCCAGGCAGGCGCCATGGCAGACTGCTGACAGGGGGGATCCCACCACCACCTTGTAGTTGCCACCTGAAGTAAATGTCCCACTCACCCCACCTCAGTTATGCTTCTGGGTAGTGTCTACACCAGTTTGTGTCCAAACCCTCAGAGTGCAGACAGAAGAGGAGTGTATGTGTCACATTCTCAATTTGATTCACAGTTCCTGTCTATCTTGGCCTAGGATGACTTCTTAGATCAGAAGTTGTGCATGCCACATGATGGGCATTGCTACAGTATGTAGCATATCAAGCTTCACAGGGGTTTTGGTCCCATGAACCCAGTGGATTATTTTGCTACAGATTTGTGCTTGGCGTTGCTTTCAGTTATGAATTGCACTGAGAGAAGGTTCATACAGTAGGGAAAGCAATTGCTTCTTGTGTAGGTTATAATGATTACTGAATGGTGCTTGGCAATACTGGACAGTGATTGAAGAACCGCACAAGCGTTTTGAGGAATGGCTTTTGTGTGGAGGTCAAAGGAGGCTTTAGGTTAGCAGAGTATCATTTTTTTTCCCCGGTTCCAAATGTAGCGGCTTTCAAAAAGTGTTATGAGCTCTTTAATAACTGTATATGGGCGGAATCCCAAGTCTTATGGCACATCTGAAAACTTCTCTTTGGGAAGTCAGTAATTTATAAAAATAAAGTGAAGTGCTGGTGGACTTCAGGAGGAAAGAAGTCTGGGCATCTAATAATAATTCATCCCCACTTCATGCTTAGGTTGATGGTTCACCTGGTACGAGGGCAAGGGTTCAAGGAAGTGACGAAAGCAAATACGTAATAAGGAGAATAGGGTAGGGAGTCTGTGAATGAGGTATAGTTTTAACTTTGTGACTTTCCCCTTGTGGAAACCTGGATCCTAAAACAGTTTGAGAATGCATCTACAACTAAGGGGAAAGCTATTGTAAGTGTATCTGTCTTGCTGGGCCAGGTCTCACCTTTCTGTCACATTTGCAGGTACGTATTGAAGGCTCTGTGGAAAAACTCCCAGAGGAGGAATCGGAGCAATACTTCCGCTCCCGACCCAAAAGCAGCCAAATTGGGGCAGTTGTGAGTCACCAAAGCACAGTGATTCCAGACAGGGAGGTGAGAAGTGGTGGGACTTGGGGGTGGGCTGGATCGTATAGGATTCCTTGGGACTGAATGTTCCACAGTGACTTCTCTTCTTATTGTATGTCCCTAGGTGCTCTGTCTCCTGCCCTCAAGGGGACAGTGATGGCTCCAGGGCAGGTGGCATTCAGCCACTCTGTTTCCTGGTGGGGTTCCCACAGCCTTCAGGATGTTTCCCTTTCCTTTGCAGTATTTAAGGAAGAAGAACTCTGAGCTAGAAGAGCAGTACAGGGGGGTGGCAGTTCCAAAGCCACCGTATTGGTGAGTTGTGGTTTATGCCACTTAGCTGCTTCTGTGTGTTCTAGACATGGTCCTGTGCTCCCCTTCCCCACTGACCCTTCCTATTTCTTTCCTAAAAGGTTGGATAGCTTCTAATAGGCAAAGCAAGGCTGTTGCTCTGTTATGGCAGGGATGTTGGTTAGGACAGCAGAGTCTTCCTCAGTCTCTTGAAAACAGTCATAAGGTTTATGATTGCTAGTGAGCAGAGGGACAGAATGCATATTTCTGAAGGATGATGCCTTGTAGTTGCCACCTGAAGTAAATGCCCCACTCACCCCACCTCAGTTAGCCCTGGATTCCCCATCTTTGCCAGGTGCTGTCCTGCAACATCAGTGTTAGGTTTGGAACTGAGAACTGGTACAGCATTTACACGTAAAGTGCTCTGGATTGCAGCTGAGTGCTACATGCCAGCTCAGCATACTGGTATGCTCATGAACAATGTGTTCCCCTGCTGGCTGGGGGGGCATGGCGGTGGCAGGAGCACAGCGGCAGGAGCATGGCAGTGGTAAGTGGGGAGCTCCCACAGATGCTGTTGGCGGCCGGGGGGGGGGGCGAGCACCAACCAGGGGTCGGCAACCACCCACAGAAGCTGTTGGTGATCACTGACTGCCCATAGATGCCACCAGTGGTGTCAGCAGTGGGGACAGCAAGCAGTGACTGCCCGCAGGCATCGCCAACAGTGTCAGCAGTGCCTTTTCATAGGGGGTGCACATACACCCACATGCACCCCTACTGGGTATGCTTAATGTCACAAGAATCAGGGCTGAGGCTTACTTTTTCTTGAACTGGTCCCTGCCAAAGAGGCTGAACTGTAAGCATTACTGAGCAGGGAGCATGTGATAGATGCCTTGGGGTGCTCCTCGTTGATGATATACTGTGGTGGTTTCTGCTGTACCCCAGATCAAATTAGTCAGTGCATTGTGCTGACATTGCAGCTGTTGCATGTTGGGCCATTTAATGGCATCTCTTTTTCCCTTAGGGGGGGATACATCCTGAAACCAGATGTGGTAGAGTTCTGGCAGGGTCAGACCAACCGCTTACATGACCGCATCATCTTCCGGCGCCTCAGGGCTGGTTCTGCCTCCACAGGACCGATGAGCCACAAGGGAGAGGGAGACTGGGTGTATGAGAGGCTCTCCCCTTGAAACCTGAGAGACCGTGGAAGCCTTGGCCACCACCTCATTCCATGCAGGGAGCTGGAACATCTTCAGTGCCAACAATACCCTTCTGCCTCACCTCTCAACTGGGAGCCCTGGATCAGAGGTGGATGGGGCTCCTTGTTGTGGCAGTCCATATTATTTAACTCCCACAAAACAAATGAATATTGGAGTGCTGAGACTGAAGTTCCCCTTTCTAACCCAGTCCAAGGTTCTCCATCAGTGGGTCTCCTCAGGCCTAGAGGGACAATTGTAGGGCTGAAGGCAGGTTAATCTCCATAGCTCATCTGGCCCTTTGCATTTCTACCAAGCCTGCCCCCAAAGCGTCAATGCCAGTCATGGTAGCAGCTTTTTGTCACCTGGATGCTTCTTTACAGGGAACAGGACTGAGCCCCACCAAACTCATTTAATGAAGAAAGCTTCTGAATGGCCACTGCCTAGTGTGATTTTTGTTTTTTGTTAACTGTACACACAATCAAGGGAGTAAGTTATTCTAGACAATCTTTTTGTTTTAACCTTGTGACAAGGGGAGTGGAGACATTGTGTATTTTAGCTGTAATCAGGGAGCTAATCCATCCGGAAATTTATCCAAGTGCGGTAATGTAACCAAGTCTGAATTTAATTGGAACACTCTTGTTTTAGGTTTTGTATGTGTGATGCAGTCATTGTAGCTGTGACCTGCGTATCCTTGATACTGAAACTATGTATAGGGAGCTTGTCACCAGACTCCTGTGTGTCACAAATGTGGTGGCCTCTCTCATGTGGTGCCTTCTGGCTGCTATTGGTACTAGTCTGCAAAGTATCAGTGAGTATATACATTTTAAAATAAAGTCCAGTCTGACAAGTGGAATTTGAAGTTGGATTTAGTTAAATATTGTCTCCTGCTCTATGCTTTAAAAAATACACCAGGTAAGTGAAAGCTGGCTTGTAATCTTCCATCACCCCAGTAGGGGGAGCCATTCTCCAAATTGTGACATGAAATATGTATGGGTTATTTATTTCCCTTCCCCCTTTGTATTCACTCTCACTTTCTTGGGTCGTATCCCAGTGAAACTCCAGCCTGATAACCCTTGCCCCCTCCCAGCTCCTTGCACATATTTTCACTCTTAGTCATTTGCTTCCTCACCCAGCCAGTTGGGGTCAGGATCTCCTGGCCATTTCACTTGTGACAGCAGGCAAGCAGCTGACAGCCCTGCTCTCATGCTCTGAACTCTTGCTTTGCTGCTGGCCATGGGCTGCCCCTTGGACCCTGGGTTTTCACTGCCTCCTTGCTGGGGGAATTTCTTACACTTGAGGAGTTCCCTGGTGGCTCCCAGCCATGCACTTGTCAGCAACAAAGAGCCTCCTACCTGAGGGGCTGAAGCATTTCTTTGTGTCTCCTATATAGCTGAGCCCTATGGGGTGTTTTACATACAGGGGTTTCTTGAATTGGCTGGTTGCAGTCAGAGTACCTATATGCTATTATCATGATCTCTTCCTATCCTGGCGGTGAATTCTCTGTGTGGGGGAAGGGAAAACAGGTTTGGCCCTCAGAAGCAGAGGAGAAGTGATGCAGCTGCTCATCATTCTGAGGTTGGCATCTGTTTTCTGGCAGCTGTAGTTGCATTGTAGAGTTACTGAAGTTGTTTCTCTCAACTTTAGCAACAGCAGCAGCCTGGCTGGCCTGCTTCCCCATCAGTTTGGAGTGAGCAGTACCTGTTTAAACCAGAGGGATGTATTTGGTATATTCTTGATCTGCTTTCACAGCCGCCTTGTGTAACAGGCTGTGTACAACAAAGACTCTGAAGACGGGCAGTTCTGCAGAAAAATATGGAGCTGGTTCCAAAGCACTTCCTTTCATATCCCAAAACAGGGGCTGTCCATCTTCTAAGTGGCTGGGGGCCACATGCTATTCAGGCCACTTGCCATGCCATGCTGCATGGCTCCCTGCCCCCTCCCCGTGGCCCATTCCTGCTGTCCCCACCCTGCTGTGTGAGCCCCCTCTGCCCTGCTGCACTTCATGGGATCCCTTGAGCACCCTGGCAGTGGACTCCATAAGCCCTCTGAGCTGCCCCACAGCACACCACCCTGTCCCCAGGGCTGGGGACAAGAAGCAGAAGCTGGAGAAGGAAGGGGAAGACAGGGAGCAGCAGAAGCAGGAGAGTAATGGGGGAAGCAGAGCCAAGACCAAGAGTCTGGAGGTTGCAGGTTAACCCCTCAGGGACTGCATGGAAACTGCAGGCCACAGGTTAAACAGTCCTGCCCTAAGAACAGTAAAGCTAGGTAAATTAAATGGCAGCTTCTCCAGCTACCACTGTTACTACCACTCCTAGAGTTTTTGCTCTATGGCAAACCCTACTTTTATCTGCTTCCCCCTTCACTGACAGACCAGCCATATGTCCACTCTTGTGCTAATGGCTGTGTGGCATCTGTTTGAGTGTTTCTGGCCAGAGTAGTTAATATGTCTTAGTCTGTTCATGGGGGAGAGGTGAAAGGGGTTGTGACACAGTGGCACGCCTGGCCTGTTGCCATGCCAGGAGGCTTGTATTGGAGCTAGGGCTGCAGCAGGAAGGAAGTGTCACTGAGAGCAGACATTTGCATGGACTTCATTGCTCTCATTCAAATGAAGGTCCAAGCTGCAGCCCAGCTCTGCTCATTTGGAGGGAGTGCTAATAAGGCAAAGTTGAGTTGAAGGGGGTCCCTAGGCTCTGCTGATTAGGGTGATGATACCCTTTTCCCTTCCTTTCTAGGAGGAATTGTGAGTGGGCTGGCTCTAGCACTTGCAAGTGGCCAGAATGGTTTGCCAGTTGGCTCTGAGCAAATAATGAGCTCCCTGCAGGAGTGGGAACATTTCAGTTCTGGATGACTGGGGACAGAAAGTTATCTAGCAATAATATTATTGGAGTGAGTCACTCGCTCTCCACACCCTTCCCCAACCAGTCAGACACAGGAGCATTGTGCCTGTCCCAGCAGCAGCCTCACAGTAGGGTGGAGGAGAAGGGCTTACCCCTGGTGGGGAGGAGTATTTCTTGCACCCACTCTGTGCTGGCTGCGGGAGTCCCAAGGACAAATATTGTAGCTAATGTAGGTCAGGTAGCTGAAAGCTGCCTCCACCCACCTAGGCTCTGTCACAGCAAAACTACAGAGTAGCAGAAAGACTGTTGCTGCAGGCTGTTGTCTTGTTCCTGTGGCAACTCCTGCCTGACATGGCTTAAAGTTGCACATGCTTTATCTCTCACCTTGCACCTTTCCTATGAGGGTCCCAGTGCATTCCTGGCAGGGGGTTGCCCCTCCATTTCATAAGGAAGGAAACCAAGTCAGAGAGGCCAAGAGCCCTGTCCAAGATTGCAAGTCTGTCATGGCATTGGCAGTAGGACCATAGATTTCATAGACATTAGGGCTGGAAGGGACCTTGGGAGATCGACTCCAGCCCCCCACCCAAAGGGCAGGAAGTCAGCTGGGGTCATAGGATCCCAGCAAGATAAGCATCCAATTTACTCTTGAAGCGGTTCAGTGTAGGTGCTTGAACCACCTCCGCTGGCAGACTGTTCCAGACCTTGGGGGCTCGGACAGTAAAAAAATTCTTCCTTATGTCCGGCCTGAAACGGTCTTGCAGGAGTTTGTGACCGTTCGACCTCGTCATCCCTTGGGGCACTCTGGTGAACAAACGTTCCCCCAGATCCTGGTGGTCACCCCTGATAAACTTATAGGTGGCCATCAAATCACCCCTGAGCCTACGCTTTTCCAGGCTAAAGAGTCCCATGGCTCTCAGCCTGTCATCGTAAGATCTGTTTTCCTGACCTCTGATCATGCGCGTGGCTCTCCTCTGGACTCTCTCAAGCTTCTCCACATCCTTTTTGAATTGTGGAGCCCAAAACTGGACGCAGTACTCCAGCTGCAGCCTCACCAAGGCCAAGTACAAGGGGAGAATGATGTCCCAGGATTTGCTCGAGAAGCATCTATGGATGCAAGCCAGCGTTTTGGTCGCTTTACTAGCCGCAGCATCGCATTGCAGGCTCATGTTCATCTTGTGGTCAATGATGACCCCCAAGTCTCTTTCTTCTGTAGTGCTATCCAACGTAGCACTGCTGAGCCTATAAGGAAGCTGCAGGTTTTTCCTCCCAAGGTGGAGAACCTTGCATTTTTCGGTGTTAAACACCATCAGGTTCTCATCTGCCCATTTACTGAGCTTGTCCAGGTCAGCCTGGATCACCCGCCTATCCTCTGGCGTGGATGCTTTGCCCCAAAGTTTGGTGTCATCGGCGAACTTGGCCAGTCCACTCCTGACTCCAATGTCCACATCATTAATGAAGATGTTGAACAGTATGGGTCCCAGGACGGAGCCTTGAAGGACCCCACTGGTCACAGGGCACCACGATGAGCGACTGCCATCAATCACAACCCTCTGGGTCCGACCACGGAGCCAGTTTCCCAGCCAGCGGATCGTGGTGGAGCCAAGGCCACAACTGGCCAGTTTGGCCAAGAGGTGATCGTGGGATACCAGATCAAAGGCTTTTTTGAAGTCAAGATATATGACATCAATCTCTTCTCCCTTGTCCAGGTGATAGGTCACCTGGTCATAGAAGGAAATGAGATTGGTCAAACAAGACCTACCCGCAACAAACCCGTGCTGGCTATCCCTTAGGATGTTAGCCTGGGCCAGTCCCTCAAGGATGGCCTCCTTAATAAACTTTTCTAAGATCTTCCCCAGGATAGAAGTCAGGCTAATGGGCCTGTAGTTAGCTGGATCCACTCTCCTCCCTTTCTTGAAGATCGGCACCACATTGGCCTTCTTCCAGTCTTCGGGCACTACACCAAAGCGCCAGGAGTTTTCAAAGGTCCGTGCCAGGGGCTGGGCTATGACGCTTGCCAGCTCCTTGAGTACCCTGGGGTGCAGATTGTCAGGGCCAGCTGACTTGAAGGTATCCAGCTTCTCAAGGTGTTCCTTCACGAGGTCAGCATTGGAGGGTAGGGGATCCCCATCACCCCGATCTCCCTGTCCCACAGCAGGCATAGGCGTCCCATGGGACTGATGAAAGACTGACGCAAAGTACCTATTTAATAGGTTGGCTTTTTTCCTGGGCGTCAGTTGTCAGTTGCCCCATCTGGTTTAGCAGGGGTCCAACATTGCCCTTGCTTTTCCTCCGGCTCCCCACATATCTGAAAAAGGACTTTTTGTTGTCCTTGATGCTTGAAGCTAGTTGGAGTTCAGTTGCAGCCTTGGCTTTCCTGGTTTGCTCCCTGCAGGACCGGACCAGCATGGAGTAATCCTCCTTGGAGGTGAATCCATTCCTCCATCCTTTGTAGGCTTTCCTTTTTAGCCACAGTAGGTCTGCTAGGTCTCTGGAGAGCCAGGGGGGCTGCTGTGCCCTCTTGCTGCCTTTCCTCCGTGTTGGAATAGATTTAGCTTGTGCACTGAGGATCGCTTCCTTGAGAAGCAACCACTCTTCTTGAACTCCCATCTCCCTGGGGTCACGGTCCCTGAGGGCCTGACCGACAAGCCTCTTGAGCTTGTCAAAGTCAGCTTTTCTGAAGTCGAGGACTTCTGTGTTGCTGACTGACTTGCCAGCTTTACGACGGATGGTGAAGGTGATCACCTCGTGGTCGCTGTCACCCAACTTCCCATTGATCACTAGGTCGCCGATTAGGTCGTCCCCCGTAGCCAGTACCAGGTCGAGCAGTGCTTTGCCTCTCATTGGCCCATAGACTTCTTGAGTCAGGTAGAGGTCATCCACACACAAGAGGAAGCTTTGCGACCGCTCGGATTTTGCTGAGTGATCTTCCCACGAGATGTCCGGGTAATTGAAGTCACCCATGACAACCGAGGTCCTGGAGCAAGCGGCCTCAGTCAGTTCCTGGGCGAACTACTAGTCAAGCTCAGGACTTTGAGTGGGAGGTCTGTAGTAGACTCCCACCGTTGTGTCCCCTGTGCTGTATTCCCCACGAATTTTTACCCAGAGGGTCTCTAGCTGTCCATGCTGGTCGCCAACATCAGCTTGCAGGGACATGTAGCTTTCCTTCACATAGAGAGCTACACCCCCGCCCCTTTTGTTAACACGATCCCTCCTTTACAGGGTATAGCCCTCTATACCCGTGGTCCAGTCATGGGTGGAGTCCCACCAGGTCTCCGTTATCCCAATGAAGTCATAATTCTTTGCACTGAGCAGGAGGACGAGCTTCTCCTGCTTGTTGCCCAGGCTCCTGGCATTAGTGTACAGGCAGGCAAGTGTCCCCTTGGGGGCTCTTGCCTTGCCCACAGATTATGCCAGGGCTGGGCTCCCTTAAATGCCTTGGTCTGCTGGCTTTGCAAGGGTCGCTCAGCGGGCCAGCAGTGGCAGTAGTCCCCCCATCCCCCAGCGGGCTTAGTTTAAAGTCCTGACAAGCACTCCTTCCTATACCCATTGAAAATCCTGCTCTGGAGCTGGGATTAGCACCCACACCTCTTGACTGCAGGTTCTTTACTGCAACCACTAGCCCACATGCAAGTCTGAGATGTATGATACTTCAGTTTCCTCCTTACAGTAGGTGGAGCCCACATTTCAGTCTCTTGCATGGCTTCCTTTGCTGACACATGAGTTCAGTTTTCTCTGGCCCCCTTCCTCCTGGACTGTGCCCCTCTTCCCAGAACAAGGCCCTGGATCTTTGCATGCCATTTGCAAATCTAGGATTGACTCAGTGTGTGACCTTAGATCAGTTCCTCCCACCTATGTGGGCTGCAGTTTATTTCAGTTTTAATGAGGGATATTGCTTACCTGTTTCATGGGATCGATACTTAGTGATTGTTTGGAAGATAGAAAGGATTAGGTATTAGTAGACCAGCATGTTTAGTTTTTGAGGATTTCATAGATGTCATAGACATTAGGGTTGGGAGGGACATGAGAAGATCATCAAGTCCAGCCCCCTGCCTCAGGGGCAGGAAGTCAGCTAGGGTCAAAGGATCTCAGCAAGATATGCATCTAAACGTTTCTTAAAAGATTCCAGAGTAGGTGCTTGCACCACCTCTGGAGGCAGTCTATTCCAGGTCCTGGGGACTCAGACAGTAAAGAAGTTTTGCCCTATGTCCAGCCTAAAATGGTCATGGAGGAGTTTGTGACCCTTGGGCCTTGTCATCCCTTGGGGTGCTCTGGTGAACAGACATTCCTCCAGATTCTGATACACACCCCTGATGTACTTATAAGCTGCCACTAGGTCACACCTGAGCCTGCACTTTTGCAGGCTGAAGAGTCCCAAGGCTCTCAGCCTGTCTTCATAAGACCTATTCTCTTGTCCTCTGATCATGCATGTGGCTCTCCTCTGGACTCTCAATCTTCTCCACATCCATCTTGAATTGTGGAGCCAAAAATTGGATACAGTACTCCAGCTCCAGGATGAAGCAGAAGGCTTTGCAACTTCCCTTAAATCATTACCACCCCAGATGCCTTGCAACCACTTGTTTTTAAAGAGGAAAGATGACTTAATGATTAGGAAGGGGAGAAGGGAAATGTAGTTTCCCTGCATTCTGGCTATTCGCAAAAGTCAGGCTCTTCAAGGGTGCTTAATGCCAAACTCCCATTGCACTCAGTAAGGATCAGGTGCCTAAATACTGCCATGGCTCATGATCTCAGTCTCTGACTGTACCATGAGGAGGAGATCTCTACAATACCCCTCAGGGGACTGTAAGGATAGAGGTGCTACGGACCTTGAGGTACTGAGGCACTGTGCAGATGGAGGGGACAGAGAAGTACTAGGGTGTGTGTAATGAGGGAATTTCAAAAGAGCGTTTTAAAAATACTTGAAAATGTTTCCATTGCTTCCACAGAGCAGGGCAGCTGGGTAAGCCCTGAGGGCTCCCATCCCCATGATGATGCAACCAGCAAAACAGATTAGCAGCCTGGTGATGGGCAGGAGAGGGGGATCAGGACTGTGGACAGAGGCATGGGAATGAGCAGGGGGCCCTAAAGACAACCCGATGCTTCCTCAACTTCAAGTAAATAGCCCAGGGATTTACAGACTCAGAGAGGAAACTGCCTCAGAAGGACTGAATGTGCCTTTTGAAAAAGGAGCCTCTTCCTTCTCTCTGCCTATAGAGTTGCTCTCCCTGTCTACATATCATTGGTATCATGTACCCAGGAGCTCTGTTCCTTAAAAAGAATCCCAGTATGCTAAGTCCTGAATAAATCTGTCAAGCTGAGGTCCCAGCCACCTCTTCCTTAATTACTTCAAGTTCCACTGTTTTTCTAGATCACTTAAAAAATTAATCAGGATTAAAGCACTCAAAATTAAGTCATTATAATATTTTCCTGTCGATTGCAGTTTTTTTCCACTGTCCATTTCCGTGTAGCCTGCAATAAACCTGTGTCTCTTGGGCTGAGAACAGCTAGTGTAACTTGACCATGGGATGGACAGACAGAGATTTTCTATGCATAGTGTCCAATTGCAAAGGTGAGTAATTCCCCAGTGCATGTTGCTTCACAGCTGCTGGCAACTGATAGTGAAGCACCAAGCTGCCACCAGCAGCCTAGATTTTGCTGGCATCTAAATGCTATGGTGATAAGCTATTAATATATCTTCATGTGCCTACTGCATTTCTTTCCCCATTCCCATAGTTCTTAGGCTGTAGTCATCTCTCTTCACATCTATCCCATCACTTCTCCTAGCCACCCACTCAAGGCATCTTGGGTCTCACTGATCACTGGCATGGGACAAAGATTGACTTGTGCACCTGTAGAGCTCTTCCTCTGTTTATTTTGGAAATAGAGTATGAGGGTGGAGGCTGCTGGGAAACTCAGTAATCTTGGGCTGTTAAGGGGTAATGAGTATGGGGGGGTGCCCTATTATTGAGGTTTGGGGTTGCCTGAATAAGAGCAGTTGGCACACTATGGCCTTTTATAATAGCTGGAAGGTTGTTACTTTCTTTCATAGTTTCATAGTAGTTTCATAGTTTGTAGGGTCGGAAGGGACCTGAGTAGATCATCTAGTCCGACCCCCTGCCATGGCAGGAAAGAATACTGGGGTCAAATGACCCCAGCAAGATGTTCATTTCAGCTTCAGGCTCTGCCACTCCCTGCAATTAAAAAAAAAAACAAAACCAACAACAACAAACCTCTAGAGCTTCCCTGTGAAATTGTTTGTGTGGCTATCACAGTCTTCAAGCAGACTGGCACCTAGGCTAATTCAGTTACAACCACTCCACCTTTCTTCCCCTTTCTCCTCCTGTCTGATATGGCAGTTGGTTTGACATCTGCCCCTACAAGATGTGTAGGGAAAAGCTTATGGTGGGCACCAGCACTGGGGAATGAAGCTGAAGAACTGTGTCTGCATGAGCATTGCCTTGGCTGCAATGGTATTTCTAGGCATCTGGAGACCCTCTACACCAGGGGTGTCAAACATGATCCATGGGCTGGATCTGGTTCCCAGACATGGGTCATCCAGTTTGCAAGGCTTCATGCAAATTTGACATCCCTTCTCTACACAAATGTATCTCCAGTAGCTGGCACGGGAATCTGAAATCTGCACAATTGCACCCTCATTCTGTAACAATGAGCTTATATGTGAAGCTCTTAAAGTGAAATTCCCACCTGTGCTCTGATTTAGGCTGGCTCTCTGATCCAAGACCCCTGAAGATAGCACTCCGGTTATCTAGTACACCACAAGTTCAACAGCTAGACTTGTTACTGTCCAAGCAGGTGAAAGGACCCTCCCCTTTATTTATCTGCAGTATCGCCTGCCCTCTTTTCCAGTGCTGAAAAGTCGTGTTTAAGAATGAGGGGAGGTATTAGGTTGTTCAGCCTTCCCAGGCAGAGCTGTCCTCTTTCTGTTCCAAGCCCTGGAGTGTCATCATAGACCAGACAGACTCCCTTTGTTTCCAGTCCTGTTTTATTAACAAAGAACATTTACAAACTTACAAAAGATGCGTCTTTAAAAAAAATAGAACAATCCAAGCTGCGGCAATGAACCTTAACTACCAGCTACAGACACAGTTTGTCTCCAGAGGGTATGAGCACCTACCCCATCCCCCACTGAACTGCAGTCCGGGCCTATGCCCTACAATTGGTGAGCTGCTGTTGGCCACAACAACATGGGGAAGAAATGCACCTTTTAACAACCCACTCTCCATGTTGGTGATGAGCACAAACAAATAGCAAGGAACAAAGATCAAGGGCTCTAAGACACCAGCAGCGAAATGGTTCTTGGAAATGAACAAGGCCAACGAATCTTCACTTCAGCAGCCCAGCTAGAAGATCAGGAAGTGAGTTCTATGTCGTGTCTTTTGCCAACTCTGTTGGAAGCTACACATCGTCAGCAGCTGCTCCCCACGCACCAAGTTTAACAATTATGTGCACTTTGTATGTGAAATGGCTTGATGGGTAAGCTATTAGGAACTTTTCTGCTAAAGTCCACCCAGACTGCAAGGTTACATGTTCAGTAGCCAGGCAGAGGCAGCAAAATGCAGAAAAAGGAGTTAAAAAATAACTTTAACTTTGCTTGCTGGGAACAAGGTTTCTAGCATTTTTCACCTCTGCAGAAGAAACTTGGAAGTTAGCAGTCAGGTTGGTGACTCTAAAACTCTCCCTTCTTGCTCAGTGGGGGAAACTGAGGCACTGCAAGGGACAGTGACTTGCCCATAGTTGAATGCAAGATCAGTAGCAGAGCTGGTGACAGAACTGAAGTGTTCTCATTCCCAGGGATCCCATGTGAAGCAGGAGACTCTGGCCTCCTCGTTTTCAGAGCCATTTTAATTGGAGTCCAGCTGTTTTTTGCTTTGTCCATCAGATAATGAAGAAAACACAGTAAGCAAAAATAGCCTCTCAGGGGTTGTAAACCAGGTTTGAGGTCTCCTAAGCCACCCCAGTGGCAGCTGTTTCTTCTGTTAATGGGATTGGGAGAGAAGTCAGAAGTGCTCGGTGGTCATTTTCTATCTGCTGAAAGACAACAGAGGCTCTTTCCATAGCTAAGCATGATTCTCCTGTAGCTCACATGACAGAGGGCTGCTGTCTGCATTTCTAGTTTCTGGTCTCAAGTCCATTCACAGTGGTCCAGTTTATCTGGCAACTGCTTGAGGTCAAATATTTCTCTTGGTTCCCTATCCGGGGAATCTGCATGCTATTATGCTATCATCCTGGCTGAGATTCCCTTCCCATCTTTTTCCTACCTGCCAGCTGTCCCTATATTTACCTTTCAAATGTCACAGTGAAAAAAGACAACTCCCTGGGAAATCCCCACGGGGAAGTCCTCTTAAAAGGGCTTGCCAGCAGCCCTCAGTTCTCTTCCCATGGTTGTCATTCAACGGAGTGGAGAATCACACTGCTCATTTGAGAAACTGCTCTTTCCCCTTCCCCACCTATGCATTAACTGGCTCCTCTGGGCAGGTTGATGTTGGGGTGGGGATGTTTCCAAGAGGCCTCTGATCTGCTGGGTTTTGTCAGCCTTAGCTCCACCTGCCAGGTTTCAGAGAGAGACCCTGGCAACTCCAGGTAGTGACAATCACCCAGTGGGATTTATTTTAAAGTTGATTAGTTTGTTTTAAATTAAAATAAAAAATTAAAGTCTTCTCCTTCTCAAGTGCACTTCAGGACCAAAGTCTGAAATAAACAGTGTGGGCACATGCCCCTCATTACTTCATTTGCAGACGGAACAAAACTGACATCTAGGCTGACTAAGATTTGGAAAGGTCCTTGCCTTACAGCATTGATTTTCCCCCATGCTGTCTTCCTTTGCCTCACTTCTCCTCTCGGTCACCATCAGTATAGAGGTTGGGGTTTTCTGCCAGTGTGGATCGCACCTTCTTCTTCTCTTTGAAGCGCCCTGAGTGGGACACCTTGACATGTTTGCCCTTTGTGTTCTTATCCACAATCTTCTCCAGCCGGGCATTGAATTCACAGTTGGTTTCGCTGCCACCACCTGCCTCTGCCCGTGTACCCTCCTGCTGGTTCTCATTGGCATAGATGTCTGGGCTTTCATACAGGACTTTGGGGGCAGATTTCTTTTTCCGCAGGAAGGTCAGCTTCCACCAGCTGTAGTTATTCTCAGCCATGTTTGCTCCTCCTGGCAGTAGCAAATGGAACTTGTTTCTAAAGACAAAGCAAATTTCATCATTAAGGTTTGCTTTTGCCCTAGCAAATTTTACACTCACAAGCTTGGAATTGGGACCTTCAGTTCCAAAACCATAGGCCATCCACTCCCCTCCCATCAGAGCTAAGGGAGGAGTGGACCCAACTAGTGGAGTAGTGGTACATCCCCTACATGCTGTGGGGACCAGTCTGTAGAGAATAGCATTTCTTGCACATATGTAGTCAATATATTACATCAGCGGTGCTGAGCCTGTCCAATGATGTGGGCCTGATAAGTAGCATTGGGGTTAGTCTGCAAGCCGGATCCTATGCACAGGGTTAGCATGTGGGGGCTAGCATCCCTCCAGACCCTTTTTCTGCTGAGAGATCTATGTATTGACCTAGAGGCACCATTCCCTTTCTTCCCAAAAACTGAACCTGTTCCAAATGCTACCAGAGACTGATGGAATTTAATTTCCCAAGGCTGCTGTAAGTGTGTTTCAGAGTGCAGCTGTTTCATAGACTTGTAGAAAAGTAGGGCTGGCAGGTCCCTCAGGAGGTCATCCAGTCCAACCCCTTTTCAAGGCAGGACCAGCCCTGTCTAAACCATCCCGGCTAAGTGTTTGTTTAACCTGCACTGAAAAGCTTGCAATGACAAAGACTCCATAGCCTCTCCAGGGAATCTGTGCTAGTGCTAAACCACCCTCACAGTTAGAATGTGCTACTTTATATCTAACCTAAATCTCTCTTGTTGCAATTTAAGTCCATTACTTGTTGTCCTGTCCCCTGTAGACACAGAGGACAATCAATTACCAGTTGAAGTCTTGTTATCAAATCCCTCCTCTGTCTTCTCTAGACTAAATAAACCCAGTTCTTCTAGCTTTTCCTCGCTTTTTATTTTCTAGCCTTCTCATCATTTTTGTTGCTCTGCTTTAGACCCTTTTTAATTTGTCCGCATCTTTGTTGAAGTGCAGTGCCCCAAACTGGACACAATACTGCAAGTGAGCCCTCGCCAGTGCCTAATACAGTGCATGAATTGCTTCCCGTGATTAGCATGTGACTCTCCTGCTGATGTTGCCCAGTATAATATTATTTCCTCTCAACAATAGCATACTGTTGACTCCTATTCAACTTTTATTTCACTATAACCTGTAGGCACTTTTTTGCAGTGCTACACTATTCCCTGTGTTGTGTTTGTGCAGAGTCCATTCGCCAGTCCTCAAATGCTTTGAAGGAACTACCACAGTGTTTTGCACTGTGGACAGATTATATCTCAGACCCCAGATACAGCTTTGCAAGGCTTCTCATGAGACTGAGGGCAAAGAACCTCTGACTATCACAGTCACTTTCTCCTGTTTGTCATTGGGTTGCCTCATCTTAGTGCAGCATGGCAATGCATTGTGGCATAATGACCTATCATCACAGTGCAGGGTGACGATGCTGAGCTGGTAAGAAATATTTATTGGCAGGTGCCTAGAGCACTGTGCCCAGGATCTGAGAGAGCTGAGGGGCTTTTTTTCCTTGCTCTGCCAATGATCTGTCATATCCATGCTCCTGGTTTCCCTCCCAGCATTTGTCTGGGTTGCTGAGTTTGCCAGGTTCTTCAGATCAGCACTAGCTTCTTGCTATGAGTTTGTGCACATAACCTCACTGATCCCAGCTGTGGCCTTCAGCTATTACTATAATGCAGATGCTATTAATTGAAGTAACTGACTTCAGTCATTTAGCTTTGCCCATATCCTGCCCTTATCAGGGCATGTTCTTCCTGTGATTTCCCTCTACTCTCTGCCCAGACCTATGTTTTGTTATTCTCCCTTGTTGCATCTTCTCTTCACTGGACTGTAAGTTCTCTGTGGCTTAGAGGCCAATTTGTATCCTGTATCTGTACAGGATGAAATAATGAGAGTATGTTTAATGGCCATATTTAACTATGAAGTGTATTGTGGTAGAACGAATTCCCACAAGTTGTTATGGAGGCTGATAATTTAAGCAGATTCAAAAGGGATTTGACAAATTCATGGGAGGAGAGATCCACTGGTATCTATTAAACATGATAGAGCTGCAGCCTCAGAATTAGGACTTCCTAGGACTCTGAATGCTAGAAGCTATAGGTAGAGCAGGGCAGTGGCAAATCAGTCTGGTTAGGTCCTGCATGTACACTCTTTTCTGCAGCATCTGCTTCTGCCACTGTGAGAAACAGGATACTGGGCTGGATTGGCCTGTAGTCCTTTTACATACCTTGAGCTCAACGTAATTTAGCCATGCCATGTGACAGGCTCAGTGCTAAAGTCTGAAGACAAAACTGTTTGCTTTGGAAGCTGAACTAGAGTCAGTATGTGCCACTTCCTGCTTCTTCCCATTTTACAACTGGGGAGACTGAGGCACAGAGGAGTGGTTTTACCCAAGGTCACAGATAGCCAGCTGCAGAGCCAGGAGCATAACTCAGAGGCTCCTGGTGCCTGAGTCCATTTCAGCCAATGCTGTTGATCTAGCAATGCTAATCAGTCCAGATTTAAGCTTTGGCTTCCAGCCCACCCCTCATGGATGGCAACAGCCTCTAGCATGAGCCCAGCTGGGTGTTTGCTGAGGGCGTATCTCACCCTTTGATCGCTCCCTCCAGTAGCTTCTAGAGCAGTGCGCAATCGCTTTGTAGCCAGGGTGGCAGCAGGGACTGAGGATGTGGCAGGGTCAAGGAGGCTGTCCCTGATGACAGCTCTTGTATGGAAATACATCTCCTGACACTCGGTACTTACTGCCTGATATATAGAAGCAGTAGGACTCTTGCAAGTGTGTTGAACACCTTCCTAGCTGATACTCAGGGGCCTGTACCTGGGACCTCCATAGCTAGACCTGAGTTATTCTATATTGAACCAAAGTTCATAGCTGGCAGCTGTAGTAATTCCAGTCCTCTGAACTGGCAGTAGAGAGCCAGCAACACTTACCAGCAGGTTGCACCAACCTTCAGTACTTATCTGGAAGGAACAAGGAAAAACTAGTGAGGGTGCAGCTGGGATCTTCCCTGGATCTGGTCTCTGTCCAGCAGTAAAGCAAAGCAGACTATTTGCTGAAATAGGGGTGAAGCAGGGAGAAGAGGAGCTGTCCTCCTTCATGGTCTTCCCTGATTAATCCCACTGCTGCAGATACTATATGAAATTGTGATTATTTGATATGGTACTTGGGTCACTGAGCCTGTACTCCAGCACCCTACAAAAGACCCAGCAGCTAACAGATGCTTGATCTTGGGGGCTGTGCCCAAGATTGTGCTCTCAGCTGCACTGCAGTGAAGCCAGAGGGATTCTCTTGCTTTCATCCCAGGTGCCTTTGTGCAATTGTCTTTGTGCAATTTGGATCAGAAATTTGGCCTGACAGTTTCACAGCTGCCCAGGGGTTAATCCCAGCACTTTGCCATTGGAAGCAGAGTGCAAGATGGGCAGTGTGTTATACAGGTATCTAGCATGTGAGACTTGTAAGGTAGAAATTCCCTGGATTTGCTGGGGAACTTCAGAGACTCCCAGATGAAGAGCTGGCTGCCTGGGGAGTTGCATCATTGTTTGGGAGGAGGGGCACAACTATTAGAAGGGGAGGGAGTGCTGTCAGTAACGCCAAACTAGGGTCCTCTGCATGAGGCATCAGCTCAGCCCCCTTGGATGATTTCAACAACAGTCCACAACAACAACAGCATCCCCTCTGCAGCACAGGGCCACTTTCCTCTATGCCCCTTTCTGGCTTGTCCATATTTACATTCTCAGGGGCCATTCTGGAGAGCCGCATGGGGTATGCCCAGCATCCATCCTACTCTATTATGCAGACCTGCTCTAAGTATACCCTTGCCAGAGCTGCTCAATGCATACTCAGGCCTGAGATACCTGCTACAAACTGCTACTAGTCTGCCCAAGCACATGTACTCACAGATGCTCATATGAACTTATGCAGGTGGGTATAACTCCAGACACGCACTCAGAGCTACACAAACACATGAATATGCAGAGATCCCATTGTGCTGATGTGGTCTGGGTACAAATAAGCAGCTGTGCACACAAGAACATGTACACCTGGGTACATGTCTGTTCAGGTGCATGCGTGCAGATGTATCCCTGCACTGTAAAAACACATAGAGAATAAGCACAAGAGTCAAATCACAGTTAAAGTCCTTCCCTGGCTCTAAAACCTAGTGTGATCTTTCTGGGATCACAGACCCAGCCAACACAGGCCCCTGAGAAGACATTGTGAGAGAGAAGAAAAGAGCTGGTACAGTCAAGGAGGTTACTAGACTCCCTGCATGGCTGTCCCTTTGCCTCCTTCCTGGAGCACAGAGTGCATGAAATAGTCCAACCCCTTCCCGCTCCTCGTGCCCACAGACAGGCCTCGCACTCTCTCTTCTCCAACCCTGTTACCTGTCAGTGAGGAAAGGCAATATAGGTCCCAGAGATCAGTGGCCCCTCTAGCTGGTGGCAGAGATTTCAGCCTCAGAGAAAGTGTCTCTAGCAGTAGTGAGGAGGGAGGGGAATGAGGTCTCATCCCGTGAGAAACTGCAGCAACCTTGGGCCAAGTCCGCCAAATATTTCAGTGGGTTAAACATTGATGGCTCAGGCTGAATAGCAGGGACCTGCCAGGGGCTGAGCAGGGTTCAGCACCTCTTGCCATGGGGTGGTTTCCAGTGTGGAACGTACCCCCAGAAGACCCCAACCTAAACATTTAACATCAGAGCATATAACATTCAATGCCTGAAGAGGGAAGTGTTTGTTCTGCAGGTGACACACAGCCCCCGGTGTCCTGTGACATGGATTTCATCTCCCTCCCCTCTCCAGCCCCATCAACTTGCAGCCCCCTGAACTGCTGCCACTAGCTGCTCTAAAACCTGCACAGTAAATGGGCTTTGTGCTACACAGGGCAGCTGTTCTCATGCTTGGAGTCCCTGTAACACGTCCAGCCGTTGGGTCACTTTGCTGAGTGTCATTGACAGAAGAGAGGGGAAGGAAGCTCAGTACTGTTTGTAACCAATGCTTGCATGTGACAGGGCAAAGCCAATGTAACCCTTCAGAGGCTGGCAATATCCAGCTTCTCCCCACTTCCCGTTCCTGCATTCATTTCACCACTTATGTGCCAAGGGTTACTCTCAAACCCTGTTTATATGGAGCAAACTGTGTACTCTCTATTAGCCACGTTAGACCAGAAGCAGCTATGGGGAGTTCTGCCCCTCAGATTGGCAAAAAGACATTAGCAGGTGTCTTTAGCAGCTTTAGTCGAGGTCTGGGGGGCTGTTAAAATAATCAGCCTCATATGGCCTTGGGAAGGCTGGTCCTTTGCTAGGAGGAGTTTCATGTGCAAAGGGCTGAGCTGATGGTTCTGCAAACCAAGTCCTTCATATGCCAGCTGGTCAAGATAGTGCCAGAGGAAGTCCTCCCCCCCAACTCTCCCTCTCTCTCTAGGGCTGAAAGAGGAGCTCAGACTCTGCAGCCCATAGATTTATTGGCCTCTGCTGGGACTGAAATTAAGAGTCTCACTGAAATGCCCGCTATGCTGATATGATCTGGGACCCCCATGCTCATTTCCTGTGTATGACCAGTAGTGGCTTTCAGGCACTGTCACAATAAGCTAAGTATGAAAGGACCCTGTTGCAATGAAAAGCTCCATGTCTCATTCCTGACCCTGTGCAAGTTGTCCAGATCCCCCCAGATCAGCGTGGCCTGGTCTGACTGGTTAGAAGGAGCTGCCCTCTTCCTCCTGAAGCCAACTTTGTACCCAGTCTGCAGAGGTGTTAAGAACCTGTGTGGGGCTGAAGGCACTCAGCACCAGATCTGGCCCTTCTGTGGGAGCACTGATTAATGAAACATTCATGGAGGCGCGGAGGCATGATATCTCGAGTTCCCTTTTCCTTTCCCCTCAGACACCCCTATTCAGCCTACCTGCTTCTTCAAAGACCTCCCTTCAGTCCTTGGCTGTGTGCATTCAGGTCCCTTGGGGAGCCGTCAGCCTGGGGAGCTGCCTCAGCAGGAGCAATGAGAGGTGATGGCTCTGGGCCACTAGCAGCAACAGACAGGCTGTCTGGCTGAGCTCCTGTGCTGGGGGAAGGAAGGGGTAGCGGCTCTCACGTCTCAGGTGCATGAGGAGGCAGGTGCATAGGTGCTGTGTACCTGTTGTTGCCTTTTGCTCTGTGTCAAGGTTAACCGGAGATCTAGCCACTCCTGCCTAAGTAAACAGTAGCAGAGGCTGGGCCAGGGAAGCTCTGAATATTCATAACTGAGGAAACCTGATCAGAGCTGCTGCTGCCACTTGCTTCCTCAAGGTAGCTCAGGTTGCTTGTCACCTGGGACTGGTGGGAGGGGGCTGGGAGGTGGGGGAGGTAGGTAGAAGGGGGATTTTCCAGGGCTGGCTTGATAGTAGAGCTTACTTTCAAGGGCAGTTTCGCCCCAGATGTCTCTGCAGGGCTGGATTCCCAGAGGAGTTTAGCCTGGAGGGCTCTCTTGGAGTCCCATGGGCTGAGGCATTGCCCCAAGGGTTCTCTGCATGGCTAGACAGCCTGACACTAGGGCAGAGAAGGGTTAAAACCCTGAGCACTGTTTGCCTGGCAGGAGATTGTATTCTTGCTTTTCTTTCTTTCTAAAGGATTAGTCGAAACTAGACTCTGGCTCAACTGGTTGCCAGACCGGTTCCCTTTTCTTTGCATCTCTCCCAGGGATTTTCTTTATCACTCCTTTTTTCTTCAGCTTTCCCTGAATGCATATGTGCCTGGCTGAAATCTGAGGTCCATTACTGCTCTGTTTCCCAGCTTGCTCAGCTGCTCACAACTGCATATCCCAGGATTTCTGGTCCCTTCATGCAGAAAATACACCTGCCTTACTATGGGCACAAGCTAAAAGCATAAGAACATAAGAGCTGTCAAACCTAGGGCAGTCCATAAGGCCATCTAGCTCAGTATTCTTCTGTCTCTCAGTGGTAGAAAGCAGATGCTAAATGGGAGGAAGCATTTATGCAGGGCCTATCCAGACTGGTCAATCCCCTGCCACTCTCCCCTTGCAGTTTCCTGCATGCAGATGCTTAGGAAATCCTAATTTGTAGATTGTACCTCTCACTGTCATGTCTAATACTCCCTGAAGGACCCATCCCCAGTCCCCTTTTGAATTTGGTTAAATTGTCCACAGATGAATTCTACCCCGTGTGAAAAAGAACTTCCTCCAGTTTGTTTTGAACCTGCTTCCCAATAATTTCACTGTATCCCCCCTAGTTCTGACATTGTGAAAGATGGTAAGCCGTAAATCCCTATGTACTTTCTGCACATCATTCATGATTCTGTAGACCTCTATCATATCCCCCCTCCATGTGTCTCTTCTCTGAGTTGCTTATTTAATCTGTCCTGGTATGGAAGCTTTCCTGGAATTCATAGAATCATAGAAGTCGGGTCGGAAGGGGCCTTGTAGATCTTCAAGTCCGACCCCCTGCCAGGGCAGGAGAAAAAACTGGGCTCAAATGATCCCAGCTAGGTAGGCATCAAGCCTTCTCTTAAAGACCCCAAGGGTGGGAGCCAGCACCACTTCCCTTGGAAGTTGGTTCCAGATCCTGGCCGCCCTAACCGTGAAGTAGTTCTTATGGATGTCTAATCTAAACCTACTCTCCAACAACTTGTGGCCGTTATTCCTTGTTATGCCGGGGGGTGCTAGGGGAAACAAGGTCTCTCCCAAACCCTTCTGGTCCCCCCTAGTGAGTTTATAGACTGTCACCAGGTCCCCCCTCAGCCTTCTCTTGTGAAGGCTAAACAGGTCCAGGTCCCACAGTCTCTCATTGTAGGGTCTGCCCTGTAGTCCCCGGATCATGCGGGTGGCCCTCCTCTGGACCCTCTCAATGTTGTCCACATCTCTCCTGAAATGGGGCGCACAGAACTGGACTCAGTACTCCAGCTGCGGCCTGACCAGTGTTGCATAGAGGGGGAGGATCACCCCCTTGGCCCTGCTGGAGATGCACCTGTGGACGCATGACAAGGTCCGGTTAGCCCTTCCAACCGTGACCTTGCATTGTCAGCCCATGTTCATCTTGGAGTCAATAATGACTCCAAGATCCCTTTCTGCTTCCATGCTCTCAAGGAGGGAGTTTGCCATCTTATAAGTGTGCTGCTGGTTACTATTGCCCAAATGCAGCACCCTGCACTTGTCAGTGTTAAAGCACATCCTGTTTTGCTAGCCCACCCCTGTAACCTATCCAAGTCTTGCTGCAGTCTTTCCCTCCCTACTAGCGTGCTCACCTCACCCCAAATTTTGGTATCATCAGCGAATTTAAACAGGGTGCTTTTCACCCCATTGTCCAAATCGCTGATAAAGAGAATGAACAGCGCGGGCCCAAGGACCAAGCCCTGGGGGACTCCACTGCCCACTTCTCCCCGGGTCGAATATGACCCTTCCACCACCACCCTCTAAGTGCGACCCTTTGGCCAATCTGCAGTCCATCTGACTGTGTAGGCATCAATGCCACAGTCACCCAATTTTTTAATGAGGATGGGGTGGGAGACAGTGTCAAAGGCCTTGCTGAAGTCCAGAAAGACTATATCCACAGCGACACCTGCATCCAAGGCTTTTGTGACCTGATCATAAAAGGCAATCAGGTTGGTCTGATATGACCTGCCCCTAATGAAACCGTGCTGGTTGCCCTTGAGCATCATCCCTGAAGATGGCCCATCGCAGATGTGCTCCATGATGATCTTCTCAAAGAGTTTCCCTAGGATTGAGGTAAGACTGACAGGCCTATAGTTGCCCCGGTCCTCCCTCCTCCCTTTTTTAAAGATGGGGACCACGTTGGCTACCTTCCAATCATCCGGCACCTGGCCCGAGCACCATGAGCACTCGTAAAGCTGTGCCAAGGGCCCTGCAATAACCCCTGCTAGCTCCCTCAACATCCTGGGGTGGAGAGCATCTGGACCCGCTGATTTTAACATGTCCAGCCCCTCCAGAAGCTCTCTAACCCGGTCCTCCCCAACCTGAGGTCTGGAGGCGTTCCCCTCGAGTCCGTGTTGCATCAAGGTGGGGAAGTCCTGGTCCCTGCCTAAGAAAACAGAGGTGAAGAATTGGTTAAAGAGGTCTGCTTTCTCCTCTGGCACAACCACCAGATTGCCCAGAGGATCTTGCAGGGGCCCCACATTTCCCAGTGCTTTCTTCATCCTCCCTATATATTTGAAAAAGGACTTTTTGTTATCTTTGATTTTGAATGCAAGTCCTAGCTCTATGCCCGCCTTAGCTTTCCTGACAGCCCCCCTACAGGCCCAAGCAGAGGAGGTATACTCCTCTTTGGAGATAGCACCCCCCTTCCACCAGGTGTACGCCACCTTTTTGGCAATCAGGCATTCCTGGACGCCCTTGGTGAACCAGGGGGGCTTTTGGGCACTCCTGTCCCCCTTGCTTTTTGTTGGGATGGTCACCCCTTGGGCCCTGAGTATCGTCTCCTTAAGGAACGACCACTCGTCCTGGACACTGAGTTCCCCTGCCCTCGAGAACCCCAGTGCCTCTCCCACTAATCTCAACTCATTGAAGTTGCCCTCTTGAAGTCTAGGGCTACTGCCCTGCTGCTGGCCCTTGACACCCTGCATTGGATGGTAAATTCCAGCAAGCGATGATCGCTATCACCCAGGTGGTCAAGAACCTGGAGGCCCCTTACCAGGTCATCGTCTGTGGCCAGGACCAGGTCCAACAGGGCATTTCCTCTGGTGGGACTGTGCACCTCCTGAATTAAGTGGAGGTCCTGTATCTCAGCCAGGAACCTCCTGGAATGGTCCAACCTGGCTGACTGTTCCTCCCAGCAGATGTCCGGGTAATTGAAGTCACCCATGACAACTACATCCCTTGCCTTAAGTGCCTCTGCAAGCTGGCCCGAAAATTCCCAGTCCAGCTCCTCCCCTTGGTTGGGGGGTCTGTAGTAGACCCCCACCATAAAATCCCTCTCCCCACGGCCGCCTTGTATCTTGAATTCTCTCTGTATCCTTGCAGTTACCTCCCACTTACTCTTTCAGTGTCTGTGTCACACATTCATTAATGTGCTTTAGGTAATGCACATTAAATCTAGTACCTCCACTGTGAAGTTCTAGAAACATGCACATTAGACTATTTTAATGTGCATTAGTGAAAAAGCATGTGTTTTGATGCTTTAATGCACATTAAAATAGACTAATGTGCATTAAAGTGCATGTGTAGTTGACTCACTGTAAGAACACAATCTGGCCTTTAGCCTTGCTGATCTGAATGAATTCCCTTCCACTCAAAGCTCAGCTTCTGATTTTCATCCAGCTAGCTATTCCAGGTGGCTCTCACAGACAAGGAAAGAAGGGTCCAAACCTGCAGCAAAATCTCCTCACCAGCTAGAGCAAATCTGCTCTTCAGTAGCTCAGGAGGTGATGAGGCCTGTCTAGGTTATTGCCGAAAGAGCAGCTCCCTGCTAGGCTCATGTCTGGATCTCAGATCCCTTGACTGGTTTTGGACTGAGCTCTTCACCACTCGGCATTAGCTCTTAGGTAATGATACTAATAGCAAGTAGTATGGGGAGGTCCAGAATACCAAGCCATTTAGAAACTCAGGCCTGTTTGCTGGAACAAGTAAGGGAATGTTTTCCCCGGGCCTCTGCAGACATTAATGGACTTATGATCCCTCCTGTCATACTTGGAAAACCTATTATTCTCTGCATTCCTAGCTTATAAAGCATTTTTCAGAACACTTGAAAGAGAGAAACAAGTTTAACACCCCCCCCCCAGGTTAGTTGCAGTATGTCAGGGGTCGGTGCGTTTGCCAGACTGAAGGATGGGTGGCAGCAGTTTAGAAAAAAGCTAGAGATGTCTATTCATGCACCTTGTATGAGATGTGTGCAACATCTCTGCGAGACATCACAGGAGAAAGACAGAGGCTGCAATGGGGGAGGGCCCATAGCTGCATCTCATGGAGACACTTTCTGAACTTTATAGCCAGGCTCTGCAAAATTCCCCCAGCAGTGAAGGCAACAAGGTCCAGGATGCATTCTGTGTCTTCTCAGAAGCCAAGGGGTAGCTGTGCGGGAGAAATGTGTTGCAACACAGGAAATGTGGTTTGGTTGCTTATTAAGAATGGAGAGCACTAGGGGATGAGCTGTACCCTGGTGAAACTTGACAGCCAAATTCTACCCAAATCAATATAATGAGTTCAATGCAAGACACAGATGACACCTGGTCTCATGAATAAAAATGGAGATAAGGTTAGGTCACAGACTTCAGACCAGGGGAACCAAGGCATGGCTAGACCCCTTCAGGTGATGCATTCTTCTATGTCTCCCGGGGGGAGAGAGCACCAGGAAAAGGGCTGGAATTGTAGTGGTGCCAGCATGGTGTGTTCTGTACAGCATGCAGGACACTGGGTGGGGGGGTGCACCACCTGACCTTTCTAACTAGTGGTGCTCCATTCTAGTGGCTTGCCTCTGCCCTGACTGACTCATGGCCCCCTGTATGGCCATGTGCTCCCTTTTGATCTTTTGAAAATGCTTCAGGAAATGCTCCCTGCAGAACCCTGCCTTCAAGGCTCTCTGTTGCAGTGGAGGAAGTCTGTCAGTCCATATCATCCTGTTTCTGGTCTCCATGCAATCAATGGCAATGTTTTTTCTTTCCCTGAAGTTCTGGAATGCCATTTCTAGCTTCTCCTCCCTTTGGAATTCCCTTCAAGAGGATAATATGTTTCCCAAATTGTTTCTCCCTGTATTCCCTCTAAGCTGTGCAGCGTGTGTGGCTACACAGGCATACCTGGCAGCGTGGCTTGAGCATGCCTGCGTGGGCACACACACCACACAGCTTAAAGGGAACATTGCCTTGGTAGGCAGGGTGATTGGATGGCTGTGTTGATTATGGTGGATGAGAGGCAGCTGGGTGAGTAGAGGGTCTGCATCAATATGCAGGCTAGTAATTGCCTCTCCATCAGGTTGCCTTTACACTGGAGGATGCTACCCTCAAGCAAGTCCATAAGACATATAGAAGGGTTTTATTTAAAAAGGCAGTGAACAACCAGGAAAGGCAGGCAGTTCTGCAGTTGACCAAGATAGTGTTCTTCACGCTGATGCAGCAGTAGAAGGTATATTAGCAGGCCTGAGATAGTGGCTTTGCCTTGCAGTGTACATGCCACCACAAAGCCCTATCTCTGTGATGCCTACAGAACAGCATACAGTGCACTGCAAAACTGCATAAAATTCCCTACTAGGTGTTCAGAAGAATACTGCTTTATAATATCTTAGACAGTCTGTGCATTTTGGAGCATTGCTGTAGTCTGCTTTCGGCTATTTCAGAAGGGAATCTCAACTTTACTAAAAGCTGAGTACACTAGGACAGGGGTTTTCAAACTTTTTAAGGAGTGTACCCCTTCTGGTGGTGGCAGCCAGACACAGAGCAGGGGAGGGGCTTGCACGCGGCAGTGTGGGATGGTGGCAACCGCCACTGTGTGAAGGGCACCCCCCACACCGCATGTCCGGCTGGCCAGGTGGTGCATGTGTGGCCCACAAAGGGAAGATGCTGCTCTCACCCTCCCTCTCCACGTTCCCCCCGGCCCTCCTCCTGGGAGGTGGCAGCGTGGGGTGGTGAATAGTGGCACTCTGCCACCACCCACCCATGTGTACCCCCTAGCACCTTTCCAAGTATCCCTAGGGGTATGCATACCCCCAGCTGACAACCCCTGCACTAGGATACTGTGAGTCAGTGTGCCTTTACTTTTGTTTCCTGTGTTAACCTGTAAAATAAAGAGGCTTGCTAACTAGTGCCTATGATAATTTAAACCCCATGGTGCCATTACTTTGAGCAGATAGTTGGGGATGCAGGGGGCAGTGGTGGGAGATGGAAGGAAGGGAGGAGAGACCAGGAAGTAGCTCAGGGAGGGTTGGAGATCGCAAGTCAGGCTGATGGCATAAGAAAGACAACTTTAACGTGTGTAGAATGGATTGAATGCATGGAATCATGGAGGTAAATGCCCTTAGACATCTAGCTCTTCCAGACCTGGTGGGCTGGTAGGCCATATCCAGGAAAACAACTTTATATCTGCCTTTGTGATTGTATTGTGACACATACTGCACATAATGCTTCTTGGAAATGATCTCTTCCTCAGCGGTTCTAGGCTGATGGCTGGTGGAGCTCTTCTTCACATTCATTTCTGAATGGCTATCCACATGGGGCTTATATCGTGTCCAGATCTGCTGCCCCGATAAATCTCCCATGGTAAATGTAGGGTTAATGGAGCTTGGGTACCTGCCATGGTGTTTTGTGAGTCTTCCTTCCTCTCTCAGGTCCTTTTAAGGTAACTATCCACTATGATGTTCTGGGGTGTGGGAGGTTGGCAGCTTTGGAGAAATGTGAGTCAGTGCCTTATCATCTGGCTGGCAGTGGGAACATCCCCAGAGGTCTGCTCTGGTCCTCTGTCCTCCCACTGGAGCTCAATATTGGGACTAATTTCAAGAGTGGCTCCCCTTCTTCATTTGCTCCAGCAGCAAGATTAGGGTGGCCAACCTGTGGCATGCATACCACAAGTGGCACAGTGGGGGTCGAGCAGAGAACATAGCAGTAGAGAAGGCAATGATTAGAAAGCAGAGCAACAGATCAGGAAGGAAGCATAGGGTAGGGAACGGAAAGCAGAGAACAAGATTGGACAGGGACTACAGGGCAGACAGCAGAAAGCAAAGTGACAGATCAGGCAGGGGAAGGGGATCACAGTGGCACCTGGGGACACTGAGGGGCTTACCTGGTGGCACACCTACCCAAAAAGTTGGCCCTCACTAATATATATAATGCTTATACTCCACTGGCCCTTCTCCAGCTGGGGATGGATACACAGGTCTCCAAAGAGAGCAGTCAAGTCCAGGCCTTCTGCAGTGATCCACGTAGAAGTGGTGCATGCTTCTGCTATTTTCCACTGGGTATCCAAACTCATTACTATCTGGTATCAAAAAGGGGCATTCTTGGCTACTTGCCAGGTCTTGCATGGAGAGGTGATATCTAGCCAACATGAGCAGTGGAAAGCACACGAGTATAATGACAAGCCAATTCAGGCGTGAAGCAATGCAGCATGGGATAGTAGCTGGAGGACTGCCAGAAGCTATGTGGCTAGGAACGCATCCACAGGAACCTTAAAGCAAAATGACTCACTACAAAGTGGCGTTCATCCTGTTCCAAGGACATTACCTCCGGAGACCAAAGGCGACAGAAGATGTGGTCAAAAGCAGGTTGCTTGTGGTTGCCAGGCATGTGAAGGTGAATTAACTACTGTTACTTAGATAGAACATCACCACAGAGGCAGGACCTCAGTAACACCCTACCTACCCATTCATCCCACCACCCTACAGCAGCTGGTTCAATGGGCTAATTAGACATTGCATAAAACAGTATTCTATTTGGTCACTGTATACGTCAGCCATTCCCCCGCCTCAGGCTCTGAATCAGGTTGTGAGGTGGGCCAGAGACAATGCAGTGCAGCTATCATAGAAGGGCAGCAGGTAGGCAGGACTCCTGGTTTTTTTTCCACCAACTTCCTGGGGTGACTTTACAAGTCGTTTCACCTCAGTCGGCTAAATCTGACCGTAAATCACGGTGGCCCAACTGCATGCAGCACAACTTTCAACCCCTGACGCTACTGCTCTGACGCTGGACCCAGCTGTCTGAGAAGGCCCAGGGACAAAAGGACTTTCTTTTCATCTGTCGCTTCCCACAGAAGAATGTTCACACTTTAATGAAAAATGAATTAGACCCTGCTCCCCATACCTCCAAGGTATAGGGACGTATGATCAGCTGTATTATGCAAATGGGGAAATGGAGGTCCAGACCAAGGAGACAGATGTGCTTGATACTGCACAGCAGATCAGTGTCTGGGCCAGGAAGAGAACCCAGGAGTCCTGAGTCCCTGCTCTAAGCACTAGGCGGCACTGTTTCCCTAGTTATGTAGAATAGGAAAAGAAAAGGCCCTACAGCAGGGATTGGCAGCATTTTTGGGCAGAGCGCCAAAAACACCCGCAACCTATGCTTGTAAGACGTTTGTATGCCAGGGGCAGATAGTGGGGGAACCATGAAGGGCTCAATCCTTGTAATGGTAGTGCAGCCCCAGCCCCTTCAGTCCCGAGGTACATGTGCCAAGCAAAATGCCTTTGCATGCCATGTTCTGGCACCCATCCCAGGGTTTGTCTACCCTTGCCCTAGATGTCCATACAAAATTTGCCTCAGCAAAGGCAAGTGCTGCCTTCCACCCTGTTCCCAAAGGGTGGGACAAGGGAGACAAGTCCTGAAGCTGGGGCCTTGAGACCAATGGGACAAGGAACAGAGTGAGCCATGTTCACGCTCAGAGAATAGACAAGGGGCCAAGGTAGCAGAAACAGCCAGACTGGGCAATTGGAGGAGGAGGTGTAAGCAGCTAACATCACCTCTCTTCCACTCCACGGGAGTCATGAGGGGCAGGTGGATTTCAGGGGGAGGTTGATCTGTTCCAGGTAAACCTTGGCTAGGATCATTCATATGGAATGCAGACAAGGCGTCTGGAGGCAATTCATGAGCCCAAGGTGATGAGGCAAAGGGCCATGAACCAGAACAGTGCGGGGGCAGGAGATGCTGGACAGAGAGTGCACACAGAAAAAAAGGACGGGAGTAATGAAGAAGCTGCATTAGGTTGATATCAGACTCCTCTGGCTGGGCAAACCTGCCCAGCTGCTGCTGACTCTCCCTTCCTACAGGGAACTTTCACTGTGCCATTGGGAGCATCTGGTCAGTAGTGAACTCTTCGCCATGCTCCTTGACACAGGAATCACAGGAAGTGGCCCCCAGGGCATGTCCCTCCCCTTCAGAGCAGAGACTGGGAGTTGAAGTTCCCATGGGCTCCACTAGGTGGAAAGCTCATGTGAACCTTGTCCCAAGGTGATGCCAAAATGTCTGTGCCTGAGGGCTTGTTCTCCGGAAACGTGGAGCAGGTGGGAGTCTATGGGGTCTCTCCTACATGGTCCTGCATGGTTCCAACCCCGTTTTCCAGGACCAGCTTCAGGAGGAAAGTCCTTGTCTCTGGGCCCTTTCAAGAACCCCGCATTGCTGCCCTTCCTGAAAGCCCTCTCAGTGCTGCTGGTGTCTGTCCTAGGTGCTGTCTGGTCTCCCCCTCTGACAGGTGAAAAGGCTTCGGCCACCTAGGGGCTGAACACATGGTGCTGGGCAGATGGAACGAGGGGGCTGCCTGGTCTCATTTATCATGGAGACAGATCCAATTGCAGCAGGGCAATCAATGTCACTTCAGCATGATGTGTGGCAGTGACCAAGGGGTCAGCCTGAGCCTTAGGCTACACACACACTCAGTGGAAACAATCGCTTGATGGATGCCAGCTTTATCGAGGAGCCAGGGGGGTTGTTTGTGCATGTGCTTCGGTAAAGGCTGACCTGGGTATGTGTGCATGAGGACCTGTATACAGATACAGCTCTATGCATTGTGTGTGTGTGCACTCATGCATGCACATATGCACATACACACATGCAGAACCACATAGGTTACTGTGAACATGTGCCTATGTGTATGCACAATTCAGTACATGCATGCACTTTTGCACCTGTGCATGACTGTGTGCATAGCTCAGTAAAGATGTGTGTGTACAAGTGCCTTCAGAGCTCAGTCCATGTGTATACATATGTGTGTGCATGAAGAATTCAGTGTGTGAGCACACAGATAGGTGTGTGTAAATGCTTGTGTGCAAGTGTAGCTGTGCACATGTATGTGTATGCTCATACATCTATGTATGCATGTAGTTCATTATGTATGTGAGCACATATCATCCATGAGCAGTTGGGTAGTTAGCCAGGTTAGTCTCAAGCCAGGCAGAAGATCCTGTAGACACCATAGCACCAGCTGTCTATAGAGCTTTGTGTGCATATATGCATGCATTGCTCAATGTTTGTGTATGTATGCATGTATGAGCATAGTTTATTATCTCTGGGAGCGTGCATATGTGTATGAATGGCTTGGTTTGTTCATGTGAACACACAGATTTCTGTAAGGATGTGTGTGCATAGCTCAGTGCACTGCATGACTTCCCTGCCTTATTACCGTGCATTTTCCCCCATGGAGTCTCCAGCAGCTGCCTTGTTTGACTGCTGAACTCTGCTTACTGATAAAGTCAAATCAAACTGAGCCTCTCAGCAAGCAGCAGCACGGGCCTGAGCCATGCTGTGCTAGCCAGACTGGAGCAGCTCTCAGGAAGCCTGCAGGGCTGGCAGATGGAACAGTGGCCCCAGAGCCCACTGGGAAAAAACTCAGTGCTTCCAACTCACTGAAGCCACTATGTCCAACATCCAAGGAAGCTGCTTATGTAAGGGCAGTTGTCATTTCAGCTTGGGGGCTTAGGGGGCTTTGCCCTCACATCTTCTTCTCATATTAAGGCTGACTGCTGGAAAAAGAAAAAGGTTTCCAATGGTTTCTTAGCTGCTTCTGCCCCTGGAGTCACTGCCTCTGTACTTCCCCATGATCCTGTTTTCTTGCAAACTTATGAATATTCATTCTGTACTAAATAATGACTCTGATTAGCAACATGTATTACTTCCTGCCTGAGGATCTCAGCATATCACAACCATTCAGCTGGGGACCTGCCCAGCACTTGGACCTACTCTCATACAGTTTATAAATGACAGCTGTTGTGATCTAGCCAGGGCTGGATTAAGGTATTCAACACAGCAGACCCTTGCTGAGAGCCTTCTACCCTGAAGCCAAGGGATTTCATCAGAATTCAGCTTCCTTTTAAAAAAGCAAGCACTTTTCAACCTCTGTGGTTTCAAGAAGCTTGAAAATGGTGAACCAAAGGGTGTATTAGCCTGCGTCTGCAGAGAGTTGACTCAACTCTGACAACAGGTCTGAGAGGTGTGAATGGCCCCATTCTTCTCTGTGACTTCCTTGGTGACCCTGCCAACATAATATGTGCGGTTTGTGTCACACATGGCTTGTGCTGAAAACCTCTGGGCTTTGTCCCACATTACATTTAGGATGTATTAAAATGGGAGCATCTGCATTTAAGCAGTAAAACACTTGCCAAGTGCAAACATGTTGTAGTAAAATTGGGACTTTTCACAGGAAGAGTATCTCCAGATCATATTAAGTAACATGTTGTCTGACTGCTCCTTGGAGATAATATGAGCAACTTATGGTCCTGAGGAACCCACTATCTGCTGATTGACTCAAACCAGCTCCCAGTGCAGCCATAGGGCTGAAACCAATGATCAGCTGATTGTGGGTCTCAACCCAGGGACCATACCAGAGTCTCAAACCAGCTTCAATACTGGAGCACCACCAGGATCCAGCAGCAAGGGTGGCACGCTCTTCTGGGCTCAGCTCCTTATACCTCTGTCCACCCACCACCAGCAGCAGAGACCCAGCTTGCCAGAGTTGCCTATGAAGCATATGGGGTAGAAGATCACAGTGAGCATTACTGTGCGACTACTCAGCACACGTTCTAACTTTTGGTAATGTGTACTACGACCTACATAAAACACTTGGTAAGTGTCCAGTGTAGCAAGGCCCATCTGTTTACTAGAAACTGGTCTGAAACCCACCCAATTTATTTTGCGTACATCAGCAGACAGATAACAACTGTAGGTTACTATTGACTAAGGTAGATTTGGACTAGCAACAAAAGCTTTTTGTCCCCATGCCAATCCCAGAGCCTGGACGTTGTTCCCAGGCAGTCCTTCCTAAGATAGAACTTCACTAACTCAGGTTCTATCCTTCATTGATCTTCACCCATCAGCCTGTTCCTTCATCACATTTGAGGTATGAAGCTTTCTTTTCCCATCCCTATGGACATTCAGACTCACTGGCCAGTAGGAACCATTTGAAAGAAAACAATCTTCTACCTCTGACACCCTGTGGGCACTTTACACATGAATTAACATGCTTTTGTTAATGCACATTAAATCTAGTACCTTCAGGTGCCTATACACGAGTGTGGAGGCTGCTCCAGTGTGCTCCAGCACATCAGAGCAGGCTCACTTAATCAAGTCTACAGGAGCATGGCAATTGCTGTGCTCCAGCAGCCTCCTGCGTCTTGTGTATCAGACCCTGTGCTTAAAAATGGTGGCAGGGGCGCTTGAACTAAAGTTCACTGAACAAGCTTTAGTTCAAGCACCCCTGCCGCCATTTTCAAGCACAGGGATGATCATACAGAAGACGTGACAGCACTTTAATTAAAGCGACTCCCTCCCACCCCCACAGCACATGTAAAAGTGCCCTCCATTATGAGGTACTAGGAAAATGCACATTAGCCTGTTTTAATGTGCATTAGCTAAAGAGCACAGTTTTAAGTGACTCTTAATGTACATTAAAATAGGCTAATGCTCATTAAAATGACAAAAACCCACCCTGTGTCTTCCAAACCCTTGCTCTGTACTTGTCAACAAATGGCTTCATGTTGTTTCTATGCTGGCCACAGACTAGTGCAGATTAATCCCCAGCCTTTTTTTTTTTTTCTTGTAAGAAAGTAGCCCAGAGCATTTGGGATTTCCAGTAGATTTAAAGGCAGTCTTAAAAAAACACAGACAAGGAAATAATGTTTCCCTGCATTAACCCTGTGTATTTGCTTGTGTAGAACAGAAAGAAGGAAAAAGGTCAAGACCAACATATTTCCCGCACTGTAACCATATAGCACGCAGATGGCAACCTGCCAGGTAACAGCTCTTATAGGAGCTGCACCAAGGTCATATCTTATGACCACTCCTAGAAGAGGCAGCTAGATGAAAACAAGGAGCAGGCTGGCTACCTGGTTCTTGAGGACATCCATAAGAGAAGAGGGGAGGATTTCCATGGAAAATGTCATATTTGGGCTCCCCAAAAATTATATTGGAATGTTTTTGACTGAAAACTGAAATGGAAATGCTCCCACTGGATATCAAGGGAAGTGCAGTTCAGGAATGCCATGCCCCCATTCTCCTCTGTTGGCCTGGCTCTTGAACTTCCCTTAATGCACCAGAAACCCAAGAGGGGGAGGAGGGGTCTTAGCTGCAATGCATCATGAGAGATGCAGTTTAGGGCACTCAGAAGAGAGGGCTCCTGTGGATGGTGAAGAACATGGGGCCAGGAGGTGACCAATTAAGGCTCCCACAGGGCACAGTGGAAGCCACACTTTCGGCTTCCTATTTCTAGCCAAAAAGAAGTATCTGGGCTTCCAGAAGGCTCATTCTTTCAACCAGACGTGTCACCGCTCTAAGCCCTGTTTCCCATCAGAAACCCAGTTGCAAGGACACACTTCGCACCACTCCCAGCTAAGGATGCACTTGGACTAGATGCCTTCCCAGGCCCTGACCTTGGAAACTAGCAGAGGCAATGAACACAGGCAGGGGTCCAGGTCACAGCAGAGGGAGCTGCAGGGTGTGCGGCAGTGTGATGGGGAAGCAGCGGTGGCTGGGGATGCTGCTGGTGCCTTGTCCTGTGGAGGAAGAGGGGAGCAGAACAGCAGGCAGTGGGGGCATTCAGTGTGCCCTGTGACAGTGCTGGTGCTTGGCTTCAGTGCCCTGGCCCTACCCAGCGAGCAGTGCCAGGCAAGAAGTGCCAGTGCCTGGCAGGCAGGGTAGAGGCAACACAGCATCATTGCAGGTCCCATCCCAGAGCCCTCCTGGCCCTATTCCAGGACAACTATGCTGCTGGGCCAAACTGCGCATGCGTAAAGAACTACTGGGTGCCTGACACTACGCTCTCTATCGCCACCTGTCTGCCACAAGCTGGCACCGCGCTCCCCTCCCAGCCGCATTCGCCTTGGTCGGAGCCCTCCCTCCGGCCCAGCCAATCGGGGCCGTCTCACGTTGCCCTTCTAGTGCGTGCGATTGGGTGAGGGACTGAAGTGTCCCATTTTCCACCCCCGCGCTCCTCCTCAGTCAATGCGTTCTGACTGGCGGCGCTCTTCCGCTGAGCTGTGCGACGATTGGCCCTGCGCGGCAGGGGAAGGGCGGGGCGAGTTGAGGTTATGTTTCCGGGGTAGAACGGAAGCGCTGCGTGGGAGGCGGAAGTGTGGGTGCTCGGCGGAGGTTATGCAGGTGGGCCTGGGCGCCTTCCCTGCCTGCCTGGGGTGGGAGAGGCGCTCTTCCCGGGCCGTGCTCAGGCCGCGTTCTTCCCTGGTCCCCCTCCCGTCGCGGGGCAAGCGGGAGGGAGCTGCTCTGGTCTCCCAAGCGCCTCCCGAGCCTGTCGCAGGAGCCCTGCCGCTCTGGGTCAGGCCCTGCTCCGCCTCGCTCAGTGTCCAGCGCCCAAGGGGCCCCCGGGAGCGCTCGTTATCCGCCTTCAACCCTCGCTTTCGCCCGTGTTTTCTTTCTGAGCTGTCCCCAGTACCCGGTTGCTGTGCCATTAGCCTCCTGCGTTAAGGATGGCTTATAATATTCCTTGGTGGACATTGGCCTGCATTCCCCATGGTGCATCACATAGGCCTGTGTCCGTGGGCAGAGCTGAGACTTTGAAAAGGTGGGGTGCAGATGGTGCAGAGGCCCTGTCATAGAACACATTTTTCATGGGTTCAGAATAAACTTGAAGCTTTCCTGTGTCCTCGTGGCAGTTTAGATATTTAGCAGAATTCATTGGAATCTGACAGGGCTGTGCCTTGAGCACTTTTGTCATGGCCTCACACTTGCAACCTTTGCGCTGCCAGCCATGTGCCTTAGCGCTCACACTACCTAAGCCCTGAAGTCTTACTGCTGTGCTAGGGGCCTTGGGATGTATTCTTTAGTTTAAGATTGAGGCAAAAATAAAAATAACTTCATTTGGGATGAGTTGAAAACAGTCTGTGGGGCTGTGAAATGGGAGCTTTGTTACCAGGAGCAGCTAACAGACAGAGGAATTGCAGACAAACAATTAGCTTGATTACTGAAACATCAAGACCATTAAAAAAGAGAGCGAGTTATTAAAACATCTGGAATGAAGAGTTCAGAAGGGATCCGGTAAGTTAGAATGAGCCTTGACATCAGTTGACTCCTTCAGCACTGCTGGACTTGAAATGGGGCTGCTGCCAGACTCAAAGGAAGGTGCAAGTGCACCTGTGCCCCCCCCCCCGAATGGATCCGCCCCTGCCTGCCTTGTACAGTGGCAGAGAGTGGCTGCTGCAAGGGAGATAAAGTAGGGTATGACCAGGGTTTTTCCTACTGTTGTGCTCACACTTGCAGTCTCCAGCATTTCGGGTCTATGATGCTGTGATTCAGAGGCTGTTCCCCTAACTCTTGTGCTCAATAGCTACTGATGCACCTCTCCTCCAATAATTTGTTCAATCCCTTTTTGAATCTGGCTAAATTATCAGTCACCATGTCATCTGGTGGCAATGAGTTCCACATTGGAATTACATGCTGAATGAAAAATAACTTTCTTTTGTTAGTTTTAAACTCTTTACCTACTAGTTTTATTTTATGACCCTTAGTTCTCGTAGCATGAGACGCAGTAAATAATAACTGCTATTCTCTTTCTGTGTTGCCCTTTTGAAGAAGTGAAACTTAAATGCTGAATACTATTACTCAATAGGTTAAGGCTGGTGCTGCATTTGTGACAGCTGAACCTAGGCTGTGGGTTTCACTTGTAGTCTCCAGAGCTTTATTTTGTTTAGAACTTTCTGAGCTTTTGTAGCAGTGCCTTGTTTCCTTGTTCAGGTCAGTTCCCTGTGCACCTCATTCTTGGTCACCATCCTTGTAGGACAGGTGGAAATCTCTTTGCTTTTCCTGCTGCTGACTTTTTACATCCAGACAAATATGAATTCAAACTTGGTTAATTAGTGTAGTCAAAATATAGACTGATTATGCTCACCATTTTCCATGATAACCTACAGACCACTGGGTACACAGTGCTTAAATCAATCTGCATTTGACAAAAGGAAATGCAGGAATTAATTTGATTCTGTATCAACTTTCCTATTCTCTGTTGCTCCCTCTGCTGCCAACCAGCCCCCACCCCATATTCAGGATAGAAAAAGCTGGATCTAATCATTAAAATCTAGAGACGAGAGAGTGAGTTTCTGTTCCTAGCTGTTGCCACTTATTTGCTGTCTTTGCAAGCCAATCTTCTGTTTTGGGCTTCAGTTTCCTAATGTGCTTTTTTGTCCCTAATCATCCTCAATTTGTCCAGGAAATAAGAACCTTGTCATCAGATCAGCACTCAATAGAGTAGACCTTTTCCCTCCATTAGGAACTAAAACCCCCTTGTGGGGACTGCCTCATTCAGTAGGAGCAGAGGTAGCAAGGAAAGTGCCAAAATCAGACACTTGAGCTTGGAACAGGAACTGCTGGGGGTTGGTAGAATGTCTGTGGGGCAGGCTGGAGAGGGTGATGGGTTGACTCTGGTTTTATTTATCAGGGTTTTATACCTCCAACAGACTCAACATGTTTCTTACGATGCGTGTCTCTTCCACAGGACTATCAGAATCTGCCAATTGACATCCAGACTAGCAAGCTCCTAGGTACTGATCTCTCTTTCACACTGGAGAGGGTGGGAGGGAGGAATTCTGGCACATTCACTTGCACTATGAGTGAGTGTTTCCTAGTCTCTGAGGTGCTACCATGAGCTGCCTTCTGCGTGACTTCAGATCAGCATGGCTAGCCATCTCTCTCTACACTCAGATCCAGAGCCCATGCCATTAACACATGCATGAGGGTCCTTCCACCTTGAAGCTAATGCTCTTTGCATACTGGGAGTGTGTCCTCATTTCCTCTGTCATGGTTAATCCAGACAGAAATGGGGCTGAGTTGCCCTCAGTGGTGCTGGCTTGGTGTAGATCAGTGTTGTTGGGATTTGTGTGTAGTGCTAGTTTGACAGTCCAAGGAAAGGCCCAGTATGGGCAGCAGCAGAGGGAGTCTCTCCTCCACAAACATGATTTCTCCTTGCTATGGGGGGGATGGGGTGCAGTTCCTGCTCCTTGGCTTTCCCAGTCCTCCTTCTGAGATGGCCAACAAGGGAGGCACTCAGAATCAGCCATCTGAAAGTCATTCAATTGCAGTGAGAACAGACAGATCTTAGCTGGTTGGAATAGCATCTGCTTGCTGCCCATCTGGTATGTAGCTGTCTAGTGAGAGGTTAGATGAGGGATTCCCTGTCCCACTGGCAGTCTCCCAATTCAAGCCTGGAAAAACATCTAGCCCCACCTCAGGTCTCAGTGGTGGCCTTCCTCTGACTTCCTCCTGCTGCAGACTGGCTGGTAGACAGGAGACACTGCAGTCTAAAATGGCAGACCCACGTGCTGCACATCCGCGAGAAGATCAACACGGCCATCCAAGACATGCCCGAGAGCGAGGAGATAAAGCAGCTTCTCTCGGGATCCTGTGAGTGGGACTCTTGGAAGGAAAAGGGGAGAGTGCCATGGGTGCCTGACTGTATAAATATATGGCTTCTTTGCCTATAATAGGTGCCTAGAGCTCACTCAGCCTCTGGGCATCACTTAGTCATGGCTCCACTAGGCAGTTGGCTACCATGATTGCTGTAGCATGAGCATTGCTGGTGAGTCTGCCATCCAAAAAGCAGGGGGCTTGTGTGTTCCCTGCCAGACCTAGCAACATTTTCCATCCAATAAGCTTTTGCAGTAGATTTAAATCACTAGAGCAGGTCTATCAAAAATATTGCCTGCAAGGCCATTTCACTTGCCCTATGTGGGTCCTGGAGGGATGGGGTCAAGCTGGGGTGGACCTACCACTAAATTATCAGGTACAGAGCCCCACTGGGAACCTGTGTCAGCATCTGGTGGGTGAACAATCACTGTATTAACCTCCATTCCAACACACTGCCACTATTTATCCGTTTGCTGTGGTCAGGTCTAAATATGGCCCACAAGGCTCCATGCAATCCAGATATGGCTGGGCAGGGGTTCAGCTGAGTTTGACACCCTTGCACTAGAGTTGTCTAACCCCCAAGAGCATTAGTTATTAAAAGTCTCCTTTATTAAAGGGGTCAGAGAAACCCACCAACTCATGTCCAGTGGCACAAGAGGCCCAGGGTGGCCCCTGCCTTGGCCCTGAGCAGCTGATAATGCACCACCCACAGCCCTGGTAGTAACATTGGTGCCCTCTCCAATTGCAGATATTCACTACTTCCACTGCCTGAGGATTGTGGACATTCTTAAAGGGACAGAAGCCTCCACTAAAAATATCTTTGGCCGCTACTCTTCCCAGCGCATGAAGGTGAGAGAGAACAAAGGCAACACCAGAGGCAGAGACCAGAGAGCCCTGAATGCTCAGACTGATCCTGGAATTTAATGCCATGTTTCCCTTTCAAAGCAGATGGGGGTGGGGGCAGGAAGCCTTTCACCTCTAGGCTGCTGGTTCAAATGTAGCTTGAACCAAGAGTGAATAGAAGCTGTTGCTTTCCAGCAGCACCTGTGCAAATGAGCTATTCTCCACTCCCGGGGTCCATGTTACACAGACCACTGCTTCGTCAGAGTGACTGTGAGCCGCACTGCAGAGATGTGGGCATGGCAGAGAGCTGGCACTGCTCTTAACCTTGTAGCTCTGGGCACCTTTCTGCATCCCTGAACTCCCAGTCCCCAGGTGCACCAGTGTGATAAGCCTATGCTCATTCCTTGGTTCTCAAACTGCACGGCATAAGGTTTCTTGCTCTTCTGGCTGCATCTTGTATGCTCTCAACCCCTTGTTCTCCTTTCCAGGACTGGCAGGAGGTCGTGTCTCTGTATGAGAAGGAAAACGCCTACCTAGGTAAGGCCCTGTAGCATGGGGACACTCGGGCATCTTGGAAATGTGCAGGAACTTGTCTTCCCCAAGGGCCTCCCTGCTGTTGGACTAGAGAGCTCTTGGGTCAAGCTGCATTTGCTGGTATTAGGCTGGCTGGGTTCCCAGCTGGTAGCACCTTACATGGTATGTGCCTGTTCCCAGATTATTAGCAGAGCCTATGTCTCCTGTTCAGCTCCCTTAGTGTCCTGTATGTAGACAATACCCTTCATCCAGTGCTGCCAGGGGTAAACACAACAGCTATCTTCACTATTATTGTGTATGGAGCTAAGGGGTGTGGGCAAGGCAGGATGAGGAAGAGCCTGACAACAATGATGTAAGCACTCTGCCTCTACTGGTATAGAAGCTTCAGGCTCCCTGTTCAGCGATCCAGCACTGGCATAAATCTGACTTAACAGACATGGGGGAATGGGGTCAGACCCAGTAGAGACGACACAGAGATCATAGTGAGTAGACCTGGGATTGGCTCGCAGGGCTGCAGGTCGGCCTCTTTGATCGTGGGCTTGTTGATCAATGTGACCTTGAGGATGGGCCTGGTCAGTACCTCAGATTTCTCCTCTTGTGACTTCTGCCCCTGTGCAGCAGAGCTCGCTAGCCTCCTTGTGCGCAACGTCAGCTACGAGATCCCATCCCTGAAGAAGCAGATCAGCAAGTGCCAGCAGCTGCAACAGGAGTATAGCCGCAAGGAGGAAGAGTGCCAGCTGGGGGCTGCTGAGATGAGGGAACGCTTCTACACCTCCTGCAAACAGTACGGCATTACTGTGAGTCCCTCGCCACCCTCCTGTTCCTGGAACATGGCCAGGCTGTGGGTAGACCTGCCCCACACCCTTCTGAGAGCTGAGCAAGCTGTCCATCCCTCTCATGTGTCTCCTAGCATCCTCCTGGACAGGAGTCATAACAGCCCCAGGGGCTGAGCACTCCATTGGGTCTCTCCTTTCCCAAAGAGCTCCAGTCTCCTCCACTTCTCCTGAGAGCACTGCTCCCCTCTTGAGACCCTTCCCCCAGGCCCTCCCTGGAAAGCAACACCCCCTGGCACTGAACACCACCCAGCATTGCATATACAGTCCTAGGTCTCCCAGCCCTGGATTGACTGGTTGCCCGCAGCTGGTGCCATATTTGTGCCTGTGGGTCAGCACAGGTTTCCACTGATGAATCCCTCCAGATCTATTGGATCCATTTCATCAGCCTCAGTTCCATTGTGTGATGCTTTGAGGTGGTGGTCCTTGCATGATCCTGCGAGTTCTAATATACCTGGGGTTGTCCCTGGCTGTCCCACTTCAGCTTTCCCTCTGTGTCCAGCAGTCTTCTGCCCGTATACCACGCTGTGTTTTCACAGGAGCCCTTCTCTTAGCCCATGATCTCTGCTGTGACACTGATCTCGGGGAACAAGAGTCTGTCCCATCCACCTGGCTGTGTTGGCTGCTTTCCATTGAGGGCTGTGCTTAGCTAGTGAGACGCTGCTGTGGGTCACCTAGTATCTGTTCTAATACTCATTCTTGCTCTGCAGGGGAATAATGTGCACCGGGAGCTTCTGGCCTTGGTGAAGGACCTGCCATCACAGCTGGCAGAAATTGGGGCTGGGGCCAAGGTGCTCTCAGAAGCCATCGAGCTGTACCAGGCCTGTGTGCAGTTTGTGTGCGAGAGGTAACCAGCCATGTGTGTGGAGGGAAACTGAAGACTGATCCTTTTTTTCTTCTTCCTGTGCTTCCATCTGAGGCAGGAGGGGCATTAAAGGAGCCAAGTCCCCTGGAGCCTTGTGACAGGAAGTCCTATGACAAGGCACTTGAAGTGGCAGTAAGCTACGGTGGTCAGCACCCCTTGCTGTGTGCCCAAGCCCTGCCAATAAATTCTGAAACTTTAGTCCCTGCTGCCCTCAAGCTCTAGTTTCACCCTTCATTAGTTGCTTGGTTACCTGGGAACATGCCCCTGGAGTGCTTTGTTCTGGCAGCCTTGCAGGTTTCCTCACTGCTTGGGAGCATCTTTAAGTATCCCCAGTCTAGGCTGGGACCATCTCCTTCGCAGCAGGGACAAGCTTCTTGGTTTGCTAAACCCTCAGCCTAAGAGACAGTCTCTGAGTTTTCCCCAGTAGGGGAGAGAGAGCAGTTGGCTGGTCTAAATTCAAGTAAAGTTGCAGCAACAAAGGTCACTTCAAAGTCTATCCCAGGAACCTGTGTTTCCTTCCTCTGTGGCAGCCACCTCCACTTACCACTGATTGGAGCAAGGCTGTTTCGTTAGTGCTGCCTGCATCCGCAGGTCCGTGTGGGGTCTTTGTGGTGTCAAGGGAGTTCCCCAGTAAGGACAGAGTTGAAGAACTTGCCATTCATTGGTGGGGCATAGAGGGGCACATGCCCCCTCTCCCCCTCCGAATTTCTATGCTGATAGCAGGGCATGGGGTACCAGGGCTGGAACCAGGGCACAACAGTGGTGGGAGTTGGGGTGGTGATACAATTTCTGCACCAATGACAGGGTGAAGTGCTGCAGCCCAGCAGTAGTGGGGGCGGCAGTAGCAACACAGAGTTGTGTTCCCCCACTATGGTGGCAGTGTGGAGTTGTGCCCCCCCCCCACTGGTAGCGCTTATGTGTCACCTGTGTTGCCACTGATGCATAAGCCAGAACAAAATCTGTGTGTGTGTGTGTGCACGCTTGCGTACAGATTGGGATGCAGGTTTGTGCGAACCCCTGTACCCTGGTGGTGATGCTGTCCTGTGCATTCCAGCTCCACAGAGCAGGTGGTGCCCATGTTGAGACACGTGCAGGAGCATGGGGACACAACCATCTATGAGTGGAGGAAGGGAGTCAAGCCCACCACTGTGGAGCGCCCACATGTGGAGGCGGTGTCGGAGCAGCAGGACGAGGAGGCGGTACGTTCTCAGGGTGGACTCAAATAACATTCACTCAGGGCTAAGGGAGGTAGCTAAGCAGAGGGTTCCCATGCCTCAGTGCCACATGAGCCCCTTTAGTTAGAGGATCAGAGTGCAGGGGGGCATGTCATACCCACAGGCAGAGATAGTGAACCCCCTCAGACTCCACCCACTCAAAGCTGAGGTTCCAAACTCTAATTGTTCCCACTGACTGGAAAGGATGGTCCAAGGACCATCAGCTTGGAAACACTGAGACTTCTGAGTTCAATTCTCAGCAAGGCTGACTCATCCCTGGCTCTTGCCTGGGTAGAGAGTGTATCAGAGACCAGAGAATAGTAAGTCCTCTCTGCCCAGTATGGGCCTCAGAGAGGCTTTGGCCTGAGTCCTGGACCAGGATGTGCTGTCTCCTCCATGCTCCACAGAGTGCTGTCTGTGACCTAAGGTGGCTGCCTGTCTGTGGTGGAGGAAGGAATCCTTTTATTTGAATGAGCATTGTGAGATCCTTCAGGTATGTGTGCATGTGCATTCCTCTTCCTTTCTGTGTTCCCCAAGATGCCAGTGAACATCCTTCTCTAGAATTCCCAAATCACTTCCAGAGATGACAGGAAGTAGTTGAAGCCTAGAACAAATAGAGGACATCGCCCCTATGCTAGAGTCATGGGGCAGAGAGCAGCTTATTCTGGAGCTGTCTTATCAATAGGTCAAAGGAGGTGGAGGCAGTGCTGTCCAGGTACCTGGTATCAGGGACAGCTCATGACTTCAGGGGTGTCTTGGTCTTCTTGCAGATTGACTGGGGAGACTTTGCAGTGGAGTCGGTGCCAGTTCTGGATGCAGCTGATTATGGCATCTCCATTGAAGATGGAGCGCAGGTTGAGGAGATTGACTGGGGCATCTCATTGGAGCCTGCCCCCCAGGTGAGTGGAGGCCTGATGTGCCTTCCCCTTGCCGAGGCACCCTGCCAGGCCATTAACTAGCAGCATGGGCTGTAGCCCTGCTTCATCATGTCTGGGCCACCTGGGGGAGGCCAGGAAACCTCATGGTTAGAGATCTGGATTGGGACTGAGTAGACTTGTGTCTTGTTCCAAGCTCTGCTACTACCTTTCTGGGTCACTACCTGCTCTGGGCCTCAGTTTCCCCTCTATAAGGTAAAGGTAGCCCTGTGTTGGATGGGCCAGTGGATCCACTGAGGGAAGCGCACCCTGTGGGAGGTGGGTGTTCTGGTTGGCATCTTGGCAACTCCTCTGTCAAGGCCAAGCCAGCATTGGGTGCTACTTCCCAGCATCCTTTGGGGTAGGCCTTCCCCTTCCTAGGGCTCCACACCCATTCTCACAGGAGACTGGTTTTATCTTGTTGCAGGGAGCTGTTGGCGATGGGATCGACTGGGGCAGTGGGGATAGCAAGACGATGCAGATCACAGTGCTGGAGACTGGGACCCAGGGTAAGGTCCTTACAGCAGCAGGATATGGCAGGCTTGACTTTCTTCCTCCCAAGCACTAATCTGAGCTGCTCATGGCCCTGTGGACACTCCCCCTGGCAGCTGAAATGACAGAGGAGCATAGTTGGCAAGAGGGTTTTTCCCAAAAGGGCTGGCCTATATGAACCAAGGGTCTCAAATAAACTGGACCATCAGGATTCTGGCTGGTACAAAATTCAGGAGGTAAGGGATACCAGCAGGGATGGAAAGATGGCCCCTTAGGCACCTGGACTGAATTTGGGCTGAAACAAGTGGATCCAAACAGCAGGGAATGGAGCGAGTGTGACCACTAGAGGGTGCCCTGGGCTGTAACTTTGTAGCTTGGAATGCTTAGGGGGACTTTGTGCCAGCCTGGCATGGGGGGAGAGTGCTCACATGGTGAGCACTTCCCATGGGGTTCCCTGCAGGGCAGATAGGCTTAATACTGGGCTTATCAGGCACTTTGCTTACTGACTGCAAAGGTCTGGGTAAGCAGCTCTAAATCCTGGGCATGCAGTTCCATGGAGTGCCCTGCCAGCCCTCATACAGTCCAGCAGAGTCTCCATTGCTCTGTCACTCACCCCTGCTTTCCCCATGTGCTTTTCCTATTCAGTGTCAGAGGGAGTTGCCCGAGGCCCTGATGCTCTGACCCTCCTGGAGAACCCTGAGACCCGGAGCCAGGTTATCGATGAGCTTATGGAGGTACCTGCCCTGGGTCAATCTTTTCCCCTAGTCCTCGCCTGAGAAGACCCTAAAGATCAGTATGCCTATGAGGGAACTCACGAGTCCTGGCTTCCAGACCTGTCCCCCTGTTCTGACCATTAGCCCCATCTCTTCCACCTTTTCTTCCACTCTTTCCAAAAATGCTCAAGAATAAAAGGAGGTGACTGCACTGCTAAGGGCATTTGGTTGAGTGTCTGGAGCTCTGAAAAGTTTTAATAAGAGACCTGGATATAAATCATTTGCCTACCAGTCTAAACCCATTGTCCCAGATGCTCCCCCACCCAGGGCTGACACCTAGGTAGGCTGTGATGCTTTTTCAGGAGTCTCAGCTGTTCCATACCAGTACAGCTGAATGGTCCCTTACAGATGCAGGTGGGCTGCCAGTTTGCACATCTCCCAGGGATGGGCTTGGGCCCCAGGCCATTCCTTATCCAGCTTCCCTTCCCCATTACACCTGAACACAAGGTGGGGATGACTTGCCCCGCAGCTGCCCAGCACAGTCAGATCCCAAGAGCCTGAAGTTCCCAATGCTCTGGGAGTCCATAGGATCATAGGAAAGTAGGGCTGGAAGGAATTTCACACAGTCATCTAGTCCAGCCCCCTGCTCAAGGCGGGATCAGCCCTGATCATCCCTGACTAAACCATCCCAGACAACTATCTGTCTAACCTGCTTCTGAAAATTTCCAGGGATGGAGATTCCACAACTTCTCCATCCAGCTTCTCCAACAGTAGCCTGTTTCAATGTTTGACCATGCTCGTAGTCAAACAGTTCCTCGTGAAGTCCAACTTAAAGTTCCTCTGCCAAAGCTTGAGGCCGTTGCTCTTAGCATTGTCCCCTATGGCAATGATTCTCAAACCTTTTAGACTCAAGGCACTCTTGGATATACTCAAAGCAGCCTTTGGAAGATGCCAGCTCTTTGTTTTCACTTTTTTTTTTTACTATAGAAAAATAATAGAACAATTCTTTTATTGCAAATAATTCAGAAAGCTCACAGCTGGGAAGAGTGTGTTTGCCATTATGGATTCCTATTTGAAATCTCTGGGTTTACCATGTAAATCATGTTTGCACACCAAAAAGTGCTAACATTGTGTGGCACTCCACAGCCCTTTTGAAATGGTCTCAAGGCACCCCAGGGTTCCACAGCACCTCTGGCCTCAGAAAAAACCCATCTCCATCTCCACTGCTCTTCAGGTATTTGAAGACTGTTATCAAACTCCGCCTCAGTCTTCTCCTCTCTAGGTCCATGATGTTCATGAGGTTTCCTTTACCAGGCTTCTAGCCCAATAACATAAAAGTCTGTTCCTAGACTGCACCCCATGAGTAGGGAACAGGCTTGTGCTGGGGTGCTGCAGAGCCTGTGTCCACTGACTTTTTAGTTCTGAAAACACAGAACCTTCTAGCAAGGGCTGCAGGAACTTAAGGTAGGGAAGGAGCATTCTTGGCCCTTTAAATCTCTCCTTTGCCTGCAGAATTTGGTGGCCTCAAGGGGATGTAAAGTTCCCTTGTTATGGCTAGGTACCCAGGCTTGCTCCCCACTCACTGTCTCTCCTTCCCTCCCCAGCTGGAGACTTTTCTATCCCAGCGCATTGTGGAAATGAGTGAAGAGGCTGATGTTCTATCTGTGAGTCAGTTCCAGTTGGCTCCACCTATCCTGCAGGGCCAGACTAGGGAGAAGGTGGCAGACAGTCTGTCAGTCATCCAGGACCTGATTGGGCGGCTGACCAACCTACGGATGCAGCACCTATTCATGATCCTCGCCTCCCCAAGGTCTGTGGGCCAGGGGCCCTGCTGGGAGACCTCTGGGCATTCCTTTGGGATAGAGAAGAGATCCCCATGCTCAGACAGGGTGGGGGGGGAACAGGGGGCACACTGGCCCCTGGGTGATAGAAGGTATTGAAGTGTACCAAACAGGGCTAGAAGGGCCCTCAGGTGATGGTCTAGTCCTACTCTCTGCCAAAGGCAGGACTATCCCTGCCAAGTATTTGTCTAACCTGCCCTTGAAACCTTCCCATAATGGAGTCTCCCTGGCTATCCCTGAAGGGGACACCCAGACTTGAACTGTGAACATCATAATGAGTAGTGAACTGCACTACCCCCTCCTCCACTGTTCAGGCTGGGCTGCCATACCAGAGCCAGCACACTGGTATGAGCTGGGGTGTCTGGACTGAGATGATAGGGGGTGGGAATAAGACCGATGCTCTCGGGTGGGATTGACAGACCGATCTCTGTTCATGGCATGTGGGTCTGGCTGGCAGGTACGTGGACCGTGTGAGCGATCTCCTGTGGCAGAAGCTGAAGCAGGCAGACTTGCTCGTGCTGAAGAAGGAATTCATGGTGCAGAAGAGGGAGGAGGCGCTGGCGGAGCAGGGTGCCTTGGAGCCCAGGCTCGACCTGCTTGTACAGAAAACCAAGGAGCTGCAAAAACTAGTAAGAAGTGGGAAGGGCCTTCTCTGCAGGACACGTGCTCTTCCTGTGGTGTGGGACTCTGAGCCAGCTCTCACCCACCCAGCAGCCTCCCTTCACAGGACCTGGGGGAGGACTTGAGACCAGTTCTGAGACACAAGCCCTGCACCTCACTGTGTGTTGCACTTGTTGCTGACAGTGAGTCTAGCTGCACCCAACAGCTGTCCCACAGCAGAGCTCTGGAGAGCATCCCTGGGCAGTTACCACCCACTACATAATTCTTTTGGGTGTGGAGATTGGGAGCCACTGGGTAGGGCTTATTTCTTGGCAGCAGGTAGCAATTTAGAAGTACTGCATAAGCTCCCACCCACATGGGATGCAATGTCCCAGTATTAGGCAGCCTCGGCATCAGCTCTCAGATGCATGGGACCTGTTCTGTCTGTCTCACAGAGCACAGGGCTTAAGTCAAGCCCCTGAAACCTAAGCACCATTCTCCCTAAACACCTGTGCCCTGTGTGGGATCCTGATGCCCCCTGTGACTATGCCCTGGATGTTGCTTCTCTCTTAGTAACTCCTTCAGGCTTTAACCCTGTAACTCTTGTCTTTCAGATCGAAGCAGACATTTCCAAACGGTACAGTGGGCGACCTGTGAATCTGATGGGCATGTCCCTGTGATGCCCCCTCTGCTGCCCAGTGCTACTATGCTGTGGCTGGGACAGGGGTCACCCCATGGAGTTGGAACAGATAAGATTTTCCCAGTGCTCTGCCACTTGGGACTTGCCAGTTTGTTGCTCACGTTTTAATGAGCAGGTGTTTCTAGGCACTGGGCTTTACAGCTTGTGGCCTTCCTGTGGCTCCGTGCAGGTGGGAAGGGGTTGCTTCAATAAAGCAGGGGAGCCTGCTTCAGCCCCTGCCCTGGCTCCTGATTTTGAGGTGCACATCACTTTGTCTAACCAGGCTTTGGGGTCCCTCACTCTGCTGGGATAGACTTACCCTCCATATGCATCACTGGATTCTGTCCCCTGCCCCTGCCTGAGCAAGGAGGTCCACCTCCTTGTCTGAGTCCTGCACATTGCTCCCCTGACACTTAGGAACACATCCTGCACAGTAGCAATTGGCTCAGCACACAGGGCTTCAGGAAGGGGTCAGAAGGTGATACAGGCCTGACACCAGGGCACTGTGGTGTAACAGATCCCTCTCTTCTCCACCCTTCTTCTCCAACCCCTTACCTGCCTGCCACTGACCAAGTCAGCTTCCAGCACTGACCTCCTGCACCCACCTGGCCTTTAGCCTGGGGTGGGGATGAAATCAGCCAACAGAGTGGTACTCTTTGTAGCCTGGCCAGTGCTCCTAAATTCTCCTCCCCCCATCACCAACCTGCCATGTCCCTGTTGGCAGAGCACCCACCAGCGACACAGAGCCATGTCTGCGCCTGGCTGCGGGCCCTGCGGTGCCCCCTCCCTCGCCATGCTCTGAGGGAGGCTTTTGGGGTGGGGGGTGAGGGGGGAAGGTGATTCGATTTTAATTTCATAGCAGAGCAGTTGATTCATGGCTCTTTGTCGCTGGCGTTGACTCCCGTAATGACTTTCCATCAAAATGAAAAGTGGAGTGACACCGCTCATTATTCCTGCTGCTTGTTATCTCAGTTGTGGGGAGGGCCGCCCCCTCCCTGCTGCCTTTCAGCCGTCCTGGACAGTGAGTGATGGGCCCTATTAATCACCGACCCCGCGGACACACGCTATCCACAAGAGAAGGGGGAGAGAGATAAGGCACTGGGAACCGCTCCGATCAATTAATGTCAAGCGGCGTCACCCCTCCAGCCCCTCAGCCTCGCCCCCTTTGGGGGGACGGGGAGAGGGAAAGGATCATTGGTGCCTCCCGCACTCATTGCATTGCTCTCAGGAGAGGAATCCCAGTCTCATCCTTCTCCCATTTCTACCCTGCACTAAGCTGGGAAGGCCCTGCCCTGCAGCCACTGGCTGCACTTCAGCTGGCTGAGGGCATCCCCGTGGGGCCACATCTAGCCAGCACCTGCTCTCCCAGCCCCAGTCTGCTTTCTTCCCCATGATGTCACTGCACCCTTTGCCATAAGTCATTGGTTCCTGTCTTGTCTGCTGTCCCGCCTTCTGTCATCTCTCAGCCCATTGGTTCCAGCTCGTCATTGATCCCACCTCTCACTTGGGCAGTGGATGCTACCCAAGGTTTCAAAAGAACCACCTCCCGTCCCAACCTCCCCTTCAGCTAATGCAGGGTTCTCCCAGAGGTGGGGAGGGCCTGCCCTGCCCTCTTGGTGATTGGGGAAAGACCCACCATGTGCTTGGCACTGTATAAGCAGAGAAGAAGAGCCACCTCTGTCCCTAAGCGTTCCTGGTCTGAACAACCAAGGGGTCAAGAAGGGATACAACTGACAAGCAGAGAGTTCTGGACAGGGCTGTCCCTCCTGTGATTGCATTCCAGGGTAGGCCAGGCAAGGGGTGGGGGAAAAAAGAAGAGGGTTGGGGGGAACAGTGAAGGAAAATGTTGGCTTGCTTGTGTCCAGGCTCAGATTCCAGTGGTGAGGCAAGGTGCATCTGGCAGGGGGAGAGGTGTGGCTGGAAACAGGAGGGATCTGAGGCTATGGAGCTGGAGACTGAGGGAGCTGTCAGCTATGGCCCTGGGACTCCCCCAGGGTCAGAGCAATGCATAAATCCTGTTGCTGCAGTCTCAGCTGAGAAATCCCTGAGCCTTGGGTCTTATCCTGGCCTGTGAAGAACAGTGAGGGGCTGTTCCCCCTGGTGCTGGGATTCCAGTTGGAGATAGGCTGCCCTGAGCAGAAAAGGGATCTTTGCCCTTCTCCCCACAGTGCAGAGGCCTCAAATCCCTGTGAACTTCACCTAGCTAATGCTGTGATGCCAGGGGCCTGCTCCCAAGCCTGTGGCAGCCAAAGGGAGGCTTCCCACTGAAGTCAGGGGAGGAGGCCCTTGGTGAGCTGTCATGCTACAGTCACAGTGACCCAGGCCTTCCGGTTTTCCATTGCAGAGCCTTGGTTCTGCCTGGGCCCAGTCCCATGGCCAGCCTCCTTTCTACAGCTGGGCAGGGTGCAGGTTGTCACCTGGCTGGTGGGGCCAGGCACTGAGCTGCCTCGACTTCACATGTTGACCTGTAATGCTCTTATGTGAGGACAGGCACTGTCCCTGGGGCCTTCCTCTGTCAGCCCTTGTTCTGAGGGACCTCTACTAGCTCCAAGAGGTCCAGTGGCATGGGTATAGCTCACTGACTTCAGGAGCTTATGTGCCTGCTGCTGCACCTATGCTCTGCTCATGCCAGTGAGGCTTGACCACACTGACTGATGTGAGCCCCTCAGGGCCCCAGGAAGACTCCTCTGTTCTTCACACACATTTATTTTGTGTAGTGCTGTATGTTCATTGCAGGGCCCTGTTGTTCTTGGCCTGGTACAAGCATTGGCTCCTGGGAACCATCACAGCTCTGAGACTAGCCTGTTCTATGTACATGTCCCCAGCTGCCAGTGCATGTCCTTTCTGCCCTGCAGGCACTGAGAAGAGTGACTTAATTTTTGGAGCTCACATTGCAGTATAAATCTAAAACTGGAGGGGCGGGGAAGGGCAGTGGTGGTTGGAATGCCCTGGAGACATCCATGTGTTCACAGTAGGAGCCAGCCTTCTTCGGACTGCCTGAGCCATTGCCCTGGAGGAAACCCTTCTGAGGTGAAGTCAGTCTCTGTAGCCCTTCTGCTCCATGGCCTCTGCCAGGAGGCGAGCAGTTGTGGTGATGAAGACAACTGTCTTAATTGGACCTGGACTCTAGAAACAAAGAGTGGGGTACTACTGCTTTGGTCTGGATTTGGACCTTGTGGCCTGGTGTTGATGAAGTTGCATCACAGGTAGGACTGTCTGTTCCCCTGAACACTTGTATAAATAGCAACAGGTCCACTCTACAAACCTATTTCCTGCAGCCTACCCCTGGCAGTTACTCTGCCACACATGCACCTTATCCTAATTTTCTCCCTTCCCCAGTCAGGTCCTTTCTCCACCTTGTTCCCAGGTCTGGAATCAAACCAGTCTCTGCTCTGCTGCTGTCACTGCACCAGTCCTTCCAGTGCTAGAGCTGGCCTGGGCCCACAGTGGTTCCTTCACATGCCACTTGTCCACCTGTGTGAATCTCGAAGCCCTCCTGAGTCTGCAGCCCCCTTCCTCCCTCACCTCAAAATGGACTCAGCAGGGCCTGGGCCCCTTGTATAGCTGGGTTAAGCAGGCTTCTTGGGGTGGAACAAGCCCAGCCCCTTTCTTGCCAATCTCGGGTCTGGTTTTTGAATCAGGTGGGATCCTGTGGGTACCAGCCCCTGCTTTCTGCTTTGGCCTTCACATACATCTCAGCTGGGGCTGCCATGCAGCAGGCATGCTCTGCTGAACAGTCTCCCAAGAGGCCCCATGCCCTGCAGCCCTAGAAATCCTCTTTGTATGGCAGACAGTCCCCTAGTGAAGGGTGGGAGGGGTCGCAGGGTCCCTGTCTGTCTCAACTAGGGCTGACTGGTGAGGTCCCACATGGCCCTTCCCCAGGTGAGGGCTCTTCCCCTAGCAGAACAACTAAAAAGTGCTTTGTGCCTTGGCTTGCATGGCAGAGAAACTCCTATGCACCCTAGTGCCCCAGCTTAGCTTGGCAGAAACCCCCTTGTCAGCTGCTTCCTTGGTTCAGCATGGCAGAGATGTGCCCATCTCCTGGAGCTGCAGGGAAGTATCCCCAACACCAGTGCCCTGGCCCAGCAAGGCAGAGGCATCCTCATCTTCCCCAAAGTCCTACCTCAGCACGACAGAGGTGCCTATCCCAGCATGCCAGAGAGTCCCCAGTACCCTACTTAGCTCAGTGTGGCAGATAACTCTCCATCCCTGCCCAGGTGCCCTAGCCCAGCACAAGAGTAAAACTCTCTCCCCAACATCCTTGATTAGCTTGTCAGAGATATTCCATCCCCTCTTCCCTAGCTCAGCACAGCAGGGATGTCCGTGTGCCCAAATGCCATGGCAGAGTTGCCCTAACTCTTGTCCCCCAGCTTAGCATGAATGAGGTGCCCCTGCCTCCCTGGTGTCCTCCCCCAGCATAGCAGAGATATCCCATCCACTCTCCCCCAGCTCAGCACAGCAGAGACATGCCAGCTCAACATGGCAGGGATGGCCCAGACATCCTAGTGTTCCAGCTCAGCATGGCAGACATCTTTTGGCTGCTGTTCCTTCACTCCCAGCCAGGGTCCCTGTGCCCAGCCCAGCCTGTCTGCCCCCTCCAGCCCTGTCTCTTTCCATTCCCCATGGAAATAAATATTGTTGGCGTATTTAAACTTCACCACCGTGTCTAATAAAAAGTTCTGGGCTATTTCCCACCTTGGCGATCCATTAATGTCGCCCAACTGCCCTATCCCCCCCAGCACGCTGCCTCCACCCCCCCCAGCCCCCCCCAAGAACCCCACGCGTGGCACAGCCATTTGTCAAATGTGCCCGCAGGCTGCGCTTGGCTGTGTGTGAAAGGACGAGGCACCACTGCAGGAGAAGGTGAACATGAATAAAGGGGCTATGCAAATTGCTGCTTAATCTGCAGAGAAACACCCAGGCTTTGGGGAGACTCTCATTACTCCTCTTAACTGTGATTAACGGATGAATTAAGCGGCGCCCTTAACTCTTTCCTGGCCAGAGGATGACATGCACCAATCCCTCCTCCCCTCCCCATCATGCATACCAGTGCAAGGAGAATGGGATGGTGATGGACACATGGATATTTGCTCCCCCCTCCCACCATGCTGAAGCAGGAAGTGGCCCCAGAGCCTGGTGATGCAGTGGGTCGCTGGGCTGGGGGCAGGGCAGGGCAGGAGGGGAAATACTCTTTCTCTCCCTCACCTCTCTACCCACTGCTGGGGCAAATTCAGTCTTGCCCTGTTGCTGTCCTGGCCCTGGGGCATCATAGTAATAAGGGCATTATGCTGGCAGCAGTCAGACCTGGGATCAGGGCCCTGTCATGCCATGTGCTGTATGTAAATGGTCTCTGCCTTAGGGAACTCACACTCTGGCTAGACAAGCTCTGTGTGATAGCAGCATCCCCAGCACAGATTGGGCGGCTGGGGGCCTGAATGAGTCTGCCAAGGACCCTCTGGCTGTGCCAGTAATTGAACCTACATCTCCATGCCAGTGTTTAAATCTCCTAGGCAAGCTGGACTCACCAACACATGGCAGACACAAATTCATTTTCACTCCCCACCCACTGTAGATGCTGGGAAGACCCCACCTTTTCACTGACACGGTAACTGAGGCACTAAACTTTGCCCGCTCACATGGCAGAATTGGGCCTAGAGCCCAGGAGTCCTGACTCCCAGCCCCATGCAGCATGCACCATTTCCTTCATTGGCAAGTTCTCTGCAACAAGGAGCCAGGTAGGGTCCTCTCTGCTTTAGCTCAGCATGGCAGAGGCCTCTATCCCTGTGGCTTCAAATGGAGGATGACCTGTTTGAGGATCAGTTAGAAGGAGGCAACTTGCAACCTTGTCCTTCTGCTTTGGCTACCCTTGGAGTCTGCCAGGCAGACTTGTTGAATCCCCCTGGCCCCTCCAGGCTACAGGTATGCTGAGTCCCAGCAGGAGCAGGGGTTCCTTATGCCCCAAGATAGATAAGGAGATGCTTTGCCCAGGGTTCACACACAGTGTTGGACAGGGACATTAGTGATATGCAGGTGGGAAGGAGGATGCAGAAGGGCCCTCCGTCCCTCTGCACCACCAGAGGCACCATTTCAAGACACCTCTGCCGCAATGGCAGCTGCTGGAGATCCCCTGTCATGAGACACTGAAGGAATGCAGCCATGCTGTCCCCTAGCAGGGGTTGGACCCCTGGCAGTTCATGACGAGCATGGGAGGGAAATCCCCATCTCCTCCCACCACACGGAGGTCCTGGGCGTCTCAGCAGGGTGCCCTGGAAAGCATGGCGGGTGGGCAGTGCTCTGTGGCCAAGCTGCAGTTACCAGGCAATGAGAGATGACAAGCGGCACTGATGGACGGTACATCAAAGTGAAGAGGAAGAGGAAGGATTAGGACCCATCTTTTATTGTGTCACTTTGTCGATCGGGGGGACTGTAATAGAAAGTAGGGCTGACAGACCAGCGTCAGCCGTGCCCCCCCCCCCTCCACCCCCATCGCCCCGATCTATTAAAACATACAGAGCTGTCACAGATATTAAAAGCCCTTGTCACTCCTCCTTAAAACACTCATAAATACCCTTTGGACAGCGCGCAAGCCCCGCACCAAGCAGGAGAGGCCATAGCAGGTGTCTGGACTTTCCCTCAGGTGATGGGAACAGGCTCTAGGCTGCATTCTTCCTCATGACAGGAGCTGGCCCTGTCCTTGTCCAGTGCCAAGGGCCAAGCTGGCCCCCATCTCCCCTGCTTCCTCCAGTATCAGGAGCAGAAAAGACCCCCCCAGCCCCTCTGCCTTGGCTCTTTCACCAGGGATAGAGTAAACTTCCTCTTTCAGCTGCACCTTCTCATTGCCCTGCCCAAGGCTGATCCCACAGAAATAGCCCCCATAGCCTTGATTTGAGTGGTTTCACTCCATCCCTGTTCTGGCAGGCAGGACGTTCCCCCGACAGCTCTGCTGCCTTTTGCCTTAGGCTGTGGGAGGGGATGGAGGAAGCTGCTTTTTGTGGCAGCTCCTGCTGTGCTACCCACTCAGCTTTCCCCTGTAGAGATAGGGACCGAATGCAGTTCCTCTGGCTCTGAAAGCACAGGATCCCACTATTACCTGAGGTAGGGGAGAATTGCCACTTGCTTTTGGTGGCAGAGGGCTTATGACACATGGTTGGCTCTTTTGTTTCCACCCAGCAAAAGGCAGCAGACAGGTGGGACTCCACAGGGCAGAGGGTTACAATAGGCTGTGGTCCATCTGCCATTTGAACAAGGCCTCGCACCTGGAAGGACCCTGCTGACCTTTAGAAAGTGGCATCAAGCTACCTGTTGCTGGGGTGGGGTCCAGCAGCTCCCTCTAGGGTGGTACATAGCAATGGTTTAACTGTTGTCCACAGCATTGCACAATTCAATGCTGTGAAACAACACACACAAGGTAAGCACAGACTTGAATGCTCAGCGTTTGTCCAGCACCAAGCACTGGGGGTGGGGGGTGCCCTGTCAAGAACTGGGAAGAATCCGACTGTCCAGATTGTATCATGCTCAGGGCAGCATCACGTGTGCTCCCCAAGCTTTGCTCTCACCCCCCCCCCCCACGTGAGGCCCACCCACTGAACTGCACAGGATGGAGCCATGGGATGGCTGGTCCTCCCTCCCTGATGCGGCAGGAGATCACCGAAACCTATCTCATGCACAAACAGCAGGTGGGCCGGACACTGCTTCCTTCCACTTTGCCAGGTCTAACTAGTGAAGATTGAGCTGGATTCCTTTGGGCACATCCCCACCCAGCAGACATTGAGGGTTGATCCCAAACACAGGTGCCCTTCCAGTGACTCGCCACACTGGGAGAGCACCTTGCAGCCAGGATCAGAAAGCCCCTTGCAAATACCCCTTTGGCTTTGCTAGCTCCTCACAACGCCCTTCTGGTTATCCCTGCTGGATCAAAACCATTTGGGATTTTGAAGGCTCTCAAGATGCCTCAGAAGGAGTAAGCCCTATTTTTTGCCAAGTCTTGAGCACCCCTTCCAACTGAGAATCAGGCCTCAGGCTGGGTCCCCAGTCACTACTCAGATGTGGGAGCTTCAGCCATAGAAAACAAGGCAGAGTTGGGCCAAGACAGGCAGGCCAGAAAGTGAACACTGTTTTCCTGGCTCTCTGTGCCATGCTCTGGCTGTAACACTAGGGCAGCTTGTGGTCTTCTGTGTAAATCCAGGTGCTGGACCAGTGAAGGAATCAACCCCCTGTGGAAAACTCAGGGGATCTGGGGTCTAAACACAGACATGGCAGAGAGCTCCAGCCAGCAGCTCTTAAGGACAACTCACCCAAATCCTGCCCTTATCCCCAGACCATGCCAGCCATATGGGCTCATGCATGTGGATGGGGGTCAAGCTAATGGGAACTTTTGAGCTATTCCCAAGAAGATCCATCCTCTCTGGGCAGGCTAATGCCTCAGGATCCACTCTGGTGCCTTCCTCCAAAGCGACTATCAACTGGGGACAGGACACTGGGTGGACCTGATCCTTTATGTTAAAACTTGCATGGTGCTGAGACTCCGCTGGCTTCAACAGGCCTGGTGGGGGGGATCAGCACTTCATGGAACAGAAGGAATGAGCCCCTGGGCTGGTTAGAGGAGGCAGAAGCATCCCACCCTGGGATTGCTGCTCTGTTACTGTTTCCCCCAGGGAATTGGGAGGTGCGGGGAGAAGAGTAGGGGGTTTATGGTCAGACTCCCCCACCCGCCTGCTGTGTGGAGTGGGATCAGCCTCCCTGTCTCCATGGGGATGGAGAGGGGCAGGAATCCAGGACAGTGTATTTTTCTCCTATCCATAATGGACCCTTTATCCTCAGACACAGGAGTCGCCTGTGGAACTAATTTCCCCCTGCTGCTCAGCTCACAAAAGGCCAGGGGGGAGTTTCACACAGCCCCGCGCCCGACCCCCCATGACCCCGTGCCGCTTTCTGGGGGCCATTTCCAGCCCCCGAGGCGATGCAGCTGTTCCTCCTCTCACATGGTGGGGCGAGTGGAGAGGTCAAGCTGTGGCCTCCCCAGGGTGGGGGAGGGAGGGAGAGGGCAAAGGTCAGAGCCCCCCCCCTCCGCCTGCGCCCCTCAGAGGTCACGTCTGCAATTGGCAGAGGGAAGAGGTGCAGTGGAAAAGGAGGGGGGCACAAGGGCTTTTAATGTGAAATTAAAAGACTGTGCTGAGCTGCAGGGCCCTGAAGGTGCAGCAGGGTTTTGTACTGGCGCAGGAGTCTAGAGGGGACGTTTGAGGGCTGGGGGGTCCTATCATGTTCTCCCTTTCCCCTGCCCACCTTATTACCATGATTGCCTGCTGGTATAATTTAATACATCCCACTTGGCATCACCCTTCACCCCTCCCCTTGCTCCCCCTCCCCCCCCCGAGCCCCGCCCCAAAACCTCGTGCTGGGAAAAAAGTGTTTTATTAGAATGGCGTTCGGTTCTGTTATTAATATAACTGTCTGGGCGCCGTCCCCGAGATCTGATCGTGCATGAAATATTGGCCTCTAATGCCGATCGCTGTTCCCATTATCTCGAACATTACCGGGCGATAATGACAGAAAAATAAAATAAACCTCTTCCCCAGCTCTCTGTAATTAGCATTCCAGTCTGGGGGGAGCTGGGGAGAGGTGGGGGGAGAGAGAGAGAGAGATAGAGAGGGAGAAAGGCAGCTTTTGCTGTTACTCTGTGGACTCATGTGAGCTGTAAACATAAGGGATGGAGAGGGAAGCAGGAGACAGATGGAAACATTTTATCTATCTATCTATCTATCTATCTATCTATCTATCTATCTGTCTGTCTGTCTGTCTGTCTGTCTACCAGTGCCTCTGCCTCTACCAGTGCCTCTGCCTGTCCATCTGTCTATCCTGATCATCACCATATCTCTCCCCCAGCTGCGATCTCTGGCTCTTATCTTCAAGCTGGACAGAGCCAGATTTTCCAAGGTCCCTCACCAGAGGACAGGACAGCAAGGAGATTCCCACACACCTGATGCAGTTTGCAGAGCACACCCTGTCAGCTGGCTATTGTGATGTTTCAGGCAGACTGTGCCCGTGTCCAGCTGTTGAAAGGTGCAAGGTCTGGGCAGGTTTGTTCTGTGGAGGCCTTTCAAGCAAACTGGGGGCTACCTGCTGCAAGGGAGCAGGGGGGTCTGGCCCAGCAGGAGAGCTTTGCCAGTGAGCTTCATGCACCTAACTGGGTGTGGGTCTCTTTAATGGTTCCTTAACATCCAAGAGCCTCTCTGCCCTATATGGCCCCTCTGGCAGGGCCTTGGCCTCAATCCACACCCTCCCCCTGCATACACCCTGCCTGGCCACCCAGGATTTGGTCCACATATGAAGTGGTTTTTCCAGCCAGGACCAGATCCTCAGTTGGTATAAATCAGCATAACTCCATTGACATCAATGGGGAGACAGCTGGGATGTGGCCCACAGAGTCTAACTAGGACCCTACAGCAACACAGGAGCTGCACAAGCTCCAGGAAGTAGGGTCAGAAAGGAGACAGAAGCAGCTGAGGGAGAGATGTGCAGGGGAAACTGTTGCAGAGAGGCAGGAGATGCAGAGCAAGGGGCACTTACATGCTCTGTAGGAAGTTTGAGTGAGCAGCCAGTGTTAGAGGAGTAAGGAGGGTGAGTGCAGGGAGATAAGGCCTGCGAGGGCATCATGGCAGATCCCTAGGGGTTGGGAAAGCACACAGATCCGTCTGACATGAAAGGAGCTCATATAGAGCATGAGGATGGGTGCTGCCCATGCTGGAGCCTGCAGGGGCCCAGATGGTTTACAGTCCTGATTCTCTTGGGAACCCAAGGTCTCAAGCAACCCCTTCCTCTCTCCCCACTGTACTCTGCCTGCCTCCACTCTTAAGAGAGCTGTGCTGCAATGTCCCAGATAGGTAGCATGGCCCAAATGTAGATGTGGAGCCTCCCAAGGGCTGAACTTAGCGTACTCTACTCCAAGTGCTCTTGGGCAAGTCATGTGACCCTTCAGAGCCTCAGTTTCCCCTTAGCAGCTAGAAGAGGAGAGTATCCCCCACTGTGAACTCACATCTGTGTGGCGTGAACCAGCAGGGAAAGCTCCCAGGCTGGTAGCAGCTGGCCTGGGATATGCTGACCGGCAGAGGGATGTTGTGAGGGGCCACCAGGGTGAACACCTTTGCTCCCTCTCTCAGTCCCTTTCCCCGCTCCCCCTGTCAGCTCCAGCAGACAGCAGAGCCCAGCCTGAACTGCCTCTGCAGTCCAAGCCCGCCTGCCTGGTGCTCCTGATTTGCATTCTGTTCAGCGCCTGCCACTCCATCCTCATTCTCCGCTCCCCTGCTGGCAAGCCTCCTGCCTCCCCCGCCCCCTCCCCTTGCCCAAATGAGCTGCACAGCCGCGCGTCAGCAATGCATTATCCTCGCAAGATTGAGGAGCTAATGGAGACCATCCGCAGCGCTCACCGCCCAGAAAACCAAAAACTCCCTGCGCCAAGCACTGGCAGCTCCTGAGAGGGACTGGGCTGCCTGCGTTTCCCCCACCACCGCCTGCGCATGGCACAGAGAAGGCTGCATCCAGGGACTGACTGTTCTCCCTGCAGTCACTGTTGGCATCCAAGGGAGCAGAGCTGAGTGGGCCCCATTGTCTCTGGGGTCCCCAAAGCAGCTGAAATATGGAGCAAGGATCCAACTCTCTGCCTTTTTAGGGTCTCTATCAGTTTCTGGGGATGCAGAGCTGTGTGCCTGGATGGGGCACATGGTGTCAGGGATGGGGAGCATCCAGAACACCAGGCAGCCTTTGGATTGACTTTGTACTGGGACTACAAACCTGAGCAAAACCCCACTGATGTCAGTGTAAAGGCTGTCAGGCCCCTGTGTTTGGGAAAAGCCCCAACCATGCCAAGCCCAGGTGAATCCTAAAGAGCCTCCTGTCTACAGATCCCATGTCCATTCCTCTGGGAGTCTGGCCCTTGGACACTGGCAGCAGAGGCCAGTGCTGAGGATTCTCTGCTTTCCCTGCTAAGCAGCAGTGCAATTGCTCGTATGGCAAGAGGAACCTTTTCCTACCTTCTATAAATCACACCTGCCCCAGGAGTAAGAGAGGTCTGATCTGTCTAACACCCCCTCCATCTGACCTCATCCCCATGTAACACAACAGTCCTCCCCAGGGACCCCCTGTGAGACACACTTTTCCCCTGCTGCAGCATTTCTACCTGAGATAAGCTTTTACTCCCCACTCCTGTACCCTTACCAATCTGGAGAGATCTCTGCTTCCATCTGTCTACCTGCCCATGCTCATTCACTTGCTCTTTCTATCTGTCTATCTATCTATCTATCTATCTATCTATCAGCATTCATATCATATCATATCATATCATATCTCTCTCCTGGGGCTAGTGCTGTAACACAGACCAGATGGGGTCTTATCTTCCGCTTGCTGGGGAGACTTCCTACTCCCTCTCCAGTGTGGCTGCCTGGCCAGTGATATCTGTTGTGCTCATCATTCCCCTGTGTGGTGTCCACTCTGAGGGTAAAGCAGGGCTGTGCCCCCAAGTTTCATTCCCCTGCTCTGTGCACAGTCCAGCTGTGGGCCAATGATTTCTACAATGTTCTGGGGCTCTCTTGGCACCTCAGCCAGGGTTCAGGGCATAGCTCAGGCTAGCCCAGAACAGGAGACGCATCCCCGCCTGCCCCAGGAGCTTGCGTAGGAGCTCATGACCCTACCCCAGAAGCCACTCCTGCCATCCGCTGCCAGCCTGACAGCCACTGTCAGCTGGATGACCTCTGACCCCATCCCCATGCCGAGCTGGCTGTTCTCTCCCGCACAGCGACTGTCACCCAGAGCTGGCTGGTCAGAGATCGATGGGGCCGCAGTGAAAGGGGAGCCATGGCCCCTTAATGAGATGAGGGCTGGGGAGGGTTGAGTTTTTATCAGGCAGCCACAGGGCTGGCGTGGCGATAACAGGCTGTTGTTCAACACAATCCATTTCAACCAGACAAACACGAGGGGAGGGAGAGGGTCGCTTTATGGAGCGATAAGTCACACAGTCCTCATTGCCCCTTGTAGCCAGATCTGCGGGGTGGGAAGAGGCTAGAGAAGGGAGTGTCATAGGGGCCTGGGATCTAACTTGTTCCCACCACCCCCTAGACCTGTGTGAGGAGAATGCAGCTCTCCTCTCAGCTGGGCTCCCAGAGCATGGCCAGTTTTCAGTGGGATGGAGCCAGAAGAGGCTACAGATCTGAAGGAGACCCATGACTGTCCCTTGGGGAAGGCTGTCAAAGCCGGACTCAGTATCATGGCTAAGTTACAGTCAGACTAAAGCTGGGGCAGCCCTGGCCAGACAGTATTAGTGAGGGACAGCATTCCTTAGAGAAGCCAGGGGCGGGGGCAGGAAATGGTCTGGGAGTTAGGGCACCTATGTACTATTCCTGACTTGGCCAAGCCACATCCTGGCTTTCTGCCTTAGTTTCCCCTTTCTGTAATGACAGTTATGCTCTTTTATGTAGTTCTTTGAAATATGTGGATGGAAAGGCCTTTAGGTATCACAGGGATTCCCATCCAGGGTACTGGGGCACCCTGCGGTGCTGTCAGATTTTTTTAAAGGGTGTGGTGAGGTATGAGGGGATAATGAGGTGTTATGAGATAAGCAGAAAAAAATAAACAGATAAGTTCAGACTCAAGCTTGTCCCTGCCTGTACAATTCCCTACCCTAGTGCCAGGCTCCTCTGCAGTGAGGTAAGCACCATAACTTATAAAATAGGTGCTGAAATAGGGTGCCACTGAATTCCCAAAAGTTATGGGGGGGAGCCCTGAGTGCAGTGAGGAGTGTCTTGAGTCCAAATGATTGAGAACTATTGTCCTAGATCTTCAGTGCATCCTGTTTCTCTCAGGTCCTGTTAATTACTCCTGTTTCCTGAACAGGGTGTAGCTGGCCTGAAGCTGTCAGCCCCACAGCTCCTGTCCCAGGCCATGGGACAAAGATATGGGTCCCTATCTGATCACAGCTTGAATATTGCCCACTCCCAGGGTTTTGACCCACTGCCTCACATGACAGAAAGGACAGTCAAGAATTGGGCACCAGTGAGGCCTGGTTTCACATCCCTGCTCTGCTGCAGACTCCCTGTGTTACTCTGGTCAAGATGCTTGGCTTCTCTACCCCTCAGCTCCACATCCATCTAATGAGGGGTCACTCTGCTGCCAGGCCTGCCAGGAGGAGTTTCACTTACTGCAATACTGGGAACCATGCAAGTGTCATGAATAGATAGGCAGATGTCCAACACCAACAATGTCTGCAGGGAAGGAACTTGTACCAATCCCACAGCTTTGGACGATGTTTAGTGCTGGTACCCTCTTCCTGCAAAAGGACGAGTGGAAACTGGTGGCTGAGCGAAGGGGAAATGGGAAAAGCTCCCCCGCCTCCCCTCATGATAGCCTGTATCACCCTAAATTGACAGGCATGTGGGTACTCAGCTCTAGTCCCAGCACAGCTTTAAAGGAGCCTGTAAGTGCTCTGTATTTGTACTGATTCTGGAAATTCCCCGGTGGTAAACTGTCACCAGACTGCGGTAATGCAGATGCCTGACACCCTGTTCCTTCAGGCAGCTTAATCCCTTTCATGCACGCAGCTCAGCTGGCCTTTTCATTCCCAGGAAGCATGGATGTGACGTCTTGGGGCTGCGGGGGGAGTATTGCTGCAGGGTTCAGGATCAGAAGGGAAGCAGTGTGGCTTTGCAAGGCAGGAGAGGCAGGGGGGGCAGGAAGGTCACTGCACACAGAGAAAGAGATCCAAAGGGTAAAAACCACATGACACGTCACTGAGGAAAGTGCCGTAAGGCGAGGGCTAGCACATGTCAAGGGACAGTGTTCCTGGAGCTCTGTGAAGCAACCAAAGCATGTGGAAACAAGGTTCAGTCACACGGTTATTTCATTGTGTCCAAAATACACAGACAGTTCAATCATCTGAAGCAATGCAAAGTGAGCTTCAGATACTACTAGTGGCAGAGAAGTAACACTGGAGCTCCTGCATCATTGGCTGGAGGACAAAGGAGGATCAGGTCTAAGAGAGAGAGAGGAACGACCCCCCCTCCCACAACAGTACTGCTGTCTTTGGTGCAGGTGATACAGGAAGTCTGTCCCCAGCCAATGTCCTGCTCAGTAGACCATTCATACTCCTGGGTGACATGGCCCTGTGTTAGTAACAATGGGAATGTTTTGTAAAACTTTCCTCATATAGATAAAGCCCTTGTGCCTAATTCTTCACAGCTCCTGAGAGTCAGCACATTGTACTGACTGCAGCTCATGCCTCTGAAAAGAAGGTGCCTCAGGTTGGGGTACCTCAAATGAATGACTATGTATTGGCCCTGGACTGAGGACTGTTTGTCACATTGGAAATGGGGGGAGGTCTTACAGATGTTTTTCTTGACCTTCCCAGCTCAGTTCAAAAGGGGCTCTTACTCCTAGTAACTCAGAGCTGCACACACAGAAAACCAGATTCTTACAGGTGTTGGTAACTACATGCAGTAATGCATATTTACAGGGCCTGGCTATGGCTGGGATCTGACACATTAGTCCCTTTTTAGCAGCCCTCATGTTCAAATGTGCCTCTAGGTACTATGGTTTGATCTCTAGCTAGGGTCAAACAATGCTAGGAAGGAAGATTCTGCTTTCAAAACAGAGCTATCAGTTTTGGCAAAGGAGAATGGAATCCTTTTCCCTCATCCTCAGCCATCTAGGCTCTGCAGAAGGGTCAAAAAACTCATCCCTTATGTCAAAGGACACAGTGTGTCTATTCACACATGGCAAGAAGCTGCTACTATTAGGGCCTATGCTACAGATATAGCCATGTTGCAGTAGCTGTGGGCAATAGACAGTTTCTCCTTGTGTGGGCACAAACAAATCCTTGTTCTAACTGTGCTGGTAGGTGAAATCATGGCTACAATGGGCCCAGTTCTCTGCTCTGGCTTAGCTGAACTTAGCAGCTCCTGGATTCTGCAGCCAGCCACAGACTGCAGCTATTCTCAGTGTAATTTAGAGCCCCCCCAAGGGACTGCCACAGCTTGAGGGAAATACTGTCCAGACTAGCCAGAGAACAGTGAGCTTTAGCCAGAGCTTCTCCTTCCCCCAGTATGTCTAAGTCATTGTATGCCCTTCTGGCAAGGAACTGAGTGGGGGAGGCTGACTGTTCTGCCAGCCTTGTGCCACTGGGGATATATCCTCTTGTTTGCAGATCCTGAATACTGGCCCAGATGGTACAATGGGGCCATATGGAACCTGGAACCAAAGCCAAGAAATAGCCCAGGAAGAGACTGGTTGTGCTCTGGCCAAGGAGCCATACAACATGCTACCATGGGGGCTAGGAAATCCTATTGTTTCTGGCCATATGAGTCAAATGTGGCTCCGTGCTGCCTTTCAGCTGATGTTGAAAACTGTGGACCAGGTATATGGGCAAGACCAGCAGAGTTCAAGGCCTAGTCCCACCAAGAGTCTACTGAATGCAGCTGACTGTGCTTACCTCAGCGGGGCAACTGATTTGGTTGCTGGTTAAGGAAACAGTGGGTTTGAAGCAGCTGGGACAGACACAGCCTAGAACAGGCATAGCTCTAATATTATTTGGGCAAGCCAGAAGCTGCCTTGGCCTGAGAATTCATCAGGGAAAGCCTGCCACAACAGGACAGCACTGAAATATGGCTGCCAAGTGTAGGAGCAGAGGTGCCTATTGTGTGCATGTCCTTGTGCTTATGCACCCCTTGTCCATGTCTCCTTTATTCCACCCCACCACTATGTTTGAACATAGTAGCATGGTGCAATGAGAGCTTCCCTCTTATCCACTACTGGAAGTAGAGGCTGGGCCTGCTTTGCCAGGCAAGAGCTTGCTTTGCAGCCCTCCCATCCCCCACAAGAGGAGCTCAGGCCGCCTGTGGCCTAGTGGGGCGCAGGCTGCAGCTCCTGCCTCACCTGCCAGGGAGGAATTTAATTACCAATTAAAGGGCCTTCCATCTGTTTGAGGCCTGCCCGAAGGCTCACGCTCCCCTTTAATTACATCGCTGACAACAATTTCACTCAATTAGCTGCTAAACACAGCAGAATGCAGGCAGCTCGGGGTGCCCTCTCGGCCGGACCATCTGGGTGTCCAGCTCCATGTTCTCCCCCACCTCTGTCCGTCTGTCCCTCAGTCTCACAATGGGTCCATCCATCTCTGTTTAGCTCCACCCGCCTCCCATCTGACCATCCCACCTGCACTGTTCATCCTTTCGCCTGAGCTTACCACACTGCCCATTCTTCTCCTTCCCTGTTTGCTTTCCTCTTACCGTCCATCCCTGCCTTCCTCTTTCCACCCTACACCTCATTCTGTCTCTACAGTTTTCTGCCCTCACTTGTATGCTACAAAGGGTTAAAAAAGATACAAGTGCTCCAGGCCTGAGAACAGTTTTGTTATTAGGAGACTGTAGAAAGGAAGCAGAAAAGACCATTTTTGTGCCTCCTTTGCGCTTCTGGTTAGTCCTTCTCACTCCATCCCCCATTCCTCGTTCTCCCTGCCTCCCCTGCCTCAGTCCTGCCACTTCAGAGCCCCCTTGGTAACATTTACTCTGTCTTTGCTTTCTTATGTGTAGACAGTACAGCTGCTTAAAGATCTTTAAATCTTCCCGTTAAAACAATACTTAACTGTACGACAGATGCCCCGATGCACCTTGGGACAAATGTATTATAGACACAGAGCTGAGAAACGGTGCACGGCAACTTTTCTTTGTAGAGCGTCTGCCATACAAACTTGACCCTTCAAATACTTAGGAAGAGTCGAGGGAGAGACGTGGATCTAATGATAACAGTGGGCTGATCTTATTATCCTGCTTCTCCTGCAGATCTCAAAGCACTTTACAGGCATGCAGAAAAGAATTAGCTGAGCCAAGGTCATGTTAACAGGTCTGTGTTAGCAGCCAACATTAGAACTCACATCACACAATCTCCAGGCCTGTTTTCTAACTATTAAACAGGCTGTCCCCTCATGTCAGCCCTGGTAAGGAAGCAAATAACATGGATAAATTGTTTCACTACCTCTGAAATGCAGTCATCTCTGGGATGAAATTGTGTAGGGCAGGAGGTGAGAAAGGAAACTTGTCTATAGCTAGTGTTGTGTCTCTCAAGAGTGTGATCTGAGGATTAGGGCTCAAGGGTTCTCTTTTTGGTTCTGACATTGGTTTATTTGGTGCCTCACTTTACCCCTCTGTGCCCTACTTTACCTCTCTGTAAAAGACAAGCAGCCTAAATGGGTACAATCTAAATCACCCTCCACAGCATGATACACCTATACAGGGGATTAAATTAGCAGTGCAATTCTAGTAACAGAAAATATTATCCAAGTGAGTCTGAAAATAGTGCAGGTCCCACCGAGACACTGAAAGAAGAGCTAGGCACTCAAAAGACTAAAGTCTGCTGGGACTTCTGACTCCTGAATAGTGCAGTGCTGCCAATTTTTACCTCATTTGGCATTTTGTTCCTAAAGCTGCAGCTTCTGGAGTCATGTGAATAGAGGAGAATTTCAGCTGCTGTTTAAAAGAAAAGGTAAGTTGTAGTTCTGGAGAAGAGCTTGTAATCCTGTCTCACAGGTGTCCTAAAGGCTCAAGACTCCAAGGGAAAATTAAGACAATGCAAACAGTATTATTTTAAAGCTAATGTCATAATTGTGGGGAGGCTGGTTTATGATACTGGAGTCCTTGGGGTAGGCAATACTGAAATCTGGCCTTTACAGAGGTATCAAAATGGAAGGACAGCTCTCTTGAAAATCCAGTCCCAGTTTTAAATGCTGAGGACTTTAAAATCTAAGATCTCAGGAATGGCATATGTTATCAAGCAAACATTTTAAGCATAACCCCAGGTTGAGAATGCACCTCTGCTTAGACTCACTGGTTATTCTGTCATACACCAGACTTTAACTATTAAATACAGAAGGGCTGATATTGCCCCCACTGAAGTCAAAGACAACTCCTATGGGAACAGGATTGGCCCCTGAACCTGAACCAAAAAGCTGTACCAGCTGCAGCACAGAGAGACTCAGACACAAGGAAAAAATCAGGGGAAAATGTTCTCTTTGGTTCATAATAGCAGCGATGACCTCCAGGTCCCGGTATTTCCTGGCTGTTAATAACCTAGCAGCCTAAGGCGCTTAACCCAGGTGGTCATTAACCAGCGGGAAATGCCCAACCTGGAGGTGATTGTTGCTTAATTTGGCAATAAATGCTCATCCTGGAATATAGCGTTACCACTGGCTGTTCCCAGTAGCCCAAGCCTCAGTCTGCAATTAATTCTGTAGAAATAACTCTTCTTCCCTTCTCCCGCCTCCCCCCACAACCAGACCAAAAATAGACACAAAGCATTCTGGGGAGAGCTCTGGTGCATGCATAGTCTGAGCCAAAGCAGAATTCACTGTCATCTCCATGGGCTTTTTCCCAGCAATTGTATGGCTAGCCCCTTGCACTAGAAAATAGGCAGCAAAATGATCCCTTCAAAAGTCGAAAAGGCTGATTAAGCCCAGATCTCCCCCATGTTCCCCATTTTCAAACCACCAGCTAATACCATGTCAAAGTATAAAGCTCACCACTGCTGCATAGGTTTTAAGTAGGGACTACCCTTGTCAGCCAATACCAAAGGATGATAAGGTTCCTACATCTACCCTGACTCCTCATTCCCTTTCATCTCTGCCAGTCTCCCTTTAGGGGAAAGAGTTCTGAAGTCCAATCTTGTTGTCCCAGACTTTCATATCTAAACACCTGGATTTAAATAGTAAGGTGGATGCAGAAGTGACATAACTTGGGTGGCCCCTGCTGGCCCTTTTGTCCACATTCCCAAAACTCTGTCTCTCTTTCTTTCTTTCTGTTCTTTTAACCCTGCCTGATTACAAATATCTGGCTAAGGGAAACCCAGAACAGCAACAGCATGAGAGCTGTGAATGAAGACTGAGGTATATTGGTAGGACTCTGTGGAAATCCTTGGACTGGAACACTGGGTGGTAACTCAGAATTAAATTGCATTGGCAAAGATGTATGTGTGGCCCTAAACTTCATTAGCTGAAAGTGATGTGGTAGGTGCACTGGCAGAGCTGAGTGGACCAGAAATAGATCAGCAGCAGATGCCTAAGGTGAGGACTGAAGAGCTTTGGCAAAACAGCACAGTATGGAGAGCAAAAGACTCCAGTACAACTGCAATATAACTGTATATAGTTCTCCCACCACAGAGACTTGATCAGAGTGGTAAGTATGAGAAAATGGGTTCCAGTCCATGGTACTGCATCCAGAGTCGATGGGAATTTTGCCATTGACATCAATGGAGACTAAGGCAGGCCCTCTCTCTGATCTTCACACTGAGTTTATGCCTAGCAGAAAATAGGGTAGGTATTTAAGGGGCACATTTCGTGGTCCATGTGATAGTCACAGCATGAATGACAGTATAAGAGGATGTGCCGTGTGAATGGTCCCTTGTGCTGAAAAGGCCTCCACTGTATTCAGATGATCTTGCCAGTGCAATGTGTCTGCACATGCCCAGAAGCTGTTACAGCTCTTGGCAGACAGTGCTGGTACCCCACCGGCCTCTTCCTGTGCTCCTGCCTTTGTATGTGATGCTTGTTAACAGCCCTCGGGCATGATGCTCAGAGAGGCCAAGTAAGGAGGAGAGGCAGAATTTGATGGGGACAGGGTTATGCTTGAAAAAAGACAGTCGATATTGCTTCCTGACTGGCTTAGTTCTGTTTCTAAATGTGCACAAAGAAGCCATGCCTATGCTAGTCACAGGCACAGGGAAGAAAACAGAGAACAGCTGTAGCCTCCTTAAAAAGACCCTTTAGTCTAGACAGTAGCATCTGCTCCTATATGGGTGGTGGGTTCATAGCCAGGTAGAGAAGGAATGGGGTAGAAAGAAGGAGGTAAGGAAAGAGAAGAGGAATGGAAAGAATGAGGGGGAAAAATACAGGAAGAGAGGAGGTGAAAGAGGCTAAGAGAAGGTCATGGGTTAACGATAGTTTGTTTGGCTGAGTGCTTCAGTAGAGCAAAATCTCCTGCCAACTTGGGACCATGCATCTAGCATCCCCAAGCTTAGGGATCAGCAAATACAGGTGGCCCTGAATGGTATTTCTCTCCATGATGAACCATCCTCATCTTCCCTTCTGGCCTCATGAGCCAAACAGCCCCATACGACTGGGGACGGGATTTGCTGTGAAAATGGTGGGCCGTGTCTCTTGCTCTCCAGTCAACTCCCACTTCTCCCTTTCTGGGAGGGCATGCTTTACCCCTCTGCCCAGGTACAGGAAACACTGCATAATAAGCCTCTTTAATTGCTTTTTCTCTCTCTCTAACACGCGCACACACACACACACACTCTTTCTCTCCACTCCTTGAATGCATGGTGCTCTCAGAAGATGCTCCGGATAAGCAGCCGGTCCCTGCACTGTCCAATCATTGTCTGAACTATCAATCAAGGGTGACAGCTTCGGGAAACATGAAAAAGAGCTCGGCTCCCATTAGCAGCCCCAGTGCTTTGCTGCTTTCCCTGCCCCCCCTCCTCCCCCTGCTTTTTTTTTTCTATCCAGGAGACAAAAACAGACTGACAACATGGAGGCTGGGACATCAATCAAAGCGGCCGGTGGAACAACCTCTCCCTGGCACTAATAAATACATTCCCCTCCCCTCATTGGACGCGCGGCCTAATTTGCACCCCCCCCCACGCACCATTTTTTTTTTTTAACGGCAAGATGCCTCCCGTGCGCCCCCTCCCCTCCAACTCCCAGCAGCCCTTGGGAAAGCAGATGTTAGGCTGTGGAAATGGAGCTAGGCCGAGGCTCAAGTGGCCCAGTAGGCCTCGGTTGCTATGGCGACTGCCTAGACCTCCTGCTGTCATGCTCTGCCTTGTCTCGCTCGCTCAGTGATTATCTCCATCTCCGCAGCACTCGCCATACGGCCCGGACTATAATCAAATCCCCTCGTTTCCCAACCCCCCCACCCCCACCCCCGGGGAATCCCACAGGACACCCGCCTCCCACTCATGCACACATCCACACGCAGAGCGAGCGAGCGTTCATTAGGAGGCAGCATTCATTGCCCCCTCAAGGCCTGATTCCACCATGGGGTGGGAGGGGAAAGGGCAAGGCTGGAAAACAGGCTAGAGAGAGGAATGAAGGGGCACTCAGGGACAGGCAGACAGGAGGGTACAAATATTCGAGCTGTGGTAGCATCTTGCCTTTCACACACCTGCTCCTGCCCGCCCATGGGCAAGGGCAGAGTAGGGCTGAGATGTGGGCCCCATGGACTGAGAGGCCTTGTGCAGAACTATGAGCTGTAGGGCCACATCAGTGCACAGCCGATGGGATGTTGCTGTAACCTCTTCCACTTCCCTTTGCTTCCCGTTTGTCAGAGTAGGGGCAAAGTGGGGAGAAAATGCACTGTCTTGATCTTGGGGCTGCTGGAGACTCAGAAGACTGCCCCAGTTTGTGCTTAGCTATGCCCTTATGGCATACTAGCAATGGCCAGGCTGTAGGAGCACTGTGGGCATGTCTCCCTCACTCCCTCAGCACATGCTGCCCTGGAGACAACTTTGTGAAGGGTGTCAGTAAGCCAGCTATGTCAGCCCAATGCCTGCTGGAAAGCCCTGTGCCTTGGAAAAATTCCCTGGGGGAGATGGGAGGTACATGGAAGGAAGTTCCTCCTTCCTCTTTTCTGCCCCTTCTTGTAATGCTTCCATAACTACTGTATGTTTAGATGGTAAGCTCTTCAGGGCAGGGACTGCCTGTCTGTATGTGTCTGTATAGTACCTTGCACATCAGGACCCTAATCTCAGCTTGGGTTTCTGAGTGATCTTGCTACAGGAAAATGACTGAAATATTTTATCTGCTTCTCCTGAGAAGAAAATGAAAATTTCAGAAGAGCAAAGTCAAAACTCCATCTGAAGGGAGAAGAGTTGTTGCCAAAGGGGACTTTTTTCTGCCAGGGGCTATGTTCACTTGGTGTGTAGTTTGTCATGCGTGGGGGATAACAAAGCCTGAGTTCACATGATTGGTTCCGGGTCATTATTATTATTATTATGGAATTACCGTATGTAGGAATACCTAACACAGCCTAGGACTTCATCATGCCAGATGCTGTACAAACACAAAATGCAAAGACATTCTCCAAATGATTTACAAGGGACAACAGACAAGTAGGGAGAGATATGAAGGAAGCACAGATAGGAAGCAAGCTGGACAAAATTGATCAGCATGCCCAAAACCTTGAGACTGGCTTAGAGATCATCATGTTCTTAAAAAAGAGAGGTTCTTTCCCTTTGCTCCCTGTTTCCTGAGTCCTGCTATTCACACTGGGTTCATGTTTTCAAGCTTTTCTCAACAGCAATGATTCTCAACCAAGATGCCATGACACCCTGGGGTGCCTTGAGATCCTCTCAAGAGTGCTGTGGGGTGCCACTCAATGTTAGCAACGTTAGGTGTGCAAACTGATTCACAAGATAAACCCAGAGATTTCAAAGAGGAAACCACAGTGTCAAAAGTATTCTGACCTGTTGTGGTTTTCTGAGTTCTTTACAAAAGAAGGAGTGCTCTGTTATTTTTCTGTAGTCAAAAACAAGTGAAGACTAAGAGCTGGCATTTTCTGAAAGGTGCCTCAAGTCTATTGAGGGAAATCTCAAGTCTATTGAGGGGTGGTATTTTGAGTCTATCAAGGGGTGCTTCAAGTCTAAAAGGGCTGAAAATCACTATTCTACAGCCACAAGGGATAGAAAATTACTTTTTGTTTGTTTCAAATGAAAGCTGAGCTTCTCACATAACCATTTGCCTCCAGGAGCTGGGGCTATATGTAAAGCATCAAATATCAGAAAACCAATCTCTGGTTCCGCTGAAATCCCACCATCTTGGGGCACTGGAAGGAGCATTATCAGAGTGCTATTAACTACATGGGAGATAGAACAGAATGGCAAGGAAAGCCTGGAGGATTACAAGTTCCCATTTCCCACTAGCCAGTCTCCATCCCACAACAGGGACTTTTTAAGGATTAAATGTGTGATGAGATAATTGTAAAAAGCTGATTTCTCCCCCCACTTTGCCTCCCCTGTTCCCTGCTCATACACATGCTGTGAGTTAAAAGATCTTCAAAGGATTGCATAGGGCCACAGAGAAGCTCATTTTTGTGGAAGGGAAACATGCAGCAGTGCTGGTGAAATGTGCCAGATTCACTGTCCTGAAACAAAGCACATCTCTTTGTCTCCAGAACAGTTACAGCTCAAGCAGCCTCTGGGAGATTTCTCCTTCCCAGGCAAATGATGGAACCATCCTCAAAGGTAAGAGTGGAAGTGGCCCATTTAATTCTTATCCTGGCCAGTGGGCCCCTCACTTGAAAGGTTTCCCATCAAATGGGGAGGGTTCCTTTGAAGCATATACTACCTGCTCCTTTTGGGGTAGGAAGGGAGGTCTAATTTCTGTTCCATAAGCCACTGCTGTTCCTTCCTGGCTTCCCCTCTCATCCTCTCCAGTACCTCTACAAACACAATACACACAAGGAGCTGAAATCCAGAGCCACCTCCACTTTCCCAAGGAGCTAAACCCAAATCTTGGCCACCTGGGAACTCTTCCAAGACTCCTCCCCAATGTCCTTACAACATCCCATCATCTGCAACTGAGTGATGGACATGTTGGGGGCCCCTCTTGGATGTGATGCCTTTTGTCAGGCTCCTCCAAGTCCATTGTCTATAGCTCTGTCTTTGTCAGTGTGTCAGTCAGAAGCAAACCTCTGTCAGGGAGGTCAGAGTAGGGGGTATAAACCAGTCATGATGTGCAGACCATGTTGCAGACTGTGAAAGAAGCTAGCAGTGCAGCCACTGTTCAGAGATTTCCTCCCCTCCTCTTCTTCTTTGTTCAGGAGGATCCAGGTCTTAGTTCCTTGAATGTAAAATTAAGATAATAGTACTCCCACACCTCCTGGGGTGCCATGAGCATGCATAACGGTGATGGGGGTGATTAGAAATACAGAGACGGGGTTCAAAACATGTAAAGTGACTCTGGTCTCTGCAGTGAATGGTGGATGGGCTTTTTCACCTTAGAGAGAGACAAGCTCCATGATTGCATTTTGGTTGAGGGCAGTTCACAGAGCAGAGGAGACAGCAACACTTGAGATGCTATTTCCTTCTCTTTCATCCAGATCTTTGCTTTCTTGTATTGTCCCTTTCTTTGAGCCACTTTCTTTTCCTCCCAATGTGTCACTGGGGAAGAGAGAGGAAATGCATATCCTTTCAGCTGCTGCAATGTGCTTCCCACAGGGTGCCCCAGGTTCATACAGGGGCCCTTGATCTTCCTGTAATAGAAACCCCTTGTTTGATAAATCACAGAGGCAACAGTCCTGGGGACTGCAGTGGAGGCATCTGCATTGGCAAGCGGCTTTCCCACTGCAGTGCTGGGAGTTGCCACTGAGAGGTGCTGATATGGTACCAAGTCTCTGTGCCACCTTTGCTAATTGCTGCTCCTTGCACTGCTTTTCTAGATAATGCAGACTCAGCCAGGATCATTTCTTAAACATGTATCAAAGCATTCAGCCTTGGGAAGGAGTTAGCTGTTTCTGGACATCTGGATGGACTCAGAATCGCCGAAGGAACTGGTTGGTTCTGGTTATCAGGGCCACCCCAGAGCCACTGGCAGAGGTGGTTCTGGGATGTCTGGATTCTGCAGTGTGTTCCTGGTGCAATTCTTCCCCTCTTTAGGTCTGAACCCAGCAACCTGGGGCTTGTGGGCTCTGTATCTGCAAGCTGTTCTCTGTGGGAACTTCCCAAAGACTCCAGTCCTGCATCGCCATCTGCTGGGGCCAGCTGGATCTTTCTTCTTCAGCCTCCCTGCTCTGATTTCTGTGATGGAGGGGTTTGTAGATATTTATCCAGTCATTGTCAGGGTGGCCCCCCCCCACACCCTTCTCTACCTTATACCATTTTCTGTCCCTCTGGATAGTTTAAGAGGATTAGATCAGTGATGGCACCAGAAACCATTCCAATAGGACCAGCCTTGTCAAGGAGGGAAGCTGAGGGGGCTCCAAATTGGGGGTGGGGGATGTACAGAGGCAGCACTTCCAAGTATAGGGCAGAGGGGACTGCAAAGTCCAGGCATTCTTATCCTCTGATAGGCCTAGTGAAAGTGTGGGAGGATAGGCTACTGTCATAAAGGGGGAACTGTGTGGGAAGGGGAAGGAATAACACCTCCTGGAGAGGTGGTGTGGTAGGAGACAGGACAGCTCCTCTCATTGTGGGGCAGAAAGGTTGTGGTATTGGGGGATACAGACAGCTCTCTCAGTCTAGGGAAGAAATGACGTGTGGGGGGATACAGAGATAGTGTGGGTCTTGTGTGTGGGTAGCCCCTGCAATGTGGGGCAGAGGGATCTCATGTGGAGGACGGGAGTACAGAGACAGTTCTTCCCAGTGTGGGGTGTAGGGAAGTCCAGTCTGGGTCACAAGAAAGGACACTGGATAATTTTCTTCCTTTGGTGGGGGGCTGTGATGTGCTCTGGGAGCATTGCCCCCCTCCCCCTCTGAGTACAGCCAGGGTGATCGGGGTAGGGATGGGAATAGTCTTGGATCCAGCCTAATTAGGCTTCAAGGCTCCCCAGGGAGGCTAGTCAGCTCTGCCAGCTGAGCTCCTAGCCCAGGCTTCTTCCAGCTTCATACCCAGGCCTCATCCAATGGAGACAGGCTGGCAGTGATGCTGCCTGGCTACCAGCCTGTCACGGGGAAAGCCATCCATCAATGTCTGGCCAGCGGCCAATCAGACAAGGACTACCACACTGCCTCCTGGCCAATGACACAGGGACCTGATTTCTAGGCAAGTCACTATAAAAGTAGGGAATGTGGGAACCTGGGACTCAACCTTCTAAGACAGAGGTGGCTAGGGGAGGGTAGGAGCTGGGGAGGGGAGAGAGTGAGCATGGCCTGGTGCCTCAGGGGGATCCTCTTGCTGTAGTGTCACCATACAGATAGGACTGGCTTTGAGAAACACTCTGTGAAATCCACCTGCCCTATGCTTCCAGGAGCAAAGCTCACAGGCATTGCAGAAAAACAGACTTGGCAGAGGAGTCCCCAGGCATGCTGCACCCCCAAGCCTACCCTGTACACTTCTCACTTCAGGGAACCCCTCAGACGTGTATCTTCCCACAGCAACTTAGCTGCCTGCAGTCCCCAGCCTCTGAGCTCTGTGAGGGCAGTGCAGCTGCAGGGGTGCAAAATGCAGCCCCAGGTTTGAAGAGAGCAGTGTTGTAATAGGGCAACTGGGGCAAAGATGCAGCACTGAGATTCAGGGTACGTGTTCAGAATGGCACCTGGGTTGAGGGGCATGAAGAGGACACTGTGACTTGGAAATGCAGATTAGCACTGAGGTTCAGGGGGCAGAGTCGTGCTGGGACTGAAGGAGGGGTGCAGGCTTGGGGAATGCAGGCCTATCTGATGCTTCTTCCACAGTCCTTGATGCCACCCTGAGACTCCCACCCACACACAAATTGCTGCTGATCTATACCTCCCTGAGTTGCAAGACTTCTGCACACACACATACACACATGCTAATGCTGCACTATGTCCTCTCACCTTCCTAAAATACACATTTCTCCCATATCCCAGTGTGGCCCTCCACCAGCTCGAACCCAGACACTGAGCCCCAGTGCTGCACTGAATGCTCTTAGTCCTGTAGCTGCACTGCTTTCCCCAGTGCTTCCCAGCTTCCTTTCATCTCAGCTGGCAGGGAAACAGCAGTGCTGGGCCTAACATGGATGTGTTATCAGAAGGTAAAAGTTATGGACCAGGGGTATATTGCCTAAAACAAAGAGAATGAGACTGGCAGCGAGATGAGGGGGGCAGAGGGGTTGGATGGTGATGGCAGAAGAAGAGCACTGTGCACTGTTGACCACCCCTTCCCCTCTGGGTCTGTTTCGCAGAGCGGCAGCTGCTTGGCTCTGCTCACGTGGGGGAGCAGCAGCATTTTGTGCCTGTTGTGCCCGCACCTCCTGTTCAGCGCTGCTCCTCACGCTCGCTCTCTCCTGTCTCTGAGCTGGGACAAGCCGGCCACATGCCATCAGCTAATGAAGCTGTCTGGGGGAACTGGTGCCAGCGGGAACAGGGCTTGGCTGGCATCCAGGCTGTGTCTGGAGCTTGGCTCCATGGAGAATGTTAGTAACGCGGTCTCAGCAGGAGCTCTAGACTGTCCAGTAACACGCTCAAAGAAAATACCCCTGCTCTCCTGTGACTGGAAAACCCACCAGATAATCTCATTTCTCTCCCCTGCTTTCCCCAGAGAGTGCAAGAGTCTTCACCTCTGCATCTCTTCTTGTGAAACTGCTTCCATGTCTTGCTCCTTTCCCTTGTGGGTGTGAGAGCTTTCTTCTTTGCAGCCCTTGCTGTCTGGCGCAGCCTTCCCTACATCTCTGTTTCAGATCCCAGCTCCATTCTTCCAAGTCCTATACCACTGAATCTCAGGCTGTTTTCACTTCTCATTTAGTATAACTGTCCAACAGTTACCTTGTACATTATAAAGTGTTTTCCATACTGAAATGCTCCACAGCTGCAAACATCCAGCCCCACTAAAATGCAGCCAGCTCTGGGTTGGGCAGATAATCTAGTGCCTCCTGACAGAGGTGGGGGCAGAAAGGCAAAGGCCCCTGGGGCAGACTGCCTTCCTCACCTTATGTACGGTGCCTTGTGACTTGTATGTTTGTGCAAAGCAGACACGACCTTGGTTCCCCACATCTCCTCTGAAAGGGCCACACACATAGAACAAAAGGTCTCTGCCCAGCAAGAATGAAGGGCCCTGCTGTGTTTTGAACTTGTGGTGGTACCAGGGAGCCGACAGCTAACCCCTGCCTGGGCTATTTATGCCATTGGGCTGTGGAGTTTATGCCAGCCCACCCACTGCCTCATACAGTAGTAAGCAACTCCAGCTTGGATGGCAGATGCTATACAGGACAGAGAGCTGTCTCATCAGGAGATGTCACTCCCTGCCTTGACTTGTTAAAGGCAGCTGGAAGGGAATGATGAGCTAGGGGAGGGAGGAAAAATAAAACAGCCAAGGAAGAAAGGAAAGAAGAAAAGAAGGAAAAAAGATGATGCATGCAGAAGAGAACATGGACAGAGGAAGGGTGAGAGGGCTCCTCTTCCCACTCACTGGCAGAGGGCCAGAGGAAATTCCTCTACAAAGGAAGTTATACAATGGTGTGAGCCACAAACTACAATGACTGGAAACCTCCCATTGAGATCACAGACATTGGAGGATGGGTTTGGAGCTAAAAACAGTCACTGGGAGAGACCTGGAGACTTCCCAGGAACATGGAGGGAACTGTCCCCTTTGCTCCCCAACAAAGGCCCAGAGCTGCAGCTTGCATATCTCAGTAGAAGTTTGTGTCAAAGGCAGCAATGTCCCTGTTAACGTGATAGGGTGGGAACATTGCTGACAGTAATTAACCCTGGCCACTTCAGGAACAGCTGAGCAGAGAGCCACCACCCCACTGCTACTGCTGCACCATCCAGAGCAGGGCCCAGCTGCAATGAAGTACACAAGTGACAGAAAGCTTTAAACCTATTTTTCAAACACCCCTCCACACCCCCATCACCCTCTCACAAGTGCTGCCAGGACTGTCACAGCCATGGGCACATTCTGTCTTGTTCTGGTAGAGCCTACCCCCCACTCCAGCCTGGCATGAGTGCCCTGGTTTATTATGGTGGGGGGCAGCTGGAGGAGAGCTAATGAGAACTAGGCTGCTGACATGTTGCGGGGTAGGATGAAATAATTGTTCCTAAAAAATAAACCACTTTTCCTCCTTCAAGTCTTTCCTCAGCCCAGTCTGCAGGAAGGAGCAGATGGACTATGGCAGTGGTGGGGAGGAGGTCAACTTTTAGGTCAGGCATGCCACAAATTAAGTCCTGTGTCCTTCCCTGAATGCCACTCTCATCCACTTCCTCTGCCTGAGCTGCTGTTTTGGTGTCTGCTCCCTGCCTACGCTGCTGTGCTATCTGCCCCTCCCCCCGCATCTACCGTGTGCCACGCAGAGGCTGCCTGTGACACTTGTGGCATGCTTGCTGCAGGTTGCCCACCCCTGGACTAGAGGATGGGAAATGGGCAAGAGGCTGTTCAAAAGGGGCCTGCAGTGGGTGGGGTGAGGTGCAACAGGGGTGTGTATGGCAAAAGGGTTGTGTTGGGTGATCCTGGGGCTGGGCCATGGCGAAAGGGGCAGAGGTGGAGGATGTCAATGGGAAGAGGGCCAAGGGCGGGTGATGCTGGGGTCGCTGAGGGCAGGGGTGGAGAGTGGGTGCACTGAAGCTCTGGAGGGGGGGCAGGTCCCTAGGGCACGGCTACATGGAGGCTGCAGGCCTGGCTCTCGCCAGCAGGTGGTGCTGCAGGATCACTAATGGCTGGCCTCGGGGTAGGGGGTGGGGCTTGCGGAGCCTGCGGGGAAGGGGCGTGGCCGGTCAAGGAAGGGGCGTGGCTACGCCGGGCAGCCCGGGGCTAAGGGGCGGGGTGATGAAACGGAGCGATCCGACGGAGCTGGACACAAGAGACAAACTCAGGGCGAGGCGTTAGGGACCGTCACAAAAGTGCGTCTGCTCCCCAAGGAAGAACAATCCAGGCGTGGGTAAAAAACGTACCCTCTTAATCTGGGGGTGGGGGCAGTTGGGAGGGACTTCAGCTCCAACCTGATAATCCCCCAATCCTAGGCTGTTTGCCTCACTCCCTCTTCACATCCAATCAGGGTTCAAATTACATTTTGACTCATTCTGGGGGTCTACAAAAAAAATTAAACTGGTTCATTGGAAGGAGCAATCCGATCTGACCCCCACAGGTTACGATTTTCAAATATTACAGGGGGGCTGTCATCTGTATGTGGAGGCTCACCCCTCCCCCCCTTAATTCACATCCTGCACCCAATAGGTATTACTATTAATCAGGTTTCTGGTGTCAGTGCCTGAGGGCCAGGGTGCTGCTGTGCTAGGCAGTGATGCACATGGGCGAATAGCAGATGAGCCCTGCTCCAAAGAGTCTGCAGTTTGCCTGGACAAGGCAGGCATAGGGAGGGAGCGGGACAGGGGAATGCACCAGCAACGCAGACAGGGTGCTAGCAGCCTAGGGCATGGGAAAGCCGCAATCTTGTCTAGTCTTGATCATGGGTTGAGTTTGGAAAGAGCTGAATGGAAAATAAAAGGAAGGTGAAAAGGACTGGGCAAAGGGAGATGATGTCAGGGCAGGTGGGATCTGTTCAAATTTGCTGATGACACCAAGATGTGAGGGGATGTGGGCACGCTAGAAGGGAGGAATAGGCTGCAATCGGACCTAGACAGGTTACAGGGGTGGGTGGATGAGAATAGGATGGGATTCAACACTGACAAGTGCAAAGTGATGCACCTGGGGAGGAAGAACCAGCACCGTACCTACAGGCTGGGGAACTCCCTTCTTGTCAGTGCAGCAGCAGAAAAGGATCTTGGAGTCATCACTGATGCCAATATGAACATGGGCCGGCAGTGTGGGGATTCAGTCAGGAAGGCTAACCGCACCTTGTCATGCATCCGCAGATGCATCTCAAGCAGATCCAAGGAGGTGATACTCCCCCTTTGTGTGACACTGGTCAGGCTGCATGCAGTTGGAGTACTGCATCCAGTTCTGGGCGCTGCACTTCAGGAGGGATGTGGACAACATGGAGAGGGTCCAGAGGAGGGCCACTCGCATGGCCAGGGGGCAGCAGGGCAGGCCCTACGAGAAGCTCAGGGACCTGAACATGTTCAGCCTCCCACAAGAGAAGGTTGAGGGGAGATCTAGTGCCCTGTTACAAACTAGTCAGAGGGGACCAGCAGGCATTGGGGGAGTCTCTGTTCCTCCGGGCACTACCAGGAGTGACTAGAAATAATGGTCACAAGCTGGCAGAGGGTAGATTCAGATTAGACATCAGGAGGTGCTACTTCACTGTCAGGGTGGCTAGGATCTGGAACCAACTTCCAAGTGAAGCAGCCCCATGCACTTATGCTTTGACCCAGGTTATCAGACACATTTGCAGTGGCCATAGTGAAAAACCCTCTGTGGTTCCCTACTCTCTGTTCCTCTGGACTGCTGGGTGTTAGCCAAACAACCTTAGGCCTTTGGTTTCAGGGACCCTTAGCGCACAGTGCAGAGAGGACACACACAGTCATGCAGGCTAAAGATATGCAGGGCAGTTTTCATGTATACCAGGCTGTGAAACAACCCTGCTGTCCCTAAGTAAAATAAATATTTAGGCACCCCTCAAAGGCCCTCAATCCCACATTATGAATCAGCAGGGAGCAGAATTTCACGGTAAAAATAACAAATTTAGTCTTTACAGCCCATTGCGGGAGAGACGCTGCCTCTGAAAGAAAAACATTTAACAAAAATATACATGTCCCAGGCTGACAGGGGGCCTGTGTCCAGAGTGAATTTTACAGATGAGTTATAAACCCCTCAAAAACAGGCCTTGTAATGGAAAAAGTGACATAGCTTTAATTCTGTGTAGGGCAGTAAGAGGAACATGCCTGCATCTCCATACATTACAGGCAGGAAAAACAGAAAGGGGAAAAATGACCCTTGGGATATAAAATTTTATTTGTTGACCATAAATGAAGCTGGACATGCACAGCTTACAGAAATCAACTGAAACATACCCAACTCTCAATAAATTAAGTAACACACAACTGACTAGATAAAAGGATGATAGAAAATAAAGGAGATCCCAGATTTTAAAAGAAAAAAAGAGTTACAAAATATAGAAATATTTATAAGGCCCCTTTTTTAAAAGTTTGCAATGTAAAAATGGGTTTGTTTCTAAATCCAGGCCTCTGATGTGGTGTGGCCAACCCCAACTTTGCAGCCTAGAGAAGACGCTGGGAAGCAAGGCAAAACAAGAGAGAAACAACTCAAAAATAATCAGCTCTCCTTCATTAGAATTTAATTTTTTTTCGATATTTAGAATCTTGGGTGCTGACAAAGGAAAGGAAGTGATTTGTTTTGAGGAAAGGGTTCTTAACACAGCAAGGTCCTTTAATAATATTTGGGCCGACAACCAGTGGTAGCAAGCTTGAATTTACATAATTAATTGCAGCCTGGGCTGCATTATTTTCCATTGTATGATTGATATGCTTTGGTGTTCCAAATATCAGCCTGATGGGAAAACAGTCATCCATGCCCATTCATCCCTATTTTGTTCCTTTCAAGGCATTTGAGTGGGATGGATGCTGACCTCCACATAGGGTGAATGTCACCTACTATAGTCAAAGCTCTGGCTCTTGGGTTATTTTGGAAGCAGCCAATATAATTCTAAGAAGCCCAAGTCCCATTCATTTTAGTGAGAAATGGGCATCAAATCCCTTACACAGTTTTGGAAATCTCAGCCTATGTTTAAGGGGCCCAGCCTCTCCATGAATGCTCACAGGCTTTAGTTTGTACCATGAATGGAAGTTATTGGTGCGGAAAAGAAAGGGAACAGTTCTTTAGTCGACAATACCGACAAAAGGGAAGATTCAAAACCAGTCTACTCTACTTCAGCTGCTACCTGACTCTTCCAAGAAAGCCTTCAGGTGTTGAAAATACCAGTAATCAGTCATCTTATTCATTCCTTAAATAATTACTGGCTGCAATACCCAGCAATTATATAGTTCCTTAAGGTTCTCAGGCCAGATTCAACTCTCAGTCATACCAAAGTAAATCTGAAACTTTTACACTGAAGTCACTCCAGATTTGCATTGGTGCAGGAGCAGAATCTGGCCCATTTATGGATTAATTCTCCCAAACTCTCCTCCTCCGTTAGCTTGTAAATTTCATGTCACTGAGACTGGGGTGAAGCCAGCTGGGTGGACGTGTCCATGGAAGCTTAGAGTTCTTCTGGGTGGCACCGCTGATGTCGGCCATCTTGCATCCTACCCCAAATCTTCTGTCAGACCTATTGTGCCAATTAGAAAATGGCTAATCAAATCAGGCGAGGAATCATTTGTAGCCGTAGTTTAGACCCATCCAATCGGAAATATCCAGGCGCTCTCCTTTGGGTCTTTCACTTTAATAAGGACCATTTAATTTGCTCTTTGGCAGATTGCAGAACCTATTAAGGGGGTGGAGGAGGGTAAGAAGAAGAAAAACAGAGAGACATTAAGCCCTGCAGCCTCAGGGATTCTGCAAACGGATTACAACTCCATATGAACTCAGCAGGTCTCCTTCACTGGCACCAGGAGACCCATTTAATGCCAACATAAACCTGCCTGGCTCTAAGAGGGAGATTTCTGATGTGCCTCAGTCAGACAATTTGGGTGGTTGAATCCTGCTTTGCTTCAAACAGCCACTAGGTGGTAGATATGCTTCTTCATAGCAGCAGAACTGACATCTGCCTAGCAGCATGGGAACTATTTTGTACCCCCTCCCAAAGCAGTCAGCTACATTTTAGACATGACCTATGTACACCCCCACTAAGCTGAATTCTAGACACTAAGCCCTGATCAGCATATGGGAACCCATCATCAGAAACTGCCGGGCCTAGAGATGGAGTCTGCAAAGAAGACTTGGGAAGTCCTGTCTGATCTGAAGGAGTTTGGCTCATCAGTATGTCAGTGTTGCAGATCAGGCCAGCCTGCAGCTCTTGCTTGGAACTGATGGTTAATGCTCGTCCAGCACAAACAACCCCTGACCTAGTCTAGACTGTTTATGATTACTCTACAGTTTTGTCTCTGTGAGGGATAAAGACAGTGCTACTGGGAACTGGCTTTGATCCATACCACAGACCTAGCAGAGGTGTAACTAGCTATTACTGTACCCTGGATGGTGGAGGTGCGTGGTGCAGAAGCAGTGGCTACAGGTTCACTGCTGCTGGGGGAGATGTCACCACCTTTTTTTTGCCACCAACATGTGCATCAACCATCTACAAAACTAGTGGAGCAGGAGTTGCTACAGGGAAGATGTAGGGTGCAATAGGGTGGAGAAACAGGGGCACCAGGATGAGGTGCCCCCCCCCAGCCTCCGCCCACTAAGACACTGCCCAGGGCTTTCACCCCGCTTGCCCACCCATTGTTACACTACTGCTGATTAGTCACTGAAAGCCACAATCACCCAGCTTCTACCCTGGATACACATAGGCCAACAGTATCCAACACACTGCACACCCACAGCAGCCTTCTAGCAGCCATGAAAAAGACCTCCAGACTGATGGGCCATTATAACTGGCTTCCTACCAGACAATTATCGAGAGCTCTGTAGGTGCTATTTAAAGTATTTTTAACCTACGTTTTCGCACAATCTAAAATCTACTTCCCAGTTATGACCACATGCTCTGCTGTGCAAACATCTCTGGGTAAAAATACGTTACCCACATGCTATGGGGTACTGTGTGAGGGTTAGTATGGAAGGGAGAGGTGATCTTACTAGGGATGGTATTATGTCAGCCAGGGACAGAGAGTATAGAACAAAGGTTCCCAAAGTGCAGCCCATGGGCCACTCGCAGCCCACACAGCATTTATACATAGCTCACAAAGGGACTTTTAAATGGTGGCCATCAGTACTGCAGTCCTTTATTGAACATGGAGCTAGTGGACTGCACTCCCTGACACAATGTTGCATCCATTAAATGGCTTTCCATGAACAAAATGTTATGAACCCCTGGTAGAAGGTGGCTGTACAGACAGGCTTCACCATACACATGGTTCAGAGACTGGGGAAGGGAGTCCTCCCAAGCTGGCTTTTAGGAGGCAAGGGAAGAAATAAGTAGGTTTCTACTGGTCCTCTGCAGGCAGGTAGCAGAGGCCTTGGCAGAGGTGGGCCTAGGCTGCAGGGGTCACTTACTCTGCCCAGTACGAGGTGGTAGTTAGTGCTGGGTTAGACATAGACTCAGCCCCATGGCTCATGCAGGCAGGATTAGTGTGGACAGAAGCACCTGCAAGGAGAGAGCACATGAGGGACAGAACGCAGAGCAGTGTGTGGCCTGGAAGGAAGGGACAGGCTCAACTTGAAGACCCTTCCCCACTTGGATTGCCCAAGTTCATGTTCAAGCCTGCCCCAAGTGACACCCTACCCCAAACCATCCTTCCCCCTCACCATGTCCTGCCCTGTCACTTGAGGGACCAGGAGGAGCAGGGGAGACGGGTCTGACATTGCAAACCTGCTGGGTTTGCTGGGGGTGCTCAAGCACATAGCTGAATTGCTAGACCCAGCAAAGGCAAAGCCTAATGCAAGGACATGGCCTGATGTGTTTCTAATCCACTATCATACTGACTTCCTGAGCACTGCCTAGTGGTGAAAACATGGGAATGGGTGTCAGAACTCCTGGGTTATCATCACTTGGCTCTGGAAGGGGAATATGGTCTCATGCTTAAGCAGGGTGACTGGATGTCAGGACTTCTGGGTTCTGCCTAAAGCTTTGGATGCGGTTGGAGATCTAGTAACTGAAGTAGGGAAATAGGGCATTAGGTCTCCTGGGTTTCAGTCTGGGCTATGGGTGGGGAGTGGGTCTCAGTGGTTAGAGCAGGGACATTATGACTCGGGATTCCTGGGTTCTATTTGGGAAAGAGAGGTGTGTGGGTCATCAGTCAAGATTACAGTTAAGGGCTCCTGGCTTCTTCTGCCTCCAACTTGCTGTGTAAACTTGGGCAATCCACTTCACCCCCCCTGTGCCTCAATGTTTTTAAATACAGATAAGGACAGGCCGTTTGGGGAAGGAGGTGGAATGAGATCCCCTTGTGGCTGCTTCAGGGGATGTTCACCAGGTGCAATAGGTGCAAAGTGGCCAAATACCACCAGTGCTCTGAGTGACAGGAGGGGCTCCAGCTACCATGGAACCTTTTCACAAACCCCTCCATGCAGCCCCAGCCCCAAGAGGCTCCCTGCCATGGTTCTATGCAACCTCCCATCTGGGAGCTCTATAGGATCTGGGACTATATGACACCTGAGCAACTTACCTACCCAATTGCTCTTATGTTGGGCAGCCTTGCCTGATGCTCACAGTGCATATAGAGTGGGGCTAGGCATGAATCCCTCAAAACTACAGGATTGTTTTCCCCTGCCCTGGCATGTAAGCAGCAGGCCCACTTCATGCCATCTCCATATCCTCAATCCCACGCCAGCACCCAGAAAGGAAATGGATGGGGTCTTGAGACCTTTACCTGGGCAACACTTTGCTCAGAGAGAGGGCTGTCATCCACCTAAAAGAAGGAAAAAGACACGGAGGTTTATGGGAAGTGAAGATGCCTGGAGCAGTGGGAACAGGTATGGGACAGGGGAAGGAAAGGTGACTACTTGTAAGCACTGAAAACCCCATAGTATTTAAAGGGCTTAGCTCTAGCATCCTCAACATACTCCTACTCAAGCAATTATACTCTGTCCATCCAAATCCAGTCTGCAGCTGCATCTGAATGCAAAAACTGCACTGCCTGCTATACTGTGTTGCTGTAGGGCTGTTAAACTAGCTGCCACATTCCTCAGACACAGCTGTGTTTCAGCAATGGGTGTAGTGCATCTGACAGAACCCTTCCCTGATGAGGGGGACTTTTAATTAGATGAATTCAAAGTTCATGAGAGTCTTTAAGATCCTCAGATAAAAATGCACAGCACTATGCTGACAATTTTCATTCCCTTTTGGTTGCCTATGGAGTTTTGAAGTTCTGGGTGTCATTTGGGAATCCACTGTTGCTTCTTATCTGTGGGCTGCTTGTCATTTACTGCAACCTGCTCCGGGTCTCTCTGGATAGGGTGGGATATCAACCTAGATAAATAATTATTATACCCTCTCTCACATGCATACAGTGCAAGAGTCCCAGTGGTAAGAGCGCACTCAGCTCTACAGAAATACCAAGCAATTCACGCATCCCCACTGAGCTCCTTCTGCATGACATCATGGTGATGGAATCCCAACCATTCCCAGCAGTTTGGGGCCATGCCATTCTCTGCCCCACCACTTGGTTTACACAAACACAAAGAGGGAGAGAGAGAGATAGCAGTACCTCATGTCACAGCTGTTTCCAGCAGTCTTGGAAGGAGTGGATTTAGGAAACACAGATATATTCTTGTCTGATACATTTGTTTACTCTGCTACCAAACAGAACTGCCTCTGCTTTGCTTAGCAACATGCCTGGACAGCTTCAGGCTCAGACGCTCCATTCATGCCAATGCAGATTAGTTGCTGTGGGAGAAGCTGGTTTTGCATGGTCCACTTGCCTATGCTGCTTCCATGTGTATCACAGGCCCTGATAATCTACAGTTACAGCCGTGTCCAGCGTAGCTCTCAGTGAGGGCAACTGGCTCTGCTACAGGGAATATGGCTGAGGCTATGTCTACATTGCAGTGGCAGGGTGCTTATTGTCACTACTGAGGAGATAAACCCATTTACCTGCTCCTGCTTTTCCCCATGTCAACCCCAGAAATGAAGCAGTGAGCATGCCCTGAGGGGTGGACCCAGCACCATGCTTAAGCCCCAGGTTTCTGGAGTGTTCATGAACAGCAGCTTAGGACACCCCTCAAGGAGTTCCCCCATCTCCTTTCTGTTATATGTAAAAGGAGTGGGAGCATGTGAGAAGGGCTTATTTTCTTGATGAAGAGACTATACCCTCTATCACTGCAGCACAGACATACATATCTTCAAATAACTGCCTTTTATGCAACAACCTCAGTGGCACTTCCATTGTTACCATGTGGCAAGACATGCTGGGAAACATGCACGCTTATCTCACAATGCTTCAGCTTCTGTAGCACAGAACTAGGAGTGTTTTTACATACATGCAATGCATTCTGGGATATCTCCCCATCCAGACAGCTAGGAAGCAGGAGGGCTGGTTAATTTGGTTACACCTGACTCAAACTACCCCATCTCCACAGTAGGATAAACATGTTAGAAGTCAATAATGACCAAATGGCTCTCTCATAGAAAGCCACTGCATGGTCACCCCCATGCAGTTAGGACCCATGCTTTGTTTTGTCACAGACTTCATGAGGAGGTAACCACAGTCTGCATATGTATTACTGGCAACTTCTTAGAAGGCAATGAAATTTTCACACTATTAGCATTGCTTCTACTGATATTTATCTCTCTCCTTTGACCCAGAATTCAAATGAGACATGTCCAAAAGCGAGCACAAAGTAGTACTACAGGCTTGGAATGATTCAATTAGCTTAAATCAATTTCAACAGCTAGCAACATTTATTTCCGAGAATATATACATGTGTTTTTGTTGACAAAGTCTGCCCTGGCAGGAAATAAAGAGATACCAGTCATTGTTTTATCAAAAAAACCCTAACAACAATACAGCTTTGCAAATGATTGGATGATAAAAACTGTATGGGGTCATGAATATTTCATATGCAGAACTGTCAGGTAGATTGAAGGCAAAGGAGACCCTGGTTTTTTGACAGCCTATAGCCATTTTTTAAGTGCTTGACACTACACAGCTCCTTGGATAAACTGTCCACTTAATTTTGTATTTTGGTGTCTAAATGGATGTGGGTGGGCTCCTTCTAGAAATTTGTCTCTTTATGTCTCGTGTGTAAATATCATTTGTTAATGATTTTTGGGTGGAGGGAGATGTTGACAATGAATCATATTTACTAATGGAGTCATAATCCTTCCAAGCCTGACTGCCACCCCAGATTTACCAGGAACATGCAGAAAGGACACACTATATCTCCACCTAACTCAGCAGACGGCCCCACAGCAACTTGTGACATGCTTTGAAGGAAGTGGCCTCACACCTGGTTCACAGCTGACTGTAGCCTAGTTAGCACCTGGGAGGTACAGATTCACTCTGCTCTGACCTACCAGCGATGTAATCAAAGAGAACAAACCCGTATGCAGCGGGCTCTGAGATTGTCTGGAATGGAAAGAGTTAAAGGAAGAAGATTAGAGCAAAGGGCTCAAAAGGAGAAAAGTCCCTGGTAGGGAGAACAGGGGCAGGCTCTGTAGGAGGGCTTACCCTGAAGTTCACCTTCTGGATCACTTGCTGTGGATCACTCTCCAGAATCACCCTAAAAGCAAGAAGAGTAATAGGATTTTCCCATCAGATTAGGTCCATCTCTCAAAGGTGCTTTCATGTTGCACATTCCCCCTCTTGCTGCAAGAGGGAGGGTGGATTTACACGTGGAACATGATGCCAGGTTGATCATCCTGGAAACTGAAACCTTCTTGTTGCAAGAATGAGGAAAACTCAGCTCCCTACCACTGTCTTAGCATGTTGACTAAGACTCAGGAGCCCCGTGTTCGATTCCCAGCTCTGCCACTAGATTGCTGGGTGACCTTGAACACACACCTGCCATGCTCCATGCCTCAGTTTCTCTAGCTGTAAACAGGGATGATGATCCTCACCTGCTTTGTAAAATTATTTTGGGATCTCCCAATGAAAAGTCCTACCTTACAAGCTGAGTGTTGTTGCTAGTGGTGAGTATCAAGGTTGGGATTTGGCTAACAAGAGCATACAGCAGTGTTCTGTCTGATAAGAGCACTGGTCTGCTAAGAGCTCGGCTCAGACTTTCCAATTTGATTTCACATAGGCCCCCCAACAGCCATCAGATACTATTTGTTTAAGAATGGCATGGGCTGGATTTTAACTTGAATTTGAACTGGCATCATCAGAGCCTACTGCTACCACTGAACTGGTAACATTTTCTCTTGCTATTGCTCTTGGGACCATAAGCAGCTGCCAGAGCATTTGGCTTCTCTCCCCTTAACGTGCAATTAGCCCTTCTCTCCAACCCTCTCCTCTCCTAGCAAAATACCCAAGCAAGAGCATGCATAGCCATACCCCCCATCAACAATCTCATCCACCACCAGGAAGGCCCCGTCCATGTTGTCCAAGAGGGAGCGCTTCTCCACATTCTTCCTGTGGGTGGGATAAAATGAGCCAGTGACTCCAGGAGAGCTCAGGGCGGGGACAGAGTGTTCCTTGCCCAAGCACCAAGACGCATTGCTGCTCCAGATAGCTCAGTCCCAACATACCTGCAGAGATTCCTTTGCCTCCCCGTCTACTCTCCCCTCCCTGCAGCACAATGCCAGCTGCTCATGTGAGCAGAGGTTCTTGCATAGGGAGGAAGCAGGAACAGATAGCTAATACTAGTGCCTGCCCAGCAGAGACATCTAATGGTTAAAACAACTGAGGAGTTGAGTTTCGGGGTTCTATTTCTAGCCACCAGAGTAAGGGCAGTTCAGTGCTTATAGCATGGAATAGAAGCTAGGACTCCTGGGGCTTCCACTGACTCACTGTGTGCAGCCTTGGGTGAATCACTTCCCTGCTCTGTGCCTCAGTTTCTCCATCTCTGAAAAGGAGATCAAGCCACCCAGTGCAGAGAAAGGTGCCCCTGCCTTCAGCAGCTTTCAATCTAAGGCCATGAGTCTTTGTCCATTAATGCTTATAAAGGGCTTTGAGACCCTTGGGTGGAAGAGGGTAGGGTCAGGCTGTTGTTATTAGGGCTGGTTTTGGTTTTGGGACCTTTCCCTGGGGAAATATCATGAGTTCTGGCAGGAGCTGTGGTACTCACCGTAGCATGTGATTGAGAGAGTCAAAGAGACAGGTGAGAACAGCCATCAGCATCAGCTGGGAGAAGAGGAGAAGCCCATGAAGGTAGTACAGAGTTGCATGTCTTTTCCCACCAACCCCTTCTATAAGAAGCTCCCCTGGTACCTTCTGGGGGGACATTTCCCAGGCTTGGGTGAAGTGACTTGGGATGCCTAACAAATGGCAGTCCTGGTAGCTGGACAGACAGCTATGCCCAGAGACAGACAGCTATGTCTACAGGCCAATTAGTGGCCTAGAAAAGCACTCATGCACTGGGGTCCTACAAGCATATGGGAAAGATGCATCTTTCTCAACTTCACCATGGGGTAGATGAGAGAAGACAGAGCTTTCTATCCTTAGGAAAGGGTCTGAGTGTGTGGAGGGTCCTCCCCATTCAGGGTATGCAAGAGGAACTAGAACTCTGTTCCCACAAAGCTGGTCAAAGGAGCAGAGAGAAGCAGCCCTCAGTGTTGAAATGCATGCCCCACCACCTTTTATTTCATTATTTCCTCATGCTCTTGTTGGTGTGGGGCTCAGGGAGGCGCTTACCTCATTTTCATGGGAACTTCCCACCACATAGAAAAAGAGGTCAATGCTGCTTTTATAGACAATGGTTAGTCCCTCCAGAAAGGCAATCTCACCTGAAACATTGGCAGAAAAGGCATGTGGGGGCAGTGTTAGGCTGGCACTGAGCCTTTCTCTCTGTAACCTAAGGACATGTGTAGAGGTGAGAAGCTGGGACCTACAGGCATCACACCTGCAACTTTCAAGGGGTGTCATCATATGCCTACTAGACTGTTTGACTTCACTTCTCCTTGCAGCAGTTTTGAGGTACCCAAGCTGGCAACTGTACTTCTAGGGCACCTGCACACAACTTTAGTTGCCCTGGTGCATTCAGGGGGTCTGTAAGGGTGCAAAGACTGACTGAACCAGGGCTGTTTTAACTCTTAGCAATTCCTACTCACTCTTGGAAAACATGTTGCAGTGTGCTATATTTTTTCTGGGACTGAGTTACAGATAGGATCTCAGGTGCGACAACTGCTTCTTGTAGAGCTCCTGGACTGGCTGTTGTGATGATATAGTACAGTCCTGGCAGGTTTCTTTTTGCTTTCCCATCACAGTCGTTGTCTCTAGGGCACTACCTGCAATATCCCAACCTTCCAAATAGATGATTTGGATGAACAGTTGCTGGCAAACTCCACAGCAGCCCATAGCCTGAAGGCTTGTCCTTCCCTTCTGCCTTCTCCACCCCTGCCCAAACCTTCACTACCTACTGTCAGTTTTGTGGGTTTTGTTGAATACATTCTTCTCAAAGGCCTTCTGTTCCTTCATAGATGGAAAGGTGTCATCATAGTACTGCAGAGAACAAAGGTGAGAGAGTTACAGCAGGATGAGCCCATGGTATGGGCACACAGGGTATGTCTACACCACCTCTCTGGAGCTCTTGGAGAGGGCTGCTCTTGAACATGCACTGCCCACCTGCATGAGCCAAACCAACAATGAAGTTATGAAGCTGCTGTATGGGCATCACCCTTCATGGCCCCTCTCAAACACACCAGAGAAAGAAGACTCAAGAGTCATCCAGGCATGTCCTGGGAACAAATTCCCAGCTGCCACATGCACATGGGTCACGGTGGAGTGCTTGGCAATACAGGTTTCCCTCACCAACTGCTGGGGTTAGGTACCTGAAAGTTTTTGTGGTTGGCAAAACCATGGTTGGCATGACAAAAGGCTTACAGGAAAAATAGCAGGTGGTGGGCTGATCCGCGACCATGGAAAGCCGTGGTTACTCAAAACAGTATACCGTGGTAGCCAAAATGGTATATAGAATATTAAATGTGGATACTCAAAACCACGGTTGGCGAGGGAAACCTGTATCCCTATCTGTGCATGCCAGGGACACAGTGCAGACATACTGACAAGTAAAGAGAGACACTAGGGAAATAGACCTTGGATGACTGGATCTTGGCATATGAATACTGAGCCAGTCAAGTAGGAAGAACAAGTGGAGAGCCCCATGACTGCCTCCTACAAATACTTTAAAAATCATCTTGGCTAACAAACCATCATGTACACAGATTTGGGATGGTGTTTCTCTCAGGATGTCCAAGCCACCTCACTGCCTTTCTTCACATCCTTCCTTACCACACTTCTTCACTCTGATGCCTATAAAACCCTTAACAGTGGCTAGATGTTAGGAGAGCTCTGTCTATCACGGTACCCAGTACTCCCCACATGCTCTCCCTGGTTTTAGTCCATCAACATTTGGTGTCTCTTGCATGCAGACTTTGACGCTCTGGGGTAGAGGGGATCTTTTTGTTTTGGGTTTGTACAGCACCTGTTCTATGACTGGGACCCCCATAGCACACCAGCAATGCAAGTAAAGACTGAAAATAACGAAGAAGTCACAATCAGCAACAATGTCCCTGTGAGCTTCAAGGCAATCAGAGAAACAAGAAATAATAGAACCTTACTAGATCAACTAGCCTATTGCCCAGCCAGCATTAATATTGTTCTGTGCCTGTCAGAGGAGGAATCAGAAAATACAATGCTGTAGGGGATGTTCATTTTAAAGGAAAAACTATGTAAATCTGTAAAAATAAGAAAATTACTGTGCGTTTTACATATAGCTTTCTGGACAAGACACTACTCTAAAGGACTCAGAATTTCAACTGGGAGGAAAAGGTATGGTCAAGTGACTGACTGATCAATTTTGTTTGTTGCTGGTCATACTAATGTCATGTGTTTGGGGGGTTGTTAACACTTCATTGAAAGATAAATATAGAGTTACAGGCTTCATGGAAAAAGTTGGTTTTGGCAAGCAGTAGCACAGGTCTGTGGCAGAGTTCTAGGTAGTGGGAGATAATATAATTTTAAGATACTACAATTCTCATCTAGGACCTGACTCTTCTTCTGCATCTGTACCAGCAGCCCCCTGTGCTCAGCTTGCTCTCCAGCTGCAGTTATCAATGGACTTGTGATGAACCTTCCATGTTTTACAGATGAGAAAACCAAGGCACTGAAAAGTGCCTTGACTTGCCCAAGCTTACATTTCACTAAGGACAGAATCCAGGAATTGACGGAGAGCAGATTTAGGTTGGACATTAGAAAGAACTTCACTGTAAGGATTGCCAGAATCTGGAATGGGCTTCCAAGGGAGGCGGTGCTTTCTCCTACCTTGGGGTCTTCAAGAGGAGACTGGACAAGCCCCTAGCTGGGCTTGTCTGACTCCAGTGCTCTTTCCTGCCTGGGGCCGGGGGTCAGACTAGATGACCTACTGAGGTCCCTTCCAGCCCAAACATCTATGAATCCTGACAGGTAACCTTGGAGCTGGCCCACACTGCCAAGAATGTGATTATTACACATATTACATAACTATTTTTATACCTTTTCAGGTACATGGGACACCAAATGGGAGAGAAACTGGCTTCCCAGATGCTTCTGGCTTTGTTGTTCCTTTTTGCCCCTCCCATAGGAATGAGCTCCTACCAAATCCCCTCCTCACTGGGAGGCCAGAGGCCTGGAATTAAGGCTGTGTTCTGGTCCAGGTGGCATTTACCTTGGCCAAGAGTCGCTGCCCATCATTGTCCAAGATGAAAATGGCCTTGACTGTGTAGAGCGAGGGCTCCTGAAACTGAGATAAAGATAGTGTGTAGCTAGAGGCTGTATGACAGTAGGCACAGGACCCACAGACCCTCCCTCCCCGCGGCACCATGATTTAGGACAATGATACAACCCTCTAGGGTGACCTCCTGCAATGGGTACATAGTGCCATGATCTCTTTACCCACAGAAAAGGCACGGAGAGCCTGGCGCAGCCCATGTCTGGTCCTGTCCTGATCCAGAGAAGCCAGAGGTGCCCCCTTCCATGCCGGATGCCCCAGTCCCAGGCCACAGGGGGACACGGGGGAGGAGGGTGGCTCAGCTCCACGTGTGGGTCCATCCAAACCCAAGTTCTGTCATGCACTGACTGCTCCAGAGTCCGAGTCCAAGTGTACCACAGAACCTGGGCTGAGATGACTGCGAGGGGCTGGGTCCAGCGCCAGACCGAGACCCAGAAGCTGGGCTGAGACGACTGAGGGGCCTTGTCACCGGACCCAGGGGCGAGGAGCTGGTCTCAGACGGGCCTAGCAGCTGAGCTGGCTGGGACCGGCCCCGCACCCATCTGAGCCACAGCAAGCCACCCACCTAGGGTCTGCTCCAGCCTCCTGGCACCCAGGTCTGTGCCCCGATCCCCCTTTCCTCCTCCAGCCGGGGGGCTCCCCTAGCAGCTGCTCACAGTGACGCCCCCACGGGACCTGTTCCCAACTTGCTCCCAGGGGCTCTCCCTTCCCTGGGGCCCCTCCCCAGTCCCACAACACCCCCCCAAACCCTCCTTCGGGGTCCCCCCCTGCCGGGGATCCCCCCACACCCGGCTGGGATCCCTCTCCCTGAGGGATCCCCTCCCGGGATTCCTCCAATATCGCCTCCCCCCATTCCCGCCCGCGGGATCCCCCCGATGCTCCCCTGGATTCCTCTCCCCGGGGATCCCCCGCCCCGCCCGGGGCTGCCGGCGGCACAAAGTTTTGCGGGCGGCCGGGAAGTTGGGGCTTGGCCCCGGCCCCTCGCCCCGTACCAGCTGTGCCGCGGGGTCCATGGCTCCGGCGGCGGCAGCTGCCCCGGGCCCGGCGCCTCCGCCTCCCGGTGCAGCCCCCTCGGGGTGCTGACGTGGCCGGGCCTCAGCCCGCTGCATCCCGGATCCGCTCCCTCAGCCCGGCCGGGCCACCCCGCCCCGCCCCGCCCCGCCCCGGGCACCGCAGGGACCCCCGGGGAGGGGGAGCGGCCCAGCTGCGCCCTCTGCACCCGCTGGGGAGCTCCCCTGCCCGCACCCAGGGGCACGGGGCTGCCCCCGGCTCCCGGGGCTGTAAGGGGCCGCCAGAGCTGGGATCCCCCCTGGCCGCGCGCCTGGCCCAGACACTTAGCGCCATGAGGCAGCTTCATGCCAAACCCGGGATCTTCCCAGCCACCCCCACACGCAGCCTGAAAGAAGAGGGGCTGGGGCTTGGGCTAACCCCCCACCCCTTCCCCTCAGACAAAAACGGGGAATCAAGCAGCCACTTTTGCAGCCTGCAGCAGTTGGGGGCAGGAAGAAGATCTGGCGATTCTTTCCGCTGGAAAGGTGCAGTCGTGGGAAGGATGTGGAGGGCCCCCCCCACCACCTGAGGGCAGGAGGCAGACCTGGAGAACAACCTCCCCTGCCAAAGCCAATGCCTGGCAAGACAGGAGCTTCTGGCCTTGCAGGTAAGTCTGCCCTGGTGTGCACTTCACCTGGGGTTGTGGCCAGGGTAAAGAGAGCAGAGATGGCCTGGCAGATTGCCTGGAGGTGTGAATGCAACCCCTTGGGGCCCTGCAGAGCCCACAGGAGAAGACAAGTTAGCAGCTTTCTTCCTGCTCAGCCCTAGGTCCAGGGCTCTGTTGTTCCCTGCAGAGGAGCGGGATATCTGATGACAGCATCAGTATCCAGGGTAGTGAATGGAGAAGTGGGGCAGCCTGGGGAAAGGTGCAGGATTTGTGGCCTCTAAGTGCACCAGAGAAATGGGAGTTAGTGGCTGGGGAGAAAGGTTTTGGTGGGAGGAGGGGGAAAGGCACCAAGGTTCACAGAGCCCTGTGTGGTCAGATAGATGAAGTCTTGGGCAGGTTTCCTTAATACACACATCACTAGGGCTTTGGCTGGTGGGTGTTTATGTAGCAGGGAGCAGAGGGGTACAATGGCTATTGAGGTTGCTTGCTGAGTCTATCTTTCAGCCCCTTTTCAGTTCCCACGTGAGTGTCCATTGGCCTGTTGTCAGTAATCAGGTGACACAGAAGGAATCAAGGCTTTCCTGGACAAGTAATGAGGGTGAGGACCTGTCTCTCCTTCCCACATTCAGGGGTTCTGACAGGTAAATCCACTCCACACAAATCCTCTTTTTACTGGTGCACACTCCGGGTATGGCTATGGAGATGGCAGCAGTCCTCAGAAGAACTGTGCTTTGAAACAGGGTGAGGGAAAGGAGGTGGGTGTGAGTTTTGGATCTAAAAGGTGAACTGGAAGATCAGGTTCAATAGAATTCAGGACTGCAATCTGTGCTTTGTCTGGGCTTCGCCCACATGAGAAGGCGTCACAGGAACACACACAGTAATTATGTTCACTGCCTCTGTGGTCCTGCCACGGATCAGTAGAGCTACCCACGTGCCCCTCTCCTCCTCCCCCAAGCTATCTCCTTTTACATTAGGTTATTCAAGTCTAATTACTCATCCCTTCTCTGCCTAGATGGTGTAACTGGTCTGCTAGGTTTCCTAATGACTCACAGAAACACCATATACCTTTCTTCTTTGTTGTTTTAACCTTTGGGACTGTAATCAGATGATGGAATGGAAAGAGCTGCAATCCTGCACTGATTACTGAAGGAGAGTCTCTCAGAAGATTTCAGCTTGTTGGGTGTATGTTGCGTGCTCCTAGGGAAAAATCAGTCCAGAAGTACTAGGTGTGCAACCCTGTACGTGCTTTTGTGATGGGCTGTTTGGTGTAGTCTCTATTTTGAGACTTTGGCACTGAGCATTTGAAGCTGTGGATTTCCCCTGAATTTCCATATTGGTGTCTAGTTTACATGTATTCCTACTCCAGAGAAATCTTGCAGATTCCCCTGAGGCTTAGCATCCATTGACTTTACCCAGAGTTTTGCTTGAGTAAGGACTGCCGTATGTAGCCCCATCTTTAGAAAATGTCTGTCCCTGGACCTCTGTCTGCAAATGCAAAGCTTCTCCTATCTACTTTAATTTTCCTTTGGCACCTCTCTGAGATGGCTACCATTCGTTTGTATTTGCAATACTGTGGCTTTCAAAGCTACCTCTATTTTATGCCCAAGTCTGAATTTTTGTGTGACCCTTTCCTCACCAATCTCATGGGTTATCTGTAGGAATCAAACCCAAGACTCCCTGGATTAAAGGCATAGATTTCCAGCAGATGAGCCAAAGCAGGAATGGCCAACCCATGGCACAGGTGGGGAGGGGGCAAGAAACACAGTGGCAGATAGGGCAGAAAGCAAAGCAGCAAATGAGGCAGGGAACACAAGGAAGGAAGCAGAAGGCAGAGCAGCAGATCAGGCTGGGAGCACAGAGCTGAGTGTAAAAAGCAGAGTTGTGGATTGGATGGGGGAAGGAGATCAGAATAGCACTTGAGGATGCGTGGCTAATTTGTGGCCCACCTGCCAAACAGGTTGTTTTCCACTGAGCTAAAGGAATCTTGTTGTGAGCTAATATCAACAGTAGACCTTTATCCTCATATGTGGGCCACTGATTTGGTAGGTTACGCTATCCCCTTTCATAGGTAGATAAAGAAAACTAACTAAAAGAGTCTCACAGCAGGCTTATGAATTAGGTAGATGGTATTGTCACTCTTTCTTTAATGGAGAAACTGAGGCACAGAGCAGTAAAGTGATTTTCCCAATGTCCCAGGAACAGTCAGTGGCAGAGCAAACACTCGACTATTAGGCCTCCTGTCCCTTGTTTCACTCCCATTAAAGTTTTTAATCTCTGTAGAGATTACTGGGACCAGGTTGGGGTTAGGTGCATGACCTTCATGGCAGTTAATGGAGTTTCCTTACTTTAGGTCTGAATCCAGCTTGGCATCTTTGGAACTGTTTTAGTCAGAGAGCAGCACCTCCACAGTGACAGAGCTGAGAGAAGTTGTTCATGATGCTTATGTGGGTGCAGAAGTTTGGACCAGGCTAGAAACTGTGCAGCCAGAAATGCTAACAAATACTGGAAGCATCTAAATGTCAAGAAACCCCAGCCCTGAAAAAATTGAGGATTTATAGAAGTATTTTAATCAGTAGTGTGTGCATGTATATGTGTAAGTGTGTGAGAGAGACAGACAAAAATCAGTTTAAACAATACCACTCATTTCTGATTTGAGTTTGGCTAAATGTAGAAGCCAAAAGCAGTGAATAACATCAGTGCCACTGACACAAGTCTGCATACGCCTTGCCTTGCCCTACAGGCCTGGCCCAATCCTCACCACTTCTTACACACTGGATGTGCCAGGGGCAGGAAGAGGGCAAGAGTACAGGGACAGGCTGCAGTACTCTGCACTCCGAGCTATTATAAGCTGCAGAAGAAAAAGTGCCACAGGCTAGAGGTGCCCCTAAGGCCTAACTTACATCAGAGACCACATTGACTTCCGGAACTGTGTAGGAGCAAAGGTGTCTTAAAAGAGCATAGCCCCCTTTCCTGAATTACACCTCCTCAGAAGCACAGCACAGACAGTGGCCTAAATTGTGCTGTTGGTATGCTAAATAAGTTTATTATTCAGGGCCTCCTGTCAAATCTCCCTGCTGTGATTTCTGCAGCCACATATGTGCATACCCTCTCCATATGCAGTCTTACAGCAGGTATTTCACTTTGTTGTATCGTGGCCTGACCCTGTCATTCCCCTCTGGTACAAGTTGCTGTCTCTTTTCATGTCACAGTATAAGGCCCCAAGTTCAAGGGAAGATGGGAAGGAATACATCAAGTAATAATGGCTCACTTTAACTCCGTGGAAATCTGTGAGTGTGTCTACACTGCAAATAGTTCTGCGTGTGCAGCTCATGTAGATGTACCCCAGCTATCATTAAACTAGCCAACCAAGCATTTACTCAATGAGTTACATAGCCTGCACAGAGCTCCATGCCGCCTTGGCCACGTTATTGGTTGGTGGCAGCAGCGGCCCTTTGGTATGAGGAGGACAGTCTTCCAGTAAATAGGGAAGTAAATCATCAGTAAGTCTGGAGATGATGACTGAGGCTGATCCAAGATCCACAGGTTCAGCTGCAGACATGGCAAATATTTCAGGGTGGTAAGAGTGGATCCTAGAGCGATCTCAGGTCACAGCTCTTTCCCTTTGTTTCTCTCATCTACCCACCTCCATAGCAAGACAAGTTTCTTCAAAATGATTGATGCCTTATCATACTTCAAGGCACCACTGAGGATGATTCAGTATTGGTACCCAGGATGACCAGTTTAAAGCCAACTTGGGTTTGTCAACATGAGTTGCAGTTCTGTCTTTGACTGCAGTGTCAACCCTGCTCTGGGAGTTTTGGTATTGGCTTCAGGGAGAAAGGGTTGGATCTTAAAAAATGTGCACCTCAGTGCAGCACATGAAAGATTTGAGGTGTGAAAAGAGGATGCCGGAGAGATAGAAAAGAGGCCTTAATTATCATGGTGGAGTTACAGGTGAGAGATGCTGAATTAATAACCACAGAAGCCAACCCTTTCTCTCTTTCAGCTTCCTGGAAGAGACTGGTTCTTGTTCTGAAACAGTGGTGTCAGCAACAGCAACTGAAAGTCAACACTGCCTCTGTGGGTAGCAGCCACCCAGAACTGCTGCTCTGAGACAAGGCTTTGTGACTGCTTATTCTATGGAAACGGGTGTAGGTTGTAGCTGTGTTGGTCTAAGGACATGGGCAGACAAGGTTCTTTAGGTAAATTTGATATCTTTTATTAGACCAACTAAATAGTTAGAAAAAAATGTCTTAGCAAACTTACAGGTTTAAAAACCCTTTGTCAGGCTGAGGAAGCATCTGCAGTTGGTGTGTGCTCTTCCTGGATGGAATGAATAGTTTTATTCTTTGGAAAGTGATCTGAGACCCATCAGATTCATTCTCCTCATCAAATGGTGACGACTTTTAGCCAGGATGCCCCAGGCTGAATGTGAATGAAAAACCTCTGGGTGAATGAGATCCCACTGCCAGCATACGCATTGCTAAATCCTGCCTTTAGAAGAATGGTGATTCATGCTTCTATCAGCCCAGCAGTCCGAGGGCATAGGGTTGTCTCAGATATTATTTGTGCTCCTGTCTTAGACATATGAACAACCCATCAGTAAAGCCTAGCAACTGATAGATACCAAGACAGAACAGCAGGGGAGAGCTTGAATGCAAGTCCAAACTATGGAATGGAGCCCCAAACTATAATTATGTGATTGGAGAAAACTGAATTAATTTGGAGAAACTAAGGCTTAAGTAACTGAGGGACTGTTAAGGGCAAGTAATGAGTTTTGTGAGACATGATCATATTTCATGTAAATGAGGTTTGAGTAAGTGAGGCTGTGCAGTTTCACAACTAGAGGGACATCTCCACATTGGCCCTGATCCTGCAAGTCAGTAGCATAAACTGAGGGAGGCACCCAGGACACCAGCCCCAGGTGCCACCTGTATGGGGGGTGGGGGCACAAAGCAACTGTTGCCACAGTGGCAGCTGATTACACAGTTGCAACTGGCAGGGCAGGAGCCAGCACTGCCTCGGGTGCAGAGCTGCACTGCTACACCTCTTGTGTGAGCTGACTTGTACAAGCAAGATCTCCTCACCATGAATTGCAGTGGACCTCTGCCTGGCTTGCATTGCACAATGAGCTGCATCAAATTCATTTCTCAGCTGATGCTTAGCTTCCCCAAATCAGATTAACTCCAGTGTATTATTGCTTCTCAGCCTTTTGGCTGATCAAGTGTAGTCTGTGCTTACCTAGGGGAACTACCGTGATCACCACAGTGGCTTCCTAGTTGGACCTGGGGAAGACTGCTCTGCTGGCATTGGATAGTACCCATGTAGGTAAGGCATAGTTAACCTTGGCTTTATGCCCACTTTATGGAAATGGGAGACTCCTCCCTAGCTTGCTCCTGGGACCTTATGGCTAAGGCCAACCAAAACTCTGGGATATCTGAACCCTGAGACTCTGGGCTTGGGCCGGCAAGTAGGATGCCTGCCAAAGGATTTGGGAACATCTGAAGCCCCAGGTGGGGGTGGAAGATGTTTGCTGGTAGTAGCACCACTTTTGGTTCTGGACTAACAGATTTGTAATTGATTTGGCCAACTTGCTGTGGAATATGAAAAATTAAAAAAACAAACAAACAAACCTCCAGAGTTCATATTAATGTAGGGGAGCATCATGGTGTTTAATCAGTCATCATCACATGACTGGGACATTAGTGACTCCCTTCAAATAGCCCAGAAATGAAACTAAAAATAAACTCAACGGGATCACATTGCATCAGACACCCCCTCCTCTGCCCTTCCTTCCCTTGTGGGCCTCCAAAAGCTACTGAAAGAATTTCATGTGGTTACACCTACTTGAGGGTATTTAACACAAGAAACAAGTCTTGTTTCTCTTTCTGTCTGTAAATCCAATTAGCTTCACTGGACACGTTGGCCTAATTATAATGCAATCAGCCCACATGTGAAATCCGTGATTACAATTCTAGGGAAAAATCAGTCATCACATGTGAAATCGGAAGACTGACTATAATCCTGGAGAAAATCTGGGGAAGCATCTCTTTTGACCTTTGGCTTCTAAGAATCTAGCAGGAGTTTCCCTCTGGCCTTCTGGAATTAACAGATATATAAACTGTGGGTTTATGCATATGCAGAATGGCAGTTCCAATTCTGGAGTACATATGTCAGCTTTGCACTGCTTGCTCTGTCTTGTGTACAGTGCAGCTTTGTGAGCACTAAAGGTTCAATACTTGCAGTTTGGCTAAAGCCCTACCAAGCTCACAGGGTGCCTGCAGACATGCAGTGAGGCTGCTCCAACACACTGTACTTATAGTGCATCAGAGCAAACTCAATTAATCAAGTCTGTTCGTAATTACTGCACTCCAACAGACTCCAGTGTCTAGAAATGGCTCACTCAATGAGCTTTAGTTAAAGTGCCCCCACCACTGTTTTTCAGCATGGGAATGCCGATACACGTGATGCTCTTGGAGCCACTCTAATTAAAGCACCCCCTGGTCTTGGAGCACATTTATAAATGTTGATAGACTCCAGTACAACCAACATTTATCCCTTCTGGTTGTTTAACTTGAACCCTAACGATCTTTGGAACAGGGCTGGACCCCATGATCCAAATCCTCAGTTTTGTGGTCAATGTGTATGTGTCTGGAGGAATTTGTAAAATCACCCTTGGAAAGAAATCAGGGTGTTGGCTTCAGTGTTAAATAGTTATCATATAACCGGCTCCATATGTGGGGATATAGCTTCCCCACCCTGGGGTTCCCCCAGCCAGAGCAAAGACAGAGGGAAAACCTATTATTATACAAACAGCCTGGATGCTACTATGGGTCTTCAGTCCCAAAGATGATATTCAGCAGCCAGGGATGTGTGTTCTGGGTATGCCCTTTCTTTGCCCCTATGCCTGGGAGAGAGAATCAGTTTCTGGTTCCACCAGAGAAGCACAAAGACAACCAAGTGGGTCACAGAGCCTGGGCCAGTGTCTCCAGGGCACCTGCTGAAAAGATGACCACAACCGTTGCCTCCCACTTATTTTTAGGCCTTCCAGTCTCAGTTTGGGAATGGAGATTCAGGGGTTCTGAACCTGGGGCCAATGATCAGACCACTAGACTCCTGAATATAAGCATGGAGCTTCAGTTATTCAGTGGGAGTGATAACATGTCCCCAAAGCCTCAGTTACACTGGCCACAGGACTGTATTGATGAGCTGGGTTCAAATAAGCCTGAAAAGAGGAGTTGAGCTCCAGTTCAGACACTGAATCTAAGACTTAAGGCCTGCGATTGCTGCATGCCTGGCGTTGTCATTGACACCAGTGGGTTTAAAATGGCGGTGTTTGTCACCTGTTCACCACTGGTTCGGATAACTAAGTGGAGGTGTTGCGTGATGGGGACTCAAGGCCTGGATCAGACCACCTGAGTCCTTGCAATCAGGAAGACAGATAGGACTGGACCAGAAACAGGGTGGAGGGGCTCCTCTGCTTCCTTGCCCCTCATTCAGCTGGATGATGTCACAACCCTCTGGCACTTCCTTCAGTGCCACCATGACCCAGTTTACATTCCTACCCCATGGCACACCTGCATGTGGATGCTCCCTCACAAAACACCCCCCCCCTTACTTGTTTGTGCTTGGTACCTTGGGGGCATTGGTATTGCCCCATCAAATTGCTTGATGATAGGATTACCTTTTCTGGGCAAAGGCTTTCATGCTGTTACATAAAGGCTTATTTTCCATGAGAAGATTAAGAGAGGAGGGAATTGCATCTGTTAACAGAGTGCTGACCATTGCTAAGCAAGCTCATACTTGATCTAACCTAGACACGCAGTTGAGAGCAGTCACATTGCTCTGAGCTGTCCAGTTTCTTCATTAGTATTTTCTCTGTCTTTCCGGCAGTGTCCTTCCAGCTGTTCCAAGTGGACCGCTTCCCTCTCAAGTGCTCTTCTGTCTGTCCCCCAATATTTCCACCTAATCACTTATCTGTAGATGGAATTACTAGCCCATTGGTTCCCAAACACTGTGAGTCCCATCTCTGCTCTCAGCAGCACCATGGGTGGATATGCATACCTTCAACCATGCAAGGAGCCTGTTTAGTCATATGAAAGGTTCCCATTCCTAGGGCCTCTGGTGCAGCACAGCCATTTAAGCCAGGAGCATCCAAATCTTTCTGCTGCATGAGGTTAGAGAGGAAGGGCCAGATCCAGAAGCAATACGTGGGGGGGTGTGATTGAAACACTGAGTGGGTCTGGGTACAGATGTGTGTCATATTTGTGTCCTTTACATGCTTGAGGTGTTTGGAAGAAGTTGCAAATGATTACTTAGAGTCATCAGTGGCGCAGTTGGGACCACCCGGCTTAAACTCTTCCCTCCTCCTATCCCTATGGGCATTGATTGCAGTCCAGACAGGGAAGGGTTAATCATCTAGGTAGTGGAGGCAGCTGTAGCTCATCATCAGGAACCCTGCCCAACTGTTTAGATACCAGGCTGAAAGAGGTGCCAGGCTTTTCCCTCCAGTTGGCTAATCCTAGCTTTGGGAGAATGTGCAGAAACTTAGAGCAAGGAGGGTTTTAGAGCTTGTCTTGTGCATTTGGAAGAATAGACTATGAATGATGATCTTGGGAGGGGCCAGGGCCACCGCTACCACTGCAGAGTGTAATTGATCTATGTTGCAGTATTATCCCCCTTCCTGGGCTGGGATTCTACTGTGTTGTGTCAGGTTGGTGTCCTGCAGCATGTCTTACTGTAATAATACAGCTGTCCCCAGTAGTCAGAATAGAAATCTGGTGATTAGTTTGGTATGTAACTTGGCTTTTATACTATTGCAAAGTGGTGTTGGAGGGGTGAGTACAGGTTTGACTAGCTGGGTTTTGACATTTGGCACCCAGAAAGGCTTGGGTGTTGACCTTGTTCCTGGCAGTAAAAGCCTCTGTTATGGCAGAGAGACTGCATACAGCTCCTTTCAACCTCACTGGTTGTGGGTGGAGAGGGCTGGGGTTGGCTTCTTTACTTTCCTGCCCAGGAAAACTTGGACCAGGGACTAGCCATTCCATCACAGCCCAGTAGCTGCCAGGTGCATCTGTCAGCAGTGGAGATGGATGTGAGGTTGCTGTGCCTGTCCATGCAAATGGTAGTGGAATGGCTGACTACATCAACACACAAAGTATTCTGTCAGTTCTTTCTTTTGAGTGGTCAGCATTTAGAAACCTAGTGAATTGTTTCTCTTCAAATGTAAACTCATTGGTGACAGCCAGGTATCTTGCTATAATACTGTTTACTTGCAAAAGTGTCTAAAAAGTCTCCTCCTGAACAAAGAAACCAGGCAACTGTCCAGCATTTATTTCAGGAATCCCAAAGTGAGATCAATATTCCAGAAGCTCCATCTCTGCATCTTCTCAGGATTGCACACACAACAGTCTCTCTCAGCTTTTCTGCCCCTAGCTTGCACAGGCAAAACCACTATCTCAACTTCTATACGTGCAGCCAGGGGAAGCTCCATAGCCCAAATAGCTTGGCTCTGACTGTTCCTTAATCTCCACCATTTTACAGCTGTTTGCAGGGAACTCAATACATCCTTCTGAGCCTGAAAGGATGTGCTTTGCATCTACTTTGACTTTAATTAGGGGTGAAGAATTTCTAAGGTGGTATCTTGTATTGAACCTAGTATGTGGTTGGGATAGTTCAACAAGCCTTGGAATGCAACATATTTTTCCTCAGGTCAGAAGAGTCATCCTCTGACCTGAGGAAGAATGTCTTGCATTCAAAAGCTTGCCTAACTCTATCCTAGCTACATAGGGCGGTATCTTTTATTGGACCAACTAAGAAATCCTTGTCTTTCAATTTCTGGACTATCTCTGCTACAACATCACTTTTAATTAAGGTTGTCATTTTCTTTTAGAGCAAAGACTCTTGTGATGGGCACCAGCTACCAACCTTCAACCTAATGCATCCTTGTGAGCTTCAGAGTTCTCTATTACCACTTCCACATCTCCCTATGCCTGATGTGTTGTCTTGGTATCCTATATATCTGTTAGGCTGCCAGCCCTCTGGGACTGAGAATGAGGGCATCTGTTCTTGGCAGTGCTTGCTGCTCCAGGCAACTGCAACACTGTATAAATAGCAATCATCTGGGTGGTGTCTTAGGTTCCTACTGAATCTGCCCTTGATTATCCACACAGCTTCAAACAATTGCAGAGAGCAAGCTCAGCACAGCGTTGGGCAGGGTCTGGCAACTGTGCCTCCAAGTGCTGGCAAGTTTGCTTGGAGCCATCATTGATTTGGGCAGAGAACCCAGCCTTAGTAACATGGATCAATTGGAAAAGATATAAATAATCTGCTGGAAGGTGATTTTTTTTAAACACAAATACTTATTTCTATTTATTTAAATAGCTTATAGAGAGCCCATCACCAGAGAGGCCCCCAAGGCCTGTTCAGAGAATAAACATGCTACTGATGATCAGACTAAGCCCACCACTCTCAAACCTTTCTTCCTCCTCCTCTCCCCTCCCCCTCACCCCTTTCCAGAGGGAAGATGGAGAAGGAAGATAAATGGTCATGGTTTGAGGATTCATTGTGGGCCACCAATGGACCAAGATATGGGAGACCTGGGTTCTCTTCCCGGCTCTGACAAGTCACTTTACCTCTTTGAAGGCTAGGTATTAAGAAGACACCACAGTTCCAAACATGGAGAACATAAAGCAGGCTCTGAAACCTGTTGATGTTTTTTGACTCCCATGCTAATGCAGAACACTTAGACAAGACCTTTAGATTAAGAGAGATTGCTCAAGACAGGAAGCAAAGGCATGGAACAAAAACAGATCCTACAAGCAGCAGTCACTAAAGGACTATAGACATGCTCACTGCATGAGGAAGTGTGGTGAGGGCAAAGGATTGGCAGGAAAGATTTCTGGAGCTTATTCCCAGCTTTGCCATGGACACATTGTAGGACTTCGGGTGAGTCTTTTAACCCATCTTTGTCTCAGTTTTCCCAATGGTAAATTGCTTCAGCTGCTCACAAGAGAGTGAGAGGCAACCTGAGGTTCATTTCAGCAATGTCCAAAAAACAATCAGAGGCTTTTGAAAGCAAAGGCTTTTGAGAAGGTGGAAGACAACGTTCTATATGCATCTAGTAGCCCAGCCAGTTAGCTGGTGTCCCTGATTTCAGTCTTTACTGTTTGTGAGGGTTTTTTTGGCAGTGCTGAAAAGGGAAATTGTGCCCCATGTACAGATGTGGAAAAAGTTTGGTTTTGTGCAGTAAAGATGTGGATATCTAGAAAAAGGCACATCTATGGGCTGCAACACAGGCCTTCATTTGCAAAAGGCAGCTAGCTGCAACCCTGTCTGGTAGATTCTCCATGTTAACTGTGGATGAAGAAGATACCCCAGCCCTTCTGAGGGATGTGGATTCATAGAGAGATGGTTGCAGTCCTTTTTATGCTGTTTCCTCATGGAACCAGAGTTAATTATCAATAGCAAATCTGGCTGGTTGCCTATTCAGCCTTGCTCTGGTGTCCCCACTGGGGACCAGTTACTTCTCCGCCACTTCAATAGCAGGGCATCAGCCATGCCCTGATCTCCCCTGCTTTTTTGACCTGTGGAATGCTGTAGGAGTTCTTGCGGTTTCTGGGTTTGTACATTGTAGTTAAGTGTGAGGCCTTGAAGTGGCAACTTTGCAGAATCCTCAGGTAAATGGTTGTGAATGTTGGGGACTAGACTTGGTGGTCCAGGAGTCCCCTTCCACTCCTTTGTTCCTAAGTGTCTGAACCTGATGGTTTTGGGAAATTTCCTTTGTTCAGCATTTGCAGCGGGCTTGAATGTTATGGTACTTCAGTAAAGAGGGACACATCAATTCAGAATCCAGCTAATTAGTTTTGGGTCCTGTATCTGCCGCTGATCTTTTTACCAGTGTTTACTATCAGTTTCCTCCTTTTTAAAATGTCTTCGCTGACTCCTTAATGTGAGAGAAACCCACACAAACAGTGCAAGAAACTGATGGAAAATAGGAGATCAGTGAAATCAAATAGGCACAAATTGCTGTCAAATGCACAAACACCAAGTACACATACTGGACAGATATTTAATCTCTTCTAGTTCTAGTCCTTTCAAGTGTTGATAATAATAATTATCTGGAAAAAACATTTCCAGACAGTCTGCTCTTAAAGTTTGATACATTTAGTGGCTTGTGCATGGTATTGTAATTGTTGCCCTGACTTATCTTGTGGTCTGGTTATATATCCATGTTTGGTAAGGTGTTAGTTTTACCTCTCCTAGGTATGTGCTGATGCATTATCACCTGTACATGGTTCTCCAATTTACAATCACTGTGATTGTATCCAGTGCTATTGTGATACACATCTTTCAAATGGCTATGTAGCCTTCTCTCCTGGTGACCTGTCTGTTGTGAATTGGATAAAAAGATCTTCATCACATTGTCCTCTGCTGACTTGTTGCTGATTAGCGTATCAGGGTATTAAGTTACCCACCCAATAGTAGGATTCTGGATCTTACTTAAAAATCTTCTTATTTAAGAAATATTGTAAAGATCTTTGGATAAGCTAACTAAACACTAACACATTATCATTGCTGGCTGGACCAACCAAGAGCAAGAGAATACATTATCAAAGTTGAGAGGCAACAACACATTGTAAGATCATTGAATCAGAGCCACCGGAAAGCAGAGTGGAATATTGCAGTGCAAATTTGTGAGGGCTTAGCCTTGAATTGTTACTGTTTTGCTAGCAAAATGTCCCTGTGGTACAAGGGAACATTACCTTGAGGCAACAGTGATATCTTTTATGTCACTGGGGCTTGTATACTGCTGCATGGTGGGGATGATTTGGGTGGCTGTATCTCAGCCATGTGTGTTGAGCTCTGTTCCCCACCCCCACAGCTAGGATCAAAGGTTGCAATTTCATGCAGAGATTTCACTCTGGGCCCTGTTAGGGTGGAGTTTGAACATTTTGTAACAGTGTTTTGGAAAGGGCTGGGATGAGAAAACTGGGGACAGTCGGCATCTGCCCTGCCAGGGCCTGGCCCTTCCTTGGGCATAGCAGCGTTTCAGTGTCAAGATGAAAGGAACAGCTTGCACCTTTGCATTGTTTTTTAGGCTGTCTGCAGATTTGAACCGATGTTGCTTCACTGGTGACTTATCTGGAGCCAGAGCCAGTGAGGAATGGCCCAGGAAGGCAGGGGAGCCATCTTGTTGCCTGACATTCGAGACAGAGGTTTTCAGGCTTTCCTTGGGAACCCTGGCAAACAGAAGTTTTATTTATTTGTTCCTGAAAATCTAGGTTTTGATACAACTATGCAATCCCTGGAGCTGGGGCCCTGCGCACAGGCCTGGTGTGCCCAATCACCTGATCCTCCTGGGAATGTGTTGAGCCAGGCCTTGGGATCAGGGGCATCCTGCGCGTGCCCCAAGTACAGATCGGGGGTCCTGTGTGTCTTGTGCTTGAGTACCTCTGCGTCTGGGGACAAGCTAGTTGATGGACCTGGTAATCCAGGTAATGGTAGTTTCGAGCCCCCCCCCCGGTAGTAGTGGGTTCGGTTTCAAGGCCCCTCACTGACTTACAAGGTGTGTGTGTGGGGGGGGGTGTCCTCGTGATGGTGGCCCGCTCTGAGGGCTGCGAGAGGGACGCAGAGGCCCGTGAGGGGCTGCCCGGGGACGGGGCGGGGCTGCCTCACCACAGCCTAGATCCTGGGGCTAGGCCTAGGGGCACTCCGTGCTGTAGCAACAGCCAGAAGGAAAGGTGTAGAGGATCTTTGCCAGGTGATTGGCTGCCCTCGCCGTCATTCAAGTCGCTTGATGGGCGGGAGTAAGCGGTGCTTTTGTGGATTGGTGGAGATCACTGTCGTTCGGCTAACCCCCCCCGGCAATTGGATTGCACTGCTGTCATTCCATCTGGCAGAGGCGTGCACGTGCAGGTGCTCTCCCTCTGATTGGTCCAGCGCTCTGCCACTGAAAGCGGTTCTGGTTGTTGGATGGGCGGTGTGCGGGGGGGGGGGAAAAGAGCATTCTCGACCTCTGATTGGATAGATCAGCCGCCTTTCTTCGGGGCTCTGTGGGCAGCTACGGCTCCCCGCTCGGGGATTGGGCAGGAGTCACGTCCGTCTCTTCCCCGTTGCAATCCGATTGGAGGGGATGCCGCGCTGGGGGCGGGCTCCACGCTGGGGTGGAAGCGGTTGTCGCTGGGGTTGAGAGCGGGGCCGGCCGGCGGCGGCTGCGGGGCCGGGAGGGCAGCGGCGAAGGAGCGTGGGGCTGGCCGGTGGGTGGGGGAAGAGAGGGCTGTGCCTTGGGGGTGGGGGGAGGTTCCCCCCTGCTGACGCACGTGGGGCCTGGCGCTGCGTTGTGGAGGCGGGGGCGGTGCGCTGGGGGACACGGGCGAGTCGCGGGCTGTGGCAGGGGGCGAGGGGTATGGGGCGGGGCTGAGGGGCCGGAGCAGCAGCACGTGGCCTTGTTGGCAGGTGCTGCTGGTCTTGTCAGGGCTAGGCCGGGGCAGGGGGGGCAGGCCCATGCCGCCTCCCTGGCGCGGGGGGGTTGGCACTGGGGTGCGGCCCTGGCGGGGCGGGAGGTCTACCTTGTGTCAGGGTTGGCGGGACTGTGAGGTAGAGGGTGGTTTGGGTAGGGATGATCCTACCGGAGGGCGGGGGATGGCTAGATGGCCTCCCCAGGTCCCTTCCAGACCTGCTTCTCTGTGATTCTACGATTCCGGGCTACGGCGGCATCTCTGTGGGGAAAGCGCCAGTGGAGGGAATGATGTGGGAGCTCTCAAAAAAAGCCTGGTGACCCACGTGCTGGGATTGAAGGGGCAAAAGAAGCTGGACTGTTACGTGGGGGTGCGGGGGGCACGCTAATGGGCCTTTCAATGTGGGCGGGGGGGGGGCACAGCCCTCCCACTGGGATCTCTTGAGCCTGTATTGACAATGTTTTGTAGAGGTGGGGCCTTGGCTGTCCTGGTTCCCCTGCTTTACCTGTGGCAGGTCAGGTCTGTGTTGTGTCAGGGTTGATGGGTGTTTTATGTAGAGTTTAGATTATGGTTTGGATAGGGAGGATCCTGGCTTGGGCAGGGGGTGGGAGGAGGTGACCTCTGGAGGTCCCTTCCAGCCCTGCTTCTCTGTGATCCTAAGAACTCCTCAAACTCCCCCTGCAAGTGCCAAGGGAAAGGGGCCAGGGATGGGATCCCCCTTATTAATCAGCAGTGAGCACTAGGAATGGAGAGAGTTGCTAAACCAGACGCTTGGGGCTGTAATTGCGTGTCTTGGGACTTGAAATTGTTTTTGTCTCCCCTCAAGGGGGTCTTGTGCCTGCAGAGGATGGACCTGGGAGATGTGATTACAGGTTAATTTAAACCAAAGTTACTTGCTCCCAACCCCTGCTCGTGCTCACTTCTGCTCAGGTTGGGCACCCAAGGGCTGGAATCTGTCACAGCAAACCTCCAGCCTTTTTTGTGGGTGACTTCACATCAGGCACCATTTGGGGCCTATTTAAAAAAAAAACAACAATAGGGGCTCTTGGAGAGAACTAGGAGTGGGCTCTGATGGGGAAGTTTAAATGGTGTTTTGCTAGAAATCAAGACCTGCATCCTTCTGTGTGGGGCACTGGACGTGTGGGTGACTTGATGGAGAAGGTCACTTTGTGGCGGGAAGGCATTATCAGTATGCCTTCAAAAAAAACAAAAAGGGAAAAAAAAAGCCCCTGCACTACATGGATTAGGGAAGTAGAGGAGAAAGGACTGCATAGGAAAGAGGCAACCCTGGTGTGCCGTGATGTTGTTTTCATTGGCTATGCAGCAGTCACGAATGCTGATTTTTTTTTTTCCCATGGAAAGCCCCTGATGGTTGTTTATAGTATCACTGAAAACTGGGCTAGGGAGTGAAAGGGAGTTGGAGCAGTAATCCTGCCCCAGAGAGAGGGGAAGTTGACGTATTAGACTAAGAATAGAGCAGGGAGGGGGGTTCCACAGTTTTGACACAGAAGGTAACAACCTTTGTTCAGTATGTGCTTCTGTAGATGTTATATCAGGAAACCAGCCTTTTGAGTGAAATGAGTTTTGTTTTGTGTTTGGTTCGGATAGAGCAGTAAAGCTGTTGTTTCCCAGTATAGTAGCTACATATCTGACGTTTAGGGTGGTGTCTCTCATCAGCATGTTATCGTATTTGTTCTCTGGTTATATTTCAGCTTCTGACAAAACCACAGCCAGTTACGGAGGAGTCTTTGAATCTGTTCGGTGGTTGGAACTTTGACTCTTTGCAAGCTCCTTCAGGAAACGTCTCACGCCAGGAGAAGGGAGAGAGGAGAGGCAGCTGTCCCGGAGAACACATCCCATTCAGGAGCTGCTGCTGGGCATCAGCAAGGCGAAAGGAAGTTGCTGTATGTGGACTTTTCAGACAGTAAGTCACGTGGGTTTATATGTAGCTGCATTGACTGTGTGTTATAAAACAGTTGAAGTTCTGAAGAGGAGGAAAGAGCACTGGAAAGGTGGAGGTTGTTTCCTGGGTATATTTTATTGCTTGTGGAAATTTAGTTTTTTTAATGGACTCATGAGTAACCTGATGGCCTCTGAACGCTTAGGAATTAAAAAGGAACCCTGGAATGACCTCAGAACCCAGGCTTTTAATTTTCTTTGAACTCTTGTTGAATTGTGATATTTTTAACACTTGCATTGTGTGTGTGTGTGTGTATGTGCATAAAACTTATTGTGCAGACTGTTGTTTTGACTGGGGTTTTTTAAACCTTCCACCCCTCTTTTTTTTTGCTTCCCCCTTCCTTTAGAAATGCTTTCTCTGAAGAAATATTTCACTGAAGGACTCATCCAGTTCACCATTCTACTGAGCTTGATAGGAGTTCGTGTGGACGTGGACACCTACCTGAATTCGCAGCTTCCCCCTCTGAGGGAAATCATTCTGGGTCAGAGCTCTGCTTACACTCAGACCCAGTTCCACAACCTGCGGAACACCTTGGACGGATATGGCATCCATCCAAAAAGCGTAGACCTGGACTATTATTTCACTGCTCGGAGGCTTCTCAATCAAGTGAGGGCCCTGGACAGGTTTGAAGTGCCCACCACTGAAGTAAATGCCTGGCTGGTACATCGAGATCCTGAGGGTTCTGTGTCCAGTACCCAGCCCAGCTCGGGCATCGCCCTAGAGAATGGCAGTGGCTTGCAGGATGGGCCCAATCCTGACAATGTTGTAAGGGAGAACGGAGCTGAGCAGGGATTTGGTGAAGAATTGGAAGACTTAGGAGCAGTGGCACCTCCAGTGAATGGAGACCTGACCAAAGAGGTAGGCAGCTCCCTTTTTATGTGAGATGTGTGCTAGAGAAGAAGGGAAAATGTTTCTTGGTGGACCTCAAGGAAAGGAGTAGCTTACAGCCTGATTTCCAGAGGGGCTGAGCATTTAGTGGCTCCTGTGAGAGCAGGACCCGTGTGTACTGGGTGCTTCTGAAAGCCAGGCCCTGATTGGTGAATCCCAGGGCACTGAACTTAAGCTGGACTTGGCAGGATCTAGATTCTTTTAATTTTGATCTATGGGATCTTAGTCTGAAATTGGGGAAGGTGGTCAAGAAGTCAGTCTGTCGACTGTAACTTTGTATTTGTGGGCGTGATCCAATACTTCCCCGTTTACTCTGTTGTGCTGGGTAACAGTTACACCCCATGTGTCAAGTTGCGGGTGGAATACTCTGCTCTGGATTTTATCCAAATTCTGTTTATTGCTTGGTTTTCCTCATAAAGGAACGGGGAGGGTGGTGAATTAGAAACTGGCTCCTTTTTTTCCCAAAGAAGTGTGTTCTCCCGGTTGCTATGACACAGTCATGTTTTGGCCCCCAGCAGCTGCTATGCTTTCTTTCCATTAGGTTTCTTTGTCAAGGCATGTTCCGCCTTTCCTTCCCTTTGGCCATATTGCACTGCTCTTAGTGACCATGTGCCATGGTTTAATGTTTGCATGGTAACTACAATCTCTCCTGAATGGCATGGCTTGGAGCTCAGACAAGATATTATGTCTAGAGGAGGGTGGAGTGGGCACAGAGAGTTTCATGCTTTGCTGTCCTGATCCCTAATCTGCTTCAGGACAGCTCTTTGAAATTTTGCAGGCAGGTGATGAAATTGCCTGGGGTCTCCATGCTGCTCTTTCCATGTGCTATTTTCTGTTCAGAAATGTATCCAAAGTGGTGTGCAAGGGCTCATCTAGGAGGTAAAAGGTGAACCTGGCTTAAGATCTGACATTTACTGAATGGCGTGATATTGCTACAGGAAGCCTGGGTGGGGCAGAGCCTGCCTGAAAAGGAGACCTTTTCCTGCCTACTGATTTGACTGAGGGAAGAACAGAGGATGATGCAAAGGTTGAGCCTAACACTGGTAGTTTAGCCTGGGGTTTAGAGCAGGAAACTGAAAGTAAGCACTACACTTTCTGTTTTCAAGGCTCACTTTGTGTGACCTTGGACTAGTCATTACCATCTGGAGTAGTACCTTCCATCTGAGAACTCAGAACCCTTCCCACAAATACTAAATTTAGCTGCTTCCCTGCTTGGAGAGAGAAGTATTTATTTATCCCTCTTTTGCAAATTGGGAAACTGGGGTGAAGGCTGAAATGGCTTGTCCAAGGTCACATAACATGAAAACAGCAAATTGCGTTTCCAGACTCCCATTGTAAGCTTTAACCACCAGGCCCTCTGTCTTCTGTGTTTTGGGCTCTAGGATAGGGATGCTGTGCCTGGAGATATTTTGGGAAGTGCTGTATAAATGTAAGGGTGAAGGTCAGTATCTCTGGATTCATTTGTAGAAGGGCCAGGATATGGATTGTTAGAAGAATCCCATTGCTGATCTCTGTGGTCTGTAGGTTGATAACATTACTGGTTTCCTGAAGCCTCCTTAGCTGTATTTTAAAATGCCATTCCAATTGTTGGTTTTCTATATGCAGGATGCAGTGAGCAGGATGCAGTGAACAGACTGCAGTGCTGGCCAGCACAAACTGACTTGCTGCAAGTGAAATTTCTGGATAATCCACATACCAACCCTACAGAAAGTGTCCATATTTGTACACCATTTCGTTCCAATTGCTCCTCTTTTGTTGTGGATTCTAACCCCTTCCTTGTGTAATCTGTTTATACAAGCATGCGCTTTCGTTTCACCCGTGACAATCCGTGTTTGTACCATTGTCCTGGCTTAGACCTGGTAGAGAGTTGGTGGTGTTTGTTTGTTTGTTTGTTTGTTTTTAACTGAACCATAAGATGCACTGTGACCTCCTTTGGGACATAGTGCCTTCTCTGGATTTCTCTGGTGGTCAGGACTGCTGGCATTCAGTACTAGGAAATTGTGCCTTTTAGCCCCGCCTCTCCCAAGTACACACACACTTCACAGCGTCCTGTGTTTCCCAAGGGGCAGGCAAGACCATACTTGCTGCTGTACATGCCATACATGAAGCTACCAAGGATGGAGTCTTACTTCAGAGCATTATCAAAGTGATCATTGTTTTGTCTGGAACCCCAAACCCTATTCGTGTGGTTGGCAGCGACTTAAAAGCTTTGCAGTTTGGTGTGTGTGTGTGCTGTGCTGTGCAGTTCCTGGCAGATGCTGGAATTGGTGTTCACCTGAGATGTGTGGATTGAGTCTCCTCCTGATACCCTTGAGGAAGCAAACAGGAGGATGGAAGCAGGCAGAGAATGGTAGGGTTAGGGGAAACCAGTTTTCCATTTCTCCAGGCACTTAAAATTTGAGATACTACTCAGATCATATAGTCCACATTAGATCTGGCTCTGAGAATGAGCATATAGTATCTTGGGGCTGGAGTGTCCCCCCTTGGTGTGGTGCAGGACTCTAGTAGCTTAGAGGTGGTGGGGTATCTTGGAAGGGGGGTGCTGTTTGCAGTTGCATGTCACATGCAATTACAGCATCTTAAGGGGTTTGGTCCCAAGTCTCTCGTCTCTGGGTTTTTTCCCCTTTGACCTGGGGAAGAGAGGAATTGTCCAGCTGGCTGATCTTTGAAAAAGACCGGTCCTGTGGATTACCACGGCCCTGTAACATTTCCACAACAAGAGGATAAAAATACCCAAAAGCCAAACATGTGACGAGCTGTCAGTGTTTGGTATTATCCCAGTATCACAAAGCCGCCGTCCAGCCAGTCCTCTGGTAACAGAGTATTAGCACAGGGATAAGATCTCCTTACACTTGGCTGTGTGTGCACACAGCAGTCTTGTTTACAGTCAGTTCCTAGGGACACCTACCAGATAGAGTGACCAGCTCAGGACATACTGTTTCTGTTAACCTTGGATGTGAGGGGTAACAGGAGATTTGTTACTCTTGGGCTGAGGGAGTTTAGTTAGGGTGCCTTTGTTAATCACCTAGAATAATCTGTACAGTTCAATAGAGATCACGCCGTATCTTCCCAGCCCTGCTTGGACCCAAAGTGGTTCAAGCATTCAACCAGGATAGCCCAAGGTCATACAGGTCATCTTTTTGACTGCTGGAATCGCATCTAATGTGAACAGAGTGTTTTTCTTCAAAGGGGGAAATCTTTTTAAAGAAGGTAAATTACTTCTGTGATTGACTCTCAGTAAAAGGGGTCAGAGACCTCCACCCACTCTGTGACAGTGCTCTAAGAGCCACATATGAAGCAGTGCAATTGCTGGGTGTTATTTTTTGGTAGAGTGCAGACAGGTTCAATGTTTTGTCCAGCATCAAGCAGCAAGTTGGGAGTGGAGCTGAGAGGCTTCTTACCTCTCAGTCTTGACCTCTGAGGACTGTAAGTTGCATCCCCTTTTAAGTATTGGTTCTAAGAGGGAAGAAATGCCTCATGGGTGGTATCTGGAGCTTGAGGGGGACACTGGGGTTTTCTCATGCTACTTCCCAATTCCAGTGGCTTGGGTTAGAGAAGGACCAGGAGTTCAAGGTGAGGATTTTGGATGTGCAGGAGTTCTCGGCCAAGGCCCACAGGGAACTTAAGCACATTCACAAAGGTAAAGCGGAAAGGGCTGTGTGGGTGATGATGAAGACGTTTCAGAAATGGAAGGGATCCAGGCATTGGTGATTGAAATGATTAGAGGCTTCTAGAACTTGAGAAGATGGGAGCTTCAGAGAAGAAACAGATGAGGAGGGCGTGATGGAGACCATATATGGGGTATTCCTAGTTACCCTGTCCCATAATATGGGAACCAAGGGATTTCCAGCAAAAATGGAAAGGCAGTTAATGTAACACTGACAGGAGGGAGGCAGGACCTTGTGGAACTTGCAAAAGCTCAAAAGCCTTTCAAAAAAGAATTCAATCTTTATACAGCATACAAGATCAACTGCAGTCATTAGGCCAAAAAATATAAAGGATAAACGCTTAAGTGCCAAAGACTCGGAAGAAACTTCTGTTGTGGAAAGGTTATTTCATAACTGAACGGTGTGAGGCCTGCATGCTGCCCTTGAGGAATCTAGTGCTGGGCCACAAGCTGTGGCTCCCACCAGCCTGGAGTCCTTGCTGCATGCTCGGTGGCCAAGCCCTTGCCCTCTCGTCTGGGATGCAAATGCAATGTGAAAATCCTGCCCAGCCTCCCTGTGACATCACTGCACATGTGCAGACAGCGCTGTCTCCCAGCCTCTGGTCCTGACCTTTTTTTTCCTATGGAAGGGGAGGCCAGGGGCCCATTTCCTGGTGGAGCCTGGGAAGACATGGCTGGGGGTCCTTCACCAAAGCTGATCTGGTTCTTTTCTTCCTCCTCCTCCTCTGATAAGGGGGTGGGGAGGAAACTTAGCTTATCAGGAAAGGGGGAGCTGCATTGCTAGTAACTTCCAGAGGGAATGTAAAGACTCCTGGCAAAGGGGCCCATCTACCCGATCTCCGGGCAGTGGGGGCCAGGTTGGGCTAGCTGTGGGGGGTGTCTCCTGCTGCTTGGAGCTGCTGCTGTAAGTTGGAGTGGAGAGCAAGGGGTGGGGAGCTATGCCCTGCTGCCAAGCCCACTGCACCAGCCTGGGGAGCTGTGGGTGGGGCACCTTAGCGTGGGAGCGTCTCTTCAAGGAGACAGAGGCCCAGGCAGGGAGCACAAGGAGGGGACGCCTGCTTCTCGCTGCAGCCTTCACAGCGACCTGGGGGAGGGGGCGGGGGGGAGGAGATTGGCTCTCGCCGCAGCCTAGGTGACGAGCACAGGGAGGAGACTGGCTCCCTCCGCATCCTCAGCAGTGACCCAGGGCATGGGATTGGCTCTCGCCGCAGCCTAGGTAACAAGCAGAGGGAGGAGACTGGCTCCCTCCGCATCCTCAGCGGTGACCTGGGGGAGGGGATTGGCTCTGGCTGCAGCCTAGGTAACAGGCGGGCGGGGGAGGGGAGGGGATTTAGGCTCGCTGCAGCCTGGGCGTTGAGCATGGGGTGGGGATTCCATCTCGCTGCAGCCTCAGCAATGAGCAGGGGGTGGGGATTTGGGCTAACTCCTGCCTAAGCAACAAGCAGGGCAGAGGATTGGATCGCAGCTGGGAGCAGGAGGAGGGGGTGGGGGGCTGGCTGTAGCACAGCACCTGTGGATCACATGCTGTAGGGGGCTTCCAAACAAGCCGGGGTCCAGCCTGCCAAAAAAAGCTCAGTTACTGAAACTGGAGATGTCTGTGCGGCATCCTGCCCGGGTCACACAGCTCTGCCTACCCGGAATTCGCTCCACATAGACCATGATCTGCATGGACAGCTCCATGAGCAGCAGCTGGGGACATGAAAAAGGTATCACTTACCTTAACCCTTTTACTGCCCCAGCGTAGTGTGAGCTGCTCCAGGCTAGGCAGAGATGCTGAAGGCACTGATGCCCTGGGGTGGGGAGACTGGGGAACTCTGTATGGTCAAAGCTGTTATACAGCCAAGGTGCTGGATATTGGGGGCATTCAGGGGTCCTTGTTGAGGCTGGCATTGCAGTCACCTGATGTTTCGGCCTTGGGGGAGGCTAGTTTTTGGGGAGTGTTTTTTGGACTGAGGGGGATAGGATCAGGGGAGAGTTTAGAGGCTGTGAGCTCCGAACCTAAATATCAGGAGTACTGTGTGTGGTGCCATTGTAACCTGGTGCTTGGGGAGCTTGGGTTGAGTTCTGTAGAGCCAGGGGCTGCTTTGGGTTATTCTGTTCCATTTCTATAAACTGCAAATGAAAATGCTCCCAGATTACTGCTGTCTCAAGGAAGTGGGAGAAAATCCTTGTCTGGGAGGCAGAGATGGCCCAGCCCTCAGTTCTGGCAGGGAGGGGTAGTAAAGACTGTCTGATAGCAGCCTGCAGTCTGCAGTTAATTTTCCAATAGGACCAAAGCCCATCTGTGCAGGGATGTGGGATGCTGGGTGGGAACGACTTAGTACTGCCCAGACCCAGGTGGTAATTGCAGGGTAAGGCTTTTGGTCACAGCATCATTAAGAGACCTGAGAGGACTGAGCCAGCCCCAGCTGCCATTGAGGGGGTGTGGGCTGTACCCTGGGTTCAGCAGCAGTAGGTGGGGTTTTGTGGTCCCAAGGTTGCTCAGACAGTATCGTGATGCTAAGGGGCAGATCCTGATGATGCTGTGAAGTAGAAGTGGGGAGCAGGCACGTCCAGTTACGGTCCAGGGTCATGGATTCCTTGCTTGGGGGCTCCGGGGCTGTAGAGAACAGGAGGGGGGGATGTGGACCAGGGCCACAGCAGGGTGCTCAGGGTGAAGCCCAAAGGGGTCTGGCAGGGCAGGAGCCTGTGTCTCAGCTGTAGCCGTAGGGCTGGGCATGGCTGGCGTCTCTGTTGTCTGTAGCGTGTGGAGAGCAGGCGGCAGCAAGGATCTCAAGTTGCATCAGGTGGCTGGAAATGCAGGGTTTTTCCTCTCCAGTGCACTCCACCCCTTTATGCAAATGTCGAGAATGGCACCACAGGCTGATGCAAGCTCGTCCATGGAGCAGCCATCCTGCATGACAATTGGCCCTTGCCAGCCAGCCGGCATCGTGCAGCCCAGCCGAGTTAAAGCTGCAGACTCCTTTTTTCCTGGGATGGGAGGAGGCATCTGCATATATGGAGAGCAGGGAGGAGACAAAAAGTCTCTTTCTCTGGAGTTTTCTGCTTTTTCTCTAGCCTATCCCCTTTGCAGAGCCACTGTTAGAGACCCTGCAGGGCAAATAGCTCTTGGCTCTTGTGTGGAGGGGCTGCAGGACCTGGGTTCTGTGCAAGGCAGGATTGAAAGGAATGGTGTCAGGGGTCCCCAGCAGCAGTCTGTGAAAGAAGCCATTGTGCGGGGGAGGGATTGTATCTAGCCCTGATTGAAAGATCTCGCTGGTAGGAAACTGGATGGTATGCCACAAGAGGGTGTCACAGTGGGTGTGCTGGCATGGAGGAGTGCCACGTAATACAATGCCAGCAGGTACCAGCCTAAATTGGCAGTGCTGCCCCTCAGAGACAAGGGGTCTCCCCCAGGGGCTGGGGAGAAGAGGGTCTTTCCTGTGGTTGGGGAGCTGGCCAAGTGCTGAATGAAATTCTGCCTGTCTTTCAGGACATCGATTTGATTGACATCCTGTGGAGACAGGATATTGATCTTGGCGCTGGGCGAGAGATTTTTGACTACAGCCACCGTCAGAAGGAGAGCGAAGTGGACAAAGAGCTGAGTGATGGGAGGGAGCGTGGGGACAGCTGGAGGAGCGGAGGGAATGAGATCTTGGATAGAAACGTACTAGTTGATGGAGAAACAGGGGAGAGTTTCCCTGCACAGGTAAGAGCCCCTTAAGTAGGCCTTGGTGGTCACACTCTTGTTCCTGCCCAGTGTGATGCAGTGTCTTGGGTCTTGTGCACCCACTGCAGAGCAGAGGAAGAGAGAGCCTGTAGCCAGCTTCTTGCTAGGAGTGGTACTGAGTGCTGAGTTTTGAGGCTCTTCCTTTCCTGTCTGCTATTAAGCTAGGAACAAGACATGGTGCTTGTCATCCCTGTGGAAGGCAGAGTGTGATGCTGGAGAGCACGTCTGTTCTCCTAGGCTAGACATAGCTGCAAAACGGATGAACTGGGAGGAATAACTAAGCAGCCTTGAGCAAATCATTGGGATGCCACAATAAACAGTACTGGACAATAGGCAGAAGGGTTAGTACCATGAAACGAGGCAAGGCCAGAGCCTGTAAGTGCTGACCAAAGCTTTATTCCAGTGAGCACTCTGGAACAGGTGCTGCTGGCTCCTGTTCTGCTTTAAGGAAGTGGTTGTGAGAGGGGGCAGAGCCTTGAGGGAGTCTCTCCACCTGTAGTATGCATGGCTGAAATGGACCCAGGCAGGAGTGGCTTTTGCCCCTGGACTGCCCCAGGGTTGTGTTACCTAGCTTCAGAGTCACTGGGATCTCTGGCATGTGGGTTGATGGTGACAATTCCGTGAAAGCGGATGGGGCTTCTGGCTTGTTGGACACGTGAAGGTTCTGAAGAATACACTATGTGCTCAGGTCTGTGCTGCCCCTGGTTAAAACCTTCTGTCTTGTATCTGGGTACTTTCCAAATGCCTTGGGCTGTGCTGAAGTAAATTGACTCCTTGTTGCCCAGGTGCCTGGTGTGGAGGATCAGACAGCTCTGTCCCTGGAGGAGTGCCTTAGACTTCTGGAGGCCACCTTCCCCTTTGGGGAGAACTCTGAGGTGAGTCTGCATGGGGATGGGAACAAATTCCTGCTCTTCGCTGGTAGGTGAGACAGATGGAGCTCTGCAGTGTGCTGGCTGTTTCCCCAATTCAGACATACCTTAGTTCACTAAACAGGCAGTAAATAGGGTTAATCCATCTGTGGAGGCTCCACTGCTCCTGTGAAGCAACCAGGGGGAACAGTGGTTACCACTGAAAGCTTCTGACTTCTTCATCTTAGTTTGCAGTGAATTGGTGGGGGGAGTCATGAACAGAAGGAAAGCAGTTGCCTGCCTGGGACCTAAAAAGCATTTGTGGGGAGTTGTTAGCTTAACTCTTTTCCACAGTGGACTAATGCTGCTTCATATTCAGTTTCCACCTGCAGATGCCTCCAGCCTAAACGAAGCTGTGCCTAGTGAGAGTGTGTCTTCAGTTATCCAGAACGGCCTCCTGTCTCCTCTTCTGACGGAGACAGAGTCCCCATTCGACCTGGAGCAGCAGTGGCAGGACCTCATGTCTATAATGGAAATACAGGTTGGTTCTTGTTCATGCCAGTCACTCTGCAGTGGTTACTTGTAATGATGACTCCCTTCTCTACGTCCAGAGGGTACCCAGTGCAAGGCTGAGGTGTTTACAGATGTATTCTGGATATTCTGCTTTCATGTGTGCACACACAGCCAGACTGCCACACTGACGTGTCTCAAGATACCAAATTCTAAGCATTTACATAGAGGCATTTGCCCTTGTAGCTCAAGGTGGTGCTCTTTGTCTGAATGCTGGAGCAGGTCTGTCAGCCTTGCAGTGGCTGTTCTACAGTTGTGCTCTAGGGTTCAGTTGCTGTTGGGGGCTTAGTATCTACTGCCCCTTTTTCTTCTCAGTACACAAAATAAAGGTGTGCCTGGGTACAGGCTTTCTGTCTTTTGTGTTCTACATACTGTACCAGTGCTGCTGGAACTAGCTTGTTCCATGATCTCTGCAGGCTATTTTTTCTCTCTGTGGCCTTTGGTGGTGTTGGCTGTAGCGTCAGAGATGGGAGAGAAAAGATGATGCCAGCGGGTGGCTCATTTGCTAAACTGCTGCTCATCTCTTTTTAGGCTATGGAAGTGAACAACACAGCTGCTGAAACCCTGTACAATGGCACCAGTGGAGACCTGCTGACTGCTAACTACAGTCTTGCTCCAAACACTCCCATCAATCAGAATGTCAGCCTGCATCAGGCATCTCTGGGTAGCTGCACACAGGACTTCTCTTCCCTCTTCAACTCAGAGATTGAGAGCTCCTCCATGGCTGGCAACTCAGCTCTGCTCCAGCTGGCTCCAGACAACTCTACTGGCCTCAACACTAGCTTTGGATCTACCAACTTGAGTGGGATCTTTTTTCCTTCACAGCTAAATAGCACAGTCAATGAAACAAGTGGTCCTGAGCTGCCAGATCCATTAGGAGGTCTTCTAGATGAAGCCATGCTTGATGAGATCAGCTTGATGGACTTGGCTATTGAGGAAGGTTTCAACCCAGTGCAAGCCTCTCAGCTGGAAGAAGAGTTTGATTCTGACTCGGGGCTTTCTCTGGATTCCAGCCATAGTCCTGCTTCGCTTAGTAGTTCAGAAGCCTCCTCCTCCTCCTCCTCTTCCTCCTCTTCTTTTTCTGAGGAAGGAGCTGTAGGCTACAGCTCAGACTCTGAAAATGTAGACTTTGAAGAAACAGAAGGGGCAGTTGGATACCAGCCAGAGTACAGCAAGTTCTGCCGCATGAGTTATCAGGACCCATCACAGCTACACTACTTGCCTTATCTGGAGCATGTTGGCCACAACCACACCTATAACATGGCACCTGGAGCTTTGGACCCTGATGAGCCCAAACTGCCCAACACAGGGAAGAAAAGCAGTAAGGAGAAGCCATCAGAGTTCCTGGATAAGCAGATGAGCCGGGATGAACATCGAGCTCGAGCCATGAAGATCCCTTTCACCAATGATAAGATCATAAACCTGCCTGTGGAAGAGTTCAATGAACTTCTCTCCAAGTACCAGCTCAGTGAGGCACAGTTGAGCCTGATTCGGGACATCAGGAGGAGGGGCAAGAACAAGATGGCTGCACAGAACTGCCGCAAGAGGAAACTGGACACCATCCTGAACCTGGAACGGGATGTGGAGGACTTGCAGAGGGACAAGTCTAAATTGCTCAGGGAGAAGGTAGAATTTCTCAAGTCCATCCGCCAGATGAAACAAAAGGTGCAGAACCTCTACCAGGAAGTGTTTGGGCGCCTGCGTGATGAAAATGGCCAACCCTATTCTCCAAACCAGTATGCTCTACAGTATGCCAGTGATGGCAGTGTTATCTTGATACCTCGCACCTTGGCTGACCAGCAGGCCAGGAGGCAGGAGAGGAAACAGAAAGACAGGAGGAAGTGAGGCAAAGGGGAGGAGTGGGGAACTCACTAAAGTTAGAAACTGGAGAAGGGCTGAGCCTGGAAGTACTTAGAGGAACTTTCATGCCTTCTTATCCAATATATCTTCTCAAACATGACTGCTGCTGGCCAGTGTACAGGAAGAGACTGCTGCACGTGGAGGGTGCAGGACCTGCACATTGTGCTTCTGATGGCTCCTCTTGGGGAGTGACTGGGGAGGAATGAATGGTGCACTGGGCAAGCTCAGCGCCCTCTACAACCTGGAATTCTTTGAGCACAGGCAACAAGTTGGCATCACTGGTGGTGAGAATCAGCAGAGGATGGAGCAACTGGTGTTAGGGACTGGCTTTAAGTAAGACGGGATCTGAGTAAATGAACTTTAAAAAACAAAGTTATAGGAGAGACATTTTTTTCCGAACTTCCAAAGTTCTGTGATTTCAGGTAGTTGGGTTTTTTCCCCCCTTGAACCAGTTTTGACATCAGTGTGTGAGATTAAATCTGACTTAATTCCAGATTAACCAACATCCCTTCCTAGATCAGACCAGTGCACACGTGGAAACACAAAAAGATGCGACTCTTATTAACCCTTTCCAGTCAAAAGTCTTAGTGGAGGGCGTGGGGTGGAGTTTAATGGGAGACCTATTAGGGTTTCTTGAGGAGCTTCTAAGCATTGGCTAGCTTATGGCTTTTAGGCCTTCAAGAACAGGTGGAACTGGAAAGGGTTAACAACCAATGCAATAACACATCCCCCACCAAACTCACAAAGCATGTCACTGCCGACGAGCCAGCACCGTGCTGGGACGCCGAGATGCATTAGATGAGATGGCACGCAGTAGCCTGCATGCAAATGCTGTCTTCTCCCGCTGACTGGCTGAGGAACTGCTTTGGGTTAAAAGGGGAGGGGGTGGGCTGTGGTCTAAAGCTCCCCTGCAGCCAATTCCTGGCTTATTCAGGCAGGAGCTTTGGGGAACTGGCTGCTGGGTAGCCTGAAATGTGCGTGGGGGTGGTATGTGGCAATTCTGGTCAGTATACAGCACAACTGGGGGAGCAGCTGGTTCCTACCCCATGACATGGGCTTGTCACTTATAGAACTAGACATGTTAGGATTCCTGTTTAACTGCACTTTGAGTGTTTGGGCTTCAGCCCCATTTTCCCTTTAGGGTCTAGAGTGTGTTGAGTAAAGGGAGAAGCCCCAATGTTCAAAGCTGCTCAATGTTCTCTTTGCCATACAGACTCAGTGTAACTGTGTGATCATATTATAGGATTCTCTTCTGTCCCTAGGTGTTGGTCTGACTTCCTTTGTTTTAAGGAGGGGGGTGGGGGTAGTGCCTTGATCACTGTTGGTCTTGGTCTCTGAGACCAAGACAATCCTAGAAGCTGTATTTACAATATAGCACAGCTGGGAGCGTACTGACTTAACCAGCAACTGAAAAGCTTAACACGGCTTTCCTAGCCAGTCCTGTGCATGTAATAGTGGGTGGGATGAGGGCATAGCACTGAACAGAACAATGCATCCTATGGAGGACCTGGCAGTGGCAATTTTCAGGGGAAGAGCCTTGTTGAGCAAAGCTCTGCTGTGCCTGGAGAAATCTAACATGGTAGTAGACACCTGTCAGAAATGCATGTTCCAGGCATCCTAAAAGCAGTTGCATCTCAGAATGCATTATGGCGAGACCTGTAGGGCACTTGGTTATTGTGTCTTCTGTGCCATGATCTCACACTGGACAGTACAAGATAGACAAGCTAGGACCAAATAGGTCTCTTCCATCTCTACCTTCTGTGATTCAATGGCTTTGTTTTAATGCATGAGCTGAAGCACAAGAGATGTGGTTGGGTGTGGGGAGGTTGGAATGAAGCCCTGAGTGTATGTTTTAAATTATTTTCCTCTTAGGAATGTTTATTTTAATGATCTGTGGCTGTCAGGGAAAGAAGAGAGATTGTGAGCACAGGACAAAAATAAAATGGCTTATTCACCATACGTGCATTTGTTTCATGAAGTCTCTCTTTCTTTTCGTAACTCCAGGGGAGCTAAAATATTTTATACAAGAAGTTGTCTGGGACACTCTTAAGCAAGCCCCCTGCCTGCAGCAGCTGCTTCCAGATTGGGTATGTCCTAGGAGCAAACTTCGTACATTTCTTTAGCAGAAGCCAGGCCCACCCACAGTGATGATTATGTTCTTGGCTTGGTTCTTTTTTCTGAAGTGTGCTGTGTGGCTTTTAGTTACAAAAGGCCTTTGAAAGGAGCTCTCTTCACAGTTAAATTAACAGGTACCTCCAAAGGAGAAACATAGGCCTCTTCAACCTGTGATAATTATTCCTCCTCCATCTTCTGATGCCTCCAGGGTGCTGTGTGAGTGTGATATAGCTTCCTTCCTGACAGGGCTAAAGACTCATCTCCCAGTATCCACAGGTGTGAACACTTGTGGCCAAGCTACTTCTAAAGCAACTTGAATTAATGGGTTAAAAGGTTTAATACAAGATCAGATCATAAGAGGCTGCAGAAAAGGGGTGTACTGAAGCAGGGGCTACACCAATCCTTATGACAAGCCTACCTTCCCCCATAAATTGTGCTGAGGGCTGCTGGCCCAGCTTGCTGATGCAACCAGTTACTCTGTTCCCATAAAAATGTAGGCCTCCAGCTGGAGAAGTCAGTGAAGTAGGTCTCAGCTGCTGGCTGCAGTGGAGAGTTTGGATTTCATAGTAAAGTTGGTTTCTGATAGTAACCTCAGAGAAAAGGGGGTGCAGGTGTTGGCAGTGATCAGTGGTCTCTATACTTGAACATTTTGGGGGAATCCTAATACATCCAACTGCCTATTCCCCAGTAGCAAACTGGACTCAAGGAAGTGTGCCTGGAACTGGGTGCAGCTGCTTAAGTGAAAGCAATGTTGAACCTTACCCTGGCTACAGCAATTCTCCAGAAGGCTCCAAGTCAAGAGCCTGATGCATGGAAGGGAAGAGTAAAGAAGGTACTTCCAGCTGCATATCAGAAAACAAAGACTTGATGAAACCTTTAACCAGCGGTTCTCAGCCTTTTTAGATTCAAGCCCTTCCCCCTTCCTACAGAAAATGCCAGCTCTTAATTTTTGCTCTTTTTTGTACTGCAGTAACACAATAAGAGTAGAACTTGCAAGGACCACAGCTATGGCTTTCTACTTGCAGTCTCTAGGTTAATCTTGTGAATGACATGATGTAGTACCCCATGGCACTTTTAAAGGATCTGTGGCTTAATCACTGCCTTAAACAAGCAAGCAGTAGATGCAGTCACTGCTTCTGCAGGCAAAGCTGCATCCTCATTCAGGGAAAATCTGGATGATACCATCGCAGTCATAAGATGCTTCATCTGATGGTAAATGCCCACTTCAGTTTGTCACATTAACATTAGGGCTGTGCAAAACAGGACCTATTTGATTCAGATTTGGCCCCAATCAGGGACAGTGATTTGATCAGTTGATTCCAATCACTGTCCCTGATTTGATTCAGCCGAATCCTGACAATTTGATGCTAATTTGGCAAATCAGTGATTCGGGTACAGGCACAGCTTTAAAAGCTTTTTCTACATACCTTGAGGTAGCAGTGCAGCTCATGATGGCTGTGATGCTGGGGCAGATGGAGTATTCCATAGCAGTGTGGAAGGCTCTCCAGCAAACCTGGAAATGAACCAGAAGTACTTGGAATACTGCATCTGCCCCAGCACTGCAGTGTTGAAAGCTCCTAGTACCTAGAGGTATGTAGAAAAAAACATTTGAAGCTGTATCTACATCTGAATTGCAGAATCTGTCCAAATTGATGATTCAGAGAGATTACAGGGTTTCCTGATTCAATCTGGATTCAGATTTGGCCACCAAATCAAATCAGGGACTGAAGCTTTACACAGTCTTAATTAGCATGCAACTAGCTGCTGTTCTCAAGGTGATGCACTGAGCTTTAAAGGGAGTTAGAATTTTTCCAAAGCTCCCACCTGCAGCTTCCCAACTAAGTTAACACTTCCTCATATCCCTACCCTTCTTGTAGCTTATTCTTGGTAGTAACTTTTGGCTTAGGGGATGGCTGCCAGGTTGGGTTTGGACTGGTCTCAAGCCTCTTGTTGTTCTTGCACATTTACTCTCTTTCCAGAGCACTAATGATTCATCACCAAATCAGCAAGGGCCTACTTCAAAAGACTAAAAATGGTCAGTGATAAACAGATTAAGGGGGGATCAACCCCTCCATCTCCTGCCCAAGCCCTCTTGTGGGCAGAAAGTAGCTTTCCTGGCTCTGCCTCTGATGGAAGTTTCCTGTATCCCCTTCACACACAGCATGTCATTCCAATACAAGAGTTGGAATTCATGGGAAAAAATCCCTCATCCCCCAGGCACACCCCTTCAGAGAACAACACAGCAGCCAGCCTTAGGGAACAGAGTGCAAGCACTTGAGGGAGGGGTTTGCTGAGGAACAGGGCTATATGGACAGTAAGAGAAAGTGACTCGGCTCACGCTGCCTGTACAAAAGAAAGGTGATGAAGGAACAGGCTCCAACCACTGGCCTCCTGCTCTGCTCTTTTACTCACTTCATTTGGTAATACTCTCCTCCAGTCCCAAGACCTCACATCACTTCCCTGACATTTAGTTGTGACTTGCAATATCCCTGTAACAAGCATTTTCCCTTATTTCACAATTGAGGAACCAGGTTAAAATCATACAGGGTACACTGGTAGAGGAAAAGGAGGACCCAGGAGTCCTGCATATTAGACATAGGTGCTTTGGAAAGCGGTATCTCACACTACATTGAAAGTCAATGAAACAGCAGCACTTTTGAGTATTTCCACAAGCCCATCCTTCCTGCTTCTATTTATCAAAAAAATGGAATAATAAAAGCAGCACTCCATGAAAAAAAGAGAAAGATGGGATGTTACAAGAACTGAACAAACTTAGTAGCTGTATCAAAAAATAGCTTTGGCCAGTATACGAATATCCACAACCAGTCTTAAGCTATGTTCTTTAGCACGTTTACTGATGTTTGAAATCTAATTTTTCCATTACCAGCATGTTGGGGAATGTAGGGGAGGTCCCCTTATTCCTGACTTTAATACCAGAAATTAAGCACTTTGAAATAATCTCATTTACTTGTTACTAGCTATTTATATTATCTATTTCAGTGAGTAACAGAAGGGCATGCCAGTTTCACTCCTGCTTACAGCACATACTGTTTTCTATTTCTCCTACCTTAGCAACATTTCACATGTGGGGTTATGTTGTTGCATTTAACTGCAAGTCCTAAACCCCATCATCCCACTATTTTAAAACCACTGAATGAGTTTCAAAATTCAACTGTTAACCAAAAATCTGAACTGGGGGAAGGAGGGATGGGAGGTGGGGAGAGAAAGGACAGGGAACTCAATCTGACAGATCTACTAAAAGCAGCAGTTTATTCTACCAAAAGAAAAATGTGACATTTTGGGTGGTTTTTTGGGGGTTTTTTTGTTTTTGTTTTTTTTTGGGGGGGGGGGGGAGAATAGGTGCATTTACCTTGAAAGACAGGTGTAATGGCCAAAACCAAAAAAATTAATAAGCAATAAATATGTGCTTCTTGGAGGCATTTGGAACTTTTATCTAATACGAAGCTTGTATTTTTGTAACCCGCAAATGTAACTTGCAACTGTTTGTGGAACTGACTAGGCCTCAAAGACAAAGCTCAAGCTGTGAAATTAGCTGACCTAATAGCTCTCTCTCGCTCAGAATTTAGCCTTGATGATAAAAACTGGATTCAACTGCCTAGCTTATCCAGTACATTTCAAGAAAGAACATCTCAAAAAAGCACAGTCAGAGAGTTCTGAAGGAGCTGGATTTAGGCAGGGTAATGTTAATTTCAAACCTGAAGATGCTGTGTTGCAATTTGCTCATTGGATAAACCCAAGCTTGGGCAGTAACTTATTATAATAATTTCTAATACCTTTTAACCCCATAGGATAACAGCTATAAAGCAATATTATGAATGGCTACATAACTAAAAAATTAGCATAATTAAAATATAAAAGAACACACTCATCATAGTAACCCTCGGGAGGGACAGAACAGAAGGGTCATTTGCTGTCCCATACCCCCACGGATCTCTCTTACTCCCTGTGAGAGCGACGACCAGATCCTGACTGAGGGGCTTCCACCAGTTCTCCTTCAGGCAGCCCAGTTCAGAGATATCTAACTTTGCTGATTCAACTTGACATGCATCTTCTAACTGAGGGACTATCGATAAGTTACTAACCAAGTGGGAACTCTTAGTTAATTTCTTTATCTGTTTTATTATCACTGTCAATTTTAATCTGTATTGTTATGTTGTCCATTTATTAGCTTAACCTTGTTATTAACTATTATATATGCAAACTATATCTTTTGTTATTATTAGTAAAATTCATTCCTTATTGTAAGTGAAACTTATCATTTCTTTCCTTTCCAACATCACCTCCTCAATCCCGAACCAAAAAGCCCAGTGGCTAACAAAGCTGCAGCACTCAGTCAGTCTGAGACTAATATACTCACACTGCCCAGCTGGCCTGTGACAATTGGCATCACAAACAGGATTGAGGCTGGAGAGTTTGGAGGGGAAGAATGGTGTAGAGGGGTCAAAGGGGTGGGCCCCACTGATTACTTTAACAGAAGAGGTTACGGGTATTAAGAATCCGGGGTGGGATAAAGAGAGATTGAAACCCGCCTGGAGTGACCCTGCCACAGTTCCCTGTCAGTGGGCTGCGTTCACTGCCGTGCAGAAAGGCAAACTGAGGAAGGAAGGAAGGAATGTCTGTCTTGGCTGCTGGCAACCTACCTAAGACTGGGAGCAGAGGAAGCCACTCAACTTCATCAAATGATTCAATCCCTAGAGAACTAGGTAAACCAGTTTGAAAGTGAATTAAGAGAAAAGCAAGATTCTAGCTCTGTTGTGTGCGCATCTGCAAGGGCAGCTTAAGATAGACTAGAGATACTAGAACATTGAGAGGGAAAGATACTCGTTACACAGGCAATTGCCTCCCTTGAGCAGAAAGTGCAAGTGGCACGATCAGTTGAACCTTCCCTTGAAAAGGTTCAGCAGTGTCTTTATAATGGGATTCCAAAAGCTGAGCTGTGGGATGACCCAGAGAGTGAAATTCTGTATGGTGAAATTGCAAAAACTAAGCCAGGGAATGATGAGTATGTGAGGCTTTCGGCAGAAGCCCGTGAAATCCCACCTCCTTATGCCCCAGCAGTCCAAAAGAATTCAGGAGGAGGGTTAACCCAAACCTTCCCAGTGGTGATTACCTGTGCAGAGCCACAAGGGGGGAATCCCCAGACAGAGACACGGTCTTTTACTCACACAGAAATCAAAAAACTGCAAGAGCAACATAAAGCTAAACCAGGGGAGCCAATGATAGATTGGTTAGTTTGAATGTATAGTGAAGGAGCCTCAGCAGTATCTGTAAATCGCACCAAGGCAGCACAATTGGTCCTCTGCCCTGAAATCCAGTTGGGTCAGTGGGTCAGGCAGGACCAAAATATTACTCTATTTTCTGCTTCAGTGCAAGCAGCTGCTGCAGGTTATGGCAATATAGAAGAATTTAACCGCCCCCCCTGCCTCCAAGCATGGTTTAATTTAGAGGAAGCCAGTCGTTGTCTTTACCGGCTGTCTTGAACAATTTTTGTTAAAGCAGGAAACTGGAGGCATACTTTAGATGAAGAATTAATAACAAAGGTAATGTGGAGAAAGTTCCTCCCCCCACCCCCCGCAAAAAAAAAAAAAAATCACCCACCGAATGCACTTCAGCTCTCTTGGCACTGCAACAAGAGTTACTGATGCACCCGGTAAGAGATGCTATACGGATGCTAGTACAGCTTCTGCCCATCTTGCAGAAGCCAAGGCTTCCCAAACCAATAAAAACTGCCAAGGCCATGGCAGTGGCCCCCAAGAAAGATGACCCAGTCAGGCCCCCCAAATCCAGGAAAGCGGGACATGAAAAACCCAAAGCTCTGGGGGCATAAATGTGGAGAGAGCTACTGGCAGCAGGGTTTAGTAAAGAACAAATTAACAAACTGCCTACCATAGTCCTGCAGTAGAGGATTGGGGACCAGTAACACAGAATATTAGCCCCTTAATCAAAGTGCCTACAAGAATTTGTTTAAATGAAAAGAAAAAGTTAATTGACATGCTACTAGTCATTGGTGCCCAGCTATGTGTTTTAAACTGTGCAGAATAAAAAGGGGCACAGGGAACCCCCTACCAAGTGGTAGGAGTTGGAAGTGCCAAACCACCAGAACATTTGGTTCGACCCACATTCACCTCGCCTAAGGGCTCCGTAGTAACAGCAGCTGCTGTAATGCTCCGAGGAGGGCCAAACCTACTGGGACTAAATGTGTTGCAAGGGCAGCAGTTTATTCTTAAACAGGAAACCTGGCAGTTTGGCTGTACCACAGCCCAGGAAATTGAGCAGGAAGACATAATAAACAGTGGTAGCCCAATGTTTTATGACCCCACTTGCCCTGCCAGCCATGAAAGGGGTACACCGATCTCAATACCACCCCCCGAGACAACACAACCCATCCAGGACATCAACCGGCAGCTGGAAGATGGAACCATCATTTGGACTCATTCTCTGTGCAACAACCCAGTGTGGTCAGTACGTAAACCAAGTGGGGACTGGCAACTGACAATTGACTTTAAAGCTCTGAATGCCAATACCAACCATTAACAGCTGCAGTCCCATCCATGCCTGCGTTAACAGAAAACATTAGATGTTATGGACCCCAGTGAATGGAATCCATAGACATTAAACACATGTTCTTTGCTTTTCCCATCCATAAAGATCACTGGCCTTTGTTTGCCTTCACATGGCTAGGACAGCAGTACACCTACACAGTCCTACCCCAGGGTTGGGTGCATAGCCCCACCTTGGCCCATGAAGTGCTGGCTGCAGTGGTCCATGAAGTCCAATTAAGCCACCTAAAAGGTGCATGTCTGGCAATATGTTGACGATGTCGTGGTGGGAGGCCAAAACCGGGAATTAGCCATTTGTGCTTTTGAGTCCCTAAAGGAGAAGGTGCAGGCATGTAAATTCACGCTGTCCAGCAAGACGATCCAAGAAGTTGGGCCCCAATGTGAATTCCTGGGAATCCAGTGGCAACAAGGTAGACTCACCATACTGGCTAAGAAGCTGCAAAGCCTAGTAGATACCCCTGCCCCCAATAATGTAAGACAGCTGCAAGCCCAGCTGGGAGCGCTTAATTTCTGGCGCCTGCATGTCCCTGAGTTTAGTGTGTTGGCCCAGCCTTTGTATAATTTGTGCAAGAAAAAGGCACAGTGAGAATGGGGCCCCAAGCACTAACATGCCTCGTGGGCCCTCAAGGAGGTGATAACCATTCATGCCTCCCTAGCAGCACGATGCCCAGAAGGGGAGCTCTGGCTCCATGTAAATGTGTCTAACAGAGGGCCCCAGAGGAGCTTATGGCAAAAAGATACACCTAAGGCAGAGAGAAAGCCCCTTGGGTTTTGGAGCCGAGGCTGGAAGGGGGCCAAAGCCCGATACACCCTGCTAGAACAAATGCTGTGTGCAGCAGCCGCAACTTTAGAAGCCACAGAGACCCTGAGAGGGGCATTACCCACTGTCATAACTACTCCGGTACCCATCCTGAGAATGGCATTGTCTAACTGATATGTCCCGCCTGGAGGGAGGGCCCAAGAAACAACAGTGCAGAAATGGATCTATTATATTTTAAGTCAGGCACAGCGGGTAACATCAAAGGGACATCCAGCACTAGTAGAAAAGGTCACAAAAACACAGTCAACATATACCCAGATGCAACCAGCTCTGATGAGCCATCTCCCTTCAGGAAAGCACCTCCTTTTCCTCACCCAGCATGGACACAACAAAAAATGTAGAAGTCTGGTTCACCAACAGCTCAACCAAAGGTCACACCTGAAGGAGTGCTGCCATACGAATTTGAGATGGTAAGCGGCTTACAATGAAGGAAAATGGCCAAAGCGCGCAGTATGCTGAGTTGGCTGCTGTAGTCAATGTGGCCAACTATGAACTGTTACTAGGGTCAGGCTATACAAAACCCATTTATATCTACCGCAATTCGTAAATAATAGTAGAAGGTTGCACCAAGTGGCTACCCTTGTGGAAAAAAGAAAACTTCAAAAAATGAAGCAAAAATATTTAAAGTTATAATAACTGAAATACTTTGTGGGTAATGGCAGAGGGAGGCCTTCCCCTACATATATAACATGTTAGTGCAGCACATGGAAACAAAAAAAACCTAAGGGCCTGAAGCAAGATGAAACAAGCAAGTAAATAAGTTAGCCAAAGGCAGCACAGAAGCCCTTGCTGCTGAGGCAAAACTCAGCCACCCCCAGAGAAGGCACCCAGCTCCTCCCTCCAGGCAACCGCTGGAGTGCTAGCCGCAGAATGGCTGCATCAACAGCATGGGCACCCTGGCCGCAATGGCACTGCTCATGTAGCAGTCACCTGGAACATTCACCTAACCAAAAGTGAAGCACAGGAATTAGTCAACTCCTGCATCACCTGCCAGGAAGTCAAGGCCTAACTAACCCCTGCCTTAACTACCCATTGTCGTTACGTGATGGGAAAGTAATAAAGCAAATTTGGCAATGTGTCTTCATAGGCCCACTTCCCAAGACACCTAAAAAGTGACAGTATGTTTGTAGCAGTAAAAGCAGTCACCAAAATGATGTTTGCTCGGGCCTCTCCCAAGGCCACTGCACAGAACACCTGTGCAGCACTAGAAAACCTACTAGCCATCTACCCACCTCCTGCAGAGCTGCAAAGTAACAATGGTTCACATTTTCACAAGCATCTTGTCTATGAGTGGGCTGCAAAACATCAAGTGCTGTGGACCTATCACATTCCCTATCACCCACAATCTAATAGACTGGTAGAACAAGCCAATGGTATCTTAAAGTGCAACCTGCGAATGGCCGCTGCTTCGGCCTTCAAAAACTGAAACCTCCACCTGGATCGCTCAGTCAACTGGGCCAACAAATCGGCCCTGCTCTGGAGGAAGCCCCATGCAGCAAGCTTTTGGTCAAGGCGGGCCCTGCAAACCAGCAGTGAAACAGCCAAGAGGTGGTTGGGGGAAACTCCAGGCGAGGGATCAGGTAGTAGTTAAGTATCCACAGGGGGACAAACGGGAACGGAACACGTGCAACTCATGGCGGGTATCAAAATGGCTCCCGTTAGAAAAATGGAGTTTCAGATCCATCCTTATTCCTGCAGATTGGGTCCATCCGCAGGCACAGCCGTAGCAACCTCAGGGTGCTTTGGAGTTATCATCCTGCTCCAGAGCAACACCACCACCTCCATCCAGCAATGAAGAGGTGGAATACCATTATGATAGAACTGCTAATAGTTTGCTGTTGTTTAACTGATATGGGACATTCCCATGCTCCTGGACCCCAGATTGCACCCACTGCCAAGGTCTCGGACACACTGAAATACTGGGAACGCCCAACTGCAATCAAACAAGTGCGAAACTGGTGTCTCAGCTGTCGGCAATGGATTATGAACTGGCAAGGGGGAACCTGCCAATGTTACTGTGGGACAGGGTGGTTACTTGGTTTCCTCCTATATGCCAGAATCGGGAAAAACGAGTGTGGGACAGGGGAAGATTGTTGTGGTTTCTTCCAATGGCCCTGGTGCTGTTATATTTTGCCTGAAGGTACACTGCCCATCCAGAGTCATGACGTGACCCCGCCTGCAGCTCGAAATTCTACAACGACCCAGAACCCAAAAAGACGACCAAAACCTCTGACCTGACCTCCATGGGAAACAATTGCTCTGGCAGTCCCCCTGCCCAATGATACTTTGGCACAATAGCGTACAGCTCACCAAATATGAGTCCTCCAAGTACAGCAAGGTACTATGGTGATTTAAAAATAGCTCTTATGCTGTTAATTGGTGGTCCATGAAATGGGAAGCCAACACATCCCATATTCCGGGTATTTTGTGGTTCTGCCATATAAATAAAGGGGGGAAAAAAATCGCTCACGGAATTAAATATATTATAGCTGCCTACCGCCAAACAGTCTAAAAAAAAATCTGCAGGGCACAGCCCTGGTCAACCCAGAAAAACTGGCTGAACCCATGGGGGGGCACTGTGCCAGAATCATTTTTGCAAGATACCCATGCCATTGTCGTACCTGAACAACATGCGTTCAAGTACGCAAATAAAGATGCATTCCAGCGAATAAACCAACCCCACTGGGAAGTTTACCAATCCCAAAAACAAGAAAGAAAATGATTAAGCACCCAAACAGAAAAACCCCAGTCTGTTTTTTGCATTAAGCAAGAATGTATGTTGCTAATCCAAAAAAAGCCACCACAGGTGTATCCACTACCTCGCTTGTCTAATGTCACCCCATGATGGAGGTCCCAGACCAGGGCTCCAGTTCTCCTTAATGCCTCCTTGTTTAATATCCGTATTACCTTTAACCCTGAATAATGGTTTATCAGAACAGCATTCCCCAACTGTTCTGCTGGTGCCCAGCTGGCAAAGAAAATGTTGCGCTGGACTTGGCCAACTGTTTTCCAACCCGCAGCCCAACAGCCTCCAAGCACCCAGGAAAAAAAGTACCCTAGACCACATGTGAAACAGGCTTAATTCAGCCATGAAAGTTTTAAAAAAGAATAGATAAATCTCAAAAAAACACCCAAGAAATCATGAATCTACAGCGAGCTATAGGTTCTCTCACTAAAGGGGGTATAGTTAATAACATAGCCCTTAAAACATACTAATAAATTAGTAGCAACCATTGGCCTTGAAAACACAATACAACACAAATAAGTTATCTGTTAATGCATGCAGCCTTTCAAGCTGATGCTAATCAAACTTGGAGCGCTGCGTGTGCCCAAGTGTAGCTTTCACTTAACTTTCACTTTTCCCAGGTGATGAGATCTCAAAAACACAAAGACTACCTGCTGGCTTAAATTACCATAGACTACCCCCAGTTTTAACCCAATGGTTAGTTTACCGAGACATGTGGAGCACACAATGAGAGCATTATAGCAAAACAACATGCTTTTTTGTCATACATGGGGTACCAAAGGGCACATGGTCCACTGCCCATCTCTTAACAACAAAACTGGGAGGAGGATGTATGTAAAACTGGGACTTGCATTGTCCCATTTAAAAAAATTATAACCCCAAAAGGCCCCAGGTATTTAGCTCAATCTCCAGTGTACCCTGTAAATAGCATTCTAATCTGCTTGGGAACTCTATGGAGAGGGTAGCCCAATAATCCCCCTGACATAATTTGTATAACACCCCTACCAGCAACTCCCTACATTACTCTAGCTCAGCAGGTTTATTAGGAAAGTCCTGGCCGCCTGTACTATCCCAATAAAGTGTTTTGGACCTCCTGCACCAGCTGCTGTGCAGAAAGAAGCTCAAGATTTTCAAGGGGCGTCAGCTATGCTGATTGTCCAAGACCAGGAAGCTATTTTAATGTGGCCAAAAACCCAGCTAGAAAGTCTCACCCTTAACCCAAGTCTTCCTAAGTCCTGGGTTCAAGATGTAAACATACCTCAGCTAAAAGGGTGGGATAAAGTAGCAGCCTACATCAACAAATTGCTTGAAGATGCCCAAGAGGGAGGGGAAATTATTAAGTATGCTACTAACATTCCCCCACTGTGTAAATAGTATAAAGTAATTTGTACTGTGCAAATGTATGCCTTTACTAAAAATGCTCCTTTTCCCTGGTTTGTAGTAATAATAAGTTTGGTTATGAAATTAATATTGTTTAATATAATTTTAAATGTTATTATTATAAAATTAAGTCTAATATCCATAGCAAAATAAATGTTGTTTCTGCCAACCATGTACATGCCACCTGGCAAAAATCATATTTGTAGGCCTTACCAAATGCTCCAAAAAAGCAAGAGAGAAAAACTGTAATGGCCAAAACCAAAAAAATTAATAAGCAATAAATATGTGCTTCTTGGAGTCATTTGGAACTTCTGTGTAATATAAAGCTTGTATTTTTGTAACCCGTAAATGTAACTTGTAACTGTTTGTGGAACTGACTAGGCCTCAAAGACAAAGCTATAGCTGTGAAATTAGCTGACCTAATAATTCTCTCTCACTCAAAATTTAGCCTTGATAATAAAAACTGGATTCAACTGCCTAGCTTATCCAGTACATTTCAAAAAAGCACAGCCAAAGAGTTCTAAAAAAGCTGAATTTAGGCAGGGTAATGTTAATTTCAAACCTGAAGATGCTGTGTTGCAATTTGCTTATTGAATAAACCCAAGCTTGGGCAGTAACTTATTATAATAATTTCTAACACCTTTTAACCCCATAGGATAACAGCTATAAAGCAATATTATGAATAGCTACATAACTAAAAAAATAGCATAATTAAAATATTTTAAAAACCCACACCTGTCATAGTAACCCTCGGGAAGGACAGAACAGAAGGGTCATTTGCTGTCCCATACCCCCACGGATCTCTCTTACTCCCTGTGAGAGCGACGACCAGATCCTGACTGAGGGGCTTCCACCAGTTCTCCTTCGGGCAGCCCAGTTCAGAGATGTCTAACTTCGCTGATTCAACCTGATGTGCATCTTCTGACTGAGGGACTATTGATAAGTTACTAACCAAGTGGGAACTCCTGGTTAATTTCTTTATCTGTTTTATTATCACTGTCAATTTTAATCTCTATTGTTATATTGTCCGTTTATTAGCTTAACCTTGTTATTAACTATTATATATGCAAACTATATCTTTTGTTATCATAAATAAAATTCATTCCTTATAATAAGTAAAACTTGTCATTTCTTTCCTTTCCAACATCACCTCCTCAATCCCGAACCAAAAAGCCCAGTGGCTAACAAAGTTGCAGTGCTCAGTCAGTCTGCGACTAAATTAATATACTCATACTGCCCAGCTGGACTGTGACAGACAGGAAATAGAATGTGGCCTTGGGAAACTGGTTTTGGAAGCAAGCAACTGATAGGAGTTTCCCAAGTTACCTATATCAATGATTCTCAACCAGGTAAGGGAGACCTGGGGTGCCTTGAGATTCTTTCAATGGTGCCCAGGATGTGCCATGCAATATTAGCACTGTAAAGAGTGCAAACCTGATTCACAAGATAAACCTAGAGATTTTAAATAGACATTCCGTGTTAACAATTAGATCTCTGTGGTCTTTGAGTTGTTTACAATAGAAAAATTTCTCTGTAGTCAAATACAAGTGAAAATGAAGAGGTAGCATTTTCTGAGGGGTGCCTTGACTCTAAGAAGGTTGAGAACCGCAGCCCATTTTCCCCAGAAGACTGAAGAAGGGGTTGGGGGGGGTGGTATTCCTTTTTATAAGTAAAAATCATTTTTTTAAAAAAGTTATTTAAAAAATGTTTTTCAGACCTAGTTAAGGATTACCTGGAGGACTTAGATGTATCCAAGTTGGCAGGCCCGGATGACCTTCATCTGTGGGCGCTGAGGGAATTGGCTGGTGTCATTGCGGAGCCATTGGCACGGCTGTTTGAGGATTCCTGGTGCTCAGGCCAAGTCCCTGAGGACTGGAAAAGGGCCAATGTGGTCCCTATTTTCAAGAAGGGGAGGAAGGAAGAGCCTGGCAACTACTGGCCAGTCAGCCTCACTTCTATCCTGGGGAAGGTCTTCCAAAAAATTATCAAGGGCCACATTTGTGAGAGCCCTGCAGGGGAAGTGATGTTGAAGGGTAACCAACACAGGTTTGTGCCAGAGCCAGACTGATCCTGTCTGACTAACCTGGTCTCTTTCTATGACCAGGTAACAAAGAGCTTAGATGTGAAGGAGGAAGTCGATGTCATCTTCTTGGATTTCCAGAAGGCCTTCGACACAGTGTCCCACCTAATTCTGGTGGGCAAGCTGAGGGACTGCGGCATTCACGAATGCATGGTCACATGGGTGGCAAACTGGCTCCAGGGGTGCACCCAGAGGGTGGTAGTGGACCGGTCGATGTCGACCTGGGAGGGTGTGGGCAGCCGAGTCCCCCAGGGCTCGGTCCTTGGGCCGGTGCTGTTCAACATCTTCATTAGCGACCTGGACGAGGGTGTGGAAAGCACCCTGTTCAAGTTCGCTGATGACACCAAGCTGTGGGGTAAAGTGAATACACTGGAAGGCAGGGACCGCATCCAGGCAGACGTGGATAGGTTAGAGAAGTGGGCGGACCTGAACAGGATGTGGTTCAACAAGGACAAGTGCAGGGTGCTGCACCTGGGGAGAGGGAACCAGCATTACGGTTATAAGTTGGGGGCTGACCCTCTCAGCAGCACAGGGGCAGAGAGGGATCTTGGAGTCAGGATTGACTCCAGAATGAATATGAGTCGCTAATGTGACGAAGCAATAGGCAGAGCCAACCGCACCCTATCGTGGATCAACAGGGGCATCAATAACAGGTCCAGGCAGGTCTTGCTCCCCCTCTATGTGGAGCTGGTCAGGCCACAGCTGGAGTACTGTGTCCAGTTCTGGGCGCCGCACTTCAAGAGGGATGTGGAGAACCTGGAGAGGGTCCAGAGAAGGGCCACTCATATAGTTGGGGGCCTCCGTGGCCAGCCCTATGAGAAGAGGCTGAGGGACCTGAATCTCTTCAGTCTCCACAAGAGGAGACTGAGGGGGGATCTTGTGGCTGCCTACAACCTTATCAGGGGCCAGCAGCAGGGACTCAGGGAAAGTCTGTTCACTAGGGCCCCCCTTGGAGTCATTAGGAACAATGGCCACAAGCTGAGGGAGGATAGGTTTAGGTTAGATATTAGGAAGAACTACTTTACTGTAAGGGTGGCCAGAGCCTGGAATGGGCTTCCCAGAGAGGTGGTGCTCTCACCTTCCCTGGAAATCTTCAAGAGGAGACTGGACAGGCACCTGGCTGGGGTCTTATGACCCCTCCCACCCCCAGTGCTCATTCCTGCCCATGGCAGGGGGTCAGACTCGATGATCTATCTAGGTCCCTTCCGACTCATCAATTCTATGTTTCTATTATATTGCCCAATACAAAATGTTGTCGTGGGAGGGAAGAAAAAAAAAAAACAAAAAAAACAAAAAAAGATTTCTTTGGGGTTTCAACCTTCTCAGAAAGGATACGGAAAGGGCTAAACGTTAGTACATGGAAGCCAGGGAGAATGAAACCAGTCTCATCAGCTCCATTCCGTCAGAGAAGCAAAATGGGTTTTTAAAGTTCTGGTTTACTAAATGTCTGTTTTAAATATGTTACATCTGGAGAGTTTAAGTAGGATCTTTAGCTTCAGTAAACCCTTTTTAAGTTTTAAGGTCTTCTCTGTAGCTAACAACATTGCAGGGTTAATTTAAAAAACTAGACATTGAGAACTTAGGCTGCGAAAGGTAGCTTCAAAATTTGTACCTGGTGCTGAGAAACCCTGTTAGTGGTTTAATAACCTTTTCCAAAGAGGTGGTTTCCCCTACTGATGTGAAATGCCCAATGAAGAGGGGAAACAGAAACAGCCCCTTTCCATAACCTTCACCCCTCAAAACTGCTGTACTTACTTATGTGCAAGTAGTCTCACATATGACTCATCTTCGTAAACAGTTAGGCCTCTGACCCTACATAGGAGAAGGGAAACCAACCACATACTGAAAAGAGGCAGACAGCTGCAAAGTCTCTGCGCAGATAACACTGTACCCACGATACTGCCTGTATTTCAGTCTGTAGCAGGCTTTACAGTATAAGGACTTTTCAGCAGCGGCTCTCAAAGCTCAAAAAATAACCTTAACCTCTTCAGCCTCTCCAAGAGAAGCCTGAGAGGGGACCTTGTGGTGGCATACAAATTCATAAAAGGGAGAGCAACATGAAGTAGGCAATGATTTGTCTACGGGGGCACACCCTGGAACAACAAGGAACAATGGCCATAAGCTACTGCAGAGTAGATTTAGACTGGACATTAGAAAAAAATTCTTCATGGTCAGGGTTGCCAGGATCTGGAATGGGCTTCCAAGGGAGGTGGTGCTTGCCCCATCCTCGGGGGTCTTCAAGAGGAGACCCCCCCTGAGAGCTGGGGTTCCACCCGAGTCTCTTACCTTAGAAACCTGAGAGTTTCAACTAGTCACAATGGTCCTTCTTGTTTTCTGTCGATTCCCAGCAGAGCACAGCACCAGGAGGGGTTCAATGCTATTCAGTCTGTTTCCCCATGGGTTTGGTATCTTACAATTCCAAGTCCTGCCTCTGCAATTTGGAAGATCTCCCCCATCATCCCACCCAGCCTGTCCGTCTGGCAGGCCACAGACAAGCAAGGAGCCGTCCACCTGCCTCTAACACTAGCACAATTGCAAAGCAGCAAGACTGAAATGAAAATTAGTCTGACAGACCCATTTGCTTCTGGGCTCCCTGCCCGAGGCTGTCAAAGTCCTGCTTTCAGCAGCCAGGCCATGGCTTCTGTAAGTAGAGACAAGAGGTGGAGGGAAGGGGCTCAAACAGCTACCCACCTTAGCGGCTGTTGCCTTCGAGTCACTGCAAACAGTGTCAGAGGCCTTGGGCTGCCTGCCAGTCAATAATCAGGTAAAGTAGAGATGGTTCTTTCCAGAAGCAGGAAGTATTTAGTCCCCAACAATGCTGCTTCTAGTATCACAACAAGAGTTGTGTTTTTAACGAGTGCCAGGCTATTTCCTTACTATTCGGCAGCGAGGTCAGACAGCTCAACATGAACAGTCTCATTAAGCACCTGACAACACAGGGCAGACTCTCACTTTCCCCAGCCATGTCAGATTAGAAGCTACAGCCAGAGACTGCCAAGGAAACCACTGCCACTTCCATGAAAGGGTCCATCAGAGCTCTACTGCTAATGAGGCCCATAAGCAGCAAAGGGGCCAACCTGCTACCAGGAGCAGCAGGGCTCCACTCAGTACAGACCAGGGAACAGTAAAGCTGCATCTCCAAGGCCCACTGCAACCAAGGATCTCTGGCCACTCTGCAAAGCTGAAAGATTATCTGCTCAGATGGGGAAACTGAGGCACAGTACGAAACACCTTGCTTGAGTTCTAGATGTCAGTCAGTTGCAAAGCCAGACACTGAACCCAAATCACCAACTACTGGACCTTCCCTGCTTCAGTCGGAGTCTAAATTGTTAACCTTATCAGGGATGAGGGTTCAAAAGAGGATGGAGCTAAACTGTTCTCAGCGATGACAGATAACAGCACAAGGAGCAACCGACTCAAGTTGCAGCAAGGGAAGTTTAGGTTAGATATTAGGAAGAATTTTCTCACTAGGAAGGTAGTAAAACACTGGAACACGTTAGCCAGAGAAGTTGTGAACTCTCTGTCCTTGGAGGTTTTCAAGACCCAACTGGACAAAGCCTTGGATGGGATGATCTAATTGGGGAGGTCCTGCTTTGAGCAGGGGGTTGGACTAGATGACCTCCTGAGGTCCTGGTACAACCATAATTTTATATGATTCTATGAGAGTCTGGTTCTGCCACCCCTGGTTCCAGCAACACTAAAACCGCTTCAACTACCTGATGTGATTTATACCACCAGAACCTCCCCAAGGCATCTCAGCCTTATTATATTCAATTAAGTGGATATAACACCTTCCATCATCTCAAGCAATTAATACAGATTTAATGGCAGTCTCTGCTAGGTGCTGGGGCAGCAGAAGACATTTTATTGCATCACTGGGTATAGACTGCACTTTTATATATATAATCTGGATTTTGATTGGCTGCAAAATTGTTTTACTCAAGGGTTCCAATTAGCCAACCCCAACTGCTCCAGTGATCAATGTCTTAGAAATTAACGAGTTCTTTCTGCACTAACCTGCATCAACGTCAACATTCTTACAAAGCTCCACGAATGGGAAGTAAGCTTTAGTTGCAGAAAGAGTGAAACAGTTTTCTAAGTTGCTAAGGCTTCAAAACATGCAACAGCACTTTTACTACTCTCCAACAGTGTGGCAAATAGCTAAATCAAAACAGCTAAAATTAACTAGGCATTTTATTGGGAACTATGCTTGATATTTACTTGAGCTTTTTTGGGGTGGGGTGGAGGAGTTTGTACAATTCAGTCGCTCATAATAGGCCAGGCCTTAGTTAGGGGCTATTTTTTTATACCATGAATGCAAGGCACATTGAAGGCAGTAAGACTTCAGAGATGCTTATGATGGGTTCCAAAAAGTACTTAAAAAGACAAAGGAACTTAAAAACCCACTCTGTGCAACATGGCAAACTGAACTCAGCCTGTTCCAGTGACCTGGTATTTGATCTCAGGCAAGAGGGAGACAGAGAGAGGGAAAGAAAGAAGGAGCGAGAATTCACATCACACACTTTTCAAGCAGGGGTAAGGGCCATGAGGGCAAACTACATCTAATTACACTAGTTACTGGCTACCGATTGTCCTCTCCCTCTCCCCCTCCCTGCTGCCTCAGCTAAAAAAGGGGTCTCCAGGTACCAATCTTGCCTGTGAAAAGAAGACTCAGTAGCTACTAGACACTAACCTCTAAGACACTTGCCGTCTTCAGATGGAAAGTCAAGTAAATAAGAACTTGCTGAATGTCTGCTGCAAAGTTCCTGCCGCTGTGGTCACCTAGCTCACAGCAAGGATTACAAGCCCAAGCGGTACCAGTAATTTAGGCCTGTTCACAGTAGGTTGCTGAAACATTCTGACTTCCTCTCCATAAACTGCTCTATACTTTATGATGGACTCACGTACAACAGCAGAAGAGTGCTCCCCTTGTTGAGAGAGAGAGAGAAATAATCAGGATTATAAATCTAAAGTTTTATTGAGACAAAAAAAACTGACAGAGCTTGGTATGAAGTTAAAATTCAAACACTTACTTTACATTTAAACAACGTTTTCACAGAAACCTAAACACATGCTTTAAAAAAAGGTTTGTACAATGCAAGTCTAGATACATACCACCCTACGAGGAGGTGCCCAGAGTCTGTCAGGCCTCACACAACTCCAGACATTTAAATATTTCACGGTTTGGGAGTTTTTTTCTCTTTTTTTTTTTAATAAATCTGTTTGATTAAAAAACGTTCAGCAGAGGATCAGGGCAAATCACCTGGCTCCAGGGCCAACACTTAGGTTTTAAAACAATCATTTGCTACTGGAGAATTTGGAATCCATTTAAGCTTGTGCTGTCATTGATTTCATCTCCCTCCTATGTTAATGAATGGGATTAAAATTGGAGGGGGAGAAAAAATAGATACAAAAAGGAGGTTCCCAATGCTGCTGGCTGGACACGATCACGCTGCATTTAAAAAGAAAGTCAACAAGAAATTGGAAGCATCTCTCCCCCCACAATTTTGAAAAATAGCACCTTTAACAGAAATGAGGGCAGACAAGCTTTTAAGGGGTCAATAGCCACTCCCACCCCATACCCTGCCCACCCACTTCCATGACAAACACCCTGGCAGTTCTGTTTGAAGACGATTCATGAAGCCCTAACAACCTACCGCCCACCACCCTTACCCCTCCACACATAAAAACCACTCTAGGCATTTGAGAAACTTGGCTCTAGAGTTTTGGACATTCACAGCTTCAGTCTCATGTCAGTGTCCCTGGCCCCCTAGTTCTGTTACCAATACTTGGGGTTTTTGTGAAGAAAAAGGGTGTTTTCTTCTTTTTTTTTTTAAAAAAAAAGAGAGAGAAAAGAAAAGAAAAGAAAAAAAAAAGATTCTGGACATGGATCTGGAACACTGTCACCATCTCCCCCTGCCCACCCCACCCAGATTAAACAAAAGACCCATTTCCCCTCCCCTACCCCAAAATGATACACCAGTAAATAGTAAAAAGAAAAATAAAACTACACACATGCTACGCCGTAAAAATGCAGAGTTAACACTATTGGGAAGAAGGCTGTGGGTTGCTGAGATGGTCTTTGAAGAACAAGCAGTATCCATCTGCTCTCCCTTTTCCCCAGCCCACCCACCACCAGTGAGAGTCCTTCATGGAAGGGGCAATTTGTTTGTGTGTGTTTGTCTTTGCTTCTTTTCCAGCAAGCCCCAGAACTAACAGCTTTAAAATCCCCCCCCCTCCCCCCACCCCATGTTTGGGCTGGTTTGAAACCATTCGCAGCATGGAGCTGCATAGAGCACTTGGGCAGCTGCAGGGCACAGAAACTATACTGTCTCTTCAAAGGGCATCTTCTCAAGCCACCTCCACGCACGCTCCCAACCAAGCAGAGCTGTGCACTCACTCGCGCTCAAACCCACAGTCTGATCTTTACATAAAAACTGGCCAGAGTGGGTGCCAGGGAGTTAGTTCTTATCTTCCTTCTTGTCATCATCCTCAGAGGGGTAGGAGTGCCATGTGAGCCGCTCCTCGTAGAACGAAATGACCACCTGGGGGCACTTGATGTTGGCTTCCTTTGCAGGAACCAGGTCAGCTTCATCAGAGTTCTTCCTATCACGGCAAGGCAGAAGTGCAGTTAGTGGGGAAGGAAGGGGACACAGATGACTGATAACCTAAGAGGCAGCAGGGTAAGGCAATGGATCCTTTAGCCAGCTTGCCAAATGACTGCAGAGCAGGAAGATGGCCCACGGGACTGGGTTCCTCAACTGTTGGTTCTGTACCCAGCCCACAAAGTGAGGGAAAACCAAATTCCTGCCCCCTTCTAGTGTGCAGGTTTCAAGACAAAGCATGGTAAACAGCTCCCACATCTGGGGCCGATTCTGATTTCGACCAGCAGCCAAGCCCTGTTCCACCATAGCCAAAAGGGGGCAAGCTGTCCATTGCGTTTCTATTTCAGATGCAGCAAAAGCCTTCTGAGCACAAGGCCAGCAATATCAACCCATGCATTGTGCCACCTATTGCAGAGACAAAAAGACAACCCCAAAGGCCCTCCCTGTTCATTTCAAATCCACATTCACCCCAGCACAATGAGTCATAACAGGTGGCAGTGCCTCAACAGATTTCATGCCAGGTAGCATGCAGCTTCTCCCTGCCCCATGCACGGAAACATTCTCACCACTTCATCAGGAACATGAGCTCCCCGCTGGAATCTGTGGCACCAATGATCCGCTCAGGTTCAAATCCCCGGGCAAAGCCTCGTGGTTTCTCCAACTGAAAGAGTCCAAGAGGGAGAATATTTGTGCCACATCCTGTGTGTCATCCTACTCCAGGATGACTATCAGTCCAAGAAGAGAAAGCTGGGGGGGTGGGGAAGGGGATTGGACCACCTTTTCCACACACATATGCAGAGCCTCTCTAGGTAGCATCTATCAACTCACTGGAGCCACATGCACTAGTGTTCTCTGTCCCATCCCCATCCATCCCCTCAGGAAATAAGGAGCCTAGCTCCTCAACAGTTTAGCTCCAAATGTGGCCAAGGATTTACCAGATCAAGTGGCTCAGAAAAGAACTGATCTCTTCCCCCTACAAGAACTGGGAAATTCAATTTTTGCTAAGTGAAGGATATTAAAGCACTCACAGACTTTAACAACTGTTCTATGCAGTCGGTGGATATTACTCCCAGTTTACAAAGGGAAACAACTTGGCTAAGGCCCAAGAGGCCAGGAGCGGGTCTGTGTGGGGCCTGGCTCCATCTCTGCTTTACCTGTAAGACTTCAGCAAGAGGTTTGGAGGACTACCCCTACCATGCCTCACCTCCTCCTTCTTCTTCTTTGGTTTGCTCTCCTCTCCCTTGTCCTCCGTGTCTGACTCAGCCTTGCGTTTGCTCCCCTCCGATTTCTCACTCTCATGTGCTGTCTTCTGGGATTGGAGGAACTCCGCAATGAGGTCAGGGCAGTCAAGGTTCTCCTCTGGCTCCCATGTGTTATCCTCGCTGAAATAAAGTGATGGCTTGGAGTCACTTTGAGAGCCTCCCGCTCAGGGCAGGGGTATGGACAGTAAATGAGGGACAAACAAGGTGCCACCGGAGATTAACCTCTGGATGTATTCGGCATCATGAGACAGGCCTGTCTCATATCTGGGAGGCAAAGAGAGGGTGGGCTGCCTCTCTCATATAGGTAGCTGTTTCTGCTTTCCCTTCTAAACCCATCCACTTTACAGTCACAACCTGGCACTTGCCTTTCTGGGAGAAGATAAAGCCTGTAAGGCAAAAGTGTCAAGCCCCCAATCTTTATTAGACTGGATTAATTGCCCAGATCTGAGTGCACCCCAGAGGCTGAGGACTGCTAAAGCCTGTGGACAGCCCATCCCAGTTGCCTCAAGGGGGAAGTTTCTGACTCCAGCTCAGCCAGCTGGGTGTTCTCTTGTACACTTACATGGATCCTATTACTACAATATCTAAGCACCTCTCAGCCTTCAGTGCATTTATCCTCACTCTCTCCTAAGTGATGGCTGGACTGTAAGCCCTGCCATACAGAGGAAGAACTGAGGCAGAAAGGGCTTAAATGCCTTGTCTAAGGCCACACAGAGAGCCTGGGGACTTGAACCCAGGTCTCAAGTGCAAGACACTAGCCACAGCACCTCCACATAACCTTTGGTACCTGTACTGAGCAGGTGGGGATGTATTATGTCCACTTACTCTGAGAAGCCTTTCCACTTCAGCAGATACTCCACTTTGCCTTTCACCACCCGCCGATCCAGAACCTTCTCTACCACATATTCCTCCTCCTCTTCCTCTAAGACTTCTTCCACTTTCTTCTTGTTCTGCTTTTTTCCCATTGTGCTGGCCAGCTTTTCAGCTTATGGGCGACGCTGCTAAAATTGGGAGGAAATCACACACATCAGGGTGGGGTACAACTCCCCCAGGAAGCAAGAGAAATCATGCTATGAGGAGTCAAAGCACAAGGCAGCAATGCTGGCTTTTGAAAAAGAACAATGCACATACACAAAGCAACAAAGAGGTGGCAAGAGCCTGGCAGAACAGTCCTGGCTCACTGCAGGGCAGAGAATTCAATTAAACAAATGCATGCAGATCCAGCCTCCCATATGTACAGGACTGGCTATGGCCTCTTCTGCATCAAATTCAAGCTCCTCAAAGCTGTACTCAATTCCTCCTCCCTCTAATAGCCATATATACTTTCCCAAGCCCTGGACATCACTGTTCCCATGATATCGGTAATCACATCAGCCCCTATTCATAAGGCACTGTTCAAGCCCTTCTGCTCAGTCTCATCTGTTCTCCTGAAGAAGCCCCTGTAATCAGACCTACCCAACTCCATTCTCATTCCCAGACTTCTCTTTTCCTAAATGGGTCCTACCATGTCTTGCCTCATTTGATTCTATTACTGCGGTATCAAGCTGGGCTTCACTTCCTTGGAAGTCTGTGGGCACCTTATCAGCATTAACAGATTTCCCTTCTGAACACTACCTCTCAGGCAGGTAAATATCCCCACTATGCTAGTGAGGAAATTAGTCACAAAAACTGAGTTACCCTAGGTTACACGAAGGGTCTGCGGCAGAGCTAAGAATACCTGGGTACCAGCTCAATGCCTTACACACACAACCAGCCTTCTTCCACACAGCTTTTATAGGCACCTGTTTGTCTGTGAGACAAGAGATTTGTACTAAATGAGGCATCAGTTCGCTGAATGTTTGTGAACATGGCTGAAGAGCCCAATTCTTAAATGACGATCTCTTCTGCACTTATCACATGCGAAGTGTGTATCAAACAGTCCTGAATGTGAAGCAGGGATCTTCCTGAGGTTCTCTCTTTCCTCAGCATGTTAGGCTCTTATTTAGACAAAAACCGTAATTCTATGCTTAATAGACTATTTCCAAGCATTTTGATCAACAACAATCTTCTCCCAGTCATTTGGCTCTAATGTTTGCTGCCTCTCTCTCTCTTGCAATCATCTTTGAAATGGAGATAAGGATGCCTATGTGATTTTCTTTCCTGTAAAGAGGTCTCCATACAAGAGATCCTTAGGTATAGGACCATTGTCCATTTTCTGCATGTGGCCAAGCCATCAGAGTCATCGCTAAGAGGATGGATGCTCAGAATGTTGGCACATTCCAAGCCTTCAGCATAAGAAACTTTGTTCTGCCAGGAAATTCCTAGAACATGGCGAAGGCAACCTAAGTGGAAGCTGTTGAGACACTTTTCTTGAGTAGAGTATGTGGCCCTGGATTTGGTGCCATACAAGAGGGTATGCATGACACAAGCATGATATACTTTGACCTTGGTCTTAACAGTCAGTTTGTTGTTGTTCCACATTCATTTGCTTAGCATGCTCCTGACACCTGATGCTCTGCCAAATGGGTGTTCAGTTCAGCCTCAAGTAACAGGCTGTTGGTAACAATGGAGCTAAGATATATAAATTTATTTATAATATCCAATATGTTTTCACCTATTGTGATCACTGGTGGTAAATCAATATTCTGATTTCAAAGTCTGGTCCACTCAACTACTTAGCTCAAGTCAAGCCCCTGCTCACATTACACTGATCTCTCCTCTGCAGTAACAAGTGAGATGCACTGATAAACAACGTGTGTGTGTGCGCGAGTGCGTGCCTGGAGAGCTCCGATCTGTCCACACCTTCCCCAAGCTACCTCTCTCTACCTTACCAGGCACAGGGCATCATTTACCCTCACTAGCCAATTAAATGCAAGAGATCCTGGGTGTTTTTAGCTCAATAAGCAGCAGTGAGGACAGCCTAGAGCTCAGCATTTCCCCCTATAACTATTTACTGTGGCCTTAGGTTAGTCATTTGGATATAGCTTCCTTATCAGCAGAGCTGTAAGGAAGCCAATATTCTGGTTTGGGGATGTAGGCTGTAGCCATGTTGGTCTAAGGACATAGGCAGACAAGGTTCTTTGAGTGAATTGGATATCTTTTATTAGACCAACTTAAATAGTTGGAAAAACATTTTTTAGCAAGCTTTCAGGTTTAAAAACCCTTAGTCAGGCTGAGAAAGTCTTTGCAGTTGGTGTGTGCTCTTCCACACTCTGGTTTTGATTTGCATTTCCTAGGCACAAGGAATATAGTCAAGCATTAGGGACCAACCCTGTAACAAGCCAAGCTTCCTTCCCTCCTCCCCCAGCTAAAACAATACAGCTACAGGGAGCATGAGGGCAGTACCCAGACAAGCCCAACCCCCACTGCCTCTCTTTGCTGTACAAGGTGTAGTAGCTAACAACAGGAGTCTCCCTTCCACCATTCACAGGAGTTGCAGGGGACCCTCGCGCACAGATTACAATCAGCATCTGCGCTGGAAAAGACCCCATGCAAATAACCCAGCATTACAGGCAACAATGTCACCTGCATGTTCCGAGCTGTCACTTACACTCAAATTCTGCCATAGCACTAGGGCAGAGATGCATCATGGGCTGGGGAAGATCTGGCAGATGAAAAATCTAAGAAGACTAAGGCAGGATCAGGTAAGCTAATGTTACGGGGGTGGGGAGGAGAGGGGAGGGGCGAGGAAATAGGGACATGGGAAAGGGTTTTTACAGGAGGGTCCTATGCTGTTCATTTGTACAGATGTTCAGACATAACTGTGAGTTTTGTAATCATGCCCAAGAAAGCTGGATGGATGCACCCAACGCAAGGGGGAAGCCCCGACTTTTAGGACCTACAGTAATAGGGAAGAAGTTCAGGCAGACAAAACCATCAGTCCCTTGGTCAGTAATACAATATGCTACACAGTATCCAAATGTAGAAGATCAGTGTTATTTACCCACTCTTAACAAACAAAAAGGAGAGGCATGTAGGAATGAAGTAATGAGGTTATGGCACAATGGAAACAGAGCTGGGAAGAGCACCAGGATCTCCAGCTTCCATCAAGACATATTCTGTCCTGATGAACTGCCTGCTGTGCAGCTGCCCACAAAGCTACTGCAGCTTGAAAGCCAAAAACATGGTTTCTCACTCCTGACAAAACAAGATTTGCCAAGCAAATGGCTGGTGGCAAGTCTGACCCACCTTGTGAGTCAAGAGATTTAGCTTTTATAGAAAATGTTATTTTAAGTCCTGTACAAGAATCTTTAACCATCAAGTTATGATTTGGAGTTAGCTTGAAAAGTCTAAACAAAAAAATACTTGAAATCTGCTGAAGTACTGGGACACCTGTCTTCATTGAGGGATAGGATGTTATAGCCAAGATGGTCCAGGAAGGAAAAGGTTTTTCACTTCACTGAGGGAGGTGTTTCAGTAACTAAAACTACAGTCTCTTGAACCCTGGGTGATGAAGAGAGTGATGAAGAGAGAATGAGGCAGTACTAAGTTGGGCAGCTGCCACTGAATTGACATCCTCTGAAGTGGGCTACACAGGTGTAGCCCACACAGGACTTGTTATGGACCCTGCAGCAGCTTCAACTTGACAAAGGTGCCTCAGGTTAAGGGGCTTTTTACTGGGAGCCGCAGTCAGTGTCAGAGCAGGACAGGGTGGTCTACAGCACACCAGAAACTGCTTTTTGGTCTTATTTACCTCTTTAGTCTCTCCGATTCTTCTCTCTTTAGAGGTTTCCAAGTACAGCAAAGGGGCTTGTAAAACAAGTCAAGAGTATACTCAGGTTGCATTAATAGAAGTGCCACCTGCAAGCAAGAAGTGATTTTTCCACCCTACAGGTAACTCCCACTTAATGCTGTTTTCCTTAGCACTATTTGGGTACAACACTCATTTTAAATTGATCCCCGATTTCACTTAACACTCAGCAAGTTTCATTATAACGCACGTGGTCGCCATCTTGGGTCATTAAAAACACTTGCATTCGCCATCTTATGTTGTCAAATACTTTTGTTTTGCTTAATGCGTGTTTTGTTTAATGTTCAGCTAAGCAAGGGTTGCCTGTATTCAGAACTAATGACATCTCACCTGGAGTTCTGTGTCCAGTTTTAGGCTTTAAACTTCAAGAAGGATGTGGGCAGATTGGAAAAAGTCCAGCAGAGTGTAACAAAAATCACCTAGGAAGCACAATTTATGCAGCAAGAACTGGAAGAACTAGGGTTATTTAGTCTGGAGAAGAGAAGACTGAGAAGGGATTTGAGAAGTGATAGCCTTTTTTCTGTGGCTGTGGAGGACAGGACTAGGACCAATGGCCTCAAGGTGCTATAGAGGAAGTTTTGATTGGAGATCAGAAAGAACTTGTTAACTAAAAACTGGAACAGACTACCCAGACACATTGAAAATTTCCAGGGATGGAGACTCCACAAGAGGAGGTCAGACAGACAGACAGACAGACAGGGACGATTTAGCAAAGGATGATCCTGCCTTGAGCAGGGAGCTGGACTAGAAGACTTCATGAGGTCCCTTCCAGCCCTATTGTCCTCTGATCTTAATTCAGGGGCTTGGTGAAAGGAGAGGGGAAAGCAGCATCTGCTAAAGGAAGAAGAGCTTTACTCACATGTATTTAAATCTTTGACCCTGAGAGTGCATCTCTTAAACTCAGCTCTGCAGAAAAGTCACACCAGTTGCTCTGTTCTGGACCCTCCAGCCAGTGCCGTACCTTCTGCTGTTTCTGCTGCAGCAAACCAAATAGGGTTTGTTGGAAGACAGAGGTCAAACCCAGATTACCTGCAGTCCTCCCTAAACAGAGACATCAGGCAGCCCTCACCACATACACCAGGCTCAGCTTCAAACACCCTCAAGAGGCCTGGCATTTCTGAAAGGGGGATTTCCCAGATGCCTCCTGCCCTGGAGGCAATCCGTCTTACTGCTGAAAGCCCAGGGCTGTTTATGGGCATGGTATTCAGAGCTGGCAATGGAACCCAGACAGCTGTGCAGTGGCAAATCAAGGCTGCTCAGTGGCAAATCAGAAAGAGACCAGCTTCAACCAAGTGTTTCCCATTGGGAGCTTTCTCCTCTTTCCGATCCCCCCACTGCACACCGACAGCTCAGCAGGGGGATCAATGACTAAGCAGGCTGTGGAGGTTGATCTACCCTAGCTCACTTCAGTTGGCCATTCCAGGTCAGAGTCGAGGGCAAGCTGGGCATGGAAGGAACTTGCTCTGCTGCGTTTCCCATCACCACTGAAGAAAAAGTTCATTCACACAAGTATTAAATGAAGAGAGATGCCTCAAGCTGTGCAGCATGAGGAGGTAGAGGGGATGCCTCTCCTACAGCATGGTCCCAGCTGGGAGCTGGAACAGCTGAACAGCCCCTCGACCTGAATCCTGACTCCTTGGATCTGAGAGTGGTGGCTGCACACCCTCTTGGCACCTTCAGCCCAGTTCTGTCACCTGCAAGTCCCCTCAGACAGCATCACCCCCCTCAGGGGTAGCTCCCATCTCTTACCTTTTCCCCACAGATTGGTTTTGCTGCAGCACCAAGGCAGCTCCTACAGCCAAACATTTTTTCCCATCACCAAAAATCCCACATTACAAGCTGCTTAGTCACTGATTTCCAGTGGGTTATTCAGGCCTAAGCCAGCCAGGTGCTAAGATGACCCCCAATTCTGCTTGGCTTTAAGAGGAATGAAAGGCTTCAAGTTGCCCACAGACTCAGTGAGGAGAGAGGCCAGGCAGGTTGGCACCACCGTAGCTGGTGCATGTTATAACAATGCAAAGGCTCAGAGCGTCAACCGCTAATCCCCCAAGAAGGAGCCAGCAATGCAGCAGGAAGCCGAGGGATCAGGTTTCACTTGCGGAGCCCGCTGGAATTCTTCAGGCACTTCACTTCTTCCCTTCTTCCGAGACAGGAAAGCAGCAAAGGCTTCTCTCTTCCAGCATCCCTGCAGCAACTAGTGGGATAAGCGCCTCCATGGCAGGCAAGGACCAACCCATGACGCAGTTGGACAGCGAGTGAGAGAATTCCAGGAGACACAGAGGCCTTGCAAAGCGGAAAGGGAGGGAGGGAGACAGCCACTTCTCCTGGAAAGCTCCAAATATGGCTGGCAGGCAAGTCCCAACCTACTTGAAAATGAACTGGCCTCATCTCTCATAGGAGAGTGCTCACGAATTCCAGTCACAAATGCTAGAGAATGTAATTACCGCCTAGAGGCTATTCTGCACTGCCTACAATGTTGTGCACCTAAGGATGTTCAAAGAGACCATTCAACCAGCCTTCTAGTTTAGGAAAATATCTACAGCCCCCAATGAAGGGCTGTGTCACAATAGCATGGCTGCTGCATAACCTGCTTTCGACTTGCAGAGACATAGCCATCCCCTGGTCACAGTTAAAAGAGCTACCTATGGGGCTCTGAAACGTGTGGGAATCCAATCAAAGATCATTTTCTGGAGACTCTCTTTAACCAGTAGAAGAATTAGCTGGTGCAATGTATTTCATATATGGGTCCTGAACTGAAAAGCATACAAAAAGAAGAAGCCAAAAAACAGGGAGGTGGAGATGGTTTGGAACTGTAGATAAAGAAGACAGTAAATTAAAGAAGATAATAGACTGAAAAGAGACTGGTGATTGGTCCTAATGTTGGGTGTTCTACAGACAGAGAAGCAGAGCAAGGAGAGAACTGGAAAGAATGAGAACTAGCTCCTGCACAGAGACTTGGACAACATGATTCAAAGCAGAAAGGGCCAATGTTTGCCACAGAAGGAAAGAACAACATACCAATATGCAGAAAGCAAGTGGGGCTAACTCGGGCCACTTACAGAACTTCTGAACCACTTTATCCAACTGCTGTCAAGGCATAAATATACATGTCACCAGCTGTCAATATTGCATCCCCCTAAAAACCCTCTCATACATTCTGAAGAGGTCTGTTCCAAGATGACCCCTGTTGGATTAGTACATGCAGCCTACTGAGAAACTGTTCCTATGCTAGGCTTCCCCAGAGCTGAGCTCAGCAGCCTACAAACTTCTATCTACTATATAGGGTGCTATGAGTGTAAAATGCTGCCTGGCTACTAATTCCAGCTCTCAGAATCTGCTCCTAAACATCAGACAAATGCTCAGCTTTAGAACTCACAGTACAAAAATAAGCCTTATGCCACTATCCATGAACCACCTGTTCTTCCATCTCCAGGGCTGTCAAACCAGCCAGGTTCATCAAACGCTACATTCATCAACACAAAGGCTACAGAACAAAGAGCCACCACTTTATGCACTGTCCCCTCAAATTATGCATTTCTGGGGAGACTAAACCCATCTGCAAAATGATCTGGCAATGATGCTGCTTCAGTCTACACAGATCTCACTGCTCCAGTATCCTTCCTAATACTCTGCTTCAGTTCTCTTTTGCTTTATGCCTGGAAAAGAGCTCACAGTGCACTGAAAATATTTTCTGACAACGATCAAAATAGATTTCTACTGATATTCCTCACTCTCACCTGACATCACCTTAAGACCTTAAATTTGGGGTGAGGTGGGAATTCTTTATAAAGGATAAATAAGACACCGGAGGGAGAAGAGCCTTCGTGTCATCAATTAAACCAAAAAAAAAAAAACCACACATGCCTCAACTGCTTGAAAAGAATTCAAACTCCAATAAAAGGCCACAAAGAAAGAGGCCCTGCACAAAAACGTATACAAAACTTGCTTTCGTGGGACAAGAATAGCAGATGCAGGAGCAAGAGTCAGAATCAAAGACACTGCAGAACATGCATTATTGCAGTAATTCAGAGACAAAGAATCTGGGTGTTAGGCAAGAATTCTTGTGGATGGCATCTTTTTGTGGATCAACTACATCGTTGGGAGAGGCAAGCTTATAGACATGATAGTATCCTTCTCCAGGACTGTGGGAACACAGCAGAGCTACATAGCAGATGGAAAAAAAGCTTGCGTAAAACATCATATGTAAATAAAAACAGGGTATAAGAAAAACAATCAGGTAACCAACAAACAAGAGAGATACAGTAAAAGCTTGGTAACAGAAAAACAAGGTTGTTCAGAAGGGTCATTATCATTTGTGATGTGCAGAGAATCAAGTACATCATAATGGATCATGAAATCACTGTCTGTCAAGTGCCTGGTACTTAGTGTCCAATTGACTCATACATTTTTGTTCCTCGCTTTTCAAAGGTGTTTAGTGTTAGGTGAGATGTTCCGAAGGCTGTGCTCAGGTACTGTGAGAGTTGTAAAGCAAACAAGAGCATCAGCAACCATTTCAGAGGGAAATGGCAGTGCTGTTAGCAAGAGGGATATGCTCCTGAGAATCCTTTTAGAATGTCCAGTAATAGAGGGGGAAGGCTTGTTTGTAGAAGCTTTCCTAGTTTAAACTTGTTTAAATGTAAACAGTTTAAGGAGAGAAGATTAGGTCAGCATAAGCAGGAAATATATGATGACCTCAAAAGATTATCTGACCTATTTAATATGTATACATTCAGTCCAAGCGCAGTCACTAAATTTTACAGGTTTGTGACTTGAGTGCAACTTTCATGCTTTTTAACTTGAAATACTTCCTACTGCCCTTCTTAATGTTGGCTAAAATCCTACTCCTCTTTGGACTTTAAAAACATAGCATATGCATGTGCCACTTGCCAGGAAAAAGCAGTGGGCATGTTTTTTTTGAACTGGGAAGAAGTGTATTAACATTTCCAGGCTCCAAAACCTGAAAACTGCAGAAAGGCTTTTACTCAAACTTTCCAGAATTGCTAGCCTTTGAGCTGAAACTGCAAAAAGAAAAAGGACCTTGGCTTCAAAGGGAATTTGAGTATGCATCCCCTCATCATCTTCAACTGCACTCACAACTTGAGAGAGAAACAAATCTCTGAAGTTTGGGAAAGTGTGCATAAAAAGGTAGAAATACTGTTTCTTTGCAGAGAAAAGCAAGGAGGAATTAAAGAAAACTCCTGTCTATGAAGTTATGCTTTCTAGGTTCTACATGAAAGAGCAGGAGGCACATACAGAGGTACTCCTATACTTCCAGCTAAAAAAGGGAAATGCTGGCAGAGTCCAAGCACAGACGTGTGTTTACTCTTTTTTAAACAAAAATAAATTTGGATCTGGAGATGCTATGGGGGAAAACAGAGATTAAAGCGGCATGCATTTGCCAAGTACCCAGCACCTCCATGAGTGGGGGACACATTTCCGTGCCCATCAATATTCTGATTCCCCCAGTTTTAATGGTACTTTCTCCAATCAAGGCTGTCATTTTTAGTATTCAGAGGGGCAGGTCTGAATAGCAGTTCATTTTTCAGCCCCCTCCCTTCCCCACTACACTCCAATGCTCTTTTCCCTGTGTTACCAGCACATCTAAGCTGCCTTCACTTGCCATGCCTGCATTTCACTTGAGTAGAGAGCAAAATTAAGCCAGTCTGGTTCCGTTTCTCATCAGTTTCACTACCTGCATCTCCAACACAAACAGGAGGCTGGATTTGGGTAGAAGACCTAGTAGTGGCTGTTCAACCCCATCAGAAACATGCCACACAGAAAGGCAGCAACACAAACAGCCCCAGAGATGGTTATAGGGTGATGCTCAGGCTTAGAAGCTCCCCCTCCCCTTTTTCTGTTTTTCCTTCTTTTTTGCTTGGGGGGGGGGGGGTTTCTCCTCAGGAGCTGGAAGAGCTGAACAGCCCCTCAACCTGAATCCTGACTCCTTGGATCCCACAGCGATGGCTGCACACCCGCTTGGCACCTCCAGCATGGTTCTGCCATCTGCGAGCCCCCCCCACCCCAAAATGGGAGCTACCCATGAGGGGGGTGATGCCACCTCTGCCATTACCCTCTCCCCCCAGGTTGGTTTTACTGCAGCACCAGCCTCCTGCCCCGCCCCCCCAGGCACCACCTCACCCAGGCACACAACCCGCCCTGCCCTCAGGCAGCTGCCCCCTCCCCCACACCCCGGCACAGCTCCAGCCCGCCCCTCCCCCAGGAAAGCCCCAGCTCCCCAAGGTGGGGGCTGCTCCCCACATGCCCCCATTACACACAGCCCCCCCCAGCTCTACCCCCGTGGAGGCACAGCGTCGCACTTGCGCCCCCCCATCCTACCGCATCGCCATTACCCCCGCGTGCGGCCCCGGCCCCGCCCCCGCCGCACTCACCTTTCACAGCCCCGCCAACTGCACCCGAGGGGAAACGGCTCAGGGCGCGGCGCGGCGCGGCGGGGCAGGGCGGGACGGGGTCGGACCGGGCTGGACAGGGCGGGTAACGCTCTGGTGCGCGCGGCGCCGCAGGCCCAGCCGCTCGCGATCCGCCTCCGCCAAACAAAAGAGCCCCGCCAGCCCCAGTGCCCGCCGAGCGCACTGCGCATGCGCGCCAACCCCCCTCCCCTCAATCTCCGCTCCTGGCTCACGCGGCATGCTGGGAGGCCGAGTCCCACCACCTCCCGCGCGCTTTCTACCCAGCGGCCTGCTGGGAGTTGTAGGCGGGGGCAGGGCTGATATGCCTGCGCGTGCCGAAGTGGACGCGGGGTAGGGGTTCTTGCTGAGCTTTGCGGTAGCTGTGCGCATGCGTGGCGGGCTTCGCGTTGCTGTTTGCGTCCCGCCTTCAGTGAAGGCAGGGAGCAGCGCGGAGAGGATAGTTGTAGCCTGGGGAGCTTTGGAAATGCAGAACAGCATCAGTGAAAATAACGCCAGTAACAATAACAAAGCAATGATGATGCTTGGCACCGTAATGTTAGAGCAAAGCGCAGGAACGCAGCCCCACAGACTGGAGAAGCCCCCAGCTCCGTGCAGCCCCGTGTCCTGCCTCTGCCACTGTCCTCCAGATTACTGGTTCTCAGCCTTTTTTATACTAGGACCCATAGGTAAACATCGATGGCCAGTCCCAACCCAGTGCCCCTCACCCCTGACTCTTTGTCCCCCGCCCTCAGTATGTGGGGCAGGGGGACACAAGCAGCCCCTTGCAGGCTGGACCTTTGCCAGCCTTTGAGGGAGAAGCCCCTTTTCCCACATTTTTCACCTTTAAAGTGGAAGCCATTTTTCAAGTTTGTTCCTGACCCTTTCATGTATTCTTGCGACCGACCCACTTTTGGGCTGCAATCCACAGGCTGAGAAACGCAGCTTCAGAAGGAGCTGTAGGTAGTGGGGCAGGGTGGCAGGGGGGGCAGAAGAGGGGATTTCACCCCACCCCATTGTCTCAAAGGTGCCTTGCTAGAGCTTAGAGACTGGCACAAGCCCTCCAACATATGGTGTAATGCCCTCTTCTCATTTTGTCAGTTGCTATTTATGTCACAGGGCATAAATGTGACCCCAAGCCTTCTTGAGGTGACTTGTTCAGCCATCTAACACATAGCACAAAAAAGCATTTCCTGGCCGCTTGCTTTGAATTTTCTACCTTGTCATTCAACATGTTATGAAACAGGGGAATGGAGTTCTTGGTCTGCCTTATACTTGAGAACCCTATGAAAAAGGTCTGCAAAAAGATCACTGTAGTTCTTGTATTTTCTTGAAATCTTACACCTCCTAGGAGCCTAACTAAATTTTAAAATGGTTGGGGCTGATGAACCATGCTACATAGGATAACATGCTCCTACTCCACCTTAAAGCTCCATATCTTTAGGTTGTATTGTTCCATGATAGCATATTGATCTATGTCTACTGTATCTCACAGGGGTGGGCAATTATTTCAGCTGGAAAGCATCTAAATGGGCAAGATGTAGCCCTGCCCTTTGACAGATGCCCCCCCCCCCCCCCCCCCCCCCGATCACCATCTTGGGACCAGAAGTCCCACCCCTAACCCCTGACCTTTGCCACCTGAAGTCCGTCCCCTTGCCCCAGAAGTACTCCTTTTGGGAGGGAGGGGGAGTTGCCATTGTGAAACTGAGGGGGAAAAAAATCATATATTAAAAAAAATAATAATTTAATCAAACATCTGCTATTACATTTTAATTTGAATTAAAAAATATTTTGTCCTGATTTGTGTGTTTGCAGAGTGCATCTAGAGGTGTGCGCCCACCTGACTTTGTGGAGCCTCTCTGATGCGGCCCTGGAGCACGCACTAGGGGCCTGCCATGCAAATTGCTCCTGCTGTCGTGACATGGGGTCATGTTCTCCCCAGGGGACACCCCAGTACTTTCCTGGCACATCTTGGGTGTTATGTTCAGTAAGGCTGTGCGAAGCTTCGGTTACTGATTCGATTCGGCGGAGATTCAATTCAGATTCGGCCACCGAATTGGGCTGAATCAGAAGAGCCTTTAATCTCTCTAAATCAAATTGGAATCCTCCAAATCAAATCAGAGAGATTTGGAAAGATTCAGCGATTTGGAAATAGACACAGCTTAAATGTTTTTTCTACATACCTCAAGGTACCAGGCAGCTCGTAAATGCTGAAATGCTAGGGTGCGTGGAACATCCCAAAGGAGCATGGGGCACTCCCCAGCATGCTTGGCAGCAATCCTGGAAGTGGACCAGAAGCACAGCCAGACCACTTCCAGGTCCCCTGGGGAGCACACTCGGGGTCTGCCCCCCCGCAGCTTGGCATGTAGTGTCTCCTAGTTCTGAGGGGGCATCCAGGGTCCCTGTGCAGCTGATCAAATGCAAGGGCCCTTCCATGCTCCTGTAGGACGCTCCATCCACCCCAGCATCGCAGCATTCATGAGCTGCACCTGGTACCTCGAGGTATGTAGAAAAAACCTTTAAAATTGTGTCTATAGCTGAATTGCTGATTCTGCAAATCAGCATCAAATCCTCAGATTTGGATTCAGCCGAATCAAATCAGGGACAGTGATCTGAATCAACGAATCAAATCACTGTCCCCCATTTGGGATGAATCTGAATCTAGTAGGGCTCGCTTTGCACACCCCTAATGTTCAGTAGTAGGATTCCCTTCTGTCATGGGGAACGGACTGGACATCATCACTAGTGGGTGTTCCTGGGGCTCCACCTCCCCTACACCCCAGCCATGTGCCAGCCCATCAGAACCTGCTGAATGATGGGCGATTTGGCTTTGCCTTGATGTGGTATCCCACTCCCTCTCTGCCTCTCCAGTCCCCAATATTTGCAACAGTTTTGCTTCCCACCAGACAGGTTTGCCTGGGGCAGTGTGATGGCCTCGATAATGGGTCTAATCTATCCACGTTGGGATCTTCTGAATGGCCCCAGCCCACTCAACCCTCAGTGTCTTCCCTTTGGCCTTCTCTCTGGCCCCAGGGCTTCAAGGTAACTGAAATGTAACTAAAGAACCAAAATTACAGGGAAGGGTCTCTGGCTACTCCCCATCCATGCGTCCTGTGTTTCCTGGCATCGCCATTTCTCGGTGTCCTCCTCTGGGCCAACTCCCTCATTGTCCAGGGTGATTTGGCCCTTTAGATCAGGCCTTGGACCCTCCTGCTGGGTCCCTCTCTGGCTCCTCCTTGTGTGCATGCAGGACCTCCATTCCAGTGGCAGGGGCAGTCCCACAGCTACCTCCCTGCTGCATCCCCCCTGCTGCTTTCCCACTGCCGGCTTGTAACCCTGCTGGGCAGGGTTCCTGGATGACATCATTGGGCCACACTGGCCCCAGCTGCAGAGAAAAGCACCCCTCTGTGGCTTATCCAGTCCGGCTGTACCTGAGGGAGGTAAGTTTGCCCTTTTCTCAGGGCTTTTTTTCCATTGTTGCAGCGGGTTGTCTCCACCACAACACACGCCAGGGGGTTCTTATTGTCCCCCTGGGACAAGGTGATTCCATAATAGTTCAAAGTACAGCCTTACTCTTGTATATTGCATGTGGGAGGTGTAGGTATGGTGGGTGCAGGGTATGTGGTGGCAGCGTGTGTGGGGAATGTTGGGGGAAGGAGGTGTTGAGGGGGGGCGTCCTGGGAGTGTGAGTCCCTTAAGCTCCAGGTGGTGGCATACCACCTGCCCAGCCCCATAACACGCAACTCCCACCCAAATGGCCGGCTGCACATGTTGGCAGTGTGTGGGGCCTGCCCCACACAGCCCAATAAATGCTCTTGTGCAAGCCTCTGACCACACATTGTGGCAGCATGCAGCGCCAGCCCAGCCCCATAATGTACAGCTCCTGCACTGCCACCACAGTCCACAGCTGTACATGGTAGCAGCGAGTGGGCTCAGCCCCACCCAGCCCTGTGCTGCTGCAGCATGCAGGGCCAGCCCCATCTTGCCCCATAACACATTGCTCCCCACATAGTTTCATAGTTGGTAGGGTCGGAAGGGACCTGAGCAGATCACCAAGTCCGACCCCCTGCCATGGGCAGAAAAGAATGCAGGGGTCAAACGACCCCAGCTAGGTTATTATCTAGCCTCCTTTTGAAGATGCCCAGGGTAGGAGCGAGCACCACTTCCCTTGGAAGTTGATTCCAGATCCTAGCTGCCCTGACTGTGAAGTAGCGCCTCCTGATGTTTAGTCTGAGTCTACTCTCAGTCATCTTATGGCCGTTTTCCTCATTAGTCCCCGCAGTGCTCGGGGGAACAGGGACTCTCCCATTGCCTGCTGGTCCCCCTTGGCCAGCTTGTAGACAGCCACCAGATCCCCTCTCAGCCTTCCCTTGTGAAGGTTGAACAGGTTCAGGTCCTGTAGCCTCCCCTTGTACGACATGCCCTACTGCCCCCTGATCATGTGAGTCGCCCTCCTCTGGACCCTCTTGTTGCTGTCCACATCCCTCCTGAAGTGCAGCACCCAGAACTGGATGCAGTACTCCAACTGTGGCCTGACCAGTGTTGCATAGAGAGGGAGGATCACCTCCTTGGACCTGCTCGTGATGCATCTGTGGATGCATGACAAGGTGCAGGTAGCCTTCCTAACCGCGTCCCCATATTGGCAACCCATGTTCATTTTGGAATTAATAATGACACCAAGATCCTTTTCTGTCTCTATGCTGACTAGAAGGGAGTTCCCCAGCCTGTAGGTATGCTGCTGGTTCTTCCTTCCCAGGTGCAGTACCCTGCACTTGTCAGTATTGAATCCCATCCTGTCCTCATCTGCCCACCCCTGTAACCTGTCTAGATCTAGTTGCAGCCTGTCCCTCTCCTCCAGTGTGCCCACTTCTCCCCACATTTTAGTGTCATCTGTGAATTTGAACAAGGTGCTTTTCTCCCCTTTGTCCACATCGCTGATGAAGATATTGAACAGTGCGGGCCTGAGGACTGAGCCCTGGGGGACCCCACTGCCCACATCCCTCCAGGTCAGAAAAGCAGGGGGTTGGACTTAATGATCTGCTCAGGTCCCTTCTGACCCTACCTACATTCCCATCCCCTTTTCCCCAGCAGAAGTCCCTGCCCCAAACCACTGGGGGCCCTTACCTTCATTTCCAGTTCATGGGCAGGGACGCTAGGAACAGCCACAGGGTCACCAGCAAATGCCTCTGCCAGGCAGAGGCTTCTTATCTTCAGCATCCCCTGGCTTGGGGCTGGGGTGGGTCAGGCCATGCTGGGGTCTGGGGGTGGTTGGTTAGCAACCAGAGCCACATATGGACTTGCAGAGGGACAGCCCAGGGCCAGGTCCTACAGGAGGCTTGAGGGCTTACGGACGGTCCCCACAGGCCGGATGGAATTGCCTGGCGGGCCACCCCTTTAACCTGTCTAGATCTAGTTGCAGCCTGTCCCTCTCCTCCAGTGTGCCCACTTCTCTCCACAGCCCATGGGCCATATTTTGCCCACCCCACTATATCACAACTTGATAGACTACACCACAGTAGCACGTGCTGCTCTCTGCACTATCTGCAACTGGTCTCCCTGCTCCCTCCCCCAACTGCCGCATACCACACACAGAGGCTGCCCATGTCACTTAATGGCATGTTTGCTACAAGCTGGACACTTCTGCACTATGGAAAGATACTATACTGCACTAGAAACAAAGGTACTGAACAAAACTGTAATCTGCTGCAGTGTGCTATATGATAACATAATATTCTAAAGACACCAAGTGACATGATATAAATATACTACGTATGAAACAACACTAACATATAGCATAACAATAGAAAACAATGCAGCGATACCAAGTACTAAGACACCAATGCTAATAGCTGCCACTGCTTTGGGAGTTTTAAGAACAACACATTTCCCTACATCAGTACTGTTTAACTCTGGAAATGTCGTTAGAATATACTTGGTCAGTGACAGAGGAACAGAATATAGAGCTATGTCACAGTGACAATAAGCAAGCACAGTCTGTCTGAAAAAGACCAGGGGCCTTAATTGGGATGCAACACACAGGTCAGGATTAACAAGTTTAGCATTACTGTCATGTGACAGGGATTCTGACTCAACCCAGTGGCATCTGTTACAGGGCCATAACATGCCCAGAGCATCCTTAGGGTAATTCTCTGGTACTGGGTGCAGCAGTATGCTGTTTCAGAAGATTAGAGCAGTTTGAAACAGGAAAGGTAGCTCTTTTGGTACTGTCCATGTGCACTCTGTACTGATTTTCCAAAACAAGGAAACTCACTGGAGCTCTTTTCTGTTCCCCTTGTTTAACCCCTGTAGTTTGGGAATTTATTAGTGCCTTTAAGTGAAAGCATTATCTTACCACAAAGATTAGGCCTTATGAACCCCTTAAAGCAGAGGTATCAAAGATAAGCCTGTAAACCAGATCTAGCCCCTGAAGCCATGTCATTCTGCCCATGGGACTCCCCAGGGGGCTGGAAATCTGGTGGTGGAACAAGCTGCAGCATAATTAATTGCCAGAGCTCCTAGAGCCCTGGCAAATAATACTGTTGCTGCTCCTTCCACCACAAAACTTCAAAGCAAAAAACCAAATATAGCTATTGGAACCTGCACTGATTTGCTAGAGTATATGTTACATTTAAAAAAAAACAACCCACAACAAACTGAGGAAAATAGTCAAAAGATATTGTTATTAGTCTTGTAGTTGTTACAGTTAAACATACATTTCTTATTCAAATTAATAAAACAAAATCTAGCCTTCTTGAGCATCTTGACAGTGCCTCCAATACTTCACTGCAGGTCACTGACCTGAGTAAATGCTACCTTACGTGTCAAAGGCAGGGTGTCAAAGGCCTGCAAGCAAGGCAACAGCCCTAGACTTCAGGAGGGCAGATTTCAATGAGGTAAGGAGACTAGTCAGAGAGGCACTGAGGTCCCGGAGGGGGGAAGTTGGGAGTCCAGGAAGAGTGGTTGTTTCTGAAGGAAACAATCCTCCAAGCCCAAAGGGTGACAATCCCCACACGAATCAAAGGGGGCAGGAATGTTCAAAAGCCCCCATAGCTCACCAAAAGCATCCAGGAATGTCTCAAAGCTAAAAGGAGGCGTACACCCAGTGGAAGGGAGGGGCCGTCATCAAGGAGGATTATACCTCCATTGCCCGAGATTGTAGGGGGACTGTAAGGAAGGCTAAGGTAGAGATGGAACTGGGACTAGTGACCCGGATTGAGGACAATGAGAAGTTCTTCTTTAAATACATAGGGGGTAAAAAAGAAGGTACCGGGTAACGCAGGGCCTCTGCACGATACGCTAGGAAATCTGGTGGTCACACCAGGTGACAAAACTAACCTCTTTAACAATTTCTTTGCCTCCATCTTCTTGAGCAGGGACTGGGGCATCCACCCCACTGGGGTCCCCGAGGGACTTGGGAGGTGCTGCCAGGCCCAGGGTCAGTGAGGACCTAGTCAGGGAACTTCTGGTGGGTCTAGATGTATTCAAGTCAGCAGGTCCTGATGATTTCCACCCCAGAGTGCTGAGGGAATTGGCAGAGGTCATTGCGGGGTCACCTGGCACAGCTTTATGAGTACTCATGATGCTCTGGTGAGGTGCCAGAGGACTGGAAAAGGGCCAATGTGGTCCCCATTTTCAAAAAAGGGAGGAAGGAGGACCCATGAAACTACAAGCCTATTAGTCTTACCTTGGTCCTTGGGAAGCTGTTTGAGAAAATTATCCAGGCGGACATCTGTGAGGGACCAGCAGGGGAGATCATGCTTAGGGGCAATCAACATGGGTTCAATTTGAGGCAGGTCCTGTCAGATCAACCTAGTGGCCTTCTACGACCAGGTCACAAAATCCTTGGATGCAGGTGTCACGGTGGACGTAGTCTTTCTGGACTTTAGGAAGGCCTTTGACACTGTCTCTCATCCCTTCCTCATTAAAAAATTAGGTGACTGTGGTGTTGATGGCTACACAGTCAGATAGGCTGCAAACTGGCTGGAGGGCCACACCCAGAGAGTGGTGGTGGATGGGTCTTTTTTGACCTGGAGGGATGTGGGCAGTGGGGTCCCCCATGGCTCGGTCCTTGGGCCCGCACTGTTCAACATCTTCATCAGTGAGTGGGACAAGGGAGTGAAAAGCAACTTGTTCAAATTCGCGGATGACACTAAAATGTGGGGAGAAGTGGGCACACTGGAGGAGAGGGATAGGTTACAGGGGTGGGCAGATGAGGACAGGATGGGGAACTCCCTTCTAATCAGCATAGAGACAGAAAAGGATCTTGGAGTCATTATTGACTCCAAGATGAACATGGGCCAGCAGTGTGGGGATACAGTCAGGAAGGCCAACTGCACCTTGTCATGCATCCACAGTGCATCTCAAGCAGGTCCAAGGAGGTGATCCTCCCCCTCTATGCAACACTGGTCAGGCTGCAGCTGGAGTACTGCATCCAGTTCTGGGTGCTGCACTTCAGGAGGGATGTGGACAGCAACAAGAGGGTCCAGAGGAGGGCGACTCACATGATCAGGGGGCAGTAGGGCACGTCCTACAAGGGGAGGCTACAGGACCTGAACCTGTTCAACCTTCACAAGAGAAGGCTGAGAGGGGATCTGGTGGCTGTCTACAAGCTGGCCAAGGGGGACCAGCAGGCAATGGGAGAGTCCCTGTTCCCCCGAGCACTGCGGGGACTAACGAGGAAAACGGCCATAAGATGACTGAGAGTAGACTCAGACTAGACATCAGGAGGCGCTACTTCACAGTCAGGGCAGCTAGGATCTGGAATCAACTTCCAAGGGAAGTGGTGCTCGCTCCTACCCTGGGCATCTTCAAAAGGAGGCTAGATAATAACCTAGCTGGGGTCATTTGACCCCTGCATTCTTTTCTGCCCATGGCAGGGGGTCGGACTTGGTGATCTGCTGAGATCCCTTCCAACCCTACAAACTATGAAACATGAGCTAAGGTTTTCAGTTAGAGGTAAAAACAGTCTGCAGGGCAGGGCTGTGAAATGAGAGAGAGAGATTACCAGGAGTGGCTAACAGACAACAATATTGCAGAAACAAGGGAAGTTTGACATCAGGACCATTAAAATGGATAGCAGTTTTTAACACCTGTGGAGTGGAGAGCAATTAGCAGGTATCAGGAAGAAGGTAATGAGCCATTAAGTTAATCCCAGCCAGTTGGCTTTTAGTTTGGATGGAGGAGGAATCAAAGCGGGGGATGGATCTGCATTACTATACCTCAGGGTCGGCAATCCCCATCTGCATTACTATACTCTCTCTGGATTTTCCCCTGCTAGGTTCTGGATGAAACCAATAGATTGGCCTCATGAGGCTGAATGAGTTTGATTCCCCCCCACCCTAAACTCATCATCCTTAAAATATCAGAACAAGAAGCTGCTCATACCAGGACAAAAAGCTGCTCGTATAGGTGTTCCTAGGCTCTCTGCAGACTTATGTAAGCATTTTGTCCTTTGCCCATATTCAGGTCCTTGCCAGATTGTTTTCATTAAGAGAAAAAAAACAAACAATTCTCTGAGTCAAGTATTTTTTTGGTTCAATCCTGAATACTCACAAAGAAGGAAGGCAGCATATTTCCTTGAACATGGCAGAATCAGACCTCAGCAAACAGTCTCTGGACTCACAGTTTCCCAGCCTGGCTTTCCAGTCAGTTCTGTATCCCGTGGAGCTCCTGTTACTCTTGGGGTTACTCTCACAACTTCTTTCGCTGTATGCTAGCCTTCTGCTTGCTCTTTCTTGACTTTTTGCTTCTACCAATCACTCTCTCCTCAAACCCAGTGTTTGCAGTTAGTCCTCTAAGGCCACACAGCTGAACCCTGCTCAGCCTCTGTCATGCAGCCCAGTGCTTTGGGTGATATCTTCTTCAGCTATCCTGCTACATGGGTGTTTAAAAACAGCAAACTCTAAAGGAGTGTGGTTAACACACTTTTTTTTACTTGAGTGAGTTCTGTGATTACCTCTAAATCAAACTCCCTTGGCCTCCCTAGCTCCCTAGGCCTCTTCATGGGCCGTTTCCAGACTGCAGGGTCCTCACTGGCTAGACCAGGACCCACATCTAGTGGTGGTGCAAGCAGTGGCTGTCATGGGTTCATGAGCCCCAGCATTGGCTCAGTGACCTGTACGGATTAGCACAGCAAAAACACTACCCCAGCAGGGCCTCTTACCCCCAAATTTGGTGATGGGCCCTGCTTCCAAATTTCTATCCCTTCCAAGGAGCCCTGCAGACCAGATGAGAGCCTGGTGGTGTGAGTCCAATTTGGCCCGTGGATTGTGTCTTTGATACTCCTTCTCTAGATCAAAATCTTGCTTGCTAACAACTATTAATACCATCAGAGCAATACAGCATTGCCCATCCCAAACATTAAGGACATATGATCCAGGTCATAAAAACCTTTGAGTTTTATTATAATGATGATGATCCATTTGAGGCTAGTTCTTGAGTCTTTATAGTGCCCCTGGTCCCATGTGCCAGCTTGTTTTTACAAAGATGAGGGGTAAACACTTGATTTATTTACTTAAACCCAGATTCTCACTTAATCTCCTAACCCTGGAGTGAGGGCTTTGACAAAACCACCCAGTGTCACAATTTGTGCCACAAAATGGTGGGGCTGCTAGTATTGCCCATGTCCTGCAAAGCCCTGCACAGGGACCCAGGAAAGATCCAGAACTGGGGTGGCTTCCACCTCTCCTTTGGGTACTCTGCTCTGAGTATTCCCTCCTCCCCCCCGCCATGCATCCCCTTATCTTCTTTCTTTTATCCAGGAGAGACAAAGCTTTTTTTGGGTAGCATCTTTTACCGGATCAACTGCATAACTGGAACACTTAGCCAAGCTTGCAAACGCAAAGGCACTTTTCTTACCCACTACATCCCCCCTCCCTCCCACTGTGCAAAGCCCTCGGGGGCTGGAGGAAGAGGTGGAGTCCTCCCTCCCGAGCAGAACTACACTTCCCATGCTGCCCCACGCCCCAACAGGAAGGAGTCTCACGTGACCTCTGCTATAAGGGCCCAGGCGGCGCCGCTTAGCTTGCTTAAAGGGGCCGCGTCGCCGGAGTGTCTTGCGGGAAGAGGTAGGGGGTTTTTGTGGGGTGCATGGCGAAAAGGCACCCGGTACGTTGCAGGCAGCTGTCTGTGCAGTGGCTGGGGAGGTTGCTGCTCCTTGCCTGCGCCAGGGAGGCCCCTGTTTAGGCGGCACGTTCAGTTCATCGCCTCCCTGGGGCGTGTTGATTGCACGGAGCCAGCTGGAGCTGGGCTGTCAGCGGCGCCTAGCACTGCAGATAGACGGGGCTAAGGAGCCCAGGGGTCTGAGCCTTTCTCTAAGTGCTGAGCCAGCGGAGGGGGGCTCCATCGGAGGACGTGACTTTGGGTGTCTCAGTGGGTTGCGTGGGGGGGTCCAGCTCTGGACTGTGCATTGCTAGAAGGCGGGGGGCAGAGCAAAGGAGAGAAGGAGTCTCCCTGGCACCTGCTGTGTGGCAAAGGACATCCAGAGCACATCAGTTGCCCCAAAAGTGACAAGCAGCAGGAGGAATAGAGCAGGCTTGTTCCCCTTTCTTGGCTGCAAAACGGTATTCTCCCTAAAAACCAGCTACCTTAGAAGGCCTCTGGTGAGGGGAGCTAAGAGAGCTCAGCTAACCAGGGAAGTGAAACCCTGAGGGAGGCTGTGTGCCATCAGCACAGTGGTACAGCAGGTGGGATGGATGGGGGGTTTTGCATAAAAGTCCATAAGCCAATATGAGGTCTGTGAGCAGGAAGTAGGTGTGGGGGGATGTTGCTGGTGGTAATTTCCCATTAAAACCATCTAAAACCCTTCCCCTGCAAGGTTTTGGACTGCTTGTCCAACAGACACTGAGGAGGAAAGCATGTTTGACTTCTGCCCTGTTGATTAAGGAAGGGATGTGAGTGCTGCTGGGTATGTATTTCTGAGTCATCTGGAAAGTTTTCTAGCAAAATAGAACAAAACCTGGTGTTTTCATGTTTGCATGGAAACGTACATGTTCTCATGTTACATTTTTTAAAGGGGAGAGGCAGGGCCCCTCTTTTCTGGTGGGGTGAAGTCAGGTTGCCTTTATGGATGCCAAAAATGATGTAAAGGTCTTCTCTTAAGTTCAAGCCTGTACTAATAGAATTTGAAATAGCTTTGAAAACTGATACAGCTATGGACTGAAGTGTACATATCTTAGCACTGAGCATCAGAGTTCAGTCATGAAATTGGATTTACAGTTCATGAGACTTGGAGCGAATAAATATTACGGTTTTGGTTTCTGCTTTTTGTGCATTAACAGCGGAAGCTTTCAAGATTTTCTCTTCCTTAGAAGGTGGAGAAAGTTTCTAAAATAATAAATAAAAGCTAAGATACTTGCATATTTAGGATTCTAGGGAAAAATGTTAAATACCATCTCATTTGGTATTGCTTTTCAAGTCAACTTCAAGTTATTTGGTTTGGTTTAAGTTGACTTGTTGCCATTGTAAAATAAATTGATACAAACAAAACTGGAGTTAGATTAAGAATAACCTGCTGCAGCCTTAAATAGAGATGTAGTTAAATGACACAAGCAAACTTCTTTACTAGTTTGTCTTGAAACCACTAACCAAGCTGTGGCAACTTAAGAGTGATACACTGCAGCACCAGATGACTTAAAGCAATACTAATACCAAGCAAAAGCAAAACTTCATTGACTTTTTTTTTTCTTCTTTACTTACCATTGTCCAGTCTGGCAGAGAGATTAAAAAGAGCAAGTAAAACAGGATGGCTACTGGATTTTAAAAAGTCACTTTTAATTCAGTGGAGGTTTAGGTAAATGAATGTGTACTTTTCTAACAATTCTTAGATTGGCCATCTCCTGTTGTAGCACAAACCAGTTCCTATGCAGTCTAGGCATAGGTGGGTCTAACTTGTGACATCCTTGTTATAAAATAATTATTTCTGAGTATTTGGAATCTAGTCAGTGAAGAGGGGTGATGCTAAGAACGCTACACTGTATATCTGTTAGTGTAGATGCGGCTTATGTGCCTCGCATAGTTCTTTATCTATTTAACCTGCTAGGGGAGGCCAGACAGCAGTACATCCTTCAACACTGTCTGGCATTAGAGTCTTAATGAGGGATTTCAGAGAAATTACAGAACTTTAAAAAAATAATAGGCATGGGCTCTGCACAATCCCACAGGAACCTCCCTGGGTATGGAATACACTAGGTTATGATGAATGCTGTCTACAGGTCTCCCCTCTTTCTCTCTGCCTCTTTCTTCTCTTTCACCTAATTATTTGTCTTGATCCTGTCTTTCAGTCTCTGGCTCCCAGTTGATTAGGGTGCATATTCTGGTTGCCTGTTATGCCGTGTGTCCCCGTTGCTGTTTTTCTTTGTAAGACTCATTTGGTTACTGGAAAATTAAATTCCTTTTCCTACCAATTATGTGCCATTTCACTTAGCATGGGCTGATTCTCTTTTTTCCCCCTTCTGTGTTTTTAATCTTGCTGAGCTACCAGGGCTGTCGCACAAAGAAAGCAGTTTAAAAGCAACAGCATCAACAATGCCTCTCTGGGGAGAAGAAGGAACATAATGGTCAACCTCTCTGCTGATGCTATTCTGTATAAGTGCTTATCCCACACACATCGCCACAATATCTGAGCGTCTTCCATTATTGCATTAAGTGATGTGACTAATGTGCCGCATGTGGTTCGTTCTCTCGTATCCTCTCCCTGGTGGGGAGGTGTGGATTGTGTGTGCAATAGAGTGTTGTTATGGTAGGGTTTATTTTTCTCCTTCCCCTTACTTTATTGCAGTGCAAACTTGAACCTGCTATGGTGTAATCAACCCACAGCAGTGGTGTGATGATCAGCCTTTAGCAAAATCTCAATTATCCAGACTTGTTCAGGAGCTGCTGTTACTGGGAACAAGGTCATGTCTCCTGCTGTGTATCATGCATGTTTAAAACTGCTTCTTGGTCTGCTTCTCCCTGCTCTGCCTTATTGAGATTATTGCAATGCTCCTCAATTTATGTTGGACAACAGAGTTTTTGCTGTAAAGAAAGAGGTTGATTTTTTTTTTTTTTTTTCTTTAATGAGATCAGGGATGCAGATTTTTTTTCCCTCTCTCCCCCTCCATTCCACAACTGCTGGACATCCAAAATTGAGGCTGTGTTTTCCAAAGAGCCCTGCTCCCCCTTGAGATACTTGATTAAAATCTGGAATTGCTCAGTGTCCCTGTGAGAGCAGGACAGTGTTGTGCACATCTGGAGATCTGGCCTGTATCAGCATGCCTTGCTGGGAAGCTCAGTTCTGAGAATAATGGTCTGACCTGCAAAAGCTCAGTGAGTTGGGACTAGCTAGAGAGGGTCCTCCCCTCTGGGGTGAGGCAGTTTTGTACCTTGGCAGCTTAGACAAATTCCCAAGCACAAAGTCCGCCCCAAGTTCTGAAAAACCAGCTGCAAACAAACTGACTGAAGTAGGTGAAGCCAGGATACCCTGGATGAGCTTGCAGACCTCCAGTTCTGCCTGATGAGCAGCTCTGAGACTGTCTGCAATAGATAATACAAGGCTTACTGGGCTAAGAGTCATATCTCCGAGATCAGCAGAGTTCCACTGCCTGGGCTGCTGCAACCATTTGTTGCATTAATTTTCTTCTCTGGCTTCCCCTCACTTCCCCCCAGCACTAAGATTCAAAAGTTAATTCCATTGTTGTTGCAGAGCAGGAACTGCAAACCTCTTACTTCAAATGGCACATCAAATCAACTGTCACTGGCCAGTAGGACTTGGAATTGCCAAAGGGTGCAACAAAGGAAGTGGTTTGTGTGATGGTACTGTGCTAATATCTTCATTCTGTGACATGGCCAACCTGCAATACTTTAATTAACGATTCTTAATTGGCGCCTCTTGGTCAGGGATTTCCAAGTCCTTTACAAATGTTTGTTCAACCCTCTCTCCTGCTCTGGGGAAAAGATCATCTTGCCTATTTATAAATACAGTGCCCAGCATCATGTGTTTCTGGGGTTCCCAGGCAGTACCGCAATGAAAGCTAGAGAAATTGAGGCACAGAAGTTGTGCTTGCCCACATAGCAGATCATTAGAAGAGCAAGAAACCTGATTTGCAAGCTTGTGCTCTAACCAGTAGGTGACAGTACCTTTATTATATAGTTTATCCAAATAAGCTGGGAGCCCTGCTTGTGAAAGGCAAGTGGGATTCTTCTGGGAAGGTTACATATATATGGGCAAACTGCCTTATCAGTGCATAAAAGGAAGTAAGATAAGGTTTTACACACAGAACTTGGTTGGGGGACAGGAGGCTGTGAAACCACATGAAATCTTTCTTCTTGTTTGCCATAATGTGATCACTGCCTGCTAAAGTGAGCTTTTTATTAAAACATATTGCAAAAGTCAGCTGAGATCTCGGCACACGGAGAAAACGCAATAACTTCTCTTAAGGCTTCTTAAAACACCTTAGACCCCTGATTCCCAACCAGTGCGCCACAGCATTCTGGGGTGCTGTGTAATATTATCACTATTAGGTATGCAAGCACATGCACATGACTCACAAGATGGAACTAAAGATTTCAAATAGGAATTCATAGTGTCAGAACCATTCTGACCTGCTGTGGGGCTTTCTGAGTTGTTTGCAACATAAGAATTACTCTGTTATTTTTGGCAGTCAAAACACTGAGGGCTGGCATTTTTCCAAGGGGGCCCTTGAGTCTAAAAAGGTTGAGAACTGCTGGCTTAGACTGTCTTTAGCCCATCACAAAGATTCTCTTCAACCCAGAGAGTCCAAGTGTTTGGCTTTTACTTCTCTGTCTCAATAGGTTGTGGTTTAACAGCCACAAAACTGTGGCATGTAACTATACTTGAACCCAAACTGTCTCTTCTGAGTTCATGTTTTGTTCCTGAAGAATCAAGGACTAGACAAGTGGCCTGTCATTGCAAATCATGTATAGACTTGGATGATCACATCACATCTGAGAGTTACAGTTGGTGGGCTCTATACAAACAGTTCTGTTTCTGGATAGAAATGTAGCCCTGCTCCCCAGACACCTATCACAGTAAGGTTACAAGTTACTTTGGGAAGCGGCAAACCTAAAAGGCCCCTGGAACAGGTTGAAAGTCCAGGAAGCTGATGTCCCTGCCTCTCTTTCCAAGGAACAGTGATGGAGTTCATGTGCAATGCAAAGGTCATTAAAGCTATGTGTCAACAACAGGGACTGTTGTTGGCCCTACCTCGCCAAAGGCCCTATGTCACTTTTCTTGCGAGCACAAAGCTGGCTGAAAACTACTCAGCAGCTGGTTGCCACTCTCCCACCTCAGATGTGGCTTCATTTCCCTAGCACTGTACACCCAGAGCTTGAGAAGGGTTGGAGCAAGGTAGCATAACTTTGTTTCAGTGCGTTCTAACAAGCTGTGCTGCTAGGCATAGGTCTCAACTGGAGGGAGCCCAGGTCTCAGTAAGAGATGCATGCTTAACTGCAACAGCTAGGAGCACTTTCTTTGCATCTGGACTGGGCTAAGCAGCTGTCCATGGAGCTAGGGTCTCCCAAAGTGCAGTGCTGAACCTGACTGTGCTAGGTGACTCCCTTGCATTCCTAAGAGTCTTTTGGAGGGCAGAAGGTGGGATTCCCTTGAGAAAAACAGCCTTTTCATTGACCAAGCTTGTGAGGCAGCACTGATTAACTGGGCCCTTCATGCTCAAACACCATGGTTCTTGCTGCTGCATCTGATCCATCCTAGAATCTCCTGAAATGTTCTTGGGGGTCACTGGGCAGAGCCCTGTTTTGAGGGGGAAGTGAGAAGGGGTAAGCCCTATCTATCTTTAAGCACCTCTGCAATTCTGTCTAAATGCAAGAACTGTGCAATGGCACCAAATGATATATGCCCCCCCTGCAATCTCCATTTCACCCATCCTCTGTATATTGCTTGTTGACCCCCTGAATTTCTTGTCTTCCAGGCAAAAAAGAAATGTGGAGTGACACATGCAGACTCCCTGGTCTGGCAGGGAGGGGAAATAAGAGGGGAATACCACCTAGAACTAAACGCATGAGCCTCTGTAATGGATCTAGGCTCTGACAGCTGAGTGAGTGTCAGACCTGCCTTATCTAAGCAAAGATCTGTTTTTTCCATATTTGCAGATGCTTCCCTCTGCATGTAGGCTGTAGGATGTTGGAGAATCACGAGGAAGAAGTAAGTTACTTCCTAGTTTCTGCCACATCTGTTTAGTTCCTCCATGGGGGTGGCAGGACAGGGGTACACAAAGCAGTATTGCCAGGACTTAAACATGAAATTATTGTATTGGAAGCTCAGAATTATCACATTTGCTGAAAAACTATCATACACTGAAAAAAAAAATCCAAATAAGTCATCATCTTATACACTTTATCTTGCTCCTTGTAAGTCACCAGTGAGTAAGAACTGGGTCATCAGAGTTGAAGCATTTCTTTATTTTGAGGCAAGCAGTCATAAGAGAGTGCTGACAGCAAGCCCAAAAGCCAGTTAAAACTCTTTGAGAGTGACTTGGGTTTTGCATTTGCTGCATCAGTGAGCTGCTTCAAAAATTATTGTACATTTTTTAACACTTTTACTATTATTGATTGTACATTGTATAAAGGTTGAAATTCATACAAATACAATAACTATCATACACCTGGCAACACTGACACAAAGCATTCTACTAAATGATATACCCAGAGTGGTTAGTTCTGGCAAAAGGCAAGCTCTCCATGTGGGTGATCCTTAGCTAGTTCCTACTGGTATAGTGTGGAAGGTTTTGTAAGGTCAGAGAGCAGATATTGAGGCACAGCTGGGGCTGGAGCTTATGCAAGGTGCTTGTGCAGTAAATCTGCTGCATCATTTGGGTTCTCAGGGTAAGAGAGGATTTGTAGCTTGTGGGAATTGGCAGGTAGAATGGGCCTCGGGAGATGCCTGTACACACCTGCCCTGGGGCTCTTTTTTCCTCCATAGGCTTCTCCAAGGCAGCACCACTGGGGCAGTAGCTGCTGTCAGCTGAGGGCTGTGGCTGGGTTATGGGTTATTAGAATGAGGTTGTTCTGAGCATCTCCTCCTTTTGAGTAAGGATGACATTTCTTTGCCCCTCAGGAGCTGACCACAGTGCGTGTACAGGATCCTCGGGTACAGAATGAAGGCTCCTGGAATTCCTATGTGGATTATAAAATCTTCCTTCATGTAAGTGCAGAGTAGGTCCTGGGGCAGAGAATGGAGCTGGTCAGCTGAGCTCAAGTGCCAGGACTTGAGCCCCTAATACAATACCATGTAATCATTTATACCAATGTAGAACACTACTGTTTTGATCAGGTGCTATTTCACTTGCTTTGCCTTGGTGTAAGAAACCCCATGTGGTGCAAATGGAAATCCTGGCATGGTCAATACAGCCCCTTGTGTGTCTGAACTCAAGTGCTGTCCAGCTTGCTTTCTGGGGGTCTCTGAAAACTTCCAAGAGCAAAGCACCCTTTGTTCTGTATAGACCTTCAATATCTCAGGAAGCAGTGGTTGGTGTGAGGCAACTTAGGTGGTCTCTTGCCATCCTCTAGCTGTAGCTGTGCAGTTTGTAGCTGCCTTAACATTTTAGAGGTAGCTGCAGGATTCCGTTGTTTGTATCTTGACAATGATAACCATGCAGGACAGTGATTCTCAAGCAGGTGCTTCTGTACCCCAGGTAGCACACAATCCTTTTAAAGGTGCTGTCATCAGTCGTGCAATATTAACAGTTAGGTGTGCAGTCACCTACGTGCGATTCATAATATAAACCCAGATATTTGAATTGGGAATACATAGGGTGCATCTACATGTTGCTGTACGGCGATGTTGCTGTGGCGCTATGCTTTAGTACTTCCTTTTGGAAGTACTAAAGCACAGCTCCATACAAGCGATTACTGCAGTACGCGGGCAGTGTATGCTTAGGAGCGTACCGCTACAGTGACGTATCTGGCTATTGCGTGTAGACCCACGTGATCACTATGTTACCGTAGGGCAATGAGTAGATGTACCCATTGTGTCAAAAACACTCTGACCTGTTGTGGGCCTTTTGAGTTGCTTGCAACAGAAGAATTGCAATTTTTGTAGTTAAAAAAAAACAAACAAAAAAAAACAAAAAACAAACCCGCAAAAAAACTAGTGGAAAGCTAAGAACTGGCATTTTCCGAGGGTTCCTTGAGTCTAAGGAGTTCCCTGAATCTAAAAAGCTTGAGAACCACTGGTGCAGGGCTTTGGTATCTCACCCCACCAATGGGTTGTTTTTCTAGGCACTTAGTCACAGAGTAGTAGGGCTGAAAGAGACCTACAGAGGTCATCAAGTTCTTGCTGCTCCAGCAGAACCTGCTGAGTTGCCAGCTTCCGCAGGCAACACAGGCTCAACTGCAGCTACCGCCCCTGCTCTCCCCAAGACAAAACGTAAAGTGTTTGTCATGGGAGACTCCATACTGAGGGGGTAATTTGCCACCTCAGCCCCTTAGCCTGGGAAGTCTGCTGCTTCCTGGGGACCTGCATCCGGGACATTGCAGAGAGGATCCCCAAGCTCCTCCAGCCCACAGACCACTATCCCATGCTCCTTATTCATGTGGGCACCAATAATACGGCTTGGAGCACTCCCAGCCAGGTCATGAGGTGCTACAGGGATTTGGGAGCGGGGCTAAAGGGTCTGGGGGCACAGGTGGTGTTCTTGTCAATCCTCCCAGTCTCAGGCTATGGGCTGAGGAGGGAGAGGAGGATCCACGTAGTGAACCAAAGTCTGTGGCGCTGGTGTCCTAGGGAAGGCTTTGGCTTCCATGACCACATCCCGCTGTTTGGCGAGACAGGCAGCGAGCTGCTGGGAAGGGACGGCCTCCATCTCTCTCCCCTGGGGAGAGGAGGCTTTTCTCAGCCAGACTGGCTGACCTGTTCCACTGGACTTTAAACTAAGCCTGCTGGGGAACGGGGGGACTACCACCACTGCTGGCCTGCTGAGCAATCCTTGCAAAGCCAGCAGGCCAAGGCACTTAAGGGATCCTACCCCTGCCCCAGCCCTGGTACAATCGGTGGGAAAGGCAAGAGCCCCTAAGGAGACACTTGCCTGCCTGTACGCAAATGCCAGGAGCTTGGGAAATAAGCAGGAGGAGCTCGTCTTCCTGCTTAATGCAAATAATTATGACATCATAGGGATAACGGAGACCTGGTGGGACTCCACCCATGACTGGACCACGGGTATAGATGGCTATACCCTGCACAAGAGGGACTGTATAGATAAAAGTGGTGGGGTTGTACTCTCTATGTTAAGGAAAGCTATGGGTCCCTGCAAGCTGATATTGGCGACCAGGGTGGACGACTGGAGACCCTCTGGGTTAAAACCCATGGGGAACACAGCACAGGGGACACAACGGTGGGAGTCTACTACAGACCTCCCACCCGAACTCCTGAGCTTGACCAGGAGTTCGCCTGGGAACTGGCTGAGGCCACATGCTCCAGGACCATGGCTGTCACGGGTGACTTCAATTACCCGGACATCTTGTGGGAGGATCACTCAGCAAAATCCGAGCAGTCGCAAAGCTTCTTCGCATGCATGGATGACCTCTACCTGACTCAAGAAATCTATGGGCCAACGAGAGGTAAAGCGCTGCTCGACCTGGTACTGGCTATTGGGGATGACCTAATCGGTGACCTAGTGATCGATGGGAAGCTGGGTGACAGTGACCATGAGCTGATCGCCTTCACCATCCACCGTAAGCTGGCAAGTCAGTCAGCAACACGGAAGTCCTTGACTTCAGGAAAGCCGACTTTGACAAGCTCAGGAGGCTTGTCAGTGAGGCCCTAAGGGACCATGACCCCAGGGGGAGAGGAGTTCAGGAAGAGTGGTTGCTCCTCAAGGGAGCGATGCTCAATGCACAAGCTAAGTCTATTCCATCTCGGAGGAAAGGCAGTAAGACGGCACAGCAGCCCCTCTGGCTCTCCAGGTACCTAGCAGACCTCCTGAGGCTAAAAAGAAAGGCCTACAAAGAATGGAGAACAGGATTTGCCTTCAAGGAGGATTATTCTGCACTGGTCCAGTCCTGCAGGGAGCAAACCAGGAAAGCCAAGGCTGCAACTGAACTCCAACTAGCTTCAAGCATCAAGGACAATAAAAAGTCCTTTTTCAGATATGTGGGGAGCTGGAGGAAAAGCAAGGGCAGCATTGGACCCCTGCTAAACCAGATGGGGCAACTGACAACTGACGCCCAGGAAAAAGACAACCTATTAAATGAGTGCTTTGCATCAGTCTTTCATCAGTCCCATGGGACGCCCATGCCCGCTACGGGACAGGGAGCTCTGGGTGAGGGAGATCCCCTGTCCTCCATTAATGCTGACCTTGTGAAGGAACACCTTGAGAAGCTGGATACCTTCAGGTTAGCTGGCCCTGACAATCTATACCCCAGGGTACTCAAGGAGCTGGTGAGCATCATAGCCCAGCCCCTGGCACGGATCTTTGAAAACTCCTGGCGCTCTGGTGTAGTGCCCGAAGACTGGAAGAAGGCCAATGTGGTGCCGATCTTCAAGAAAAGGAAGAAAGTGGATCCAGCTAACTATAGGCCCATCAGCCTGACTTCTGTCCTGGGGAAGGTCTTAGAAAAGTTTATTAAAGAGGCCATCCTTAATGGACTGGATGACACCAACATCCTAAGGGATAGCCAGCACAGGTTTGTTACAGGTAGGTCTTGCTTGACCAATCTCATTTCCTTCTATGACCAGGTGACCTATCACTTGGACAAGGGAGAAGAGATTGATGTCATATATCTTGACTTCAAAAAAGCCTTTGATCTGGTATCCCATGATCACCTCTTGGCGAAACCGGACAATTGTGGCCTTGGGTCCACCACAGTCTGCTGGCTGGGAAATTGGCTCCGTGGTTAGACCCAGAGGGTAGTAATTGATGGAAGTCGATCATCAAGATGAACATGAGTCGGCAGTGTGACGAAACCATCAGAAAAGCCAATGGCACTTTATCGTGCATCAGCAGATGCATGACAAATAGGTCCAAGGAGGTGATACTTCCCTTCTATCGGGCGCTGGTCAGACCGCAGCTGGAGTACTGCGTGCAATTCTGGGCGCCGCACTTCACGAAGGATGCGGATAATCTGGAGAGGGTCCAGAGAAGGGCCACTCGTATGGTTAAGGGCCTGCAGGCCAAGCCCTACAAGGAGAGACTAGAGAAACCGCAAGAGAAGGTTGAGAGGCGACCTGGTGGCTGCCTATAAGTTCATCAGGGGGGCACAGAAGGGAATTGGTGAGTATTTATTCACCAAGGCGCCCCTGGGGGTTACAAGAAATAATGGCCACAAGCTAGAAGAGAGGAGATTTAGATTGGATATTAGGAGGAACTTCTTCACAGTTCGAGTGGCCAAGGTCTGGAACGGGCTCCCAGGGGAGGTGGTGCTCTCCCCTACCCTGGGGGTCTTCAAGCGAAGGCTAGATGTGTATCTAGCTGGGGTAATGTAGGCCCAGCACTCTTTCCTGCTTATGCAGGGGGTCAGACTCAATGATCTATTGAGGTCCCTTCCGACCCTAGCATCTATGAATCTATGAATCATGGTGTCCTGTGACCAGTGGGGTCCCTCAAGGCTCTGTCCTTGGACCCATATTGTTCAACATCTTCATTAATGATGTAGACATTGGAGTCAGAAGTGGACTGGCCAAGTTTGCCGATGACACCAAACTTTGGGGCAAAGCATCCACACCAGAAGACAGGTGGGTGATCCAGGCTGACCTGGACAGGCTCAGCAAATGGGCGGACGAGAACCTGATGGTGTTTAACACCAAAAAATGCAAGGTTCTCCACCTTGGGAGGGAAAACCTGCAGCATCCCTGTAGGCTCGGCAGTGCTACGCTGGCTAGCACTACGGAAGAAAGAGACTTGGGGGGTCATCTTTGACCACAAGATGAACATTCCCCTTGCGGGGGAATGCATGCTCAGGGGCAACCAACATGGGTTCATCAGTGGCAGGTCTTGTCAGACCAACCTGGTGGCCTTTTACGATCAGGTCACCAAATCATTAGATGCAGGGGTTGCTATGGATGTAGTCTTTCTGGACTTCCTGAAGGCTTTCGACACTGTCTCTCACCCTGTCCTCATCAAAAAGCTGGGAGACTGTGGTGTCAATGCCCACACGGTCAAATGGGTCGCCAACTGGTTGGAGGGCCGCACCCAGAGGGTGGTAGTGGATGGGTTCTTCTCGACCTGGAAGGACGCGGGCAGTGGGGTTCCGCAGGGCTCGGTCCTCAGGCCCGCACTGTTCAACATCTTCATCAGTGACTTGGATGAGGGGGTAGAAAGCACCCTGTTCAAGTTTGCTGATGACACTAAGATGTGGGGGGATGTGGGTGCACTAGAAGGGTGCAATAGGCTACAAGCTGACCTTGACAGGTTGCAATGGTGGGCGGATGAGAATAGGATGGGGTTTTAACACTGATAAGTGCAAGGTGTTGCATATGGGGAGGAAGAACCGGCACCACACTTACAGGTTGGGGAACTCCCCTCTTGCTAGCACGGAGACGGAAAAGGATCTTGGAGTCGTCATTGACTCCACGATGAACATGGGCCGGCAGTGTGGGGAGGCAGTCAAGAAGGCCAACCGTACCCTGTCATGCATCCACAGATGCATCTCGAGCAGGTCCAGGGAGGTGATCCTCCCCCTCTATGCGGCACTGGTCAGGCCGCAGCTGGAGTACTGCGTCCAGTTCTGGGCGCCACACTTCAAGAGGGACGTGGACGATATGGAAAGAGTTCAGAGGAGGACCACTCGTATGATCAGGGGTCAGCAGGGCAGGCCTTATGAGGAGAGGCTACGGGACCTGAACCTGTTTAGCCTCCACAAGAGAAGGTTAAGGGGGGACCTTGTGGCCTGCTACAAACTGGTCAGGGGGGATCAGCAGGTATTGGGGGAGTCCCCGTTCCCCCGTGCGCTGCCAGGAGTGACCAGGAATAACGGTCACAAGCTGGCGGAGGGTAAGTTTAGATTAGATATTAGGAGGCGCTACTTCACAGTCAGGGCGGCTAGGGCCTGGAACCGGCTTCCAGGGGAAGTGGTGCAGGCTCCTAGCCTGGGGATTTTTAAAAGGAAGTTAGATGAGCACCTTGCCGGCGTCATCTGACCCCGGTGCTCTTTCCTGCCAAGGCAGGGGGTCGGACTAGATGATCTACCTAGGTCCCTTCCGACTCTAGCTACTATGAAACTATGAGCCTGCAGTGAGATGCTGCAGCTAGTAAAGCAACCAAAACGCTGGCTTGCATCCATAGATGCTGCTCAAGCAAATCCCGGGACATCATTCTCCCCTTGTACTCGGCCTTGGTGAGGCCGCAGCTGGAGTACTGCGTCCAGTTTTGGGCTCCACAATTTAAAAAGTATGTGGAGAAGCTTGAGAGAGTCCAGAGAAGAGCCACGTGCATGAGCAGAGGTCAGGAAAGCAGATTACGACAACAGGCTGAGAGCCATGGGGCTCTTTAGCCCGGAAAAGTGCAGGCTCAGGGGTTGTCTGGTGGCTGCCTATAAGTTTATCAGGGGTAACCACCAGTATCTGGGGGAACGTTTGTTCACCAGAGCGCCCCAAGGGATGACAAGGTCAAACGGTCATAAACTACTACAAGACCGTTTCAGGCTGGACATAAGGAAGAATTTCTTTACTGTCCGAGCCCCCAAGGTCTGGAACAGCCTGCCAGCGGAGGTGGTTCCAGCACCTACATTGAATACCTTCAAGAGTAAATTGGATGTTTATCTTGCTGGGATCCTATGACCCCCAGCTGACTTCCTGCCCTTTGGGCGGGGGGCTGGACTCGATGATCTTCCGAGGTCCCTTCCAGCCCGAATGTCTATGAAATCCTCTACCCAAGGCAGGATCATCCCTATCCAACCATCTTATACAAGTCTATTTTCTAACATCATAGTAAAACTACAGTCAACCCTGGCACAACACCAGACTTAACACCCTAGCCTGCCACTGGTAAAGCAGAGGGATCACAGTGGTTGTAAGTACACTCAAGAGATCTCAAGGAGAGGGCTACACCCCTGCTACAGAGGAAGGCAAATACCTCCACTGCCAATACCAATCTGACTATGGCATAAAACTCCTTCCTGAACCCAAATATTGTGATCAGTCTGACCCTGTACAGTGGGATAAGACCATCTAGCCAGAAAACTCTGAGTTTAAGTCTTGGCATACCCCAGTCAAAATCCCCAGGCTTAGCTGTAGCCAACACCCAGTACTTCTGAGGAAGGCTTAAAAAAACCCTTTGACACATGTGGGGCAGGAGAGTGGGGGGAGGGAATTCTCTCATAGCCCCATGCAACCAACAAAGCCCAGAACCTGGGAAATATAATAGAATACAGGCATAGCTATGCCTAGATCATCCCCATTTTGTGATTATATCAGTTGTCTTAAATTCTTGGTGCTGTGAGTCGATCACAGCATGTAGCCTCTTGCTCTAGGCTGAGCCCATTTTACTGTTGAAAACAGCACAGTTTACAATGGAAGGCAAAAGATTGCAACCTCTTTTTACAGCTTACCTTTTCAGTCTAGTTTAGATCAGAACCTGGACCTGAATACCTTTGAAGTGGCCTAGAGAACAGCAGGACCATCCTGGATGAACATGTCCTGCAGTGAGCCATCCCTCACTCCTGTGTGTTATGTTTCACAGACCAACAGCAAGGCTTTCACTGCTAAGACATCTTGTGTGCGCAGACGCTACCGGGAGTTTGTGTGGCTGAGGAAGCAGCTTCAGAAAAATGCTGGCTTAGTGTAAGTGTGTGACAATCCTTCCCTCCTATCCATTAATATTGAAGGATTTGGGATCCTGGACTCCTAGAACAAGGCACTGGTGAGAGCACGGGCAATAGAAATGTAGTAGTTCCACCCACAGGTTCCAAGCCGATTGCCACATGGAGGAGGATGTGAAGCTGGGTGACGTGGGCTATAATAATTGGTCATTGTGGGGCTTGATAGATCAGGTGTTGAGCATCCACCTAGAGCAGTGCTCACCAGCCAATGGATCTCAGTCCACTGGTAGATCTTGGAGCCTCTTGGAGTCGATATGAGGCTGGGGTGGGGGGCTGAGTGCCTGCTTGCATGCACACGTGCGCCCCAGCCCAGCAGGTCAGTCTGTGGGGGAGGGAAGGGGTGGGGACTAGATCAAGGCCCCTGTAGTGTGAGACAGTGCAGCAGGGGTAAGTTGGGTAGGACTTACCTGCTGGGGAGGCATGGCCCCAAATAATTTTTTCTCCCTCTGGCTCCAACTGCTTCCCCCCCCCGCCAGACTTTCTGTTGAGCGGGGAGGGAAGGGGTGGCAGTGCGCAGGTAGATCTGATCTTGGGTTGCTTTTAAATGCCAGAGGTAATCTCCTACTTAAAAAGGTTGGAGACCATTGACCTAGAGGTACTGACAAAGCCAGACTTCTTTGAGCTGGGCTTTCAAGATGCACACCTCCTAGAAAAAATGGCTGCTTGTCAGGGGGAGGGTCTCTATTGTGCAAGGGACAGATGAATGCCTTGGATATGTCCATGCTCAAGATGCTGTCTGTCCTGTGACTGGGTGCAGGAACTTTAGGATCTCTGCTGGCCAGTGGTGTCTCCTGCCGTTGGTCTAAAGCAGGTAGTTTCCACCATGCAGCTCGCCTTGTTCTGCCCCTTGGATTCTGTGAATATTGAGCCCCTTCCTGTTCCTGCAGGCCTGTCCCAGAGCTGCCTGGAAAATCCACATTCTTTGTGGGCAGCACTGATGAGTTCATTGAGAAGCGGAGACGAGGACTCCAACAGTTTCTAGAGAAGTGAGTGGAAGTGCTCAAACTCACTTTAATTTAGGGTCCATTTCACACTGAATTTGAGATGGCCTGGGCAGATGGGAGGGAACTTTTTAACTCTATTGCCTTGCTTCACAGCCTGTTTGCATTCCTCCCAGGCTGGAGGGGGTGGCTGTCTGGGCTCGGGGAAAAGCATTCCAGATAAAGCCAAGGGTGGGCAGGGAAATGCTGGCTGAGTGACAGTATAGAAATGCCCTGGACCCCACATTGGACAGTCCTACTGGAGAGGACTGATCTATGTCCCTGCCATCTACCAGCCCCAACCTGGGCCTAGGACATGGTCCAACAGTTAAGCACTGCTGTGTCCTGTGCCCTCATTTTCTTGGTCTCTTTTCCAGAGTTGTACAAAATGTGGTCCTCCTGTCAGACAGCCAGCTGCACCTCTTCCTGCAAAGTCAGCTGTCTGTGCCTGAGATCGAAGCATGCATGCAGGGCCAGGGCCCTCTGACGGTTACCGAGGCCATACTTCACTATGCCTTGTCCAACTGTGGTTGGGTGCAGGAAGAAGATGGCTGCTCTGCTGTCCTGACTAGGGGAAACTTCCACGGCAGGTAAGCAAGTGACCAGAGAGGCCTGGTACTTACAGGGTGGTTCAGTGAGACCAGTACTTGAGGAGAGGAGAAAACTCAAGTTGTCTCCTTGCTTGACGCATATTCCCATTAGTAAAACCTGAGCTTGATGGCTCTAGACTGCAAATGGCTGCAGTCTAGGTAGAGCAGAGGCAGTGCTGACCAGGCAACAACCAAGCTATAGATGACCCCAGATGTAGCCAGGGGCTTTGCACCATGTAGCTACTTCACAGGAACACTGACATTTCGCATCCTGGATGTGCTGTACTCTGAAATCTGCTTCCTCTTCCCTGTGTCTCTGCTGGTTGTCACAGTGAGGGACAGTGCTCTGGAACAGGCAAGATTGTATCTTTTGGTCTTTTGCCTGCTGGGCAGCAGCCTAGATTAGGTAGATGCTAAACTGGGGTGTGTTCTCAGACATTATCTGAGAACACATCCTAAAGTTGCCTGGCCAGGCCTTGGGGATATGTCACTCTAGTGCAAAGTCCTTTTCTGAGTGGGGAAACCAGGTTCCTCTCGGAAGCGAAAGGGATCATATCAGCTGCTTCTCTATTCCAGAACATGTGTGAGGTGGGAAGAGCCAAACACCCCTATTCTAGGGAGCTTCCATAGCATTAGCCTTGCTTCTGTCATCTTGAGGGTGCCTGAGAGGTGAACCTCACTCCAAGCAAAGGTCTTGTGGAGAAGTGCTGCATCAGAGATAGGCAAGGTTCTTCCTGGTGCTAGTCTTCTTGGCATCTCAATATCGCGAATATTTTGCCTCCCTGTGCCAGTGTCATCTCTCTGACTTCAAGCACTTAATGAACGTGAACGAACCAAAATCATCAGCTATATCCCCACACAAGTCATGGGACAACAATTGGGGGTTAGCAGCTAGCTGCCTGAAGGGCAGGAAAGGTTCTTTCAGTGGGGCATGAGGGGTGAGCAAATAAATGCAGTCATGATACTGCTATTGTGCCAAGGCTCCTATACTATCTGTGCTTGGCCAGAGGGCTGGCTGGCAAACATAGCTGTTTTGTTTAGACCCCTTACTAACTAAACCCTAACTTGGGGGTTGTCAACCGGGGGGATTTGAGAAGGCCCTAGCAGGGACATGCAGGTGGGCGGGGATGGAGCCTCCGGAGTACACTGATCCAAAAAGGTTGAAAACTCCTATTCTAACTAGTGCTGGGTCCCTGAGCCAGCAGGCTGGGCATAGTAAGACCTAACTGTGGGTGGTTAGCCCAGGCTAGCAGACTATCTGTGCCTCATGCTTCTTTGGGCTTCTGTAGGCATAAGTCTGTTTCTGACCCTTAATGCTGCATGTCACCACAGTGTCTCTTCCTCTTGATTTTAAACCACAGGAAAAAAGCTGCACCTGGCCTCCAGCAAGAGACCTGATATTAACTGCAGCCCTTTTGGTTTAAGTAGGGTTTTGATTGAGTGCAGCACCCTAGGTTAATGGGTATGTATTCACCCATCTTGGTGTTCCAGCTGCATTGCCAGTGTCATATGCCCCTCCTTGGTGACTTTTCTCCCAATGCTATCCCTGGTAACTGAAACCTCCAGTTCCTCTCCCCAAATCTTTGGCAGGAGGCTTGGTGCTGCTTTTGGTAGATGGGGTGTCTGTCTGGAAGCACAAGAGTGTTGTAGAGGCAAGCGAGGGAGGCCTCCTCTACCTGCACAGCTCCTGCAGCAAAGAGCACCATGGGTTCTTGGTGAGAAGGCTGCAGTGGGGAGGACAGCAGGGCACAGTGCTGCAAAGAAGTTGCTTGCTGTGCTCCTTTTTCCCTGGAGGCACTCCCATAGGGCATGCATGCAGTATGGGTCTGGAGCAGACTGGCTTGCTGATCCAGGGATCAGCTGGACCATGGGCCAGTGGGCAGGGCATTCTAGGGAGCATTCCAGCTCCTGGTGCTCAGCTATGCAGTGACTGCTAAAGCAGCTTGGCAGCGTTAAGGGCAAGACAAGGAGGCGGGATGTGCATATGAATGCTTGCAGTCCATCGCTGATCCAAGCTGTTTTTGACAGGGCAGAATGTGTATGTGCGGGGCATCCTGCCCTGCAATGGAAAGCTGGGGCTGTGCACCCTACTCAGAGCTCCTCTTCCATCCTCACTCGCATGTTCTTTCTCCCTTTCTAGCTGCTCTGGGTTGGAAAGTCTCTGTGGTCGGGGCTGCCTCGTGTCCTTCCCACAGTGGTGTGACTTTGGCATGGAAGACAACAATGTGGAGAGTCTGGATGCTCCTGCCAAGTCACTGCCTGAGCTGCTGGAGACAGAGTGAGCAGCGTGAATGACCATGGATGCTCTGGCAGAGGGGGGCGGGGAGGCAGCAGTAAGTCTTCTGGTGAAGAAGAGGGTGGTGGCTGAGTGGCTCTCAGCTGTCTTGGTGAGGTAGGACTGGAGTTCATGTGGTTCTAGTTCTGCAGCCTGCTGTACTCCCAGCAGGGAGTGACCTGCTTCCTGATGACTTGAGACTGTTGTTATCACTCAGATGCTGTGTGATCACACAATGATGTGCACCAAAAGGGGACTGGTGCTTAGTGGAACCTAGGTATGTTACTCCCAAGGGCTTAGTGATGCACTTAAAGGGTGAGATGGGGGGTGGGGGGCAGGGGAATCAAAGTCAGGGCTCTTGATCTTGTAGTTCTTGGTCCCCAGGGAGCACACGGCTGGCTGTTGTCACTCATGGACCCATAGGAAGTGGGTTCCAATGGACTTCCTGTACCTAGAGTTATAACTTGGGCTTCTGAGCAGTAAATGGCTGCATAGGCACAGGAGGCCTAGTCTTTCTTATACAATCAGTGTGTTATAAGGGCTCTTGTGAGGTGGCTCTGGCTCAGTTGTACTGTGCTGGGGGACTGGAATGAACTCTGCACCTATGGCCCTCCTGGCACGGAGGCTGCCTGCAGCCAGGCTGAGCAGATGAGCTCCTCTCTGCACTCTAGGAAGCCAGAACAAGTCCTCTGGAACTGGGGACAGGCTTGAGCTGTACTATAGGGAAGAGGACGATGGAAGGTTGTTGTTACTCTCCTTTTGGACACAGCACCCCTCCAACTTCTCTTCCTGCATGAGAACAGCCTGCCTTCCTTGTGCCCCTGTGTAACATACAACTTAGGTGGCATGGGGAAAAGGATTTCTGCAGTTGGCCTGGCAAGGGGGTGGGAGGTGGCCTTGTGTAGAGAAGGAGCAGTTCAAGGTTCTGGGCTGCAGGGGTCTCCAAGGCCTCTCTTGCATTCAGCACTTAGTCACCACTTACTATTGTTCTGTGCACTCTGGGAGTCTTGTATCCTGCATCTATGTGATTTTACCATTGGCCTCTCTTGGGGCACAAAAGGCAGATCTGTGATGTTGTGGCCTGAAATAAAAGTGAAGTAGAGGAGACAGCTGGTGCCACGTGTGTCTTGGAGAAGTGGGGATGGGCAGGGAGTTCTGCTGAGCGAAGACAAGATCACCTATATCTCAGCTGCACTGGGGAAAAACATAATGGTGCATTTTAAGAAACGGTTTAGTGCCAGCTATGATGCCAACAGGGCCAGCCCCTGCCCTGTGCCATGCTGCATATCAACAGAGGACCTGCTTTCCTTTCCAAAGTAAGAAGGGATGCAGAAGGGCTGCTCTTCAGAGTACTTTCAGGCATGGCTCACTGGGATTTACAAATGTGCTGTGATATTGTCTTTGTTCCTGTGTACATGGTGACAGTCCCACAGCTGGGAGAGAATCTGGGCATACCACCTCCTGCACATAAGCCCGGTTGCCATTGCCAGCTTCAAAGTGGATCCAGTGCTGAGGTGTGGCAGTGGAGCGCCACCAGGTTTTCATTGTGGGGAGGAGAGGGAAGGAAGGGGGAGAGCCATATTTGCACCCCTCAAAGAAAGGGGGTGGGAGGGGCTCCAGGTGGCAGGAAGTTGAGAGGACTCCACTTCTAGGGCTGGGGGCTGCTGAGACCTCGCTAATACCAGGGTAGACGAATGCTTTTTAATGTTACAGGGTCCAGAGAGCCTGCTGGCTCTTCCACATACAGCGGTTGCCAGGGCCCTTGCTCCTCTCTTCCACTTCTTCCATTGGGCACTAACAGCTGAGACCCAGCCTGCTTGGCAGGTGCCACAGTGCTTCCTAGGGGTTGCCAGGCCTAACTGCAGCCCTCAAACAACCTTCTTGCCCAGAGTCCACCTGGGGGGTGTATGGTGTACGTTCCAGCGGGACTGTGGTAAGAGACACCGGGACTGGAAGAGGGCTGCTCATGTGCATTGTGGGCTTCAGTCATTCCCCTGCACTGGAAGTTTGACCTAGCTGGATGAATCGACTGTCTTGTGCTTCCTCCATAGCTCTAGGTCTTGTTTAACAGGGGGCTCATGCCCATCAGCTGGCACTGTCCCAGAGACCCCAAGTACTGGGTGACAACAAGGCCTGGTAGTGAGGGCACTGCTGGTGGTGCTGAAAGCTGTGGTCCATTTTCTTCCAGTGCTTGCCCAATAAGATTTTTTTTTTCCATCCCTTTACCCCTCAGTGTGGATGCATTGTCAGCCTGACAAATGCAGAGATGGGGAGTGAGGGGGGAGGAAACAGAGGATTTGAAACCTGCAGAGGAAAATCGAAAATGTCAAAAGAAGTTCATTTAAAAAACCTGACAGATGCTCGCTAATAGTATCTGCTCTGCTGATTGGCTGGGCTGTTTTATGAATATTCATGAGAGCAAAGCTCCAAATGGTGCAGCTGTGAGGCCAGCTGTGCCTGCAGCTCTGATCTAGAAACTTCCAGACAGTAGCTGGCGGCGTTGACTATTCAGCCAAAACAAGAGATCTGTGTGTCGGGGCTGTTTTTGCCCCCCTGGGCTGAGGCTCCACCTCCAGAGCTGGGGGTGGCTGGGGTCTCACTAACTCCAGAGTAGACAAGCACCCTTTAATGTTACAGGCTCCAGAGAGCAGAGTCTGTGCCCAGTGGAGATTGTCATGATTGCAGCTTGTGGATTTACCTGGCACACACCCCCATGCCTTGGCAGTGGGCCCTTTTAGCAGAGTCTTTGCCAGAAACCAGCCTGCCCTGGGGGTTTTCCCTTCGACACTGCCTTATAAACAGCAGCCCTTGCTCCTCTCTTCAATGACCTTGACTACAAAGCTTGCTGGGGGGGGCAGGGGCTCTGCAGGCACAGTGAGGTGCATCCAGCCTGAATGCTGTACTGTGTCAGCCTTCCCTCCGCGATAGCATTCTCCCCTCCTCACAATGCATTTGGGAGGGGGCATGGGGTTGGAACTAATATCACCCGCTCTGCGAGTGAGATGTGACACTTCATTCCCCCCACCCGCCCCCAGCACAAACTCTTCTAGATGGCACCTGCTGGGTGAAGGGGAGCGCACAAAAGAACTGTTTACAAAAAATGAAAGCTGTGGGGCACGTTCTTCCAGGCTGCTGATTAAACAGGCTCCACTCCAGAGCTGGCTGTGTTTCAAGGGCAGGAATAATTATGCTGAAAGGTGTTGATCAGTTCGGCAAAACTGCCATGAAAATATGTCAGTTCAGATGCAAAAAAATTATACTTGCCTTTGTTGTGACAGGTAGACAGGATGGAGGTGTGGGGATGCTCTTAATATTTTACGGGCCTCAACAAATTAAGAGGAGAGAGGTTCTTGGACAGGGTGAGTGGACTTGTTGGCCAGACCTGCAAGAACTCCAGGCTCCAGACCAATAAAAGCGGGTCCATCAGCATAGATGTTTTGTACAAGAAATTCCTTTTTTGAGTGGTGTCCAGATTCTGCTAGAGCTCCTGTGGTGCTATGCTGGCTGTAGGGTGGCATGGGACCTGCCTGTAGGAGCAGGCTGCAGTCTCCTTTCACCAGGTACATGGCTTGGACAGCTTTTGGTTAGTTGGGAGGGAGGGTGGCACTTTTCACCTACTTCTGTGGGGACTTGGCCCCTTTGACTGTCCTATGCAGGTGGCAGGTCTGAAGATTTTTCTGGCCTGCTTTGCAGTTCTCTCTTCCCTCTATTCCCTAATGCTGGCTGGTCTGCTCAGGGAGGATCATTGTGACCCTAAGTCCTCCAGCCTTATGCTCCATTCAGAGTTTTGCTTGGCAAGAGCACACCTCTTTAATAGGGAAAGTCATTTTTACTGCTGCCACTGCCAGCAACGGAGATGTTGAGGTGGTGACTGGGGGGTAGGATGGAAGCAGACTGCCAGTGCCCACCGCAGATGCATTAAGTGAAGGGCTGCTGTAGCATCTGTGGATTTATGTGCAAACAGCCAGATAAGATGTGGCCATGGCCAGGTGCTGGGCTGGGAGATAACTGCTTCCTTCAGTCAGGTGCCAGGCATGGATCCTGAGCCCCATTCCTTGCTTCCTACCTCCTGCCAAACTGAAGTCAGGTATGCGATGGGCACGGAGCAGCTCAAGGTAACCTTTCTCTTTCCAAATGGCTGAAGGCCTCTCTAGATTACTCCACAGCTCCCCCCACCCTCATCTTGAATGCTGGCATCATTCCATCCTCTCTGATGCCTGGCAAAATCTCAACCTCTTTGCTTGGAAGCAGTCCAGGCCCTTCAGACAGCTCATCCTCTTCACACCCGCCCCCCCCCCCCCCCCCCCCCCCCCCCCCCCCGCAAAGGAAGGCTGTCTCTCAAGTCTGCAAACAAATTGCAGCACATGTACCACAAGCCACTTGGGCAGGGAGGGGCCTAGCAGCACTGACTGATGAGAAGAATTAGAGGCCGGAGCTAGCTTACTTCACTGTGCTATAAACTGCTCTGGCCCTCTTGAGCGGAGGTTGAACCTGCCAGCTGGGAGGTGGCTGCTGCTGCCTAAACTGAGCCACTTCCTGATCTTCAGATGGAAACCAGGCAAGGAAATACCAGCTCCAGGACTGATAGTGTGGAATGCACTAGATGGGAGAGAGATGTGGCTACCTCCCACCTCAGCCAGCTGATTGACACTGTCACTGCAGGGTGGGGGGTAAGAGCAACTCTCATCCCTTCCCTAGGGTCTCCACAGCTGCTTGCAGGTGGTCTCCCAGCTGAGAAGGTGAGATAGGAGATGAGGGTCTTCCTGTGTAAGCAGCACAGCTCCCAAAACATGCCCACAGCCTGCCCTTCACCTGGGGCAGGTCTGGAGAGGGCAGGAGTGCAGCTGACAAGTGGGCAGTGTGTGTGCCACCACTGCCCTCTACTGGGTGGAACGAACTGCTGTGTGCCATAGCACACTGCCCTTCTGCCATGGTGGGAGAGCTTCCTTGGGTGATGGTGACAGGGCAGGAGAAGAGGTTGGCCCTTGCTGTCATTTGGGACAGCAGCAAAGGCTGTGTGTCTGTTACCCAGCTTTGCCCTCTTACTGAGCCTCCCCTGGTCACTGCCATGGGCTTTACTGCTGGGGTTCAGGGGCTTTATTCTCTCTCAGAAAAGGGATGTAAAGTGATAGAACACCGATATCTCACACTTGTTGCCACTGCCGTCTAGGTACAGTTGCTTTCATTTTCCTGTGGCCTGTCTGATTCAGGATTTTTATTAGCTTACGCCCTAATCTGTCCCAGTAAGAGTCAAAAGATCGGGCTGTATGGTAGTCAGGATAAGCCCTCCCCACAATAGTCAGCTTTAGGCAAAGTACCAGAGCAAATATGACTTCAGGCTGGAGTACCAGTATGTGCTGAGGACAGACCCACAGACCAAAGCATCACTCCCAGGGGCTTGCAATGGCACGAGCATCCTGCTTGTGCTATACTCTGAGCAGTGAAAGCACTAGCAAAACGCATCACTGCCACAGTAGGCTTCAGAGTTAGCCCCTCTGGTAGCCACTACTGTCTGAAAACTATTATCCTGTAGACTCAGACAGATGCCTGTTCAGCTCACAGGGAGAAAAGTTTCACTGGAAAGGAAATAGGCATTGCAGAGTAGCCCCCAGCCCCAACCACAGACCCCACTAGGTTCACATATGGTAGCCCAGCCTAGTTCCCACACCCTGCTGCTGCAAAATCCCTGGGGTAGTAGACCCCCCAAATCCTTCCTTCATGGTAGGGAGGAGGTATGAAGGCAGCCAGTGCCAAGAGACAGCCTGCAGCAGACACAGGTTATCCTGCCTGCTACAAGCAAGGAGGCTCAGCTATGTCCTGCCAATTACAGGACATCTGTTCATTCTGCTGAAAAGGGGTGGGTTCTGTCTCTTTAAGAGTCCTCCCAGTGACTGATGAGGGCTGGGAGACTGAGCCAGGCCAGCCCTGATTAAACACTCGTCGTGCAGAGCACGGTTAGAAAATTACTGTAATTATGATCTGATCCCAGCAGAGGGCTGAGCTGCAATCCTGCTAATAACCCGGACAGGTGCCTCTTTCCCTGTGCCCACAGAAACCAATCCAGGGAAGCTACTCTTGAAACTGACTTGTGCCAGCCGATAAATGGGGTGCTGTGAGGCCTGGCTTTCCTCATGCACCCAAAAAATCCCACTCCCTGATGTTCACGTGTAGTGCCTTATCACCAACTGTAGCCTCTACTAGGAAAACCTGCTCCCCCACTAGCAGGGGACTATGTTGCATGAACAGGTCTTTCCTTGCTTCTTTTGGTGGTGGTGAAAGATATGAAGGAGCTGGGATGGGTAAGGAGCAAACGCTGCTGGAAAACCTACATGTTACAGGATGGAGGCAGGTTCAGCTGAACTGTTATCCCACCCTGACAATAATTTTAACTGCAAGGGTCAGGAGAGGGGTCACCAAGTAGGCCAGGGAAAGTGAGAAAATTTTCTGGCTGGCCTTAACCGGAAGTGGCATTTTAGTTCAATCCAGCTCTCCAGCATCTGTATAGATTGGGCACTTCAGCAGGGCTTTTTGGTGCTTTTATCTAATAGCTGATTCAATCAGCTATTAGATAAAAGCACCAAAAAAGCCCTACTAAAGCACCCAATCTATACAGATGTTGGGTGCACTGGGTCTAACTAACATGATGCCTCTTGGCATGTACTGGACTCGGCATGGAAACATGATGAGTTTAAGTAAAGCACCATTTTGTTTTTTGCCCCTGTGTTTGCAAGGAGTCAGAGAGGCTAAGTGACCTCCCCAGGTCAAAAGCAGAGAAGAGCATCCTGGCTTTCTAGTCTGCAGACCTTGGCTTTGACCAGAGATCCAACCCTGGCAGTCCAGCCTCGTGCACAGTCTCTGCCCCAGTACCTTTCTGTAGAGGCTGGAGCTGTCCTGTCTATACTGGTTGTCAAACCCTTTCAGCCACTGCAGCTCCTGAAGCCACAAAACACTTATCCTTGATGCTGTCTATTCCACATGCCTCACAGGACTCAGACCAGGGGCTTACTCCAACCCTACTTTGACTAACGCCAGGAGCTGGGGGCAGTCAGTGTCACAAGACTGTGTGAGTTTGAGTAGAAAGCTGGTGAGAGCACCAAGACCAGGCTGGCTGCCATCCTGCACTGATCTCATCTCACCTTCTGGGCTCACAAAGGTGCTGACGTTTTTTCTCCCACGTTTCACTCCCTGGTGAGTGCTAGTGCTAGAAGCTGCCATCATGCCGCAATGGTTACATGGAGCTCAGCCAGGAAGGGAAGGGACCAAGTAACAGCCTTCCCTCTCTTCCCCCACTTTGCTGTCCTGCAGGTCTCACAGGTGAGCTGTCTTACCATGACTGTTAGCCAAGCAGCTAAATTGATCAGAGCTGCCAAGGCTCTTTACTGAGTGCTACAGAAAGCCAGACTGGAAAAGTTTCCTGGTGCTTGCTTCATGCCACAAAGATCCACAAGACCCTGGTGAGCAGCAGGAGGATTCATATCTCTTCCCCCTTCCAGCAGTGGGGGTAAGCTTCTGGATAAACCTTTCTGCAGAGAGTTGGTGGGGCATGATGTGGTGGGTTCAGGCCTTTCCCAGCTAACAGCTCAGGGTCACACATGGAGGCCTTTGAACTCCAAATGAATTAGAAGTGGGTTTCCAGCGGGTCCCCATCCAGAGGCTTGGAGGCACTGAAAATTCCCACCCGGGGGCTGCAGTGGGCATCCATGTCTAACAGAGACCCTGGAGTCTTTTCTGGAGAAACTCAGGTCCCATCTCAGGCAGGTACTGAAACATCATGCTTAACTGGTACCTGGTGAATTGCCACCCTGATGAGGGGCCTGAGTTAGGAGAGAGGAAAGCACACCCTTCAAAGAGCCTGTCATGCCTTGCTCCCATATGCAGCCAGCTCTAGAGTCAGGCCAAGGGGTCCCTTCTCCCCGTGGATATGCGTCTTCACTGTCCTCAGGAGCTGTGACGACAGCATATCCCACCCGCCTTTCATCTAGCAAATCTATAGTAGCATGAACCCTAGCATAGGCTATATAAAGGCAGCTTGATACTGGATGGAGGGAGGGACTGCTTAACTAGTGAAATTCATGCTACCACAGCTCCCTGGCTGCTGTGAGCCCAGCCATGTAGAGGACATTGGTGGGGGCCTGTCTACAGGTGGGAAGGTTCAGGGATTGTTCCCTTTAGGCAAGTGCTGCAGTGAACAGTTGCCTACTACCACCTAGTGGCCTTAAAACCACTGCACATGAAGGATACAGCTCTCTGGCCCCATGCAGCCTGTTCCTGCTGGTGAAAAGATGCCTACTGATGCACTGGGTCTGGGGCAGTACAGACAGCTGTGCCCGCAGACCAGCATCTGACTGGGGTTCAACACAGCTGGGGGATGAAACCCAGGTTCCAAGGGCTGCTGCCTTGGCACAAGGGGTTTCCATCCTTGGTTTCAGAATCCAGCAGCAGAGCCAGGCAGGAGCAGGACCAGTGGGGGCTGAGCCCACAGGGAACTACAGATACTGACAGAACCAAAGAAAAATTACACTGGTTTATTCAGGATCACCACCTTGCCCCAAACAGAGACAAATTCCACTGGCCGGTTGTTCAGGGTCTTTGTCAACTGGATGCAGGAGTCAGGTCCCAGCTACATTCTGAATCCAGTAGAGAAGGAGAGTCTGGGAGTGGGGTGGGGTGTTGTATCTCATCTTGGGGTGAGCTTAGAGGAGAAAATGGCTTTCTCCAAGACACCATTAGTGCCAGGGACATGGGGATGGGATTCTCTTTGTGCAAAGGCAGATGGGGTATCCGCAGGAGCCTGCAAGGTGGCAGTGGAGAGGAGGCCTCAGGGCTGGGGAGTGTTGTCCAGTATCTCAGGAAAGTCAGGAAACAGGGAGGCAAAGTGCTATGGATTCTAGGAGGGAAAAGATACATGCATGAAGATGGGGAAGGGAGCAGGTTGAAGTGAAGACCTATGCACAACTGATCAACCCCCTGCACACTCAAGAGACCTATAGCAGGATCCTCCTCTTGGCAGTGCAAGGCCTCAACAGCTTGCAGGGATAGAAAGGGGCAGTGATAAATGTGATCCAGGCAGTGACCCTAAGCTGTGCCCATAAGCCCAGGCAGTAGGCGCCCAGGAGAAGAGACTGAATTCTCTTGGGGAGGCGGCCTGGGATGGGGTTCCAAATCCCAGAGTATGGGGCTCCAAACCACACCCCTGAAATTATGGACCAAGGTGGTAAAGCAGGATGAGCCAACTCTGATGTTGCAAGCAGTGGCATGATCCTTTAGAGCGTGCAACTCAATCAGGCCGTCTGGGCTCCATTTCTGATCTACTGCATCACCTTGGGGCACCTTCCCAACTCTGTGCCTCAGTTTCCCTATCAGTGAAATGACCCTCCTCTAAAGGGTTCAAAGATCTGTGGGAAAAGAATGCTGTCTCTACAGGGCTTGGCACTTGAATTACTGCTGACAAAGTTTCCTGGGAATTAACCTCTCTGGAGTCTAATTGAGCCAAAAAACAACCCAGTGTAATGACCCTACTCTGCACTTCACATGTAACCCTCAAAGGACTTGAAAAATAGCCATATCAAGCCCCCACTCATGGCACAGCCACGGTGACTGGAGAGAGAAGCAGTGACCTGTCCATTGTCACCAAAAAGATGGGGTGGGACCCAGACTCCCCCAGGCCATGCCTCCTCCTGCATCCTTGTACTATGCATGTTCAGCATTAGTACTTCAGTATGCCACCCACCTCAGCACCATTCCCTTTCTCCTCAGCTTAAGCAGACGATGGAGCCAAAGAAATCATCCCCCTCAGATTTATCTATGCCCACAGATGAGAATACAAACACCATCAAGCTGCTTCTCCCCTCCACAGTGCCACACTTCACAGTTCTCCCTGCAATATCTCCTACTCCCTTGTGTGAGGACAGGTTCATTACCAACAGGGCAGTCTCCCTCTGTAGAAGCCTAAGGGTGAACAGCAAGGTGATGGTTGTGTCACTTACCCCTTTGATCAGCTCTCCTCTATGTCGTAAGCAGGCATGAGGTATTCCTTGGGGACAATCCCAACCACATTGTTCAGCTTCCCAATCCACCAGCCGTACATATTGTACTCCTGAGGAAACAATGTACAAGTGACTATGACCAGAATGGCTGAGGGGGAGCGGGGCAAACACTTATTTTTTTAATTTTCCATATTCCAAGCCAAATTAGCCAAACCAAATTCCAAATCCAAGAGTCAGTCTAGAACCGTAGGTGGCCCTACTACCAGCAAACATCCTCCACCCCCCATCAGATTCTTTGGTAGGCATCCTACTTGCCCGAGCCCAGAGGCTTGGGCTTTGGATGCTCCATAGTTTTGCTTGCCTTAGCCATTGGGTCCCAGGAACAAGCTAGGGAGGAGTCTCCCATTTCCATAAAGTGGGAATAAAGCCAAGGTTAACTATGCATTACCTATGCAGGTACTATCCCATGCCAGCAGAGCGGTCTTCCCCAGGTGTGACTAGGAAGCCACCATGGTGATCATGGTATTTCTCCTGCCAGGCAAGCTTGATCTGAGCCAACAAGAGGCTGAGAAGGTACACATACGGCACTAGTCAGGTAGCCTCAGTCTGATTCCTGGCTCTTTCACTAACTCCTTGGGTGTCCTCAAGTCACTTAAAGTGAGGTAGGTGCCCAATTCCCATTGACTTTTGCTGGAAGTTGGGCACCTGTGTAGGTGCTCTGGTAACTCCTACAAGAGGCTTGCCCCTTCGCACATCTGGCCTTGAATCTCCATGTTTCAATCTCTGGACTGTAGAATGGGAATACTGCTATGTATACTCTCCTTGTCTTTCCCTGCACTTGGGTGCTTACACTGCAAGCTCTTTAGAGCAGGAACTGTGCTACTCAGATAATGCACAGTGCTTAGCACAGCAAGGCTGCAATCTTGCCCTGCAAGCCTCTAGACATGAACACTGGTCATTCTAATGTCCAAGCCCACAACCTGGAGTTCCAGCAGCAATTGGTACAGCAGTATACAAGGACAACCACAAAGGATTATCAGGACCCAAACATGTTCATGGCACTTGATGGGGCCCCAAATCAAAATCATAACAGTAAAGACCTGTCCTCTTGGCTCAGCCAACAGGTCTACCCAGCCCAGTGTCCTGTACCTCACAGTGGCAGAGAATGCTAAGGGAAAGAGCATATATGCAAAGCCTGTCCAGGCTGAGCTGTCCCCTGCTCCTCTTCCCCTACAGCTTCCAGATATGGTTTGAAAAGGTTCTGGCCTCAGCAAGGCAATCAGGACGTACTGGGAAGCCTAAAGGAGCAGCAGCTGTTGCTGGACCCAGAGCTTGTCAGGACCTATGTGCAAAAATTTAAATGACTAAATTATAATATCAGTGCCTTTTGCACAAGAATGTAAACTTGTGACTGGGACCACCTGAAACAACAATAAAGTTAATCCCATTTCTGGCTTTGGTATCAAGTACACCCTATGCCCAACTACACTAAATTGATTATGAATAAATTCCTCTTTCAAAGTGATTGCCTCTCCCTTGTTATCACATTCCTCACCAATCTAGGTGTCTGTGCCAGTTGGAAAATATTTTGGGATCTGCCCTGTTATAACAATGACCTATACAGTGCCTTACAATTCATGGTCTAAGGTGCTCAATTCAAGTAATCAAGTCCTACTGCAATTAATCGAATAGTAAACCTCCAGCTTAGGGTGTTGGGCTAGAGCAATCATATAGTTAAGCAAATGAGAAACCTCCAGAGCGATCAAGGGTTTTTGTGCATATCAGTTTCACCCACAACAACCAGAGATGGATCCAAAAGGCTAACATTTACAACACAGCCAAAGGACAATAACCCTCCACCCTGTCAATTTTGTCCGGACCCTCATCTTCAACCCATCAAGAACATATGCTTTGAAGAAACAGTATAAAGCAAGACAGAACTGCCAGCAAGGTATGTGCAGTCCAGGAAAGAACAAGAAGCCATCCTGCTACCCAGCCAACAAGTGAAGGATCCATGCACTGAGGCTGTACAAGAACTGCTGCCTGCCTGCACTGGGTAAAGATCTCTTTGCAGCTAAGACAATACTAAGACTAATAGCTCATTTTATATTGGGAAAGAGTCTTTTTCAGTTATTTAGTTTTGTAGCTTATTAGTAGTTATTAAAACAAGCCTTTCTGCTATTCATCAACCAAGTGTTATGTCAATTCTCAGAGCACTAGGTTAAAAAATTGGTTTCTAAGTGCAACAGCTATATTTTAATCTTCAAGCTTTACTCTTAAAAAAACAAACAAACCACAATTACTTTTCCCATGAGCATTAGTTGCAGAAGTGCGTCACTGGGAGGGATTCAGAGAAACAGCAGAGGCTTATGGCAGGCTGGAGGTGGCAAGGCAGCCCAAGTGGAACGGGCACAGCATAGACAGACTTGGGGGTCGTGGGGTGCAGGTATGCTACTAAGCAGTAATTTCACTTCATCTTCCAAGTTGGTGTCAGGGGGAAAGTGGGCTGAAGTTCTCCCTTAGCTCAACTAGAAAGCTTCCCAGGCCACAACTAGCCCTTTCTCTTCTGTCATTGCACCACACTCCTGATACAGCATCACTGTCATCCACAGGCCTATCTCTGGGAAAGACTGTTCCCGGGGTGGGTAAGAAAATAGCCAGCTGAGTGCTGGCAGGAGACAGATGTCAATGAACGCAATGGGGGAAAATCCCCTCTTGTCCTCCCTCCCTCACACCTGAGTGACCATCTGTGTATTTATCTGCTCTTATACAGATAACAGCAGTTACTGGAAGCAAAAGATGGATGGGAAAATACGCATCTCCCCATCTGCCCTCCTGCAAAAGGCGTATTTTGTCTGAGCTATAAAATACATTTAGTTTAAATAATAGTCTTCTCTAGGCTTTCCCGGATGAACGCCTTAAGAGTGCTATTCAAAAGCAAACCCCTCAGAGATCAGCCATGCTGCACAGTCACACAGGGCTTTCCACACTAACATCTCACTGCACTTCTCAGCCAGGAGGCAGACAGCTACCTTTGCACAGAGGGGTGACCAATTTCTGTGCACTGCCCGCATTCAACAAAGGGCTTCAGAAAAAACATGCAGTGAAAGGAGATCATCACCCTGCAGCCTACTCAGTCTCTGTCTACTCCTGTATCCTTCCAGCACCAGTAACCAACACCAGCTGCTTCAGAGTAAGGTTCAATAAACTCTGCCTTGTAGGATAATTTCCACATGGGATAATACTCCTCAGGGGATGTTGCCTCCCAATCCTTTTGTTAGAGTTTAGCTTATATGCTGAAGCTCTAAGGCTTATACCCCTTTGACTGGCTCTCTGCACAGGAGTGAATGTATCCCCTTAATAGGGTAACTGTCTCTCTTTTGCAGATGGGGAAGCTGAGAGAGAGCTGGTGAAGGGATTTGGTTTGGGGTAGGAATGCATGATGAGCAAGTACTGGTCGGAGACAGAATCTGGGTTTCCCCAGGCCCAGCCCTCTTGGGCCACAATCCTTCCAGCATGGGGGATGGAACCCAGGTGTTCCTCTCTCTGCTCCCACCCCAGGACAGACACCCAAATATGCTGCCTTCCAGCTGTGAGCAGGAGATAGGAACAAGTGCCTGGCAGAGGGGCTGACTTCAGCCATGGCATGCTCACTAGGCCACTGCACAGCAGCTGAATCCTTGAATTGAGCAGGCTGCAATGGTGCTGGGTCCCCAGTGATGAAAGCTTCCACCCAAAACCCCCACTTCAAGCACTTGCCTTACTTTCCTCTAAAAGTGGAAAGGAAAATCCTGCTGCAAAAGAGGAACAAAAGCTCTGTGTCAGAAAGGCAACCTGACCTGGGTAGGCAGAAAGATTAAATCAATCCAGCCAGATCCCCAGCCCCTGGACTGGTGGGCTGGATTGGATGGAGGGGCTGAGCCACGGGTACCAGGTCAGAGAGCTGTACAAAGTATGAATGGAAGAATGCAAGCCTGCATCCCAGCCCTCCTCTGCCTGCTGCAGCTACGCCTCGGCCTGAACACCATGAGGTATTTTAAAATAATTTCTGCTTTGATGAATTGCCGGGGAGTCCGCGATTGCTCATAATCAAAGGGAGGAAAATGCAAATGAGAGCCAGCCGAGAACTATCGGCACCAAACGTTTATTTCACTGCACAGTGCCAAAAAGAATTAAAACAACATTAAACTCCCAGCAATAATGTTTAAGTCCTCGTTTCCAAGTGCCAAATTGCACCACTCTGGATCATACAGATGTTCGTTAATTATGCTAATTTTTATTAAACTATTAAAGCGAGGAGTGCACTGGCACAGCGAGGCAGAGCCCAGTGCAGAGTGAACTCTGCTCTCGTCTGGAGGTACTAATTTACTTGTGCATCTCACTAAGATGCTGATGCCTGGGTTTAAGGGGTTGCTGAGCAGTTGGATTTTTCAGGAAGAGGGCGGGGATGGTGGGGGGGAAAGAAGATAGCGGTTGAGGGACGCTTCTTCAGAAACTGCCTAATTAAGTTCTAATGAAGCCTGCATGGACTGGGATGGAGATTTAGTAGAATTTAGTTAAGACTATACATGAACTTACTGGGGTGGGCAAGGTCTTACATACACAGACCCCTAACCAAGGTAAGAGATACCTGTGGTCCTCTGGCTTAACAATGCTACACTACATACTCAGTCAGTGCTTCTTTCTCAAAATGGATTTTAAAAGGCTTTGCAAGGCCTGGCCTGGCCCCATTATACAGATACTGAAACTGAGGCAGCACGCAAGGGGAAGGGATGTCAACAAGCCCACAGGATAGTGTGGTGAGAGAACCAAAGTCACATAACTCCCAGGGGTATCACCCCCAACTCCTAGCTTTCCTCTTTGTCCTGCTGGTTTCATACCAGTTTTAACTCTATTGAATTATTCGTGATTTATGCTAGGGCAAGGGAAGAATCAGCCACTATGTCACTCACAAAACAAACCCTACTAAAAGAAGCCAGTGGCTCTGAATACTGCCTGCTCACAATGAGCTGTTCCACTCAGCACTGAGGACTTATTTAATTTGTTTTTACTAAAACTCAGAGATTTACTTTCAGAAAGCAGAAACCCTCCAGTGGCTCCAGTGCTTCACGCGTTTCGTTCCAGAGATCCGCCGTGATGAGCAAACCTGAAGCAGACGCTCTCGCTCCCCTAATCGCCAGCAATCGGGGGCTTTTATGGTGGGTTTGCGCATGGGGCTGTAAAAGGATTTATGCTGCTAATCTCCATCAACAAGGGGAAGGGGGGGGGGGAAGATCCCCAACAACAACACGTCTGCCATAAAAGAAACAGCGCATTCTATAAACAAAATGCACAGCGGCCACTGGCATGGGGAATATTTCACAGCTGGAATAAGCCTCAAGTGGTTTTCCTGTTGCCATTTAAGGCTGCAAGACTATCACAGTCCTCCTTAGTACTCCGACTGTCACTGGGCCTTGAGTCCCTTCATGGCACTGCAAAATGCTCTGGCAGTAGGTGTCAAGAGATACCGAGGGGAAAGCAGTAGGCTGCTATCATAAGTCTGAAAAGAGACTGAAGGCCCCCACAACACAATTGCTCTATTTTAATTTCCATCCGCCCCTCGCTGCTTCGTATTTGTGCAATCTCTCACAAGCAACTGAGCCACAACCTGCAATGACCACCCCTTGCCATGGGAGCTGGAGAGGAGCCGGGGGTGGATTCTCAGCTACTATACAGTACACTAGTGAAACCTTGCTGATCGCAATGGAGCTGTGGCAACTGATGCCAGCTGAGGATTCGGCCTTCAGCCTCCAAGGCTCGGACAAAAACTCACGCTTTCCTGGCCCCTTACGTCAAGCTTCCCGCTGTGTGTTGTAGTAATGGTTTCCCTACCTTAGTCTAGAGGGATTGCACTCTTTGGAGTGACAGGAAATTTAGGACCCTGGGTTCATTCAGTCTTGAGGTTTACATACACCCCTGGTACTTCCCCCGGAGAGGTTGTCTGCTCTGGGAGTGAAAAGAGAAGCTATGACTTTTGTGTCACAGTAGCACCCAGCTGCCCCTCAAGGATGAGGAATCTCATATGTCAGGTGCTGCGCAAACACATGCATGGGGAGCGGGGGGTCTCTGAGTAGGCAAGGGATGGCTGAGCTAAAGTGCTACCGTCCCCACAGATGAGGAGCTGTGCCAGAGAGGGGCTAAATAACATAACCAAGGTCGCATAGGGGAGTCTGGAGCAGAAAAAAAGAGAATTGAACCGGGTCCTCCTGAGCCCCAGGCTGGCACCTTTAAGTCCACGTCCCTTCATGTCTAACATTGCAGCTGTATTTGTTTGCAGACTTTCTGCTCTGCAAACAGTAATCATTCCAAAAGCAGCATCTACTTGTCCTGTGTGAATTCTCCCCACCCCGCACCCAGGAGTGCAGGTCCCCTGTTTATTCCTTCTCCCAAAGCAGGACTGATAATATTTACTCCCCACCACTGCTTGCAAGCCCTAGTCACCATCCGTGTGCCTTTTGCCAGCCCTCATAAACAACCCGATCCTACTTCAGGAACACAATTAATCAGACCCCCTTCGCACAGAAGATCAATGATGCCTTGATGGATGCCCAAGGAAAAGCCAATCAATCAGGGACTTATCGGTTTATGATTGCCCAGCCCCATTATTAGTGCTTGTGTGTCATACATTATTGTTAATAAAATGGAGGATTCTAATTCATATGTGAGGCATGTCATGTGCTATTAGAGGGTCACCTGACATAGGGGAGTTTTATACCAGGTCAGCTATACGTCTGTTTACCTAGAAAAAACAACCCAGAACTGAAGCGAGCTTTGAAATTTAGAATCTCCCTTCCGCCCTTAGGGGATTCAAAACCTGGAACCAGCTGAAGTCATTACTGTAATAGCTGAGAAACACCATCTATTTAGGAAATGCTCACCTACATTTTCCAGCTTGGTGGGGGGAAGAGTTCTCTCCATGAAAGAGGAACTGGCGTGGGGGGGAGTGAATTAACACCTGTAAAAAGACTCTACTAGGCTGGAGGCAGCATCCCACTGCGCTCTGTGCCTTGGCTTCGATTCTTGGCAAATCACTTCCCTCCACCCTTCTCGTTTATTATTCAACGTTTCTTCTTATAAATCACAATAAAAATATGAATTATTAAATTTGTTCCCAACTATTATTTATTTGCTATTATGGGAAACTTGCTAAACATGTGCTAGCAGGCAGCAGGGGGATGGGGCCAGGGATTTGAACATGTGGGAAAGGAGAAAACAAAAGGAGTGAAGCTGGGGTGAGGGGGCCTCAGAACAAAGTGGACGCAGGAATTGAGGAGATGGTGTTGCCAAGGATGGGTTGGGGAAATGCAGTGACAGCTACCGGGACATAGCTCATATTTAAGTTACACTGGGCTTGGCCCAGTCTGTACTGAAAAGGTTGAATGCAACTTTGGAAGGAGGAGATTTGCTCTTACACTGACTCCATTTTCTTGTTTCTGTTACTGCACCATACCTGAAAGTCTTATTTGAATGAAAGTCCCACTGACTTCCCACCAGGAGCTCTGACTCTGGAAAGGGATTCAGGAGTTGCCCAGTCTTTAATGCAAACTACATATTCCCTGTGCAGTACCATAGATATAGACAGCCTGGGTCCAATAATAAACTCAACCAGTCCCTGGCATGACCCCACTGAGTTAACACCAGAGATAAAATTAGCCCACAAAGGCAGATACAAAGGCCCAGGTATGTGTGTTTGACTGTGGTTCAGATGGGGCCACTGGGCACATGCAATGCCAACTGTGTGGGACAGAGTCTGTGAGGGTGAAATACTACTCTTGGTCCTGGTGTGAACCCAAAAGGAGCTCTTCCAGATTTACACCAGACAAGCTGAGGTCGGACCAGGCAAGATGACATTATATGGGGAGGCACCTGGCTGCTGCAACAAGAGTTGCCCTGTAGGAGCCCAGACGGACGCGGGGGAGATGCATGCAGCGCTGCCACTGAGGCAAGAAGGGGCAGCTGGCGCAGCGCGCAAAGAGCAAGTGAAGGGGGACAATCGCTTGTGATGGGAAAGGGAAGAAAATGCTGAATTTGGAGACAATAGAGGCTGCACCATCATGGAGATGATGAGATTGTGAGATCATGTGAAACTGCCGTATTAATATTTATTCCATAAAGCACGCGGCTCGCAGCTTTGCAGCGTTCTGTCCCGCTCTGACCGCAGTACCAACCCTCAGGCACCGCAACACAATTTGGAAACAATGTGACGGAAATGTTTAATCTGCTCAGCCCATCTGTGCTGCGTATTTCTCCAGATCTCCCTGAGAGAGGCGCCTTCGAATCTCCACATTGCCTTTAATATTCTCCTAAATCACCTCCCCACTGCACTTCAAGGGCCATTGCTACAATATCACAGGTTCATCTAAAGTGCACCAGAGAAGGGGGGTGTGGGGGAAGAGGGTGGGGGGGGGGGCCATAGAAGCAGGGTGTTGCCTGGGATATTTTTTATTTTAAAATAATTTCCTGGGATAGTCTTCCTGTGCCCCTTGGAAAAAAAAAGGAAGAAAAAAAAAAGGAAAAAAAGTTATTGTGCTGTTGCTAGAAGGTGATTAGTGAGGCTGTTTAGAACCAAACGGGCTAGAATGGAGCAAAATCATTTCCAAAGAATTGTTTTTATTAATCTCCTTCCCGGTCATTCACTTTTACACTCTGCTTTCGTTATTTTTCTCTCCTTCGGGCCCAATCCCTCCCCTCACCACCAAGCTTCGCCACTGATTGCAAATGAAACAGGACCGAGCCCCGTGATGGTCTGGCACAGAAACTAGACTGATAGTAGTAAAAAGGCACCAGGGACTAGGAGACAGGACACCTGGAGGGAATAGGTTCTGGGGCTCAGAGAGGAATCAGGACACCCTGGTTCCATCCCTGGTTGCCAACATGGACTTAAGCAAGTTGCTCCCCAGCTCTGTGCCTCAGTTTCCCCTCTCCTTGTAAAACAAGCATCATCACTTCCCTGCCCTATCTGTTGGGGGGGGGGGGGAGGGAGGAGATGTTGAGACTTGTCTGGCTAATTATGTGCACACTGCAAGACACTACAGATGCCCAGTTACTATTTCTTTTTACCCATTACCTCCATATTAGATGTTGGGGGTGGGGGGAGATGTCAGTGGAGGCAATTGATCTTTACTATGGAGGAGTTTGGTTATCGGGAGAGCTTATCGGAGAAATACCCAATTCCTTCAATGCCCCCCCCTCCAACCAATGTCAGTGTCCTGAAGCATCACAGCCCCTTCTTTCGCCCATGAACATTTTTGGGGCTGGGGTAGGGACAGTGACGGGACAACATGCATTCTTCTGGGGACCAGACATACTTTGTGCCTGAGGGCAATGGTTAGCACCTGGCTCATGGGGATGGTGTACACGCACACACAAGATCCCCTTCTGTGCCCCCTGCACATGGACACCAAATCCCAAATAAACCTGCATCCAACTGAGACACCGGGATCCCTGTGAACTACTCTGCAAATTAAAAGAAATGAATAATTTAGCACTCAGGATCATTCTAGCAGAGGGAAGTGGGGGGTGGACGAGGCGTCCCAGTTGCGAAGCCTTCAGCCCGCCGGTGTGTTACATCATCTGCACACATAGGTGTTGCCATGGCAGCCGCTTATAGCTTCATTTCCTGGATCCCCCGAGGGGGGTGTCACAGCCGGATCCACCTGCTCTTTACCCTACCCTCGGCGGGGTCATACTAAGGTCGCCAGAATAAATGAACGTGGGTACTAATGATCTGTTTGCTGGCTGTTTATGCTCTCTGTGTGTCAGGGGCACTCACATTTAGAGAGCTCATTATGGCTGCAATTAGACTGCACCATTGCTAGATATTTAACTCCTTTTTCTTTTAAATTAGCATTTTAATAACATTCTTTGAGCAGGGGAAACAAAATGACCATTTTTCACGGACAAACTTCTTAGCTGTAGGTGCAACTTTAATGGCAAAGTTGCAAGGGGGTAGAATAAGATCAGCTCTGTTCCCTTTCCACCTATTCCCCTTTCTGCTCCTCCTCCCCCCCCACCAGGCAAGGGGGAAAAAAAAAAGGGGAGAGATTTTTATTTGCTTTATCACACACTCAATTTCCTAAATTTGTTCGGCAGCCAATTATTTTCTGCTTTAAAGTCCTGAACACTTGCCTGATGAAAATTAGCAGCCATCTGAGTTAAACTTTGCATGTGACCTGTGAAGAGGGCTTAAAATAATTACGTGCATACGTGTGCGCGCGCGCGTGCTGTGTGTGAGGAGCCATTTGTTTCAGATTCCCCTAGCTGAAAGAAGGAAAATGGGGGAAAGGAAAAAAAAAAAAGAAAAAGAATTGAGTGCCGACGAGATGATCAGTATTATCAAAATATCTTTATACAGTAACCCCAAGGGCCATTTCCATTCAAAGGTCTCTGCAATTATCTCCCTTTCGTTCATAACTCTTCTGATCATCATATATGACTGGGTGGGGAAAAAAATAAGAACAGAGATGAGGCTCTACCTGTAATTACTGATGCTTAAAGGGTGAGGGATGGAGGATGTAGAAGGCAGGGGGTGGTGGGAACCAGAATGAGACCAAAAGAAAAGCTACAGGAGGAGCAGATGCTAGAAGTTTGGCTATCAGGAAGTTGTAAAGGCACCTGTCTTGTGCTCATATAGTCTGATTAGATGAAAACTATGATGAATAATAAAAATGGAAATGTTGTGATTGCTTCCCCAAGGTCATTTGATGTTAGTTGTTTATTTCCATTTAATTTGAGATCTTAAGATGAATGTCATTCCATAGGCATAGCAGTGGATAGGACTCCAGAAAGCGGGTTGGCGTGGGGAAAACGAGATGACACACTTGTGAACTCTGCGTGCATGTTACATACATCTACATACGTGGATGAATGAGATGCTCTTTACAGTCTTTGCACTTTGTGCATCTGTAAGAGACTGGAACAAAGTATGTGTGCAAACTGGCTTCATAAAACACATTCTTTTCCTACCCGGGAATCCCACATCCAAGTTCTGTCTCTGCTTTTATATTCTGACACTGGGCTCACAACCCTTTCCATGACAACAGACTGGGGTGGGGGGGATTTCACAGCAAGAGGAGTTTGGAGGTCAATAGTTGAAGAGCAAAAGTTAGGGACCAAAAATTAAGATAACACTCCTGTCCCTTCCCATCTCACCCTGCATCCCCACTTCCACGCACAATTAAAATAAAGATGATCCTGCTGGATTAGTAAAGAATCAGAAAAGGAAAGCGGGGGTGGAGTGATATAAAGCAGGGCAAGAAAAATGCAGCTTTTGTGAGAACAACGGTTTAAATGTTTACTTTTCTATATCAGCTCAGCTGCACCTTAGAAGCTGCCGTTTCATAAATACAATACGGATGGCACAGGCTATAATTTGGTGATAGCTACCCCAGGACATATCTAGATACACTTCTGTTATTTTAATTAAATACTGCATTATGGTTTGTGACAACTTCATCGCTATAGCGTAAATGAATTTGGAATTAAAGTCTTACTTAGGCATCCACTATTTCCATGCCCCCCCCCTCCATTTCTCAGTTTTACAAAGCAAAAGGCTATAAAATCAAGATGTTTGTTCATTTACAGATGGAGGAGCGTGCAAAAAAAAAAGGGAAGAAGACATACTATAGAGGCTGAGTCTGAAATACTCATTGCTTATGAGCATTCTCAGATAGAGGGGAGAATTCCTTTGATCGTAAATGGGAAATGTTGAATATTAATTGTGCGTGTTACTCTTATCTTTCGAACCGGGCTCCTCTAAACAATTATTCCAACAGCCATGGGATTTTTTGCCTCTTTTGTTAGCAGTTAATAGCTTGCTTTTAATTTTTAACTGTTGATTTGTAACTGCCCTGTACAGTATGAACCACAACAAGTTGTGTAAATTTCATTTTTTTATCCCTACGAGCTGCGCAGGTTGGGCTTTTTAGGCCTGGGCCACAGACTGAAGAGTTATGACAAAGGCAAACTTTTATTTTATCCCCTGAAATGGGAGTTTCAATTCCATCAATCTATTAACTTGTCTCTAATGAAACTAGACCGTACGTGACATTTTGCAATATAACTGCTTTAAATGTTACCACATCAATTGCTTTAAATGTTACCCGCGACTCATGAACCGGGAGATGGTTTTATAATTATCTCCCTCTCTCTCTCTCTCTACCCCCCTCCCTCTCTACTCCCAGCCAACGAACAACTATTTCTACTTTCCACTGGTATTTTATATTATCAGAGGAAACAACAATGCATGTTTAAATATAGATGCTCAACAGGCTACAATAAAAAAAAGAAAAGAAAAGAAAAAATTAATGTGATAATGTAAAAGATTTCACTTGCATATTTGGCAAATCAATGCAAGTTTTAAAGTGTTTATGGTCTATCTTGTCCATGTGTCATTTGGATTCCACACTAAATTCTGCTTTTGTCCAATCTATTGCAGCCCAACCATCCCCAAAATAAAAACCCCATAGGGAAAAAAAATAATATATATAAACACAGAGTTGCGTGGAAGTTATTGCCAATGAAAAATGGTTCTGAAATGACACCCTGCTTTAATATTTTTCGTTCTTTGCAACCCCCATCTGAAACTCCCACCTCCATTTAAGAAATAAACCGGGAAATGGTCAGACATTTGTTACATTTGAAACAAAAGCTTTTTCACCACACATTTTAAACAGGGCATCTCACTGAAATGTCACCCCCACCCTCCTTGGTAGATTAGTGAGGGGTTTATTACTAAATCTCTGTCTAATAAAGGCAGAGTTGACTCTGGAGGAGCCGCTTGTTATAATACTGGCTTCAGAAAATGGAGGGATTGTCATACTTAAAGACACAAATTTCCCCTGTAATATATTCGAATGGAAACCTCTGAATCCAATACTACATGGGCACATCTAATAAATTCACAATATTTCAGCCTCAACAGCCTACAACGGTTAGTTTTAAAGATTTATGTGGTAAAAAATTACTCAGTGATGAATATAGTTTATTCTGTGCAGTATTGGAGGGTATAAGGAATTTAACTACTGTCTTTAACAGTGAATTTATTATTACCTCTGTCAAAGACAAAGTCTTTAACAGCATTTGTTATAAATTTCAGCACAAAATAAATGGTCAGAATACATATTAAAAAAAAAAAGAGCAGCCAGAATTTTTATAAGCACTGGCAGATGAACCCAGTAGAGCTCTGCTAAAGTTTGCACAGTTCTGGGTAAATTCTCTTGTACGCTCCCAGAAAATTGTCACGGCTGGGGTTTATGTATTGGGGATGGAAGGGGAGATTCTGATCTCAGCTGAAGCAGCATAAATGTGTAGCCAAGAACAGGCTCTGATCTCATTTATGCTGGTGTCACCCCCAGGTTGGGGACAAATTCTGCTCCCCATGATACAGGTGTCACTCCCTGGGAAAGACGACAATTTTTCTGGGGCAATGGGAAGAGAAACCCATAGCAAATGCCATCCACTGATCTCCTTTGTCCCAGTGGAACATGGGAGTACAAGACAAATCCTAATCCCCCTTAACACCAGAGTAAATCTGGAGTCACTCGACCAACTTCAATCAATGTAAACCCAAGCAGAATTGTACGCTGTTTAACCCCAGTTGCAGGACCAGGTTAGGGCAAGTGGGAGCAGAGAGAGGCTGAGTGCAATGTGTTTTGGAGAGAGCATCCGGAGTGGAAGCGCTAGGGTTCATCAGTTTATTTATGGGCTCATAATAAGCGGTCGCTGGGCTGCAGAGGCAGCAGCTACGTGTCATTGTGTTCCCTCCTTGCAGGTCCAGGCAGCCCCCGCCACCCTTTTGTCCTCTCCTGGAATGGGTGTCCCCTCATTTATAAAAATTACCTGGGAGGAATGAGGCTGCCAGGGGTTTGTTCTAGACGATTGGTTCCTGTCTGGGGGGAAAGGAATGGCCCTTGCCTGAATTTGACCGGTGTGTGACCGTTGCCTTCCAGCTGACCCCGAATCCCATTCCCATCCCTCCTAACTCGATAGCCTCCCATAGGGGTTATTAATGGGAGCAAAACACCATCATCCCCATCATGTCCTTCGTCATCACAGCACGGCACAGAGTGGCTTGTTAACACAGCATTGGGGGAAAGAGGGGGCATTTTTCAGCTTCCCCCTCCCAACCCGCAATAAATAAGAAATGGCAAAGAAGGATGGGGAGGGGGGAGAGATTCAGACACCATTCCCCTCCGGATAGGTCAGAGGTGCATAATAGCTATTTGACAAGCAGCGATCAGGTTCATTGTGCCATTCAAACTGCCCCCAACCCCATCCCCCTGCCTGTACCCATCCCTCCCCTCCTGTGGAAAGTACAGTTGCCGAAGAGTGACAGAAAGGGCCACTAGATGTCACCAAAGTCCTCCTTTCGCTCCAGGATCTCAGGAATAAAAGCATCTCCCCCGCCCTTCATTTAAAGCAATTGAGAGAATTAACTTATCTGGTTTTATGGCCTGCTTGTCACATCCAACTAAGCCCACTTAAAATAGGAAGTCTCGCTGTATTCAAATAATTATCATAACGTACAAATCACTCAGCCGGGGGATGAGGGCCAATGTCCTTTCCCTGCAGGGGAAAGGGAAGCGGCACCTCATGTTGCTAACCAAAGCGTGACGTGCACCCCAGCTGTGCTGCACCACGTCCAGGGAGCAGCATGGGAAGGATGTGGGGCCAATGCCAGGCTGACCATGCTGGGGATCTGAGACAGCCCCTTTGAAAGCAGGGGTTCTGTGCCAGCTCACGTGGTAGCAGCCGCAGCCTTTCGTGACGCTAACAGCACCACAGGGTCCGATGAAGGCTCCGGCAGCACTGGCAATGCCAGAGGTACAGCCGCAAATCTCCAGCCTGCAGTCCTAAATACAACAGCCAGGCGTAATACCAGCATTGGCAGTAAAAAAATAAAAAATAAAAAAAAAAATAAAAAAAATACCAGGACAAGGAACAAAATGGAAGACCTGATGCTTGTCAAGCTGTGCAGCCCTGTCCTACTGCAGCTCAGGTGACGCTAGTTGAACACCTGCAGGCTACACCTGTCCTGGGGATTGACATGCAGGAGCCAATTGCTGCTGGGCTCATTCTGCTCCTAAGGAGCAGGCTGGGACCCTGGCACTCCTGCCATGTTTGAGTTCAGAAGAACTGTGTTCTGCAGACGTGGAGCCCAGCTCTTCTGCCTCAGTTCCCTTCCTATGTGCTGACAGCTGGTCTGTTGTGTTTCTTCTTTAACCAAGAGCCATATTTCTACTTGATGCAGTGGGAAGGGACTTGACATATGTACCTGTTTAGCTGCTCACCTTGCAGCTGCAAGTTAGTTTGGGATACAATGGGTAGAAAGGTGTAGTGAACAGAGCAAAAGCCATGCTCAAAATCACAACAAATGTCCTTTGGTGTGTGTTCTGACCAAGGGTTTCAAAGCATTTTTATGATGTCAACCCTCAACTTGCACAAGGAACCAATAGGTATAAATAGTCCTATTTCCTAGCCTGGGAAATGAAGGCAGGGTGCAAAGCGCAAGGGAGTGCAAGGCCAGTCCATTGCTAGAGCAGCCCATTGCAAGGCCAAGCCATTGCTAGAGCAGGGGCAGACCCCCGATCGCCTTGATTGCAGTCCCCTGCCCCCACCTCTCAGCTACCGTCCCCTTTTCATGTGTACGCAGCAGGGAGCACAGATTCCCAGCCACCTCATGCAAACCTCACCAAAGTGTTAGAGCACAGCAGGCCCCCCTCCCCCTGCCCTCGCCCCTTTGCCCAATGCCCAGCCTACAGCCGTTTCTCAAGCATGCCAGTTTGCTGAATCCTTGCCAGCTACTGATGTCCACTAACCCCCAAATCACTTTTCCCCGCTGTTGATGCTCGAAATGTCAGACAGGGCCTTAGCAGCAGCCGGCGTGTGTTTCAAACACACCAGATGGATTTTTATATTAGCTACTATTTCATGTTCAGACAGAGCGACCGCACCACTAAAACTGTAGCCTCGACGCTGCCGAGTTTGCTTCTGTGAGATTAATTCTGTGAAATTAATTGGGACAAGATTGAAAAGGAAATTAAAATGCAGCTGAGTGAACAGGCTTTTCAAACACCTTTTTTTTTTCCTCCCCCCTCTCCCTTTCCCTGCTCAATTCAGGCTTGGATACCGCCGCGGTCGTGAGAGTCCGTTGTGCAAAGTAATTTATGAGAGGAAGGCTCTCAGGACCAATCGGTTACGTGTGAGGAAGCCAGCAAAAGAGTCACAATCTGGAGCCACTGAAGAGAGTTAAAACCCTGCCCCACTTCCAAGCTGTATCCCTGAGCTGGTGCGCGCAAAGGCTGTTCTCTCTACTACTGAGAGTGAGAATGCCTTTCAAATATACTCGGTCTGCAGAAGGGCAGTAGGGTGACCTCAGGGGCATCACTCTGGGTTGGAAGCCAGCAGCAGAGTTCTCTACCAATAAGGGGGCAACACCAAGGTAATGTCATTGAGTTCAATGGAGCTGCTCTTGGAGCATAAGCAAGATTAAATGCTCAGACCTCTGGTTTCTGCTCCTAGCGTGACCTTTGGCAAACTCCCTCCATTCCCCAGCACTACATATCTTCTGCTGTGAAAGGGTGAGGAGCAGTGATTTATGCTCTTGTGAAGAGCTTTGAGATCCTTAGATGGAAGGTTCTGAGTAGTACTGACAGAAGGCAACTGTAGGACCTCTAAGGATAAGTCTACAATGCAGAGCAGCTCACATAGAGATACTGGTGCTAGCTTTAAATTAGCCAGCTACCTACAGTTTTATTGATTTCATAGACATTTGGGCTGGAAGGGACCCCGGAGGATCATCAAGTCCAGCCCCTGCCCCAGGGTCAGGAAGTCAGCAGGGTTCATAGGACCCCAGCAAGATAAGCACCCAAATGTGTCTTGAAGGTGTTCAAAGTGGGTGCTTGAACCGCCTCTGGCAGCAGTCTATTCCAAACCTTGGGGGCTTGGACAGTAAAGAAGTTCTTCCTTATGTCCAGTCTGAATCGGTCGTGGCAGAGTTTGTGACCATTCAATACTGTCATCCCTTGGGACGCTCTGGTGAACAGATGTTCCCCCAGATCCTGATAAGCACCCCGATAAACTTATAGGTGGCAACCAGATCACCCTGAGCCTGCGCTTTTCCAGGCTGAAGAATCCCATGGCTCTCAGCCTTTCATCATAAGGTCTGTTTTCCTGACCTTTGATCATGTATGTGGCTCTTCTCTGGACTCTCTCAAGCTTCTCTACACCCTTTTTGAACTGTGGAGCCCAAAACTGCATGCAGTACTCTAGCTATGGCCTCACCAAGGCCGAGTACAAGGGGAGAATGACATCTCAGGATTTGCTTGAGAAGCTTCTATGGATGCAAGCCAGCGTTTTGCTCACTTTACTAGCCGCAGCATCACATTGAAAGCTTATGTTCATCTTGAGGTCAATCATGACCCCCAAGTCCCTTTCATCTGTAGTGCTAACCAGTGTAGCACTGCCAAGCCTATAAGCATGCTGCAGGTTTTTCCTCCCAAGGTGGAGAACCTTGCATTTATCGGAGTTGAACACCATCACGTTCTCATCCGCCCATTTCATGAGCCTGTCAAGATCTGTCTGGATCCTGTCCTCAGGTGTGGATGCTTTACCCCAGAGTTAGGTGTCGTGCTTGGTAACAGTGTAGTTGAGGCAATGTGGGGCTCAGAAGCAGCTGCAAACCTGTCTGGGAAGCTGGGTAAGTAATTCAGGAGGTTAGCCTGCACTATGCTCTGGACTGCTGTAAGTCTACAGTCAGCAGGGCCTAAACAGACGAGCAGAGTGCTGGCTTAAGTGCAAATATATGAGTTACAGCTGCTCTCTGGCTGCAATGCAGGCACAGCCTAAATACCAGAATTTTGGCGCTGCTGAATGTGGGTTTTGAAGGTGAGGGGAGAGCTAAGGGTGGAACTCCAAAACTCCTCAAAGCATCCTGCTGGTCTATTGGTGAATACTGCTTGTTCAGCACAACACTCTCCATGCATTCCTTTGGTTCAGAAGCAGGCCTTCTTTTGAGCTGCATTATCATCCAGACCAGCCTGGGCCAGGCTGTGCTCTAGAAGTCCTTATGTGTATGACAGACAAGTGCCCAGCTATTCCTATATTTACTCTATTCCACTATTGTAAGCCACTTCTTATTCTACACCCATCAACCCATGGGGTTCTTTAGCCTGGAAAAGCACAGGTTTAGGGGTGATCTGATGGCCACCTATAAGTTTATCAGGGGTGACCACCAGGATCTGGGGGAATGTTTGTTCACCAGAGTGCCCCAAGGGATGACGAGGTCGAACGGTCATAAACTCCTGCAAGACTGTTTCAGGCTGGACATAAGGAAGAATTTCTTTACTCTTCGAGCCCCCAAGGTATGGAACAGCCTGCCATCGGAGGTGGTTCAAGCACCTACATTGAACACCTTCAAAAGCAAATTGGATGCTTATTTTGCTGGGATCCCATGACCCCAGCTGACTTCCTGCCCTTTGGGCAGGGGGCTGGACTCAATGATCTTCCGAGGTCCCTTCCAGCCCTAATGTCTATGAAAGCTATGAAATCATAGTCTCCACTGCTCTCACTTTCACTCTAAAGGCATTCTGTTGCCAGTACCTGAATGTGAAGGTAATACAGACCCTTCTGCACAGCTAGGAAATAAAGGCAACTTTAGTTTAGACAATCAGCAAACTGAGCAGGGCTCTTCGTCTGGGAAGAAGCTGACATGCAGCAATAAGCCTACCACCCTTGCTGCCCCCCACTTCATCTCCAACGTACAGAAGGGAAATGGAGGGAGACTAAAAAGGCAGCAACATGGCCCAGGGCCTGCTGAGAGCATTGTTGGCAGTGATGGGGGAGGAATCAGGAGTTTATGGCTCCCAAGCATGTGCTCCTTCCCACAGAAATAATGCTTTAATATTAAATGATAAAATAAACAAAACCAAAAGGCCTGCATGAATCTGGGACTGCAGCTAGGGTGTTGCAGCAAGAGTGCATAGTACCTTCTCACGGTCCCAGCTGTGTTCTGGAGAAGACAACATCAGAACTGAGGGCCTGTGTTACCAAAGGGCCCTCAAGAACTGCCTGGGGGCTGGCAGATGGACCTCATCTCCTCCTAGGATTGGGATCCTGAGAAGGTAGTGGTAGCATGGCACAGGTTCTGGATTCTGGCTGTAAGAAGGGGTTAATGCCTTTGGGCTGGGCCTGTTCTGGCCTGACACTGGTTTAGCAGCTTCAAGGAATCTACAGCAAAACCCTTTCACCCTGGTGCCTCTGGTTTTCTCCCCATGAGTTATTTAGGCCCTGATTGTCAGAGGCAGAGCGCAGGCAGACCCCACGGATCTCAGCAAGTGCTCTATCCACTGGAACCTGAGCCTGTCTTGTTTTTGGCCTTCCCAGAGCACATAATTGGAGCTAGGATACCCACTGACTACATCTGAATCCAACCAAAAGGGCTTCCTGGGGTAGCCTGATGGCATATCAGCAATAGGGCAACAGTGCCAAGAGAAGTTGATTTTGGAAGTGGCCTACTTCACTGCACCATAAGTAGGTGCTGAGGAGTCATGTGAGGTGGGGAAAAGGAATACAAGACAGGTACAGCTCCAACCTTCATCAGCTCCAACCCTCATCAAAACCAAGCCTCATCAGCTATGGGGGATGATTGGACAGAGGGGAAGAGAACATGCACTTCTCCCTGTCCCCAAGATCCATACTGGTATTGCAACAACACCTTTACCCCCAGGCTTGGATCAGACCCTCATTGCATTACGCACTGTATATACAAAATGCACCAAAAAACCCCACTGTATAGAGAATGCCAGAGTCATGTCCTGCATACCCATAAATGTGACAGTGAAATAACACTGCCCTTATACTGCAGCTAGTATGCACAGCACAGCCACCTTCCCTTACCATAAGCAACAGACAGGGAGGAAAGGTTGCTTACAGACCCCCTCCAGCAGATGGGAACCTGGAGAAGGCTCTTGCCTCCACTCCCCTCCCCCCAGAGGCACAGTGCAAACAGTTAATTTATTCACCTGCGTGAGCTCCTGACAAACAGAGGCCCCGTCACACCTGACTGAGCAACTCAATTACCCCTATAATACCAGAGCAACAACACGCACAGACTCTATTATAGAGAAAAAAATCTTGCTTTTGGGCTTTTTAAATATCAGGTGCAAATGCAGGGGACATGGGAGAAAGCAGTGCTTAATATGTATGGCAAAAGGGGAGGTCAGAATCGGGCTCTAACCCCACTACAGGAGGGAATGTTATTCCAGCAGTTAGAGCACAGGGTCAAGAACTCCTGGGTTATGTTCCTGGATGTGCTACTGACTTGCTGTGTTAACCTCCATGCTCTGTGCCTCAGCTTCTGCCCATCAGCTGTGAACAAGACACAGAGGCCTGATCCACGAGGGAAGGCGAGATGCTCTGTTCCTGTTCTCCTCCTATTACCAGACAGCAGGAACCTGGGCTTCCTTCCAGGTGTTAAGCTAGATCCTACCACGTCCATAGTCTATAGCCTGCAAAGCCTGCAGCCCAAGAAAAAAAATCTGGACTGCACTCATCTCATATCACAGCCTATTTCTGTCCCTGCCAAGGGACACTGAGATGCTGCAGCAATGGAAGACAGGCACTTATGTAGATGGTATGCCAGATGTAGAAGTTCTTAAGTTCTGAGGCCACAAATGGTTCAGGAAGTTGGTCCTCAGCCCCATACCTTGCTCACAATGTAGATGATATCACCACGCTGAAAGGACAGCTCATCTGGGTAGTCGCTGATACAGTCCCACATGCTTTGGTAATAATTTGCATAATCTTTCATGGAGCCTCCTAGAAAGAGACAAAGTGAGAGAGATAAGAGCAGTGGACAATGACCAGAGGATTCTCCAGTTTCTCAAGGGAGTGGCCTCTGTACCAGCAGCTCACTCCCCAGCAAGACACGGTATGAGCTGACTGGAAAATTTCAGGTTTTTTCATAGTAACTCTGGAACATTTATCATGTTTAAACAAAAAATCCCTGTGAAAATTTTCTGTTTTTTCTAAAAACTGAAATTAAAATAAGCAACAAAAGAAATACTTCTTTTCAGGAAATGCTTTTGGTATAAAGAGTCACTTATATACCAAAGTCTTGCAGCTTTGGAAAATGCCACATTGAGAATATTTATTAAAAACTGAATTGGAGATTGAAACATTTTAACCAACAGCGTTTTCTGTTTGATCGCAGCTCCCACTTCTTTTTACCAAAACGAAACCTGACGTTTTCTACCAACAGGAAATGTTTCTATGAAAAAGTCTATTTTTTAATGAAAAAGCTGTTCAGATTGGTGGTAGGAGGAAGAGTAACCAGTCAGGCCAGACATATCAGAAAGAGCCCTTGCATGGACATCATGTCTGTCTCGGCAAACCAAGGGCCTTGGTTGGCCACTAACCACCATGTACCTGGAAGGATGGTGCTGGGGAACATAATGAATGGGTTTATTCATTAATAAAGCAAGGGATTCTATCCCATCTTGTAATCAAGCAGCAGCAACCAGCTCATGATCCCATATCAGCTTCCTCCAGTCCCAGTGAATTTGATGGACAAAGTCTTTCCAGGGAACCCAAACCCACAGTCAGGTGTGATATATGAGAGTGTTCCAGAAATTAATGATAAGATGGCTGCCCACACTGTATGTTTGTTAAAAAAGTGGGAAGCTACTCAGCAGCGGGGAACACTGATAGAGGTACTGTCAAACGCACCCGTTGTTTACGACTACATAGAGAAGTGATGTGGTCCAGTAAATGATCATTGCACACACAATGGCTTTATTACAAAACTACCATTAGTTTCTGGAACACACTCATACCATGATGACATGCCAGCAGTTACTGGGGAATCAAACCATGGCCTTCTGCTCAGGTTAAGGAGTCCCAGCCAATGCTGTAGTTATGCACTGGACTTTTATTCTTGCTGGACCTAAGCAACAGAAGGAGAAGTTTGCATACTAAGCCACAATACTATAAAGACACATCATGTTCCACCTCACAGGCATGGGCAGCCGTAACTAGAAGCCTCAGTTGTGGTCTGGAGGACAGGAGAAGGTCTAGGTCAGTGATTCTCAACCAGAGTGCTAGGGCATCCTGGGGTGCTGCAAGATCTTTTGAGGAGTGTCAGGAGATGTGAGGAGATCAGCAGAAAAACTAAGTAGATAAGCGCAGGCTCAGGCTTGTCCCTGCCTGTATGATCCTTCATCCCCTGTGCCAGGTCCCATGGCAAGGAAGTAAGCACTGTAATCTATAAATTAGTTTTTGAAACTGGGTGCCACTCAGTTCACAAAAGTTATGGAAGGGTACCTCAAGTCCAACAAGGGGTGCCTTGAGCTGAAAAAGTTTGACAACCACTGGTCTAGGATCGGAACAAAGAAAACTCTATTCTAAACAAATGGTGACATTTATTCTGAAGAATGGTTTATTTGCTGAAAAATACATCTGAGGGTCCAATAAAAAATAGCTGTGAATTCTTGCCAAATTTGGTCATTACTTTGGCTGAAAAAAAAAAAGACTATTTTGGCAATCCTGCTTCCCAGTAAACATTTCAATTTTTCATTTCAAAATGAGGTTGCCTAAATTTAAAGCTAAAAAAAAATAGAGCTTTCTCCATCCCCCAACTTCCACTGAAAATGACACATATCACTTAATTTCAGGACAAGCAAAAATTTTTGGTCGACTCAAAACAGTATTTCCCCATCAGTTCTTCAACTGGGGAGCTCAGGTGGCATGGGTGTTAAGATGCACAGTTAACTGCCCAGAGACCACAAGTTCAAGGCACTCATGTCACAAAATTGTAACTGAAATTAAATTACTCCAACGAATCTGCAAATTCTGCTAAATACCCTATCACACAGGGACACAAAAAAGGAAGGAAGTTCTTCAATTCAGTTCAAGCAAAAATATCAGCTCTACTTAGGTAGCAACTTTCATCTGAGGAAGAATCATTATGCTCATTTTATAGACAGGGAAGTTGAGGGACAGAGAGAGGAAGCAGTTTGCCCAAGGCCACTCAGTAGATAAATTGCAGAGGTAGGCCCATTTGTTGAGCTGTGACAGCAGAGCTAGCTAGACCCACCAAGAATTAGAAGCCCTCTCAATGACTAGAGGGAGACTACAACAGCTAATTCTTCTGGACAACAAATGACGAACAGAAACAAGAGTGAAGGTTACAGGTTAATAGCCAGGATGCCCAGTGAGGACACCACACAAAAAGAGCTCCAGCCAGGCCCCACTACTCCCTGAAGGCATCTAAAGAGCCACTGGATGCCACCCAGTGAAACTCTGCTTGGAAATGTAAGCAGACAAGGGCAGGGAAGACAGCCCTGCAGTTGCCCACAGTCCCCTCCAGCCAGCACCTCCTTCCTGGTCTGATAAAGGGACAGTTTGGCCAAAGCTAAGAGAAGACTGGCCAGAAGGTCCTAGGACTTTGAGGTCCTAGGGAAAAGGAATGAGGTATCACCTTTCCCAATACTCTGTGCTAACCATCAGATCAGGGCTGTCCAACTTTGGTATGGCCATATGCCGCTGAGGCATTCCCCCTTGGGGTGCCCCCACATCACATGGGCAGTGCCACTGGCAGTAGGAGAGGCAACCGCATGGGCCACACATTAACTGCTTCACTTGGCCACCAGTTGGACAGCCCTGCATGAAATCGTATGTTTTGACTGGGGGTTAGATAGGACAGCGTTCTAATGGTGCAGCACTGAATTGAGGATGCCTCAAGATGCAATGATATAGACAGCTCCCCAGAGAGTCCAGTGGATAAACAAACCCACTTAAACAACATTCCAAGGGCTCCGATTCAAACCTGGAATTGAAATGGATAGGGTTATATACCAGTTTGACGCAACAGCGCATCAGCCCAGGAAACAAATGGAAAATACTGAGCGCACGTTGGAGAGAATGTTTCTAATATTGTGTAAGGGACTGAAAGATAAGGGCACATCTGGAGTACTGTGCCCAGATTTGATCACCTAAATATGAAAAAAGACATTACAGAGATGGATAATGTTACAGCAGGGAGCAACTGGAATGACTCAGGGACTTGGGGAACTTAAATAGAAAGGCTGGGAAAAAGTAGGTCTGCATCCTTTGGAAAAATATTAAAGGGGGAGTGCGCAGTGGCAGGGAAAAGATTGTGAAGGGAATAGAGAGGGCAGGAGCTACTGAGTTATTTAAGCTTGTGTAAAGTACAGGAACCAGGGGTTATGAACTAAAGCAAAAAAAATATGAGGAGGTACCTATGTAGAAATGCTGAGTGAATAGTTGGTAACAGACAGAAAGAGTAACTAATGCAAGGAGGTTTGAGGGTTTTTTGTTTTTGTTGTTGTTATAAATGGAACCCAATGAGGGCAACTCTTCAGTGAACAGAATAACTCAGTAATGGGGTAGGCACAGGCCCCAGACCTGTTGATTTTCTCCTACGGGCTGCACAAGCACAAAATGTGGGAGAAAAAGGAGACCCATGACATATAACACTGAAACAAGCAGACCTCACTTATTGCAAAGAAACTGCACAAGTGATTGCTTAAAATATCAGTAATCCTACAGAGCATTAGAAATAAGTCACTAACAAATACGTTTAAAGTAAAATGGCCACCAAATTCAGAATGCATTGGGTTTCAGCCAGGGACAGGTTCTTCCCTCCCCACCACAAATATGGTTTTTTTTGAGGAAATAGAGATTTTGGACTGAAACTGAATGCTTTATATTGCAAGGGGTTTCTGAAAGCAAGAGCTACAGAGTCTATTTACCCTTTTTTTAAAAGCTTTTTAGCTCAAAGAATTGATGGGTCTGGCAGATCACCAGGAGTTACAGAGTACAATCCTGGAAGATAAAGACACTACTGAAAATCTGAAAGTAGTTCTTTGCATTACCTTTCATTAACTAGTTAAGGACACCTGGGTGATGTGCAGTATCCAGGACTTTTCAGGTAACAAGTGATGAGATGATCCAAGTTAAGGTGAAAGAAGAATTTCTGGAGCAAACTGATAATTTTTAAAAGCAGTAAATCATCAGGCCAACATGGAACATCCAAGAATTTTGAAATGTATGATGTACCTGAAGGGGCTGAGAGGTTACCATAAAATATGCAATCTCTTTTTTAAAATAGCCATTGGTTCCAGGGATCAGAGCAGCAAATGCAGTACCTATATTCAAGAAAGGCTTGAGGGGTGAGCTGAACAATTATAGACCTGTAGGCCATACATCTGTACCTAACAATGGTTTGAAATCATAAACAAAAATAGGAATCACAAAATATTTAGAAGATCATGACCTGACAGGGTCTCATATGAGTGAATTCTAGGGCAAACAAAAAAAGTCATATCTCACTAATCTCCCAGAATTTTTGAGGATGTCATCAAGTAGTGGATGAACCACTCTACATAACTGAGACTTTTGAGAAGTCCTCCTGAGCCTCTGAAAAGTTCCTGAACACAAAAACAGTCTTAAAGAAACAGAGCATTTTAGAACAAAAGGAAAAACTACAGTAATTAAGAGGCAGAAAGGAGGAATGAAATGGTCATTTTTTGTCATTATAAAACATTAGTATTAGGTTACCTCAAAGTTCAGCATTAGGTTCTGCACAATTGAATATATTTATTTAAGGATTGACAACATACGGACCATGGTCTGAAGCCAGTCTGCTTTTGTCTTTGCCTGTGCTCATGTTGGGACTGAGCAGTGAAGAACTGTGCCAGGACTAGGGAGCTAGAAGCTGTGCCCCCATTACTGCCACTTTTCTCCACTCCCTCTGACATCCCTAACTGGGCTGGGTGGGGGGTGTGGGGAGAAAATCAGCTTCCAGCTCCCCAACCCCAGCACAGCTCCCCCTCTGGCTAGAAGCTGCTCTCATACTGCAGCCAGGCTGGGAGAAGCGATGGTGCTACAGGAACAGCTCCCAGCTGCCTGGCTTTTCCCTTCCTTCCTCCCTCCTTCCCCAGATATCCTTCCCCACACCCCCAGCCCCTTTGCTGATGTACTGCTGAAGCCAAAAAAGGCTTGAAAAGGTTGCTGGTTCCTGCATTTAATAATGATCAGGAAATAGGTCAGGTAATAATGCGGCTAAATTTGCAGATGACATCAAACTATTTAGTTTTGTCAGGAGCAGATACGACTGAAAGGAACTGCAGAGAGAGCTGAACAAGCTGGATGAAAGAGCCACATGATGGCAAAGAGAGTACAGGGTCAGTATGGGCAAAGAGAGGTACTGTGTCAGGAGCTACCTTAGAGGGAGTTAATGTATTAACTCTATCAACTCAGGAAAAGGACAATGACTTCACAGTAAACAAATCAATAAAGTGTTGTCCTCAATGCACAGCCTGATCAAAAAAGCAAACAAATTGTTAAACTGCATATGAAATGGAATGGTTGATCATACAGAAGATACCAGTTTAATTATTAGATGCTGCAATATCACTAAGAAAACTCCGTGCGTTACTGGTCACCCCATCCCAAAAACAACATTTCTGAAGTTCATGAGGCTCAGAGAAGGACAACAAGAATGACCAAGAAGCATTGCCTGCTTCTTCATTAAGACCTGACAAAAAGGCTTTGCATTCAAAAGCTTGTCTAAGTCTACCTCAACCATGCAATTGCTCCAATAAAAGATACCACCCTCAACAATTGCTGCCTCTCGCAAGGGACTAGAAAAAAATCTTATGAGATGGAAAAGATTAGGATTGTGACCTTAGAATAAAGAGAACTGAGGGAACATGACAAAAGTACATAAAATACTGAACAATGTAAAGAAGGTATATGGGAAACTTCTGCTTTTCTTGTGTCTTAACACAAGACCTAGGAGCCAATTCAATGACACGTAAAGGTGGGAAAAACTGAAAGCCAACCAAATGAAATATTCTTTCATTCAATGCGTAATTGAACTGTGGGACTCCTTCCACAGGAGGTTCTTGATGGCAAGAATTAAACAGGATTAAAAAAACAAGGAGCAGGACATCTGTACGAATATCAAGCATATCCATTTAAAATAAGACCATTATATCAAAGGAACTATAAGAAGGTGGTTATGCAGAAACACTAAGTGAGTAGCTGGCAACAGATGGAAAAAGCATAATGAATGCAGAAAGGTTTTTAAAGGGAACCAGATGGGGCAATTCTTTAAAGAACAGAATAACTCAGGATTGGGAGTAGGCACATGCCCCAAACCTGTTGATTTTCTCCTAACGAACATAAAACCACATTTTGGGAGACAAAGGAGGCACAAAACACACAGCACTGAAACAGGCAGATAGTAGAAGGGACATTAATCCTCATATTCTAGGGCCTAAGCCAATCTTTCGTGGAGATCACAATGAGACCTAAATGTGGGGATAAATTAGCCCACGTCTGTCTGCTGGGGAATTTTGGTCACTGTCAGACAGGACACTGGGCTACATGGATTGCGGCCATGATCTTATCTAACAAGTCCAACGTTCGTCATTACTAAATCCTGCTGTTCTGCTCTGGAGGATGACTCTGGAACCAGACTCACAGTCCTATCAATTTCTACAGAAATTAGATTCATACTGAAAACCAAAAATCTTGGCCCTTGATTCTGCATTCACTTACAGTGTAGTGATGCTATCCATTTCAATGCAGCTGTTACTGATTTACACTGATATAAGAGGGAAGAGAATTGGGCTGTATGTTTATAGACCTGAGAGTCATCAAGAAAATCATCTAGACATGACTTTTGCCACATTTGCTGCCCAAGTCTGCACAGTCTGAAGCAAAGGCTATGAGAGGAGTGTAAACTGCCCCCATTCATTTCAATGGTGAGCACTGCTTCTGAAGACTACTGATGATAGTCTAATTATCAATGTTTTTATTAGCTCTTTTCATATCACAGAAACTACCTGCCAGGAAAGAGGGTGGAGCTAAGTTGGTGGATGAAGCCAGGGCTTGTGGCTGCTATTTGAGTAGTGGAATTTGGCTTTGTTTACCCTAGACAGACAAACTGTGCGGCAGATGTGGCTATCCCCTCTACCCAGCTCAGAATGCAAGGGATTAAAAACTGCCCATTTGCTAAGAGGAGGAAATTGGTGTCTTGGCAAGATGAGATTGAAGCTTTCAGTTTGATTTGCTGGGGCAGTTTGGCTTCATGGTGTCCTTGTGGCTCTAGAAATTAAAAACAATAGTTTTACATTAGCCAAATGCTCATCTGGCATTTTGACCATTTGATATAATTAAGAAAAATACCCATGACAAACCTTCTCCCCCTTCCCCCACAGCTTTCATTTCAAGGACTTCACTCCACCTAATTATTTTTCTATCCCATTTGTCCATTTGGATTGAAGTACAAAATATGAAGACTAAGGTATGAAGACAGGCACTTGCACTGCTCTAACAACCCTTCCCCTTGACATACAGCCCAGTAATTCAGAGGCAAAAGTCTAATATATTATTTAGTGTAAAACAGACACAGGACCTAAACCAGTCATGACAACGCTAATAACTAAAACAGTTCTAACGATTAACAACAATTACAGCCACCAGGAAGATGCTAATGAGTATGAGCAGGGCTTTTAAATGGCTGGCAAGGTTGTCAGTATATTAAGCCAAATTTTTTCCAGGGTGGCTTCTTATTTGGGTTCCTCTCCTTGAGAGGAACTATGTTTTCAGAGTTACTGAGCACTCACAGTTCCCTTCCTTCTTAAACTTCAGGCTCATGGCAGTTCTGTCTGGGCCCACCAGGCCCTCAGAGACTACTTGGAAAAACATGGCCTTAAAATGCTTTTCAAAACCGCAACTAGTAAGTGCTCTAGGGATTTGAATTTCCATGGGATTCATCTGCATAATTCCATCAGCAACTTCTGAAGATCTTAGCCTTACTCTTCAAGTACATTCAAGGCCCTTAGCAGGTGTAAAGGGAATCTGAGCTAGAAAGCGAAACATGGAAGCCACTTGGCAACAAAACTAGTGTCCCTCTTTGCCTTTATAGATCCTGTTGTTTCCTACTAGCTTCACAATGCTGTGGGCCTGAAAACAGCTGAGGGTCTTGAATGAGCCTCTACTTCAGTGACACAGCTCTACCTGAGGGTGGCAAAGCCTAAGACAGGCTAAAATGGACATGGAAAGGTCATGAGGGAACTCACTGTGATAAGAGCTTTATTTATATGCAGAAGACCCAAAATAAATACATCCCACTTATGGAGGAGTGGTACCAGAACCAGAAACCAGATATGATTTTTAGAGAAACTTTATCTCTATATAAAGGACTGGACTGGTAATTCTCAACCTTTTCCATGCTGGGACTCTCCTCCCATATCAATATGACTCGTGCAGGTTGGTTATAACCCTCAAATTTTGAATCTATGGACTTGAGCCCTCTATCAAACTCTGGAGGAGTGGCCAAATTTGAGAGGCAGATGTTTACATTTACAGCAGACCCATCTCTGATTAGATTCAATATGCTGAGCCTCTGATTCCATCAGCAACAAGCATAGGTAAATGAGGTTATCCACTACCAGAACTAGGTGAGTCTCCAAGGATTTGATAGGGGAAGCAAACCATTTGTCTCAGCATCCTTAGTCCTAGAAAACGGGCTAGAGTTTTTGAGCAGGAGCTTTCACCAGGCTTCTAGTTAGGTTGGAAATGCTTCAAAATAAGCCTCTGTATTTACCTTGGCTCTCATGTCTCTGACAGTGCCTTCGGTTAGGGATTAACCATCTTGGTCCACAAGAAATTGATAATTTTGATTCTCAGGAAATGGGAGATGTATTTTAGAAGTGTCCAGTTAAACAGATACAAAGTTAACCAGACTTGTTAAGTGAGAAGGAAGGTCTAGGTCAGGAGTCGGCAATATTTTTGGACAAAATGCCAAAAACACCCACAACCTCAACTTCTAAGATGTTGGTGTGCCAGGGGCAGACGACGGGAACTGCGAGGGGCCCTATCCTCCTTGTGGCAGCTCAGCCCTGGCCCCTTCCCCAAGGCATGCATGCCCAGGAAAATGTCTGTGTGCCACGCTCTGGCATGTATGCCAGGGGGTTGTCTACCCCGGTCTAGATCCATTCCTTGGCAGACAGAGATGGCAAAGGAAGGCAGCTCGTGACCAAACCATCTTCTATGAAAGCCACGAAGATAGTAGGTTGTGAGACCACCTTCACCTAGAGTGCCTTAAGCAACAGCTCATCTTCTGTTCTGATGTACTGACTTCTAGGCTCACATCCTGATGGATCCGCCTAACCTGTCTTTTCCTTTCATTTGCAGGATGGCTGCAAAATCTTCCTTGTACATCTTTCCACCATAGTCCAACCCTAACAAGTGAAAAATTCATCAGTGCCAGCACAAATAATTCAACAGTTGGATCTGCATGAACTGATGCTAAACCATTCAAGGAAGGTCAGTCAGGAAAATGAAGCAGCCTCTTGTGGAAAGTCACTAGGTGTTGAACGTAGGTCATTAAAGGCAAAAAAAATCAATCCCTTGAATTTATTTGTATGATTGCAGCATTTATAGCCTACTGTTGAAATCAAGGCCCAAATGTGCTAGGTGTTGTACAAATACACAAGAGATAAGCCTTGCTTGAAGAACTAACACTTTAAATAAACAAGTAAGAACAGGAGGGGAAAGAGACACAAAACAGGGTGAAATGACTTGCCCAAGGTCACATAACAGGCCACCGGAAGAGGCAGTATTAGAATCTTGGTCTCCAGACATCCACTAAACCTCTTCTTCAGCAATCCCTTGCATTCAAGGATGATTGTCTTAGCTGTGTGTCTGAAGATGGCTGAGGCCCATCTGGGATCGACAGGCTCTACAGCAGCTTGCACACGTGTTTCCATGTGGCATGGAAGGTGCTGGATTCTTGATTTGGTTTGCACCATGCTATTTCTGCCACTCCCGCTTTTCCATCTCCTGTGGTTGTCATGAGGTTTCAAAGTACTGAGATCCCTGCAGCAAACTCTTCCTCCATTTGGGGCAGTCCTGGGTGATGGTCTTTCACGAGTTGACATGGATGTTGCATTTTTTTAAGACAGACTTGAGGATATTGCTGAAGCACTTTCGCTGCCCTTCTCTTTAGCATACATCTTGGCTGAGCTGTGAGAATAAAGCTTGCTCCAGGAGTCTGGAGTTGGGTATTTGGATGACATGGCTGACTCAACAAAGTTGATATTGGATAATCATTGGGTCAATACTCATGATATTTGCTTGCAGGAGGACACTAACTTTGGTGCATCAGTCTTCCCACTGGATTCAGAGCATCTTTTGCAGGCAGCATTGATGGTACTTCTCCAACAACTTTAGATGTCTCCAGTACATTGTCCATGTCTCAACTCTGTACAGCACGGACAAGGTGACAACTCCTTGATAAATCATGAACTTGGTTTTGGATCTAATGTCAAAACCTTTGAACATCTTTTTCATCAGGCATCCAAAGGCTGCACATGCACACGTTGAATTTCTTCGTCGATGTCAACCTTCTGCAAGAGATGGTTTATGAGATATGGGAAATACTCAACCTTCCCCAGTCTCACCATGGATCTGGATTACCAGATCTGGGGACTGTTCATTAGGAGCTTGTTGGTGGAAGACCTTAGTCTTCTGGATGTTAAACATCAGCCCCATTGTCTTGTATGCCTCTGTAAAGATGTTGACAATTGCCTGAAGGTCTGCTTCTGAGTAAGCACACACTACAGCATCATTAACATATCTGGAGTTCAATGACTGAGGCTGGTGTGGTCTTGGTTTTGGCTTGGAGTCAACTGAGGTTAAGATTACCATCCTTTGGGTAATTTAGCTCCACTCTGGCTGGAAGTTTGTTGGTAATCATATGTAGCATCACAACAAGGAATATTCAGATGAGTGTTGGAGTGATGATAACGTGGACATCTTTGTGATCATGGGCATAGATGATGACATAGTCCATAGTACATTCTATGTATTTGATCAAGAAGAAGATGCCACTGCAGTTGACCTGTCCTACTCCTTCCTTGCCAATGGTTCTGTTCCAGAGGTTAGAGTCACTTCCAACTCTGGCACTGAAATCACCAAGAAAAATAAGTGTCTCCCTCTGGAATATCAGAAAGGATTTGGTCAAGGTTCGTGTAGAACTCCTCTTTGGCTTCATCAGCAGCATCAAGAGTCAGGGCATACACACAGATGACAGTGGCATATTGGCTCCCCACAACTTTAAGACAGACAGTCATGAGGCACTCATTAATTCTGAAAGGGAACTAAATAAGTTGGTTTATGAGTTCATTCTTATTGGCAAAACTAACCCTGTGAAGTCAGAGTTCTCCTTCCTATTTACCCTTCCAGAAGAAGGTACAGCCACCTCCATGTTCTCTGAGCTGCCCATCTCCTGCTTGCTAAGTCTTGTTCAGTGCAGCTACATTGCTGTTGTGTTGCCCAAGTTCTCGGGCCATAATTGCAGTGAGGCGCTCTGGGCATTCACTATTAGGGTTGTCCATGAGGGTGCCAGCGTTCCACGTCCTGAAAATGATTATGTCTCTTTGCTGGTATTTTCCACCACAGTAAAGCTGTTCCCACTGGATGCAGTTATACAGTCAGGAAGAAGATAGACAGGTTATGTTTAGGGCACCTTTTCTAGCCCCCTCTCCATGTGGGGTAAGCAGAGTGGACTATGAAGAGGACTGCTCAGTCACAGTTACAGCTGCCAAACCACACTCCTGTCTCATCCAGGTGCTAGATGACTTCCTTGTAATTGCTGAATTCTTGGAAATGCCACCTTTGCATTTTCATGCCAGTTCCTGACCTCACAATCCTGCTCCTGTCACCACTAGCCGGTCACCAAAGGGCTTGAGGAATGTGCTAGAAAAGCTGTTTTCATGGAAGACACCTGTGCATGACTTCTTTTATCATAGAAGAGCTGCTGCACATCAGCTTTCACACAGCTCTTGACAGAACAGGACCCTGATCCAACAGCAAGAAGAACAAGACAACTGGGGATCTTGTTCTGCTGCAGATTTCATCTGCCTTAGCAGCCACTGAGATTCTAACATCTTCTTCTACCTGCTCCACCGCTGAGGACTTGTAGACCCATGGCTGGGGGTTGGGAAGGCTTATTATAGTGGTGATCTGTATTTGTCATGTAACAGTACTGTCAAAGGATATATGTGTGGCTTTTCAGGAGAGAAAGCAAGTACCCTACCCCCTAAACCATTCCGCCTCTCAAAACATAGCTTGGCTACTTGCTTCTTGCTGATCATAACTTCAAATTCACCGTTACAGAAATCATAGGAGAATTAGGAATTTCAGGAGAAGGGAAAATTTAATTCCATTTTTATCTGCTTCGATTTTTTTTTATTTAAAGATTTGCCTTTGCAATGTTCTCTTCACCTGTTTCCCTCAGTACTCCCCCTTTAGTGTGTTGGATTAGATGCTACACAGATGAAAGCACAGCCCTGTGTTTTGATTGAAGTATGGTTTATAAATATTGGGACGTCTGTTTTCTAAGCTTTGGGGCGCTGGTACCTGCTGTAGCTGCCATATGCTCCAGTGGCCTAATAACTCATTGTGCCAGCAGGGCATTTAGGTGGGAATAAGCACAGCAGAGATGCAAGGAGCCAAAGAATTCTGGTTTTCTCAGATCTTCATGAACAGCTGCAACTCAAATCCATTTGGCTGAGTACGGTAGCATAACTAGGGGTAGGTGAAAGGGACATCTGCTCTGGGCACCAAGTTAGGAGGGGTGCTGGAATCACCCCCCATCCCCACAGAGACCATGCTCCAGCAGCAAAAGCAGCCTCACGGCTTACCCATGCCTGGAACTCCAAAACAGTCCCTGGCGGCAGCAGTTCAGCCAGGGGCTGTTTAAGAGTTCCTGGAGTGGGCAAGATTGCTGGACCCTGCCCACACCCTACTTTCAGAACTGTATGCTCTCCACTCTCAGAACCCCTTTGTGCTCCCCCCTCCCCACCACCCTGGCTCATCCTCAGGGTTTGCCCCAACCACTAAATTTGCTTGTTATGTCATTGGCTAAGTGCATCAGTAATACTCTAACAATGATAGCTGGTCCCAAGGCTTTTCATAGTCAAGGAATAATTATCCAGGAGATACAAGGTCCAGGGGAAATTTATGATAGCTAGGTGCAGTTAGCTGCACTCCATTCAGTTTGTAAACAATCACAAATACTGAGGTTATGGGCAGCACTGGTTCAGCTGTTATAATAGTTATAGGCAACATTGGTCAGCTAAAACTCTACTTGGGAGCTTGTAACCAACACCTGAATAATGTTTAGGACAGCTGCTGTGTGCAACAGTGTGTATGCATGTATATACATATACACTCCCTCAAATACAGATTACTGGAATCTAAGGCTTTCATCACCAAAACCCACATGCTTCCCCATACCATTTCAGCTACTGGGATAACTATGTTGTGACAGCCTAGTGCAGACATACCCAAGTTAACTCTGGTACCAGTGTCAGTTTAGCTGTAGCAGCATGGCACTCTGTGTAGCCTGCAAAACCCACCCAAGCAGCAGAATAAATCCGTGGATGTCAGCCTGCACTGAACTTTGTGCTACTACTGCTAGGCTGCAACCAGTATCCAAGCCACTGACTGCAGTGTAGACATACCCCAAGTAGAAAACTTTGCAGTCTCTATTGTTAGGTCACTAGAGGGAGACAGTCACACACCTGGCAGCTCCAAAGGTGTTCTACAGTAAATGACACTGTGTCTTTTCCCTACACAGATGGGGCAGCATGAAGTGACAGAAGCACAGCTTTGTGCTGAGACCCCTTGGACCGTAAAGATACATGCATGCATGTGCATGTATGTATGCATACCTACACAAGACAAGGTTGAATAAACATGGTAGAATCTTCCCTGACCTAGTAGTTAAGCATTCTCCTTTTATTTCTAGGACTGCAAGCTCTATAGAGAGGGAGCCAGGGAGGAAAGAGATGATGAGGGCGTCTCCCATAGTACATTTTGCCAAGAGGCCGCCATTTCCTGAGTAGGGCTGCAGCAAGAGAACTGGGGCCACAGGAAGCTCACAGCTGCTCCCACCCAAACTGCCTGCACACAAGTGCTCTTTCCTGTGCCAGGGGCGGAAGCCCAATGGGGAAAAAAAAAGGCAGGTGGGATTGAGGGGAGCTGGGCAGGAAACAGACTTTCCGCTCAGCTCCCACACATCACATTCTTAAGGAAAAAGCAGGGGTGGGGACACTGGATGCCATGCATATGCTGCCAGGGTAGCTTGTTCTACACTGGTGTGAGGGAGGAGGGGGAAGAGTCATCAGGGTGGGGTTTCTGAGGCCTCAGATATTCCAGCAGAGTGATCCTCCCCATTCAGCCTTCCTGTTGGCTTTTACTGGTTGTGACTCATTTTCCGTTGTCTGGTTGTTGTTTTTTTTTGCACAGCTCCCCCTTCCCCTTTGCCATTGCCTCAGCTTTATGACCCTGGCTCCCTCTCAAGGGCCTTCTACAGTACCTGTCTCCTGTTGAGAATGGGGTATAGGGAGAGAGAGAGACAGAGAGGGAGAGGTGTACTTGCATTTGCCATTGGGATCTTTGTAACCACTGAACAAGCTGCTTGCCTGATGTCTGTAGAGCTCAGGTGCTTTAATGGAGCTTTGGCACTTTTATCTAATAGCCGATTGAGCCAGCTTTAGCCTAAAGTGCAAAAAAGCTCTGCTGAAGGGCCCAGTCTACATAGATGCTGCAAACCTGGGTTGAAGTAACATGCTGCAGCTTCTGGTAAACGTGGTTTTTTTTGTTTTTAACATCTGCAAGCAGCCAAGAGAGCTTAACTAATCACCTGTAACTTGCATAACAGTGCAGAGTTGGAGGAGATGTGATTTCATGCCCACTGTAATTTCATGTCCAATTAAATTATTTACATTAAAAAAAAACATTAATTCCTAATATGCCTGGGATGACACGTGGGCACCTGAAACTGGAACCAGCCAGCCCAGCACTCCAAGAACACACATTTCTGTTGGCTCCTGCCTTTGGCCTCCTGATCTGAGGGTGCAGGAAAATGGTGCAGTCCTTACATTCCCCAATTATCTTAGAATCAGGGAGCCATCCTCTCGTTTCAGGAGAACTCTCTCAAAGCTGCCCTGTCCTTTGAGTGGAGCACAAATCTGTCCTCAAGTTTAGAAAATGATTCCTTCTCCCTTCCCAACAGGGCGGTGCACTCCCCTAGCTAATATACACTGAGACAGATCTAGGCCCAGCATTTGGAAAGGGGCACAATGCTACAGATGGCAGGGGGCTGAAAAGTTGCAGTGAGTTGCTGGATGGCCTCATTCCGCTAGAAAGTAGTGTTAATACCCAAGCAAAAGGAAACCTCACCAGCAGCCAGACTTAGCAATGGTGTGACTGGAGGGAAAAGTTGGCGGGGCGGCAGCAGGGGTAGCGAGGACTGTGCAACGCCCATTACAGGTGGGTGGAGCAGGGATGGTGTCTGTAAGGTAGCTGTGTGCCAGGGAGACAGAGGAACTGTGAAGGCTGGTGGACAAGGATCTTCAAAAACTCCTGAACAGTCCCCAGAGTCTGGGCCTTGATCAAACTTCTGCCCTGGATAGTCTCTTCTCTCCTCTGACACTCTCTACAATCTCAAGCCCTAGGCCTTTCCCATTCTCTGCACACTCAGCTCCAGATGTATTTGCTTGCTCTTAGTCAACCTCTGCAGATACATAGGGGCAGGCTATTTCTGCAGTCCAGATCTGAAGAGTCCACTTACCAGTTTTAATGTTACTTCCAGCATCCCTTCTGTCCTCTGGAAAGGGCATGTCAAGGTCTTCATCTGAAGTGGAGGAAATAAAACAAAAGAAATTTGTTACTGAGGATTTAATATGAAGAAATTTATCCTTTGTGAGACACAGAGAAGATGGTAGGTTCCTTAGTCTACCACCTCTTCAGAGATTTTACTATTTTCCTGACTCCAGGCCCAGTTAACTCAGTGCTAACCTCACCCACTGTCTTTGCTGGCAGCAAGAAAACCCAGCCCTTAGGACTTGACTGGGTACCCATCACCCTAGTATCTAAACATTCAGAGCACAGTCAACATAAGCCCATGCCACAGACCCAAGGAAAGAGAACACAACGTAAAGTCCCAGTGCAAGTAAACTACAGGAGGAGTTAACTCTAGCTTTTATACAGTGCTGTTCATCAACAGAGATAGCAAAGTGTTTTACAAAGGAGGTCAGTATCATTACCCCCATCTCATAGATGGGGAAATTGGGACAGCAAGAGGCTAAGTGATTTGCCCAAGATCACAGAGTAAGTACATCAGTGGCATAGCTGGGAATAGGTCCCACGTGTCACAGGTCTCAATCCAACACTCTACATCTACTAGGTCACACTGTCTTCCAATTAATTCTTCAAGGGGACAGAATCATTATGTGGAAGGAGCAGAGATACTATGGTGATGGGCAGCAGCACCATACCTGTAAGCAGGCAGGCAAACAGATGATTTTGGCTGAGAGAGCATCTGACTGTCAAAATAATAAATTCTGCATTTAGACTGTGCTGAGGGGAGACGGAAGTCACTAGCTTCTAGGGACTGGTAATATTTTAAGACACGTTGCAGAAACCTATGAATTGTTATTAACACTAGTGAAAACAATCACTTATTAGCATCATAAATTTACATGGCACTTTATAAAGCTTCATACAGGAAGCCGTATTTCCTGAGCTGAAGAGCTTATGGTCTGCAAGAAACAAGACACCAAGCAATATTCCAGGAAAGATAGGAAGTGAAAAGGATTTTTGAAAGCAGCAGAATTTAAGGAGGATTTGAAGGAAGAGAGAGAAAGGGCACCTGGCAGCAAAAAGAAAAAGATGCTGATCCAGGTCTGAGAAGATGAATGGTAGAAGAGGGAAAGATTATAGGACTTTTGACACTAACTTCAGTGGGAGAAAGTTTGAGCCACAGGAAAGGACTGACATGAGAGGCAGCAATACAAGGATGCAAGTGAGATGAGACTATTTGTGAGCACAAAGAGAATGAACTCAGTGTGACAAGACCTGATCTGTACACAACTGCTGCACTGATTTAACTGGCTTTAAATAGAGGTTGCTTAACCCTGAACAAAACACGATCAGAGATGCTTTGGAACTGTTTCCCAATAGGATTGTGTTGACTTGAATTAAATCAGCATGTCAGCATCAGCACCCAGCTGCCACCTGGTGCAAGATCTTTGTACTAAGGGACTCATTCCAGTTCAGAAGCTCTAACAGTAGTTGCATCCATGTAGATCTCAGCTACGTTCCAGAAAGGGCCAGCCCATGCTGAAGGGTTTTGGCTGAATTGCAGCTGAATGTGGGTCCAGGGCATGTATGGATGAGGCCAAACAGCAGGGCTGGATTTCTCCCCAGCACAGCCCATCAACCCTGAACAGAGGACCTGATCTATTTAGCCCGTGGGTGGGAAGTCAGACAGCTGCCTCCCCGACTCTAGTAGAAGCAAGTCTGTAGATTCGGAAATGGATTGCTGTAAAGGTTAGCCCAGGGTCATTTGGCAGGTTTTCTTTGCAACCAGAGTGACTAGAAATGAAATTTTTAAAAAATGAAAACCAATCTCAATGCTTCTCAAAGACAGATATACATCTATAGCACCTAGACCTTAAAGCTACCATGACCAGGATCATTCAACTCCACCTACTGCCAACAACTATTGACAACCATGGGTTGTTTTTGCAGCATAGGCAAGCCCTGTGCAGAAGTCAGAGGCGCCTTCCCAGAAGGCCAGTCTGCAGGTCTGAATGGATCTGGTTTTGCATTCATCTTAGGATAGATCCATAGGTAAACCCCAGATTCATGATGCTCCACAGTGGGCAGGGCCATTAGTCCACACCAGTCCTTTTGCTGATACCATGCAACTTGATCACTAGGCAGGAGATAATCTGCTGCGCTTAAGCACTTTCTGAAGACACAGCTCTCCCCCCACCCCCCGCCCCACAACCCTGAACCCAGCTGTCTCTTCCACAGGATTCTAATCAATGCAAATCAGGTCAGCCCTCCGCTGTGAATTACAAATTGGATCCAAAGTTGGAGGGTCACTGTAACTGCTCCCCCATTAGACGGGAAGCGGCACCAAAGATCTTTTCTAAATAAATCAGACTTTATTGTAAAACTCGGCCACTGACGAGACATAAGCTCATTAGCATTGATTTTAAAATAAATTATTGAAAGTGGCTTTTGCCTGCTCTTTGCATTTGTAAAAGAGAATGTAAATGTATCTGCAACAATGATAAAAAACCTCACTATCGAGGCCATCAAAACTAGATTCCTTTATCCTTTCAGACAACACCACTTAATCTGGCCTTGGCATGAAAGGGAGGCAAATCTGACAGATTCTCCTAGTATAGTTCAGTTCCAGAACAGAATCTGTTTGTCACTGTACCTTTGGAGATAACTCCAGGGCAGAGCCAGGCTTATACACTGAATGCCAGGACTATCAATACAGAGCCCATCAACCACTGCCAGCTGGACTTGATAAAGAAGTTATTGGTAGAGAGTTCTCCCCAGCCAGAGTCAGAGTAGTAGAAAAGTGCTGAAAGTGCTCCATGGCTAATGCCCCATGCACTCAATAGAAGGGAAAGGATGCCCACTGATTAGGGGACTGATCTCAGTTTTGGGAGACCAGGGATCAAGTCCCTGCTTTGCCACAGACTCACTGGTGACTCTGGGAAAGTCACATGGTATAACTCCGCACCCCCAACCGAGCTAGGGAGTATAAATAAAAGACCGAGGAGCTCATATAGTAGGATGCTGAAAGCCATATATGTTCCTCCAATAGATGGGTTTTCTAATGCCAAAGTGAACACTTCTATTCCGCCACCCACACAGAACCTCAAGATTCTCAGATGATAGAAGCAAGGCAGAAAAATGAGGGAGACAGGGAAGCAAAATCTCATTGATTTGGACACAACAATTTCTTGCTTTATTTTTGACCTAACTCCCAGCCCTCCAGACCATTTCCAGCTTATACATGCCTTGATAAGACCATTCTAATACCAGAAAATCAGCACCCAAGATATTGTACTGGGACCTGGGATGATAGCTCTATTCTTCTGAACCTGCAGATCAATCAGAGGCAGTTCATTATGGAGAAACTTTCCAAGGAGCCTCTGGAGCTCACAATCCCAAAAGAGAAAACGAATGATGCGTATGACTCCTTTTGGAACTAAACAGCAAAGCCACTGAATTAGCTTTCCCCCAAGAGGTGACATGTGCTCACACAATAAATGACTCTAGCCGCTTCCTGGAAATATGGAATTAGCTATTGCTCCTTGTACTCTTAGAAAGAGATGCTCAGATTCTGTGGTGTACATGCAACCGTCTAGGTACAGGAAGAGACATGGTAGGATAGCCCAGGTATATATGTTCTACAACTCAGTTTCCCCAGCAACAGTGGGGATATACCCATCTACCTCAGAGATAAATTGCTTAATTCCCAAGAAGCTGGATGTGACACTTGGATATAAATTATTGGAGAACATCACTAGATAACAGACCTTGTTTTACCTGAACCCTGTGGGACCATCCCCTGTGCATATATGTGGAATGGTAATATATAGGAGGTATCTATCTAATAAAACAGCACCAAAAAAGAAAGAGGAACACAAGACCAAAAACTACATGTAACCTGTATGTGTATATATGTGCCTGCATATACATGCACAGGTATTCCTTTTTTTTGCATTTCTTGTTACCAGGCTGGGCTGCTCATACTAACATGGTTCAGATAAGTGAGGTTCTTTTGAAACTAGAAGGTAGCCACTGCTAATGTGTGTCACCTGGAAGTTACAGGGAGGTCTGTCAAGAATCAGAGAGGATCCTAGTTTCAATCTATACAGCCAATGAGAAAATACAGAACCTGCAACTGGAAAGGGACAAAGTACACCAAAGTACCATGTACAAGTGAAGCCTAATCCTTGGAGATGAATAAACTCAGGAATTCAGCAAGATGGGTCCATTCCAAACTCTCTTTCCCCCAGTTGTATCCTGATCTACTTGCAACAAAAGCATTCACACATTTGGGCCCTGGGATGGCTGGTTTACTGTCTCCAACACAAACATCCTCTCTTCCAACTCTTCCATCTGAAACGTGATCTCTCTTTCCATCCCCCTGTTGTGAAAAAAATTCCCCTGTTCTACAACTGTAGCCAAGTGAAAGAACCCAGTTGCAACAGTTAAATGATGCAGCTGCCCTGACAGAGATACAACTCTGACAAACCAAAGCTCTGCTGATACTAACAAGGAACTCAGGAAAGCAACCCACAAAGCTGCCTGGTGTCAAATGGAACAAAACTTTCTAAAGAGAACTTTTAAAAAGGGCCTCAGCCACTTCAGCAGTAAAACTGGAGAGCCCTTGCCAGGGGCAGGTTCTAAGAGTAGCTCAGAGGGATGGATGGCTGCATGGGCAGAACACGGTAATTAACAGTAAGGTTTCTTGATTAAGGATGGGACTCTACTGTCACTTGAAAAGCCATGGAAGGCCAAAGTCTGGAGCTGGATATACAAGTAGGATGAAGTAGTCAGTAAGGCATTTGTAACCCATTCCCTGTGGCAGAGGATATGGGCAAATGGTTGATTCCAGAGACTAAAAATCAAACACTCTACCAGCATCAGAAAAACAATTCTCCATGCTGCAGATCTGAGGTTGCCACATGTCAAGTAGCTTAGAATACCCATTACTGAATCATCTGAGGGCTTTGCAAGCTTTGGTGCATTTAAACTCACAATATTCCATCTGCTAAGTGACTTGCCCTAGGTCACACAAGAAGTCTCTGGCAATCCAGAGTCCCAGACTAGTGCCTTCTTGGGACTCTTAAAAGGAGGGATATTTACTTTGCTAAGACAGTTATCCCCCAAAATGACATCTCCCATGTCTACGGGGGAGCAGAAGGGTTTGGGAGAGACCTTGTTTCCCCTAGCGCCCCCCAGCATAACAAGGAATAACAGCCACAAGTTGTTGGAGAGTAGGTTTAGATTAGACATCCGTAAGAACTACTTCACAGTCAGGGCAGCTAGGATCTGGAACCGACTTCCAAGGGAAGTGGTGCTGGCTCCTACCCTGGGGGTCTTTAAGAGGAGGCTGGATGCCTACCTAGCTGGGATCATTTAAGCCCAGTTTTTGTTTTCCTCCTGCCCTGGCAGGGGTTCGGACTTGAAGATCTATAAGGTCCCTTCCGACCTTACTTCTATGATTCTATGTTTTAGGTTTGATAGGTTAACTCCCCTTAGCAAAGCAGAGCCTGAAAGACTAAGGTCTGGATTAGAAAGTAGGGAGTACTGTTAAACTGTTAACTGTCCTTTACCTTTGCCATCCATGGGTTTAGCAGAGTTGTACCTTGGTCACCTGAAGACTGTAAGGTGCACTCCAATAGGAACAGAGAAAACTGACTGGGACTCTGTGTGTTGTGGCAACGTCCAGAACCTGAAGGAATTACCCCAAACAAAGCCCTGCTGCTGTATGCTTTGAGTATTCCCCAGTGTCTAGTGACGGTTTCACAAAATGTACAGTATGCAGGTCATGCCCTCCAACTGATTAAAGACTCAAGGAATTTGAAAACAACCCTTGGAAAGACATCTAGCAAGAGGCACCATCCTGCAACAATATACTGCAGACAAGCTGGCCTGGAAGCTTTCTGGGGCAGGGATTAACTTCTCACTATGAGTGGGAACAGAACCTAATACAGTGGAGTCCTGGTCTCTGACTGAGACCTCTACATGCTACTGTAACACAAAAGACCTGTGCCAGGCACACAGATACAGTTACAAGTCCACCCACCTACCCCATGTGCATCCCCCAATTACCCCCAACATACTCATGATTGCAACCCATTACTGATACCCTGTGTTCCCCAATTACCCCATCCTCCTACACTCCCTCATTAGTTACACTTCAAGTCCCAACACCATGTGCCCTGATTACATCATCCACTTGTCACCTACCCTCACCTATGCCTACAAACATGGCTGCATCCCCATGCACTGCACTGTGTGCCCAACTGCAATCACCCTTACCTTAGGTACACAGCCAGCCCCCTACAATCTGTGTCCTCACTTACTCCTTGTGGGCATCCCTGCTGTACTCTGAGCTGGGCTGGCCTTACACTACTTTTTCCCCACACCACTTTCTACCTCCCTTCCCCCCTCCCACACTTCCTGGGAAACTGTCAGCCAGCATTGTCACAGGAAAATATATTACACTAAAGAAATGCTCCCCTTGGAATGTAATTTTCAATATGAAAAAAAGCTTGCACGAATTATGATAAACAAATCAGATCCTCTCTCCTCTTTTTCTGCCTTGTGATGTGGGCTGTTCAGCTAACTCCCCCTTCCTCCTCCCCCAACCTTCCTAGCAGCAGCCCAGGCTGCTCTGCAGTGCTGGGTAGTGAAGTGTGTACTAACATTCCCATGGAGAGTTATCTGTCTCGCTTTCTCTCTGCTTTACTGGAAACCCCTCCAGAGAGCGAAGCTGGTTCCTGTTGCCATCACAGCTGCTACAGCCTCACATTTACAGCCTCTAATGGGTTCAGATGGCTTGCTGGAGCTCAGCCCCTTGTCCCCAAAGAAAGCTCAACTTTACTCATGTCTCCTGGCATACTCCAGTCAAGGCTGCCCTATCTAGCAAACAGCTGCCAGGCAGGGCAGGAGAGGGCACCTGCTTTTCAGAACATCTCTCTCCTGCTGCCATGCTGATCGTAGCCCACTTTTCCCAGTTGCTTTTCTCATACTTGATGGAGTGTAGCATGTTTTAACTAGAAATGCTCCCTTTCCCTCTCTCAATACACATACATTGGAACAACTAATTAATGAGACAGTCATCCAGTGGTTCAGAGGTGACTACAGAGCATCTGGGCTCTTGGGTTTCATTTCAACTGAGGACTGTGTAGGGTTGCAGGTAGAGAGGACTATGTAACAGGAGTTCTGGGTTCTATCTCCAGATAAGTAGAAGCAAGCACGGAGAACGGGCTGGTGCAAGGAGTTGGGAGCCAGGAGTGGCAGGTACTTCTCCTGGCTCTGATAAAGGGGGGTGGAAGATGGGGGGCAGGGCGGGGGGGGGGGGGCGGCAGAGCAGTTAAAGCAAGGACCAGAGCCAGGATTGCTGGCTCTTGCTGACTGCCACTGAGTCATGTAAGTCATGTCCCGAGCACTTGTCCCAATTCCTCCTTTGGTAAAAACAAATGGGATAATGGATCCTGCTTTGAATCCTCTGAGAAAAGTCTGCACAGAGGGGTACTGTGTTTTCAGTGGATACTGCCAGCCTGCATTACTCTTTATGAAGACCCCTGGGCAGGTTTCAGCAAAGAGAAAGCAGTCAGTCCTACTTCTCTGCCTTCTCCTGGACTTCACTGGGGGCTGGTACCAACCCTAGCTCCTCACCTAAATAGACATTAGCATGGAGGAGAGATGGGGTGTTTCCAAGAACTATCCCTTTTCTGCATGGCAGATGAACAGATCAGCAGGCTGTGCTAGCATTGCATTCAGGAGGTATAACTATAGCACGTGTAGGAATAATAATGGATGCACCCTTAATTTACCTAGCCTGGACACCTCCAGGAGTCCAGCCATGTCAACATGAATTGCACACACCTGTCTTGAGTAGGCTTATCCAATCATCTATATAAACTATGGATATAGACTGTGTATAGATATAGTCTATATCATAGGTTGCATGACACAGAGTGGAAAGCTGACAGCCACTTTCTAGTGGGATGTTTCTATGTTCAAGCAAGACTAAATTTTATGGAGAAAAGGTTATAAACAGATGTCACCAAGCAAAGCAGATCATCTGTGGTGGGATGTGTCCTGCCACAGCTGATCAGCCTCAATGGATGAAACACACAGCCCGGTGTCCTGCATCAGGCAGGGACCTAATCTTGCAGGACAATGGGTGACATGTTTCCCACTTAGAGATGTGCCTTAGAGATTCCCTAGGGCATATCTCCGTAGAGAAAGCTGGTGTTTGCCACTTGCAACTACATGCTCAGACAATTTCTGGGGCAAGTCTAAGTGGGGAATCCCAGCTTTTCCCATGTACAGAGATGCATCTCAGAGATTGCCTGGGAAATCTCTAAGTGGGAAAAGCTAAACAGGCACTCCTGGGGCTCAAGGGTCCCAATTCTGCACAGGAATTCCTGGGGTGCTCAGAAACACATGTCCAGGGTAGCTGAAGAGCTGCCCATGCTCTTGCACCAAAAAACAAACAAGTCTGCTACAAAAAAGCAGCAGAAACTACTACCACTGTTGTTGTGGTACAATATTTGGGCATTTATGGGGTGACAAAGGGTATGGATGTCTGTTTGCTTGGCTTTTGTGCTGCCAAAAAGTCTTTTATGGCAGCATAAAGGTGATATCTGTTTCCACCCCAAGCCAACTTTGTTGGCAGCATAATGTTCAATGTCACTCACCCTGCCTAAAAGCAGGACCCCCAGCAGCTTGCACATGTCTCCCCATCTCACCTGCACGGCAAACTAGAATCTGCATTCTGCTCAGCACCCTACCAGACACTGGCAATCCAGGTATGGGAGTCAGGGCTTCCTCTCTCCTTTGAGACACACTGCTCACACAACGCACAAAGCCACTCACATAATGCTAGTATGTTAGTGGCCTTGCAATTCCACGGGCTTCAGGATTGCTCTGGAATATGGGCAACCTCTGCTTCATGTACAGTACCTGTGTCACTGCAGAGGTAGCAAGCTAGCCTGAATGACTCTGAGATCCTGCCTCACACGTTGCTGGCATGTTCCATGCCTTGGTGCTAGTCAACAAGCAGCAGACTGAACAAGTGGAACAGATACTATGCTGAAGCATTAATATCACAATTAAATGGCAACCTCCCCCAGCTGTACAGTGCCCTGTAAGGGGCCATGATAGAAGGATGCTTTTAGGAAGGAAGGAAACTCATGCTTCACCCTAGATTTTCCTCAGGAAGATGATGCTGGGAGGCAGGTTGCTGGCATGGCTTCCCTTAAACTGAGGACAACAGGCTCTAGTCACCCTACTGCTTTGCTTTCACCAACCCTTCAGTTGTTGTTGGAGGGAGGGCTGCCTTCTTCCTGTCTAATACACAGGAACAAGAATCCTGATGGATGGCACTGCTGGCTGGATCCACTGAAGTTGGTGCGTGCTGACAATTCACCCTCTTCACCCTCTATGGTCCCACAGAAGTAACTAAATGGTTTAAAACACAAAAGAGTTTTGTGACCAGTGTTGTGCCATTAGACACAATGGCTGACAGGGCGTGACTGAGATTATGGAAGGAAACATTATGTGCAGTCAGGTGCTCTAAAATGGACCTGGATCCCCACAAAGACCATCCAAGAGGGGCAGATCTAGATCGGTCAACATGGTCATGCCTGAATCTCCTGTGCATGCAAACTGGAAGATCAAAAACAAACATGATCAAATGGGGCTACTCTAATGAGACAAATATATGAGAGTACAGGGAAGAGCAGATTATGGAGCGCGTGCTCATTTGCCAACGCCTTGGCAAGACCCGTATGAAGGAGGACGTTGCTGCAGCAACAGAAGATACTGCTTGTGCACGATTCTGGACAAACATCCAGTTTACGACAAGAAGACAACCCTCTTCAACTCAGAGCAGGGAGCATGGATGATGGTGGGGGCAGCAAGTGAACACCTGACTCAGGTCCCTCCTCCCAAATAAGTCTGGCTATAGCCAAGAGCATGTAGACTCCCTGAGCAGCAATTATAGCAAAATCTTTGGCTGCATCTTCCAAACCTTAAATATAATAGGGCCTCACTGATTCAGAGGTCACTTCTTACTCCAGGCCTCATCAGATTAGCCAAGGACACTGTTGAGGGATGGTCAAACAGAGCCCAGGTTCCAGCTCTTGCACTCAGCTGGGGCATAGCTGTGGATCAAACTTCTGCAAGGGCCTGGACACATAACTCACACATGTAGCCGACATTTACATTGGTTCTGTATACCAGCTGATCTACAACAAACAGACGACTGGCTATTTCTGGGTTGCTACTCGCAGCAGACATTATTATTATAGTAGATTGCCACTAGTTGATGGGAAAACAAGTAATTGCCTGTGCCTATGGCAGAAGTCTCCTCCATGACAATTCTGGGCACATGACACAAAAGTTTAAGTTTAATTACACCAGTATAATTTTACCCTTGATTTTCCCCAGAGTAATTCTACATGGCATTCAAGTAAATTATAGTGATGAAGGGCTGTGTGTCTGGTGTCTACTCCCTGTCCACTCTTTGCCCAAGATAGAGCCAGCCCAAGCAGCTGCATCAGTATCCATCCAGATCAGAAAAAAACAACCCCAGGGTGCTACTGTTATGGACCCCTGTGTATACTATCAGCATATTTTGAGACAGCTCTATTGATACAGAGAGGTCCTGTGTACACCGCAGCTCTTAGCCTCATGGAGAACAGGCCCCTTAAATCAGTTATCGCTAGTAAGTAGGTTCAAAGAGATCAACTTGAAAAAAGAAAGCAGAAGCCTTTTGGGGACATCAGTGGTCATTTGATCTCATGCAAGGAGATTGGATGTTACCGTGTCAGAAGAGAAAAATAAAAATACACCTGGCAGGGTCTGAGGCAAAACCCTGAGGGTTTCCTCTGACTGTGCTGCTTCCCTCCATCATTGCACCCCTCCAGCCAGAAATCTAACAGCTACCTCAAAGACTGGATGTGCTGCTCTTCAGGGAAATGCCTTCCCTCACGTGGCTGGAATCCAAACTTGAATCCCTGTGAATCCTTGGAAGGAATGGCTATTCCCCCCTGAGTTCCAAAAGACTAAGGAACTGGCCCCTACCCCTTCCTTTTTCCAGCCAGTGCTACAAAGCCAATGGGTCTGTGCACCCCCTGCTGCTGTGCCGGAGAAGCCTGGGTGAGGGGTAGATTCTCAGAGGAGCTGTGTTTTAATGTAGCAATTTGATTCAATTTTCCACTCTATAAAATTACCCATCACTGCTCGTTGCTTCCTAACAGACACCTTCACTCTTAATTTAACAATCCTATCGAATTCTGCCAGGGAAATTGGAAAAATTTATCACCTGTGAAATTTTATTTTTCCTTGGTTGTATCTGTTTTTGTAAAACTTCATTAACAACGATGACTTGCTGAGGAAATTATCTCTCTTCCCCCCCTAGTTTTTTTTTCCCTCTTCACTATTTTTTTTTTAAACTTGGGGCATGAGAAAACTAGCTCAACCTTGGCAGAGACTGTCACTTGCAGAGTAAAGAAATCCCCCATCACACAGAGGTTGTGGGGGGAAGCAAGGCTGGACACAGCAGGTGCTTCTTTACTGAGCTACGTGAAATGCTGGCATGGTCTGTGTTATGGCAGTGTCAGAGCACCTTGCCATTATTAATGGATTCACCCTCCCAAGAGCCAAGTGAGACAGTGCAGGGCTATTACCTCAGTTTTACAGGTGCGGAAGCAAGGCTAAATGACTTGCCCAAGGTCACATAGGAAACTTGTGACAGACCAAATACTTGAACCTGGTTCTTCCAAGGTGTAGGCTACTGCTCTATCTACTGCATGCCTCCCTTCCCCTGTACAACTTCTTCTCTTTATGATCTACCAAATACCTTACCTTCTATAATGCAAGCCACATACTGCTGGACAGCAGCAACACTGTGGCTGGGTTGTGTAAATCTCTTCCTTTCTTGAAGAAGGGTGAGCAGGAGCAGATCCACTTAAGGGAGGAGAAGACCAGACAGTGGCTGGTGGACTTAAGTGCTGAGCTCTTCATTGGAATGGTAATGATGCTTCTTACACCTTCCATGGTTGCATGGTATGGTGGAGTGCAGACAGCACTTGCACCATGGTGGTATGGCCACATCATACAGGTTCTCTTACAAACAGAGTTTCTCCATGACAAGACATGACTAGTCTGGCAACAGCTCCATCTACTCTTCAGACCAGGAATGCTGACAAAGTGCACCTTCACTCCTCCTGACAGCTGCTAAAGATGACAGACCTGTGACAGGCAACATCTATGCTGGGTGCAGTTATAGAAAGTCTGGGATCCAGAAAACTCCTTTCACTTTCCACGACCCTTACAGGATGCCTAATAGCTACAAGCTCTGTCTCTTCCATGCAGCCTCTAAGTGATACTTGTTCTCAGCAGAACTCAGCAGGAGCAGGTTCTGCTGCAAGTTGCAGAAGAGATGCACAACACACAAGCCTGGAGAGCAGAAGTGAGGCTATCCTGGATCTCAAACTCCCTGCCACTTTGGCTAGCAAAGCTGGGATGTGGGAGTTGGAACTGTGTCCTAGCTCAAATAAGGGGCCCACTGTCTGAAATGCTTAGCTATCTCACTTATCCTGCCAGGGTTAAGTGTATTCCAGACAGCCCCATTGTTTTCTTATGAGGGAGCCCATTTTGTCACAACCCTAGCAGCTGTATTTGCACCAGTGCATTCTGGGACTATAAGACACCTTCTCCGTGATGTCTAGTCCAGACCACTTGAAGAAAGGAACACCAGTGAATAGCCACACATGAAGCAGGGAATTGTGGGATACAGGTGATTCAATCAGTGCAGCTGCAATGTTTTATGCTTCCCATCTACACACAGGGGAGTAGGAGGAGAAAAATATGGACTGCACCATTGGAGCTGGAACAGACCTCATTACTTGCAAAATGCCGGAACGCAAGAATATGGCAATGCAGAAGCTTGAAAAGGTATTGTGAGGACAGGGTGCTTGAGGTGCTACACGTTGCAGTGTTTTCTGTGATTCCAGGATTCAAGAGATGGGAGATTGTTTGCAGTATGAAGGACATTGATTCAGGTTAACCCAGGCCCTAAATACTGTACTATGTTGCATACCACATATCCCCAGATAAGACATGCACCTTGTTTTTTTGGAAGGCTGAATGTACAAAAACCACATTTTTCAGACTCAGGGCCTAGAGATGGCTTTTTCATGGAGAAGTAGTATTGTGAGATGGCTGCCAGCTTCTCTCTTGGCCAGTAAGCTGACAGCAGCTGGGAAAGGGTTAACACTGCACTCCACCCTTCCTGCTTGCTTGCTGAGAGAAGCTGGGAGCCATTTTGCAACACAGCATCTTCATGCTTCTATTCCAGCGAAGAAAGCAATGCACCTCAATTTTGGAGGGCAGATTTTTGAGAAAAAAGTATGTGTGGTATGTGAGTAAATACAGCTACTCTCTTGTACAAGCAAAGCTAAAGAGTTGATAGAAATGACACATACAGAGCATGTCAACCAACATACAATGGAAGAAAGGGTTGGATTTGGATTTCTATCGTCGCCCTACAGTGCTCTGCAGCCTGCCCCCCTGTGGCACTGTGCTACTACAGCACAAGAGCTGGACAGTGGGACTGATGGAAACCCAGATGTGAAATAAGTTCCCTGGGATGAGCTGGAAAGACACAAATGGCAAAGCAGCAGGAATGGCAGAGAAAGATTTAATCATCTCAGGCATCATTAGCAGTACACGTAAGGAACCTTGGGGCCTGATTCTTCCCCACTTTGCAGCCTGTGGACTTGGCTCTCTACTTCCCTGTGCCTTGTCAGCTGTCTGAACCAGTACAGCATTTTCCAGCCACTTTGCAGTAGTATATATTAGCACTAAGGACACCAGCAAGGGAGAATGTGGTTCACGGTCTTCCTTGACACCTGTGTGCTACCAAGGTCAGGGCGGCAGCATTTTAAATCCACCTTACATCTTTATCAACCTTGTCAGAGACATTACAAGACAGTGGAGGATCTTTAAAGTGATCAGACCTGCTGTTTCTTGGGAATACTGCTGCCAAAGCAGGCAAAACTTTAAAAAATGACCTATTTACAGATGGAAAATCCTAGACACCAACCCAGTCACCAGATCCTCACTGTTCAAAGGTTCTTCTACTCTTGCTGTTTCTCTATCTGCAGTCATAATCCTCAGTTTGTGGCACAACAATTCACAGCTACCGAAATGTTTATGGTGGCTGTAAATCGATAATGATTTCAAAAGAGGGGCCAAGAAGCTGGGTGCTGGAGGGGAGAGAGCCCTGGGAACAGACACAGTGGGGCATATAAATGTCACAGCTGAGGATTTAGTCCCATGGTCCTCAGATTTTTCCCTACCTGGAATGCCCTCCTCTGGTCTATGCAGGATTTCCCATCCCATTCTGAAATATGGGAAGGGCAAGCAGTTCGCAACCTCCAGGTGGAGAACCAGTGAATTAGCCCAATGCACCTCAATGCCAGACACAAATTGCATAACAAAAATTCTGCTCTCCCAACCCCACACACAACAATGCTGATTTCTGTGGGACTATATGGGTGTCACACAGAACAGAGTTTGGCTCCTGCGTTGTGCCAAAACTCCATACTTGGCTGCACCAGTAACAACCTCCCTTCTACAATCACTAACCCTGTCTGCAGCTGCCAAGGAAATTGCTTATCAATGGGCAAGGGTGGCAGGACACTATCAGTGGATTTTGTGCCTTTATTCTTAAACCAAAGGCCTTGGGCTCTTGGACAAACTGCGACACATTCCTCCTTACACCTGGGCAGGCACAATCATCTATGGGGAGGGGCAGAGAGTTTAGGGCCTGATCCTGACCAGAACCTTAGGTAAAACCTCCCTTAAGTCTTGCATAAGCAGCCACCAGGAGCCTGGGAGTTTATTTATGGTATTGGGGTAAGGATCCATCAGGGCTGATTCCAACCTCCTCTTCCCTCCCTTGCCACTACAGAGACTGGGAAACTTGGGTCTGCTTCCTCCAGTGGCTACCAGATCAATGCAAAATAGATACAGGAAGGTCAGTGTAAGTCCTGAATCTAGGTTTCATGAACATGGGTGCAATGGAAGGCATTTTCTCATCATATTTCTGGGCAAAACCCTTCCCCCATGTTGCTGGAATAACATATTCTAAGAATCTGTAAAGAATCTGAGTGGCATGTGCCTGAGAAATAGGGCTTAACCAACATCATCCCTGGCCCCCTGGGAGCCTGCTGGGTGCACGGCTGTTTCTCCAGCCTTACTGCCTGAATGGTGTGTCTGGTATTAGGCTCAGGGGCAGGTTACGTGGTGCTGTTTATGGTAACAATTAAGAGCACTGCAGAGCATGTTGCCCTCCCATGGCTTTGCTCCTGGCTCTTATACCTTCTAAAGCAAGCAGTTACAAGTCAAAACATTGGAGTTCTTGGCTTTGCACTTGAGCAATCTTTTCCAGGTGGACTGCATGCTTAGAGCCCACTGCACTTTTGGGCAAAAAGGGCCTATCTTTAACATCACTATTTTATCATCTTTGCCAGACTGGAAGCCACGTCAGCAACATAGATCCCCTGCTCAGAATGGATTAATATGGGCATTGTTATCATCAACTACAGAGGCTATAGAGTCCACCACATGACTCCTGAGCTGAACCCAAGAACATACAGTTTCACTAGCACATATCTTCTAGATCAGTGACTCTCAACCAGGGTGCCATAGCACCTAGACTTTGAAGTCTGGAGTCTGCAAGCAAGAGAGGAACAATGAACAAAACCCCGGTTACAGTTCACTCTCACTTTCAGCATCTGTTCTCTGCTGCTGTGACACAGGAGACTGGGCAAGATGGATCTATGGTCTAACCTAGTAAATGGCAATTCTTATGTTCTTATATATGTTCTTGGGGTGCTGGGAGACCATTTCAAGGATGCTGTGGGCTGCTACATAATATTAGCGCAGTTACGTGTGCAAATACCTACACATGATTCACAAGATAAACCCAGAGATTTCAAACAGGAACCTATACTTTCAAAACCATTCTGATCTGTTCCACACCTCCTGATTCTTTCCAGCAGAGTAATTATTCTACTGTTTTTCCACAGTTAAAACGAGTGAAAGGTATGAGCTGGCATTTTCTAAGGCGTACCATGAGTCTAAAAATGTTGGGAACCACTCTTCTAAGAA